>NC_086112.1:67521097-68721097 GCF_963921235.1 Mobula hypostoma | reverse complement strand
CTACATTTACACACTTAGTCCAGCGGTCGTGGAGCATACGGATCCCTTCTTTGTAGAAGTCAGCATCTTGGACCTCCAGAAAATGGCCCACAGCAGGGTGATTGATAGGTTTGTGGCCTAAGGTAGAAGGAGATGAGTTATTAACTTCAAACTTTCTGCATAATCACTCAAAGAGTTGAACTGCATGTACATGTAACGAGAGCTGTATAACTCATCTCCTTCTACCTGTGTATTGGTGAGACCCAACGTAGATTGGGAGTCTGCTGCGTCCGCCAGAAAAAGAGTGATGTCCGAATGGCCTCCCTTTATAATTCTACTTCCCATTCCCATTCAGATATGGCAGTCAATGTTTTCCTCTACTGCCACGATAGGCCATATTCGGGCTGGAGGAACAACACCTTCTATTGGTCTGGGTAGCCTTCAGCCTGATGGCATGAGCATCAATTTCTCAAACTTGCAGTAATTGCACCCCCTCCTCACTGTCACCATTTCCCATTCCCATTTCCTCCTCTCCCCTTATCTCCTTACCTGCCCATCACCTTCTTGTGCTCCTCCCCCTTCTCTTTCATGACCTTCTGTCCTCTCCTATCAGATTCCCACTTCTCCAGCCTTTTATCTCTTCCACTGATCAACTTCCCAGCTTTTTACTTCACCCCTTCCCCTCTCCTGATTTCACCTATCACCTACCACCTTGTACTTCTTCCCCCCCCCCTCCCCCACCACCTTACTCTGATTTCTCATCGTTTTTTCTCCATTCCTGATGAAGGGTCTCGGCCCGAAATGTCGACTGTTAATTAATTTCCATAAATGCTGCCTGGCCTGCTGGGTTCTTCCAGCATTTTGGGTGTGTTACTGCAGTAAAATTTGAGCAATGTTTATTTGTCTTGAGGCATATTAAATGTCACTCCAGTATGTTGCTGTTTGAATAGTGGTAAATGATTGGACGGGAAGTGAGGGATACTGGGGGGGGGGGTGCTGCATGCGGCAGGGGAAGGCAGGAGATTGGGGCTGAAGTAAAATGGATCAGCCATGATGAAAAGGTGGAGCAGACTCAATTGGCCAAATAGACTAATTCTGCTCCTATATCTTATAGTTTTGTGGTCTTGTAAGATAATCAAGCTAAAGGAAGTGGAACCAAAATGTTAATAATGTTGTGCAAAAACAAACTGCTGGAAGATTTCAGTGGGTGGGGCAGTGTCTATAGAGGAAATTGGACGGTTGATGTTCATATCATAATTTCTAATTCTCAGGCCATTTTTTGCTTCCACCTACCTCTTCCCAGCCTTTTACTCTACTTACATTCTATCCTCCATTTGCCTGTCACCTCCCCTCAACCAGGTCCACATATTGCATTTCTGCTCCTGCTACACCCCTTCCCCTCACCTTTTTATACCCGCTACCTCACCTCTACTCTTCAAGTCCAGATAGAGTGTCTCAATCCCCAACATCGAGTCTTTTTCCCTCTACAGAGGGTGCCTGACATGTTGAGTTTCTCTAGTAGTGTTCTTTGCCAATTCCAGCATCTTGCAGTCTCTTGTGTCTCCATCTTAATAATGTTATTTATAATCATTGCATTATTTGCCATTATGACATTTACATAGCCACAGGCGATAAAGCAACAATTTGTAAATGTAGATTTATTTTCTGTAGGAGGTAATACTATCTCGTCATGTGGCTATGCAGATAGACAACAGAGCTGTATTAACAACCTTTGTAGAATGTGTAAATCTGTGGATTCATTGATAAAGAATGAACTTTATCCAAATGGAATAGAAAGTCAATACTTTGCTGATGCTTGTTGGAATCTTGCGGTAAGTAAATTGGCAGTTGTTATTTGCTCTGACAATAAATACATGGTGAATTATTTGCACTGGAACAACATATTACAGGGCATCAACTCTTCTTCCCTGTCCGTCACCTTTTTTCCCTTCGGAACCCCATTTAATTCAGCTTTCTGTGTTGGTCTGCTTCAGGCGTTAAACTTTAGTTGGTAATGTATTCCACAAACAGTTTCTGAGAAGTCTTTGTTTTCCTCACGTTCCTATTGATAATTATCCTTTTAAGTTAATTAGCATTTTCAGCTAACCAATTTAATGTTTATTTTGTATCTGACAGTTTAGACAGTTTTGAAATGGATTTTATATTGTGCAAGTTTTCACTAAAGGTTTTTCTTACTGTATTTAGGAGAAGAGGCACAGTTATTGCGATTGTCACTAATGCAGTTGTTTAACAACAAAGCACTTGAAATCCATAGAGATTATGTTAACAGGTAGGTAACTGTGTTACTTAATTTGGTTGATTATTCCAGGCTAATTCTGAATACTTGATCCACATTCTTAAATTTAGTAACAATTTCAATAACCTTTTGCAAGCCTGCAGTCTGATACTTGCAACAATGCTCTTAAATCACAAATGGCCTTTCATCAAGTAGAGATGTTTACTGATGATTGCACAATATTAGATTTCATTCATAACTCGTCAGCAAATGAAGTAACCTGTTTCTTTTTGTATAAAGCAAAACTTAGACAGTATTTTTGTAATCACTGCTGTGATTGGATCCTGTGCATTTGGCTTTTGTCATCACATCACTGGCATGAGCAAAAATGAGGCTGATGAGCATATTTAACTTGGCTTTGACCCAAACTCCCTTCAACTTGGAATGATCTGTCATTTTGTAAAGTATCAATTTCCCCTATTCTGTTCTGGAGGCTGGCCATCGTTCTAAGATATATGGAGTGTGAAGGAGTGGTGGAAATTTTGTCTGATGCATCATCACTTCATTACTGAGGCACCCCTCTTTCCCTTCTCAGCTTAATGAAATTAATTCCCAGTAATATATCCTGGAATGCAAACAGATAGGGAAGGTTATTTTATTTGGTATAAATTTTGAGCTGCAAGATAGGTTTTCAAAAATTTTGTCAGCACAAATGTTAGAATGGAAACATCATTTTTAATGACTTAAATCAGGATCCTTGATTCTATAGGAAATTTGGCATACTGTTGCTGCACCCAGTTTTGCTAATTACGAATGTTCTGCAAGAGTCACTGATGAGTGACATCTCAGAAAAAAGACTTTCATTATGTGCAATGTCTTCATTGGTTTTAAATATCAAAGAAAAGGAGGCTGATTTTTTTTTTAAAGGAATTCAGACATGCCCAAATAATTGGGCTTCTGGTATCACTACCACATTCTTCTTGGGCTTTTACAAGAGTCGTTATTTCATTTGTGAGAAGCTAAATTCTCAAGTTTTAAGAGAACAACAGTAGAAAATAATCGCTGCATATGAAAAGGCCACCTAACTAATTTTAACAAAAGTTACAAGCTGTGCAATAATATAGGCAAGCATAAATAGGTGGAATTATGTTCTGGAATAAGGAGATGGCAAAGAAGTTAATCACCTTGTTTGGAGAGTATGATGCTTTGAGGATTATCACAGATGCCCAAGCAGGGGTTCCTACCTTTTTTTAATGCCATGGACTAATACCATTAAGTAAGAGATCCATGGACGCCAGGATGGGAACCTCTGGTCTACAAATGAAGGAACTGTGCATAATCTATCCAAGCTGCAGATCCAGAAATTTGTGAGTAGTGAGTCTTTTTAATTCTTTGTCAAAGAGGGCTTCTTTACTGAGTATATTTAAGATAATTTCTCAAAATTCTTTGACTCCCTGAGAGATCAATATGTGGAAAGTTATACTTAAAGATGATGATTGTTTCTAATCTTACTGAATGACAGAGCTGGCTTGAGGGGATAGGTAGATTGCTTCTGCTGCTGCTTCTGTCTTTCACATTTTTATGCTGATTTGTGGCCTCAGTGTCCCAGTGCATTATGTGGCTAATGAAGTACATTTTCAAAGAAGTTATTATTTGTAGTCTTTGCTATAATTCATTCCAGTTGATGTCTACACAAGACCTATTCAAAAAAAAAATTGAAACAATGGACTCTGGTTGAAAGAGAAATACTGTACACAAAATTGATTTATAAATTCTCACTTATGGGATCATTTTACAATAATGAAAGAAGCTTTCTTTAACTCAACATAAAGTCAGCACCCCTCATAAAGCAGCTCTCTCATTACTGGCCTAGATTAAATCTGCAACTGGAAGGATTCACTTGGTTTAAAGAGCTTTGACGTTTCATCTTTTGTAAGATGAATGAATAAACTTATCCTTCCTGGAAGTTGAAATACACCTTGATATTTCTGGTTTTTTAAAAAAAAGGATCTGAAACTTTCCTTTTGAAAACTTACTGTTTCTTATACAAGTACATAGCTGTTCTTTCTGACTGCAGTTTTTGCTTACCAGATTTATTGCCTTTTCCCCAAAGTAGTTTTCTATGTATTCATGTGGAAAGTGTTATTCTTGAAGTAAGCATTCCAAACAAAATTAGCCTGAAGAGAATTCACCAGACAGTGTACTTGTTACATAATGCAGTTCGGATCTCCTGTTAGGCATGTTAGAATCTTCGGGGAGGTTCATCACTCCAGGGAGTTGTATAAGTGACTTTTTATTTCTGGTGTTCTAAAAGTATATTTTTATCTATAGTCAGCAAATTTAAAAAACGTAGAGGAAAAAATAAACATCAACCAAAACCATCTGTAATTCACGTTGGTAAACCAATGTGAAAGGGTTGAAGTATTGAATTCAATAATCTTAGATGTGAAATTCTTAAATTTAATTTCATGTTGGATTTTGTATTGTGGAATTTAATGAATTGTAGTATTGTTTGTTAAATCTTTCAACTTGGAGTTTTGTTTTGAAATGCGTATTTTTCGAAATGATATTCCAAAATGCATCTTTTAAAATACATTTGCTTTGTTTAGAGTATGTACAAGGAATTTGAAGGACCTTGAACAATGGTAAGAGTGCATATCTATTTCTGAGTAAACTAACATTTATTTGATTAATAGTCTTTCTCTATATCCATGAGGAAAATGTATTCTTTGGAGGATGCATTCCAAACAAAGTGATAAACTGATTTTCTTTTTATACTTTTCAAATCCACACCCCAGCTACTGTTGGGAGGCCTGTATATAAGAGTCTTTTTACCCTTGCAGCTTCTAAACTCAACTCACAAGGTTTCAACATCTTCTGATCCTATGTCACACCTTTCTAATGATTTTATGCCATTCTTTACCAGAAGAATGTCACCCCCTGCCCCACCCCGCCTACCTTCCTAATCCTCTAATACAATGTGTAACCTTGTACATTCAGCTCCCAAATACAGCCATCCTTCAGCCGCAGCTCAGTGATGGCCACATCATACCTGACAATCTGTAAGAGCGCAACAAGATCATCCTCCTTATTTACTCCATGCACTGAGTTAGAACACTTTGAGTACTGTATTTGCTACCCATTTTCATTCTGCATCCCTAATGCACTGATACTCACCCTGCTGGCTGCAATATTGTCCTATCATTTGCCTGCCCTTCCTGACAGTCTGACTGCACGCTATCTTTGCTTTTTTACCATCCGCCCTATCCTGATTCCCTTCACTGTGGTTCCCACCACCCCCCTGCCAAATTAGCTTAAACCCTCCCCAACAGCTCTAACAAACCTGACCATGAGAATATTGTTTCCCCTTGGTTCAGGTGCAACCCATCCCTTTTGTACAGGTCATACCTCTCCCAGAAGAGATCCCAATGATCCAAGAACCTGAAGCCCTGTCCCCTGCACCAACTTCTCAGCCACAGATTCATCTGCCAGATCATCCTGTTCCTACCCTCACTGGTGCGTGGCACTGGCAGCAATTCAGAACTTATTACCTGGGAGGTCCTGCTTCTCAGCTTTCTACCTATCCCTCTAAATTCTCTCTTCAGGACCTCTTTGCTTTTCCTTCCTCTGTCACTGATACCAATATGTACCAAGACATCTGTCTGCTCTTCCTCCCCTCCAAAATGCTGTGGATGTGTTCCAAGATGTCCCTGACCCAGGCACCTGGGAGGCAACATACCATCTGGATGTCCTGTTCATGTCCACAGAATCTCCTGTCTGTTCCTCTGACTATTGAGTCCCCTAACACCACCACTCCCTTTTTCTCCCTCTTTTCCTTCTGCATCATGGACCTATGCTCAGTGCCAGTAACCCAGTCTCCATGTCATTCCCCTGGGAGGTCATCCCCCACAACAGTATCCAAAATGGTAAACTTATTATTGAGGGAAATGGCCTCATGTGTGTTCTGCGCTAACTGCCTCTTCACATTTCCATTCTTCTTGACAGTCACCCAGCTACTCACCTTCTGCAACTTAGGGGTGACTACTTCCTGTAACTCTGATCTCCTCACTCTCCCGTAGAAGCCGAAGGTCATCCAGCTGCTGCTTCAGATCCCGAACCCGGTCTTCAAGGAGCTGCAGCCCGATGCACTCCACCCAGATGTAGTTCCCTGGGAGACTCTGGGTCTCCCAGGACTCCAACATCCGGTATGAAGAACACACCACAGCTATTTACTACACTAGGTACAGTAAGAGGGGGAGAGAAGGGAACCTTAACAGAAGCTTACTCAGGAGCAATGCCTCTTCGGAGCTGAAGCTTCCTTTGAGACAAAGCCTTGCACTCCCACCCTCACACAGGCCCACTCCCAACAATGGCCACTCCGTTTGTCCTTTCTGTACTTTTATTTACTCCTCTCTGTGCTGCTCCTGCCTTTGATTGGGCCAACGGAGTGACGCTGAATGCCTGAGAAGCTCTTCTTTTAAAAAAAAGTGCTGCCGAGCTATGACCTGTGATTTACCCTTATGATTTATAATTTTTTTTCCCAAAAAGCCTATTGGTGGGAGTGAACAAGGAGATAGAATTGGAGGAAGTGGGAGCTCTTAGAAGCTTTTTGGAGAAAGTCAAAGATGGATGGATGCGTTGCTGTTGTAGTTTCAAATAGCATGGAAGAACATGTAATAATCCCTATCCCAAAAGAGACAGTTGGAAAACGTAAGCCTGCATCCTGGGGTGTGGGGATTTACAGGAAGTGGCTGTAGGAGCCATTGGTCGATGTTTTACAAATCTCACAAAGTTCTTGAAAGGTACCAACAGATTGGAAGCAATATTTTTAGAAGCAAAAATGACCCTTTTGTCCAAAGGAGGGAGACAAAAGCTAAACCTATTAGTTTAACTGCAAACAACAGGAATTCTGCAGATGCTGGAAATTCAAGCAACACACATCAAAGTTGCTGGTGAACGCAGCAGGCCAGGCAGCATCTGTAGGAAGAGGTGCAGTTGACATTTCAGGCCGAGACCCTTCGTCAGGACTAACTGAAGGAAGAGTGAGTAAGGGATTTGAAAGTTGGAGGGGGAGGGGGAGATCCAAAATGATAGGAGAAGACAGGAGGGGGAGGGATAGAGCCAAGAGCTGGACAGGTGATTGGCAAAAGGGATATGAGAGGATCATGGGACAGGAGGTCCCGGAAGAAAGACAAGGGCGGGGGACCCAGAGGATGGGCAAGAGGTATATTCAGAGGGACAGAGGGAGAAAAAGGAGAGTGAGAGAAAGAATGTGTGTATAAAAATAAGTAACAGATGGGGTACGAGGGGGAGGTGGGGCCTTAGCGGAAGTTAGAGAAGTCGATGTTCATGCCATCAGGTTGGAGGCTACCCAGACGGAATATAAGGTGTTGTTCCTCCAACCTGAGTGTGGCTTCATCTTTACAGTAGAGGAGGCCGTGGATAGACATGTCCGAATGGGAATGGGATGTGGAATTAAAATGTGTGGCCACTGGGAGATCCTGCTTTATCTGGCGGACAGAGCGTAGATATTCAGCAAAGTGGTCTCCCAGTCTGCGTCGGGTTTCAGCAAAGCGGTCTCCCAGTTTAACATCTACTATAGAATAGTTTAATGTAATCGAATTAAGCCAATGTGGTTTTGTGAAGGATAAATCCTGTTTGACAAATTTGCTAAATCCTGTTTGACAAATTTGCTAGAGTCCTTTTGAGGATGTGATAAGCAGTGCCGATAGACAGGAGCCTATAAGTGTAGTGTTTTTTGGATTTACAGAAGGCATTTGGCAAGTCTGGTGCATAAGCCCCCGTAATACTGGCAGGTTATAAATGTGCCGATGTTCTCATTTGTTTTCAATTATTTAATGACCAGGCAGAGGGAATAGAATACAAGACATCCAAATTTGCCCATTACAAATGTGGTAAAATAGCATGTTGCATTAAAGATATATTGACCTTGTCACAGGGTATGGATAGGTTGAGTTAGTAGACGAAAACTTGGCAAGTGGAACTTAATGAGGGAAAATGAGATTGTGCCTGTTAGTAAAAGGAATGAAAATGCAGGCTTGTCTAAATGGAGAAAATGAGTGTTGTACATGTAGTGGTAGTTAATAGTGTTATTCCTACAGCTCTCAGTTAGCCACTCCCACATGGGAGGAGTTCACATACTGTAGAAGTATGGGGGATCAATAAAATTCAGGAAAATCCTGCCTGCTGACATCCTGGTGTGCTCTGCCCTATCCCTCAATAACAAACACAGCAGTACACAGAGGCGTCTTGGTGGTCCTGCGCATAAATCATAAAGTTACCAAGCAAGTGCATCGAATAGTTGTGATGGCAAGTGACTCATTGACTTTTATTGCAAGGGGATTAGAATCTAGAAGTAGGAGGTATCGCTGCAGTTGTACAGGGTATTGATGAGGCCATATCTGGATTACTGTGCACCTTTATCTAAGGAAGAATATAACCGTATTTGATGTTCTGTAAGAGTTTCACTGTACTAATTCTTGGGAGAAAGGGTTGCCCCAGAATAAAGAAATTGGACCTGTATTTTTTCAAATCTAGAAAGGTGAAGGGTGGTCTTGTGGAAATATAGATAATCATGAAGCATGACGGAATATATGTGGAGATCTTTCCAGCAGTGGGAATGTTACCAAATAAGGGGCAAGTCATTTGAAACTCAGGTGTGGACAATTTTCTCACAGAGGGCGATGAATCTTTAGTATTTTCTATGCCAGAAGGTGGATCATTGGAGGTGCATAAAGAAGAGAAACGTTTGATAGATTGGGAAGTCCTAAGATATGGGAAGCTGGTACAGAAGGCGAGTTGAGGCCTTGGGCTGATAACCCACGATCAGATTGAATGTTAGACAGGCATGAAGGACCAAGTATCTTAGTCCTGCTATTTGTTGATGTTTTTGTGTTTATCTACAAAGTGCACTGCTTTGATTGCTTTGACATTGCTTCCTAAACCTGTAACCTATGACATCCACAAGGAAGAAAAAAAACGGCACTAAGTTCTCCTTCAAGCCATGTGGCTATTTTGACATGGAATTCATCGCCATTCCTTTATTGCTTCATCACAGTCCTGGAGCTCTCTGCTTACTTTCAGCATTTGCAAATACTCTTGCTTCAGTGACTTAATATCATTTTGTCAAAGCTGTTGGGTATGGAATGTTGGGTGGAATGTAGGCATGACTCAAAACATTCTTCAAAATATTACATGTCCCAACAACTAACTGGAATTTTTTTTTAAATTCTGATCTTTTTAACTCATGTTATTGGCTTTAGCTTATGACTTTTCATCACTGAACTCACCAAAGTAAATAAACTTACTGCACTCATGGCTTCAAGATTGTCACAATTAAATCACATCTTTGGTGCTGTATCTTAGTTTTCTCTTACTTCCCTTTAGCTATTTCTTGACAACCCTTTAATCAACCTGGTGAGTATTCTGTTTTATGCAGCCTTGATGCGGTTTTTAAAATGTGGAGCTCAGTATTACTTTAGTATTACCTGTATTTTGTAACCTTTCACTCTCTTCAAACTTCCTTCTTTTCCTCTGGGCCTATCTACAAGCTGGAGTATGCCATTAAATGATCCTTGTGGCCCATTATACACTCTGTATACCAGAGGCATTAATTAAGGAAAGCTGTATAAAATGATGAACGCATCTGCCATAAACAGTAGCTGGGCTTAAGTTAAAGCAGCAGGATGTGGAATGCAATTCAATGAGGTCAGTGAATTCACATCTAGGGCAATGGAAAATTATGATCCAGGTTAAGGGAGGAAAACAACAAAGGTAGTTGATTAGGTGTCATGACTGATTACATTAAAACTTGTTCAAGAATTTTCAATACTTTGATCTTAGAAGGGATAGTGGACTGTCTCTAGTTTCGTTATTTCATATGCATTAAAAATACTGTTATTCTTGCTCAATTCAAATGCACAAAAAAGTTTCACAGGGTGTCCTAGTGAATGTAGGTTGTTACCCTGGTTTGCATGTTATTTCTTCACGGTAATCTTTTTACTGCCTGCTATAATTGAGTTTTATTCCATCAGCAGAGAGCCGGTTGCGATTTACGGAATGTTCAAACGACTGGCTACGGAACTTGTACTAGGAATTTTTCTAAACGTTGATGCAGAGGAATCTGCAGCATTCTTCAAACAGATTACGGAGCTTTCAACACAGCACTGGCATGGTAAGTCTTCAATTCAAATTTCAAAGTTTACAGTATGTTTATTATTGAAGTATGTATGCTGTATACAACCTTGAGATTTGCCTCCTTACAGGCAGCCACAAAACAAAGAAATCCATTTTTTAAAAAAAAAAGTCACCTGTCAAACACACCGTGCAGAAAAAAAAATCATGAAAACAATAAAAGTAAGCGCATAAGCAAATATGCACAGGAAGAGGCTAGACCTAAATGAAATCAAAGTTGCAGAATGCTCCATGAAGCATTATGAAAAGAATAGAAGTATTATGCCCCACCTCCCCCTCGTACCCCATCCGTTATTTATTTATATACACGCATTCTTTTTCTCTCTCTCACTCTCTCACTATACCCCTTGCCCATCCTCTGGGTTTCCCCGCCACCTCCCCCTTTTCTTTCTCCCCGGACCTCCTGTCCCATGATCCTCTCATATCCCTTTTGCCAATCACCTGTCCAGCTCTTGGCTCCATCCCTCCCCCTCCTGTCTTCTCCTATCATTTTGGATCTCCCCCTCTCCCTCCCACTTTCAAATCTCTTACTAGCTCTTCTTTCAGTTAGTCCTGACGAAGGGTCTCGGCCCGAAACGTGGACTGTATCTCTTCCTAGAGATGCTGCCTGGCCTGCTGCATTCACCAGCAACTTTGATGTGTGTTGCTTGAAATTCCAGGATCTGCAGATTCCCTCATGTTTGCGTTTTTAAATTGGACTTTTACTTTACTGATTAAAAGTGCAATAGATGCAATCAGAATTTAAAATTTGTGCATTATGCCAAAATTAGTTGTGCAGTTAATGATGAGAAAGGAAGTCACAAACGTTTCAAGAGTCAAACGTGAACATAACTGAGCCTTTAGAAATCACCCAGATAATCAGAGGTACATGAAAGCTGTTGGAATCAATTTTAAAAAATCAAAATTGTTATAAAAATGTATTTAAATATGTTTAGTTAAATGAATTAATTGTAGATATGACTGGAAAAACTGAGTTTGACAATGAATGGGGATGTGGGCAGTGCTCTGGCTGGTTTAAAGCAGAGGGGTTTAATGAGCTAAAAGAGCTGATATGAGACACCTGCTCAGCCCTGGGGTCAGTGTTGTGTCCAGTGGTAGCCCAGAAGCTCAGGTACTTGAGTATTTGAGTTTCAGGTGCCACTGACTTTTGTTCTGAAATGTGCTGGCAGGGAAGTTGAGAATGATCTGATGCCTGACATTGCTGGCAGCTCCTCCAACCCAGGCAAAGGAATATTTTGGTCCTGGGTTATGTGTTCATATGTTCTGTGATATTTGATTAATAGGACTGATCTCTGCTCCTGTGAATGTGAAAGTGTCGGCATGGTCGTCAGGATTTTCTCAGGCTCTTGAAGCGAAAGAAAAGCTCCTTAACATGATCAATGACCGTCTCAGGAGTGAGAATGAAGGGTGAGCCTTGTCAGATAACTCCATGCTTGTTTCATGTGTGCATCTTCTCTGATAATACTGCACTACCAGATGGAATGTAGATCCAAAACCTCACTTGATATTTTATCCAGGAAGGAAAGGATTTTATAAAGATTTGTTGAGCAGTTTTTAGTGCGCCTTTAGTGGCATCTAATGATGTTCACAGTGAATGATGAAATGCTGACTTCTCAGAGTTGCTGCTGTGTACTCCATAGGACCACGAGACATAGGAGCAGGATGAGGCCATTCAGCCTATCGAGCCTGCTCTGTCATTCCATCACGGCTGATCCCGGATCCCACTCAACCCCGAACACCTGCCTTTTCACCATATCCTTTGAGCCCCTGACTGATCAGGAAATGATCAACTTCTGCCCTAAACATATGCACAGACTTCGCCTCCACTGCAGTCTGTGGCAGAGCATTCCACAGATTTGCTACTCTCTGGTTAAAAAAAATTCCTCCTTACCTCTGTTCTAAAGGGTCACTCCTCAATTTTGAGGCTGTGCCCTCCAGTTCTGGATACCCCCACCATAGGACATATCCTCTCCACATCCACCCTAGCCAGTCCTTTCAACATTCGGTAGGTTTCAGTGAAATCTCCATGCATTCTTCTAAATTCCAATGAGTACAGGCCCAAAGCTGCCAAATGCTCTTCATATGTTAACCCCTTCATTTCTGGAATCATCCTCATGAACTTCCTCTGGCTCTCTCCAGTGACAACACATCCTTTCTGAGATATGCGGCCCAAATCTGTTGACATAGAAACATAGAAGATAGGTGCAGGAGTAGGCCATTCAGCCCTTCGAGCCTGCACCGCCATTTATTATGATCATGGCTGATCATCCAACTCAGAACCCCGCCCCAGCCTTCCCTCCATACCCCCTGACCCCTGTAGCCACAAGGGCCATATCTAACTCCCTCTTAAACATAGCCAATGAACTGGCCTCAACAGTTTGCTGTGGCAGAGAATTCCACAGATTCACCACTCTCTGTGTGAAGAAGTTTTTCCTAATCTCGGTCCTAAAAGGCTTCCCCTCTATCCTCAAACTGTGACCCCTCGTTCTGAACCTCCCCAACATCGGGAACAATCTTCCCACATCTAGCCTGTCCAATCCCTTTAGAATCTTATACGTTTCAATCAGATCCCCCCTCAATCTTCTAAATTCCAACGAGTACAAGCCCAGTTCATCCAGTCTTTCTTCATATGAAAGACCTGCCATCCCAGGAATCAATCTGGTGAACCTTCTTTGTACTCCCTCTATGGCAAAGATGTCTTTCCTCAGATTAGGGGACTAAAACTGCACACAATACTCCAGGTGTGGTCTCACCAAGGCCTTGTACAACTGCAGTAGTACCTCCCTGCTCCTGTACTCGAATCCTCTCGCTATAAATGCCAGCATACCATTCGCCTTTTTCACCGCCTGCTGTACCTGCATGCCCACTTTCAATGACTGGTGTATAATGACACCCAGGTCTCGTTGCACCTCCCCTTTTCCTAATCGGCCACCATTCAGATAATAATCTGTTTTCCTAATTTTGCCACCAAAGTGGATAACTTCACATTTATCCACATTAAATTGCATCTGCCATGAGTTTGCCCACTCACCCTGCATCCTCTTAGCATCCTCCTCACTGCTAACACTGCCACCCAGCTTCGTGTCATCGGCAAACTTGGAGATGCTGCATTTAATTCCCTCATCCAAGTCATTAATATATATTGTAAACAACTGGGGTCCCAGCACTGAGCCTTGCGGTACCCCACTAGTCACCGCCTGCCATTCTGAAAAGGTCCCGTTTATTCCCACTCTTTGCTTCCTGTCTGCTAACCAATTCTCCACCCACACCAATATCTTACCCCCAATACCGTGTGCTTTAAGTTTCCACACTAATCTCCTGTGTGGGACCTTGTCAAAAGCCTTTTGAAAATCCAAATATACCACATCCACTGGTTCTCCCCTATCCACTCTACTAGTTACATCCTCAAAAAATTCTATGAGATTCATCAGACATGATTTTCCTTTCACAAATCCATGCTGACTTTGTCCGATCATTTCACCGCTTTCCAAATGTGCTGTTATCACATCCTTGATAACTGACTCCAGCAGTTTCCCCACCACCGACGTTAGGCTAACCGGTCTATAATTCCCCGGTTTCTCTCTCCCTCCTTTTTTAAAAAGTGGGGTTACATTAGCCACCCTCCAATCCTCAGGAACTAGTCCAGAATCTAACGAGTTTTGAAAAATTATCACTAATGCATCCACTATTTCTTGGGCTACTTCCTTAAGCACTCTAGGATGCAGACCATCTGGCCCTGGGGATTTATCTGCCTTCAATCCCTTCAATTTACCTAACACCACTTCCCTACTAACATGTATTTCACTCAGTTCCTCCATCTCACTGGACCCTCTGTCCCTTACTATTTCTGGAAGATTATTTATGTCCTCCTTAGTGAAGACAGAACCAAAGTAATTATTCAATTGGTCTGCCATGTCCTTGCTCCCCATAATCAATTCACCTGTTTCTGTCTGCAGGGGACCTACATTTGTCTTTACCAGTCTTTTCCTTTTTACATATCTATAAAAGCTTTTACAGTCCGTTTTTATGTTCTCTGCCAGTTTTCTCTAATAATCTTTTTTCCCCTTCCTAATTAAGCCCTTTGTCCTCCTCTGCTGAACTCTGAATTTCTCCCAGTCCTCAGGTGAGCCACTTTCTCTGGCTAATTTGTATGCTACTTCTTTGGAATTGATACTATCCCTAATTTCTCTTGTCAGCCACGGGTGCACTACCTTCCTTGATTTATTCTTTTGCCAAACTGGGATGAACAATTGTTGTAGTTCATCCATGCAACCTATAAATGCTTGCCATTGCATATCCACCGTCAATCCTTTAAGTGTCATTTGCCAGTCTATCTTAGCTAATTCACGTCTCATACCTTCAAAGTTACCCCTCTTTAAGTTCAGAACCTCTGTTTCTGAATTAACTATGTCACTCTCCATATTAATGAAGAATTCCACCATATTATGGTCACTCTTACCCAAGGGGCCTCTCACGACAAGATCGCTAATTAACCCTTCCTCATTGCTCAAAACCCAGTCCAGAATAGCCTGCTCTCTAGTTGGTTCCTCGACATGTTGGTTCAAAAAACCATCCCGCATACATTCCAAGAAATCCTCTTCCTCAGCACCTTTACCAATTTGGTTCACCCAGTCTACATGTAGATTGAAGTCACCCATTATAACTGCTGTTCCTTTATTGCACACATTTCTAATTTCCTGTTTAATACCATCTCCGACCTCACTACTACTGTTAGGTGGCCTGTACACAACTCCCACCAGCGTCTTCTGCCCCTTAGTGTTACGCAGCTCTACCCATATCGATTCCACATCTTCCCGGCTTATGTCCTTCCTTTCTATTGCGTTAATCTCTTCTTTAACCAGCAACGCCACCCCACCTCCCCTTCCTTCATGTCTATCCCTCCTGAATATTGAATATCCCTGAACGTTGAGCTCCCATCCCTGGTCACCCTGGAGCCATGTCTCTGTGATCCCAACTATATCATAATCATTAATAACAATCTGCACTTTCAATTCATCCACCTTATTACGAATGCTCCTTGCATTGACACATAAAGCCTTCAGGCGCTCTTTTACAACTCTCTTAGCCCTTGTACAATTATGTTGAAAAGTGGCCCTTTTTAATGCTTGCCCTGGATTTGTCGGCCTGCCACTTTTACTTTTCTCCTTTGTACGATACTCCAAGTGTGGCCTGAACAGCATCTTATAAAGGCTCAGCATTATCTCCTTGTACCCCTTGAATCTCCTCTATTCCCCTTGAAATAAATGCCAACATTGCATTTGCCTTCTTTACCACAGATTCAACCTGTGAATTAACCTTCTGGGAGTTTTGCACGAGGACTCCTAACTCCTTCTGCACCTTCTCCCCATTTAGATAATAGCCAGAAGTATTGTTCCTTTTACCAAAATGCATTAGATTAGATTAGATTACATTACATTATCATACATTTCCCAACACTGTATTCCATCTACCACGTTTTTGCTCATTCTTCCAATTTGTCTAAGTCCTGCTGCAATCGCATTGCTTCCTCAGCACGACCTACCCCTCCACCTATCTTTGTATGTTCTGCAAACTTTGCCACAAAGCCATCAATTCCATTGCTAAATTATTGAAAAACAACGTGAAAAGTAGTGGTCCCAATACTGATCCCCGAGGATCACCACTAGTCACCGGCAGCCCATCAGAAAAGGCCCCCTTTATTCCCACTCGCTGCCTCCTGCCTGTTAGCCATTCCTCTATCCATGCCAGTGTCTTTCCTGTAAGGCCATAGGATTTTTATCTTGTTAAGCAGTCTCATGTGTCGCACCTTATTAAATGCCTTCTGAAAGTCCAAGTAAATGACATCTACTGCCTCTCCTTTGTCCACTCTGCTTGTTACTTCCTTGAAGAGCTCTCAGATTTGCCAGGCAAGATTTTCCTGTGTAGAAACCATGCTGACTTCGACTTATTTTATCATTAGTCTCAAAGTACCTCGAAATAAATCTCATCATTAAAAATAGACTCCAACACGTTACCAACCACTGAGGTTAGACTAACTGACCTATAAATTTCTTTTCTTTTGCCTTCCTCCCTTCTTAAAGAGTGGAGTGACATTTGCAATTTTCTGGTTCTCCAGGACCATGCCAGAATCAAGTGATTCTTGAAAGATCATGACCAATGCATCCATTATCTCCTCAGCAACCTCTCTCAGGATCTGGGATGTAGTCCATCTGGTCCAAATGACATGTCCACCTTAAGACCTTTGCGTTTGCTTAGCACTTTTCCCTTTGTAACAGCAGTAGCACTCACTCCTGCGCCCTGACACTCACGGACCTCTGGCATACTGCTAGTGTCTTCCACAGTGAAGACAGATGCAAAGTACCCATTAAGTTCATCTGCCCTTTCTTTGTTCCCCACTTTACCTCACTAGCATCGTTTTCCAGTTGTCCAATATCAACTCTCACCTCCCTTTTACTCTTTATATAACTGAAAAAAAAATGGTAGTCTTCCCTTGTATTTCAACTTTTCCCTTCTTATATTTTAGATACCTTTTGTTGGACTTTAAAAATTTTGCAATTATCCAACTTTCCACTCAAGTTTGTTACATTATATGCCCCTTCCTTGGCTTTTATGCAGTCCTTAACTTCCTTTGCCAGCCACGGTTGCCTACACCTGCCATTTGAAAACTACTTCTTCTGACGGACATATCTGTCCTGTGCCTTGTGAACTATTTCCAGAGGCATCTCTGCTCTGTCGTCACCCCCGCCAGCGTCCCCCTCCAATCCAGCCACCTGGGCTGGCTCCTCTCTCATGCCTGCTTAACTCCCTTTATTCCATTGCGAAACTGGTACATCTGACTTGTGCTTCTCCCTTTCAAATTGCAGTATGAATGCAATCATATTATGATCACTACCTTCTAAGGGTTCCTTTACATTAAGCTCCCTAATAAGATCTGGGTTATTACACAATACCCAATCTAAGATGACCTTTCCCCAAGCAGGCTCAAGGACAAACTGCTCTAAAAAGGCAGCTTGTAGGCATTCAAGAAACTTCCTCTCTTGCGATCTGACACCAACCTGATTTTACCAATCCCCTTGCATATTGAAGTCCCCCATTACAATTGTGTCATTACCCTTATTACATGCCCTTTCCAGCTTCCTTTGCAGTCTTAACCCCACATCCTGGCTACTATTTGGAGGCTTATATATGATTCCCATAGTTTTTTTTCACCCTTGCAATTTCTTAACTCCACCCACAAGATTCAACTGGCCCTATGTCACCTCTTTCTAAAGATGTAATTCCATCTCTTGCCTGCAGAGCCACACCACCGTCAATGCTTCCTGCCTGTCCTTTTGGTACAAAGTATAGCCTTTGATTTTAAACTCTCAGCTATGGCTTTATTACAGCCATGACTCAGTGATGCCCACAATGTTATATTGACCAATCTCTAATTGCACCACGAGTTCATCCACCTTATTCCAAATTCTACGCGCATTTAAATACAGTGCCTTCAGCCCTGCATTCTTCACCCTTTTGAATTTTGCCTTTATAGTACAATTGCCTCTTTGCTCTGTCTGCATTTGTACCCAATCATCAGCTTGTCCTTCGTTACATCCATGTTAACTCCATCATCTATTACTAAATCTGTTGGCTCATCCTCAGCTCTATTATACTGGTTCCCTTCCCTCTGCCATCGAAAATGATTGTCAGACCTGCGCGAGGGTACTCCTGTTGCATCTGCAAAGTACTCCAATCGACGACTCCCGTCGAAAAACTTGCTGCTTTTTCAAGCTCTTTGCCTCACCTGCACAGGAACGCTCCTGTTGTGTCTGCCTATTACTCTTCAAAGTTGAAGCTTTATTTTACTTAGCCAGTAAAACTAAAGCACACACTCATTATTAGAAGTGCAAATTAAAAGCCTATGTTGGGAAACAAATCTGTGAAAGCCACATCTCTGCCAGTAATATTTCCATGTACGTGGTTAATAATGGGACAATACAATCACAGTGGAGGCGGCAGGCGCTGGAACCTGGAACAGCAAACAAGGTCGGAGGAGCCCTGTGGGCCGAGCAGCACCTGTAGGAAGAAAGAATTTCTCAATGTTTTGGGTCAAAATCAGGACTAGTACAGGGTTTGATCCAAAATATTGACAGTTTTTTTCATCCCCCAGATGCTGCTCAACCTGCCAAGTTTCTTTAAGGTGTTGTAAAACACTCAAAATGCTGAGGAAACTCAACAGGCCAAGCAGCATCTATGGAAAAGAGTGCAGTCAACATTTCGGGCCAAGACCCTTTGGCAGGACTCTTGAGGAAGGATCTCAGCCTGACACATCAACTGTTCGTTCATTTCTATAGATGCTGCCTGACTGCTGAGTTCCTCCAGTATTTTGTGTGTTGCTTTGGATTTCCAGCATCTGCAGGCTTTCTAGTGTTTAGTGTTATTCTGTTCGTCTTTTTTGATTATACCTTTTTACCTATTTCCATGAAAGTTTGGCTAATTGGGGCAGCCATTTAATTGGGACCAGTACATTTTGGCCCAATGGGTCCCAACTAACTGGAATCCACTGCATTTTTCCCCAAGTAATTCCAAAACTGAATATAAAATTCTAGATGGAGTCTGATAGGAAATCAGTCCAACTAAAACATCACTATTTTGTTCAGAATGTGGCCTTGCAAACAGTTGTCTAGAGCAGATAACATACATTGAACTCATTGCTGCGTTGTGAGTCAGCGTGGATTCCTTCTGGGTAGAAATGCATCAGTAAGCACAATGAGTGTTACTACACATTCAAGAGTTTACACTATTCCATTCAATATATTTGCAATTCCTGAGTTTTAAGGCTAATTTGTGTTTCATTTGTCTCTTTAATATTCATAATGAATTAATAATGAATTGTAACAGACCCATACTAGGTGTTTGTGGTACTTCAGCAATGGTGAATATGTCTGGTTTATAAGTGTGTAAACAAACTTGTTTTGTAATTTAATCAGCTTCGTCTCCAAAATGAAGGACGTACCATTCCCAGAAAACTGCAGTGCTGCACAGCATCTCCTACTCTTTATTTCAGCACTAATTCCCAAGGCACTTGCATCACTGTTGACTTCCTTTACAATTGAACTTGCTGGATCAAACAAGGTACCCTCACTTTTTGTTCTATTTATAAGGCATTAACCACTGTAGAACAAAAATAACCTTTAGTTGTTCTTATTGATCAAAGTGCTCAGTCTTAAGAAAGCATTGGTTTGTGTACTTCCAGTTTTTTCTTTCCTTTTGTTGTTTGAACATTTCTTTTGCAAAGTCTAACTTTGCTGATTTTTTTTTCAATTGTCTTTATCCTTTCCATTAGGGTAGGGTGTCTTTTGTCTTTTCCATAGCTTTGTTCAATGGCCTATTTGAAGTTATCATCACAAACTTCCCTGTGTCAGGTAATCTTAGCACAATGACCTCTGTACATTAATGAAAATATAATTATTATTCATAATCTACTGAGTAAACTAGTTACAAATATGTAAGTTTAAAAATATAGTTTCTATTGATTAAACTGTGTTGATTTGATATGAACTGCAAAGTTAATCATTATTCTTGGTATCCTTGGTTCACACTTCTACAGAGTTTCATTCGATAGGTACCATAAGTTTAGTCAAGGGCCAGGGTTTGGAAAAAGTTCTGGATGGTTTTGATCAAAGATCTGAGCTTTTATGGAAGTGTCTTGGGAATGGAAAAGCCAAAGAAAGAAATTCCAGATCTTTGGGTTTGTGATGTATTTCTTTAAGGGCATTTCTGGTGCGAAATGTTGGATTTGAAATGTAAAGAGGAAGCCAAACTCAAATAAGGAAGTGGTTGGACACTAAGTTCCTTTGCCACTGATTATACAAACAGTACTATTCTTAAATTGAACTTCTCACTGTCAGCACGGGATTATTTAATGTATCCATATATCTCTAGGCCTAATTTCAGGCATAGTCTCGTTTTAATTGTGAATACTTATTCTTGGACCTCTGTTCATTTAAGAGGACCACTGTTTGGACAATCAGTGCCACAGTTTTAGAATTCTGTGTCCAACCAATTTCCTATTTGAGTTGGCTTCCTTTTTTCAATTGAAATCCAGCATTAGGTACTAAAAATGTCCATAAGGAAATCCGAGCAAGTCCTGTAGCTCATGTGGCTGTACCAGGATCAACAGAAAGAATCCTGCATCATGTATACGACGAGAGATGCTCGTACTTGGTGCAGCCCTGTTCTTACTATGATACTCCTGCTATTGATCAGTCAAACACTCCAAGAAATGAGACTCTGAAGTTCCCATCAGAGTATAGCCTTGAACACAATCCCCAAGCAAATTGAAAGCTGAGATAGTAATCAGTCAGTGGGAATCTAAGTCTGCACGGGAAATGTTTTCAAAAAAGGTTGATGGTCAAGTATGATCTTGTCAACATGAACTTAGAATTAAAATAGACATTGAGAGTATATTTCTTCCTCTATTTGTGCTAAACATTCCCTAATTCAATTTAAAGTGGTTCATAGAGCACATATGTCCAAAGATAAGTTAGCGCGTTTTTACTCGCATATTAATCCTTTCTGTGATAGATGTTCGGGGCAGATAGCCTCTTTAACTCATATGTTTTGGTCTTGCCCTACTTTGGAAACTTTTTGGAGAGATATTTTCAATATTATTTCTAAGGTATTAAATATAGATATCTCTCCTCACCCTATTACTGCTATCTTTGGACTACCTAATATTTCTAGTAATCTTTCCCCTTCAGCCCGTAGAATGATTGCATTTCTTACTTTAATGGCGAAAAGATGTATTTTACAACATTGGAAAGAGCTTAATGCTCCAACTACCTTTTTTTGGTTTTCTCAGACGATTTTATGTTTGAATCTGGAGAAAATTAGAAGTAACCTTTATGATTCTTCATTTAAATTTGAACAGATTTGGGGACCTTTTATTCGATATTTTCATTTAATGTAATATTTACCCTTCTTGTTTTCTCTTCACTGTTTTAATGGAGGTCGGGATTGAGGACGTGATTTTAAGTTTAACTCTGTTTGGTTTCAAGTTAGCCCATTGCTTTGCTTTGCTTTTAGTTAGTTGCACGGTGGGTTTTTTTTTTGGGGTTTTTTTTTTCTTTTTTTCCATTGATATATATAAAATCTAGTATACTATTATGTTATCTTGGTTTCTTATGCTTAAATTACATTGTTTGTAGTATTTTCTTTTTGGTATTGTTATCTTTTGGAATTTTATTATACTTTAACATTGTATTAATGTTTATATGGCTTACCTTTTTTGTATACTTACTCAATAAAAAGATTTAAAAAGAAAGAAAAGAAAGAGAGTATATTTCATAAGAAAATTTTAGAAAGTTTCAATACTATTGGCTTAACATTTGTCTAAACCTTTTAGTGGTGGTTGTACGTTGTGTCCAACGATGACAGGAAGACTGTGGGGGAGTTTTTAAAGTGGAAAAGCTGTTGTACTGAGGCACTCAGAAGTCCAGGTCCAGTGGTACAAACACACATCACAAACTGCGGCTTCCTTGGGTGCAGTGGATGACCATCTTCTGTGCCTTGTCATGCTGTTTGCACTCCATGGAGCGTTGCAGAACTGCCTTTCTGGCTATCGGATCTCACTGCAGATCTCATCTGCCCAGTCCACTAGAACTGACTTTTCATGCTGGGACAAGAATGTCCCTATCTCACCTGGTTTAGCCGCCAGTCGAAGCAATGTATTGGGGTGTGGCCGCTGTTGCGTGCAAACAGCTACTTGGAGCCACAAGTGAGACTTGAGTGTCCTGTAGGGACCAAAGGTGAGTGAACTGCCCTGGAATGGACTCGGCAAGCCCCTTCACCAGAGGTGCTATCCCCCCCAGGACACCCCATCCACCCTGACCTTTAAGTAATAACAGGCCTATGTGCAAATGTTCTGGTGTTTCAGAACATTCTGGTTTTTGTGGTTTTCTCCCGACAAGGCTATTGGAGCCTTCAGAGCAAATGTGAAGCTCTTGCCACAAGAGGGCCTCAGCAATATACTGAAGCAGGAGTGAGTGTTCACCTAAATGGCTGCTACTGCTCACAGCTCGAGCCAATGGCACCCCATTATTATAATAAAGCAATTTTTGTGGTGCTGTATTGATCGGCTGCATATTTTATCTGTGAAGATATTTTCATTCTGCATTTTAACAGAATTTTCTTAGTTTTGTATATTATACCCATCCACTCTTCTCACCACTCCGCAACCTTTTTCATCTTTCTTTGCCCCCACCATCTCTCCATGTTGGCTGATTTTCAGAATCAGAAACTGAATCCCATTTCATATCACCGGCATATGTTGTGAAATTTGTTCTGTGGCAGCGGTACATTGCAATGCATAATAATAAAAAAAAAACTATAAATTACAATAATTGTATGTAAAATAAGTAAATAAGTAGTGCTAAAAGAGAGGGAAAGGTAGTGAGGAAGTATTCATGGGTTCAATATCTGCTCAGAAACCTGATGGCAGAGAGAAAGAAGCTGTTCCCAAAGCATTGAATGTGTGTCTTCAGGCTCCTGTACCTCCTCCCTGATGTTGGTCTTAAAGAAGGTATAGAGGGAGATAATCCAATAGAATTTTTTCAAAGGTGGATCCCGAAAACCTTGCAAATGAAAGAGGAAGACCGATCAATTGAAATTGAGCGGGTACATAGAGCTCTAAGACCAAAACCACAAGATGACCAATATCCATGATCAATTTAAATAAAATTCTTAAGACTTCAAGACAAAGAAAGGATTCTACAGGTGGCTGCCCAAGCTGCCAAGAAGAGAAAAGGGCCACTGATGATAGAAGGGAAGAAATTTTTTTTTTTACCCTGACATAAGTTATGAACTTTTGAAGAAAAGGAAGAAATTTAATCCAGTGAAAAAAGCCCTATGGGATCACGGTTATCAATTTATATTGCGTTATCCTGCAACCTTGAAGATTTTTCTGCTGGTGGAGAAAAAAGATTTTTTGACGATTACCGGAAAGCGGAGGAGTTTATACGAGATTCTTTGAATATTCACCAGATACAAGAACAAACCCAGGGGACCGAGATGGATTGAAGATGAAGACTGGATCAAGGATTAGGCCTGTTGGACTTTTAGGCGGATGAATATATAAATATATTATTAATTATATGAGGATGGGGAAAAAAGGTTAAAATTTGGAATATTAGCTGGGAATAATGACATTAATTTTTTTATATATATACAATTTTTTGTTATGGGGGAGCTGGAAGAAACACTGACCAATCGCTACGTTATTCATGTGTGCAAGCGTGGCAATAGCCAAGACCCGCACAATGGAGGGGGGTAGTGTTGTGTATCTTTTCATTCACAACATTAGTGAGAGGGGGGTAATTTTGTTCTTTCTTTTTTTTTTATCTTATCTATCTTTTTTCTTTTTGCCTGGATGATTGGGAGGGGAAACACATAGCAACATGGTGAAGTTCAAAGAGATTCCCCGGGGAGCTATGAGAGTTGAGAAGCTAAATAATGTTTTAGATTTTAAGAGACAAATATGAAACATCTTTGAATATTTGGAGCCCTTATTTACAGCTCCGATGATAAAGATCTTGGTTCCTTGGGGGAAAGTAACAAATATATATTAAGTTTATTTTTAATCCCATGGAGCATGTGCAAACCTTCCAATATTCAGGCGGTTCCTTTTTTTTCTTTTTTTCCCTTTCTCTTTAGGTAGGTTGGGGGGGGGAGGGTAGATATTATTTTCTCATGTATTTACTTCGAAAACTCAATAAAAATTATATATAAAAAACAATAGTTATGTTGTCAGCAAGTTTAAAGGTGGCATTTGAGCTGTGCCCAGCACACAATCATAAGTTTAAAGAGAGTAGAGCAGTGGGCTAAGCACACATCTCTGAGGTGTTTCATTGTTGATTGTCATCAAGGAGGAGATGTTATTTCCAGTGAGGAAGCCAAGGATCCAGTTGCAAAGGGAAGTATAGGAGGCCCAGGTTTTGAAGCTTATTGATTAGAACTGAGGGTATGATTGTGTTGAATATGGAGCTGTAGCCTGATGTTGGTATGAATATTGTCCAGGTCATCCAAGGCTAAGTAGAGAGCCAGTGAGATTGTATCTGCTGTAGACCTATTGTGGTGATAGGCAAATTACGATGGGTCCAGGTCCTTGCTGAGGCAGGAGTTGATTCTGATCATTACCAACCTCTTAAAGCACTTCATCATAGTAGATGTGAATGCCACTGGGTGATGGCCATTAAAGCAGCTCTCCCTGCTCATGTTGGGCACCGATATGATTGTTGTCCTTTTGAAGCAGGTGGGAACCATTGACTGCAGCAGTGAGAGATTAAAGATGTCCTTGAACACTCTTCGAGTTGGTTCAGGTTTTCAGAGCCCTACTAGGTACACCATCAGGGTCTGGTGCCTTGAAAGATGTATTGACATCACAGGGTCAAAAGATGCTGCTGGGATTCGCAAAGGTGTAGTCCATGAAGCAAAGTACACAGCAGTCCCTCTGGTCCACCAGTTTTGCTCTGAGGTCTTCAGTTTTATTTTCCAGAGACTGTACACGTGCCAGCAGGGTAGGTGGGAGTGGAAATCTAGGGCCTCTGTGTTTTAATTGCAGACAGGCACAGCATCCCTACTTCTGTTTTCTGAGAGGGGAGTTGCACTCGTGACCTGAAGCTGCTGTCTGAGGTTCATGATTTTGAGTATCGATAATTTTTCTTTAAAAATGTCTTTAAACGATGCTACTTACTGAAGTACCTGTGTCTATGTCTCTGGATTACAGTAGTAGTAGTGCCAAACAAGAATTTTTAAACAAAGCCTAAAAAGCAAGGGACCAGAGATTAGGACAACTAAGAGATGGTTGTGGGAGGCAGAGGAATGATTACAGGATTGCTTGGAGTCAGTAGACTAGGCTGTGTTCAAGCACTCATTTGAGGATCTGAATGACTGCATCAGGATTGTAACAGACTTTATTCAAACAGCTGTAGAAGAATGTGTCCCCATAAAATTATTCAGTGTCTTCCCCAGTCAGAAGCTCTGGATGAAGCATGAAATCCAAAATCTGCTGAGAGGCAGATCAGAGGCACTCAAGTCTGGTGACCAAGAATGCTACAAGAGGTGCAGGAATGATCTCTGGAAAGCTGTCTCTGGGATGAAGTGGAGATCCCAGACTAAACTGAAGTCAACGATGGATAGTTCTCAGCTGAGGCAGAGTTTGAATGCCATGATCTCCTGAAAAGTTAAATCATGCGACATGGTGGACAGCAGATCTTCACTTCCAGATGAGCTCAATACCTCTATGTTTGCTTTGACAATCAGAACATGGACTCCCCTCCCTCCCCACATCTCCTGATAATCTTTTGGTCTCGGTATCAGAAGCTAACATGCTTCAGGAGGGTGAATCCAAGGGAAGTATTCAGACCAGTTTGAGTACTTGGCCATGTAGTAAAGACTTGTGCTGACCAACTGGCTGGTGTGTTCACCAATATTTTTAACCTCTCACTTTGGCAGTGTTGGTACCCATCTGTTTCAAGCAAGCTTCAATTATACCGGTGCCCGAGAAGAGCATGGTGATCTGCCTCATTGATTATCACTCAGTTGCAGTTACATCCACAGTGATGTAAGTGTCTTGGAAGGCTGGTGATGAAACATATCAACTCCTGCCTGAGCCTGACTTGGATCTGCTCCAACTTGCCTACCGAAGCACCAGGTCCTCACCACCAAGGCCGTGCTCTTTTCTTGTTGCTCCATCAGGTAGAAGGTAGAAAAGCCTCATGAATCCCAGCAGCAGGTTCATGAACAGTTACTACCTCTCAACCATCAGGCTCTTGAACAAAAGGGGATAATTACTGTCACCTTTCAATCTACTGTGATCTTCCCACAACCAATAATTTCATTTTAAAGACTCTTTATTTTGTTTATGTTCTCATTATTTATTGCTATTTGTTTATATTTGCATTTGCACAGTTTGATGTCTGCTGCACTCTGATTGTTCCTTCATTGAATCTTATTATAGTTACTATTCTATAGATTTGCTGAGTATGCTCACAGGAAAAAGAATCTCATGGTTGTATGTGGTGACATATACGTACTCGAATAATAGATTTTACTTTGAACTTTCATTCCCTTCAGAGCTGCACGCAAGCAGTCATCACTTCATGGTGCCTCCTTCCCGGAACTCTGCCACTCCTCCCACCTTCGTGCTCCAGGTCTTAACTTCATAACCCCGACCTTTTTGTTGGTTCACTTTCTGTATAGATATATGTGGGTTGCACACCTTTTATACATCTCTGAAGCCAAAGGAAGGATTTCTGAACAGTGGTGGTCTGCAGAGCTGTCAAAGAGTAGTTGCCAATATTAAACAAATAAAAAGCTGTTTTCCATTGTGTAGTCACTTGCGTCGTGTCAGGTAATCCTTTTCCGAACCATGTGGCATCATAGAAATCAGTGATCAATTTCTTTCAATAAAATCAGTGACTGGTGTTTTTAAATAACATATGGAAATGTAACTAGTTTTACATCAGTCTGTTTTACACTGTCTACTGGGATTAATTTGTAGTTTCAAGGCCGTTAGCAGATTGGAGAAGCTTTCTAAGGTCTTTAATCCTAAATCCTATCTCCTGTTATTGGTCAGAAGCAGAAAATTACCATTAGCCCCCTAACTACATAAAGTATCACCATCCATAAAGACTGAGACGGCAATCCTCGGCATTGCAGAACTTTTCCTTAATGCGGAAAATCACCCCTTTATGGCTGTTTGGATAACAGAAATTCACTCTGACAACATTTACAGATCACTACCCACAAATTTGAGATATAAAATAAAATACACTCTCATAGAATTTATGTAATTATGGAAAAACTAAAAAAATGCAAAGTTCCTTGCTTAGACTCACCTTTCTTGATGTATGAACAGGTAATGTGGCTTTGCATTACAGAAAATTTCAAACAGATGGGTTTCTAGGAACACAAACTTCCTCTTATATAATGCAGGTTGTCTGTAAAGAGAGGATTAGTGTTGTGCTAGCTGCATACCCATGGCTTTCTGAACTGTATTAAGGGATGTCAGAGTCTTTGAGGATACTGATTATGAATAATTTTGATATATAACTGAATCATCTACTGTGTGAAATAATATTTATTCCAGCATTCAGATGGCTTAAATTCCCCTTTAATCACTACAGCATATAAAAAGAACTAAAAGCTAGCTCTACAATCTTAAGCTTATTTCATAAATTTCGATTCTATCCTGACCTATTTATGCATAGCCATCATATTTGATACCATATTGAGACTACTAAATTACTTGGATTTCTTGAGAAACTTTAAAGGCTACTTGTAATTTATGGAGACCACATCCTAGAAGGGAGGGAGGAGAAGACGGCGGCGTGACTCAGCACGCGTGGCCTCTCCGGTGAAATGATATCGTAGTTGTTAAATAGGGGCCGTGCACAATCCTGGTTTGATGGAGATGGATGTGAGAAGCACAGAGGAACATCTAGAGAAACTTCTGAAATGCCCGGTTCACTGCCACAGCTACTGTGCGATTGAGAATCTCTGGAGGGGAAGGCCCTAAATCCTAGGCTTTGCCTGTTGCTGGCAGCCGGGGCCGAGGTCGGGGTCGAAGTGCTCGGCAGAGATGGTGCTCGGTGTCGGAGGGCTGGTTGGAGGCTCGAAGTTTTTGGACAGACTGAGGGTCGGGCTGTGGCCGGGTGCTTCCAGGATGCTGCATCGGCAAGTTTGCAGTGCTGGAAGCTCATGGCAGGGAGAGTTTTCTTCCTTCTACCGTCTGCGTGAGATGTTGGGACTTTCGAGAGACTTGGAGATTTCTTTTTTACCGTGCCCACGGTCTGTTCTTCTATCAAGTTACGGTATTGCTTGCACTGTTGTAACTATATGTTATAATTATGTGGTTTTTGTCAGTTTTTCAGTCTTGGTCTGTCTTGTGTTTCTGTGATATCACACTGGAGGAACATTGTATCATTTCTTAATGCATACATTACTAACTGACAATAAAAGAGGACTGCATGTCCTCATAAGCTAATCTAATCTAATGTAGAAGGTTAACTGGAATCTTTATCTGAGCTTTCTGGAATACAAGTTCTATGATTTTAAAAATCAATTGTTCAGTTGCTGTATACAATTTAATATAAGGTAAGATTGCAGATTACTTAGCCAGTATGACCTATTTTGCAAATATATGTCTGAGAAAGTTTGACCAAATTACAGAAAATTTGGAATATAATAGGAGGGAGTTTTAGAATCTCCTTGGCTACCTTTGGCTATCTTTGATCTTCTGATCAAAGTGGTGACAACGAACAATGATTCCTCTGGTGACATCTTCCAGATAGCCAATCTTTCCAGTTATTTCAGTTTTTCTATACCTTCTGCTTGTGACGTACAGTTTGGAACTCAGTTGAAAGATCCAGTGTAATGCTGTGTCTGGAGAGATGGAAATTAGAGACAGGGAAGGTGGGTGCAGGGTGAAAAGGACTGAGAACATACTGACTCATGGAAAAGACCAGAGACTAGGTACAGGGTCATGAACAGCTTCATCTTGAAGAGGCAAGAAAGGTTGAAGTATTGAGGTGATTGCAGAGGTGGCCAGCAGCCGGCTCAGTGTGTTCGGCCCCAATCAGTGGTCACACTTTACAGAAGGACTCAGTTCGTGCAGCTGCTCTCCTCGAATGAAGACGCAAAGATGTTTCCGATATTTTTGAGATTTATGTGATTATTGGACTGTATACTGGTTTCCTTCAGTTTTTTGGTTTATTTCTTGTGGACGATTGGTGGGTGGGATAATCTGTTAATTTTTTCTGTGTAAGAGGGGATATGGGAGTTTGGTGCTACTGCTGCTGTTCTTTTCTGTGAGCGAGGGGACTGGACCTTTTATTCCTGTAAGGGAAAGGGTCAGGGACACTTTTTTTGCTGTGGGTGAGCGAGGATTTTTGGGGTCTGAGTTTTGTTTCTTTTCTTTCTCATGCTGGGAGGGGGGTTGGTAATGTCTTTTCTTTAATCAAAAGCCTTGGCCTTTCTGTATTTCATGGCTATCTGGAGTAGATAATTACCAGAGTTGTATTGCACATGCATACTTTGATATTAAAACTTCTTTAATAGTTCTGATTTCTGTTTGTGGGATGATGCTGGTGTTTGTATTAATTCCCATGTTCACTTGTCCAATGAAAATCACTGCTTCGATCCATCTGATGTAATAACTTCTTGGGGCAGCTCCAGGGCAATTCAGCTGTTTTCCTGAGCCGTCCCGTAATCTCCAACAATAGTTACCAGAGCCATCCCATAATCTCTGACAATAGTTACCAGAGTGACCAAATTGTTTTTTTTTGATGTTGATCTATCAGATCCTAGAGTTATAAATTTTTTTGAAATTTACCTGAATTAACTGGATTTTAAAATATAAGATGTTAAGATTAGACAGCGTGATATTGCAGGTTTTAACTATAGCATGAGGTTAAACGTGATCATTAACATAGTCTGAAATAGTGATTATCAAAAATAACTTTCCTTGATTTTGTTGGTATTGACTCAACACAGAGATGGATGCTTTATTTGCTTGATATGTGAGTACCAGAATCAATATAAGCAGCTTAGCCATCTTTTATATTTAAAGATGTTTGGGATAATCCAACACTAGCACAATCTAATATACTTACACAGACCAGTACAGTTACATGTAAGTCACACGATGTAACAGCAGAATAGATTATCATCAATAGGTAGCAGGCTAAATTTGGGAGCTGCACACAAAAGATCGCTGCTATCCAGTGCTATTTTTCCCCTAAATTTCTACAGAGAAAGTGGGTTCTTCATTAAGAACTCTCATCGCTCAGGATATCCCCTCTTCTCATTACTACCATCAGGGAGGAGAAGCAGGAGCCTGAACACCCATACTCAAATGTTCTAAAAACAGCTTCTACCCATCTGCCCCCAAATTTCTGAATGGTGTATCAATGCTACCTTGCTATTCCTCTTTTGCGCAACTTGTTTATCTACGTTATTGTACCTTAGAATAATTTACTTATGTCTTGCTCTGTTCTGCCACAGAACAACACATTTCATGACATATGTCAGCGATAATTCTGATTCCGATTATATTGTTTTATTCTGTGACAAAATCACTTGCACCCACCAAGCTGAGTGATTCTTTTATTGCTACTTATCACTCTATTGCCTTTCTTAATAGCAAATCATTAAGCATTACATTAAAATGTAACATGCATACATGATTCTGGCTTTGCCCTGGATATTACAGAAGCGCAAATACTGAAAAGTACAGGTCCACAATCTCTTATCCAAAATTCTTAAATCCGAAAAGCTCCGAAAACCGAAGTTTTTTTTGTGGAGTGTGGAGCGTGTGGTAACAAGGCTTGTTTGGTGCGCCAACAGCTGACGTCACTCAGGTGTGACGTGGCAGCGCTAGCAGAGGCCGCCAGACATCAGTTGTGGCTCAGCGCTGCAACATCACACCTGAGTGACGTCAGTTGTTGGCGCACCAAACAAGCCTTGTTACGACGCGTGGTATTTTATGTTCACTGTTGACTTTGTGTTTAATTTCACTGTGAAAATGTCAAAAAGAGCTGCAGATACCCCTATGGGTAACAATGAGAAAAAGAGAAGGAAACATCGATCATTATCAATAATGCAGAAAATATTCAGAGGGTTGGCTGCAGAAATTTAAGAGGCGTCATGGTGTATAATATCTGAAAATATGTGGTGAAAAATCTTCTGCTGATCACGAAGCAGCTGAAAATTACATTGACGAATTTGCCAAGATAATATCCGATGAAAACCTCAGCCCTGAACAAATTTACAATGCTAATGAAACAGCTTTGTACTGGCGCTACGTTCATAGAAAAACATTAACAACGGCTGATGATGGTATGGTGAAAATGTGTGATCAGTTAATTGATGGCCTTGAACAATGTGCATTTATCGGTAAGCAAGAGATTATGGCAGTTGACTCAGTTAAAGTGAGATTGCTTAGACATAAACCTATGTTAATGAGACAGATGACACTTGAAGAAGTCTTTAAAAACGCCGTCTGTCGTAGTGCTGCTTCATAACTTGAGAATCCTGTTCCTGGCCCATCAGGTACCTGTAGAGTATTTAGCTTTGTTTGCCAGACATAATGCAACTTAACTAGAGGTACCTGTATGTATTTAGCTTAGTTTGAACCTGTATATGTCCTAGAGTATTTACGTTCTACTTTTATTCCGGTAAGTCATTTACCATGTGTTTGATTCGGTTCGTTTGAAGCTGTATATTTTCATGTTTTATTGAATGTTTTTGTTAGAAATAAAATGTACTAGTTTATTTATGGTCAATAATTATCCCACTATTTCATTTATCAGTATATTACTCTATAGATAAATTATAATAGTATTTGTAAAAGAGTGCGGATCGGAAAAACACGGAAGTTCTCTCTCCAGCACTCGTTTTTGAACATGTACAGACTTCTTTTCTTGTCATTATTCCCTAAGCAATACAGGATAACAACTATTTACATAGCATTTACATTATATTAGGTATTATAAGTAATCTAGAGATGATTTAAAGTATACGGGAGGATGTGCGTAGGTCCGGAGCTCCTCTGGGTCCTAAAGTCCACTGCACTGAGGCAGGTTAATTATCAATATAATTATCAATTTTCTGAAATCCGAAAAATTCTGAATTCCGAAATGCAACTGGCCCCAAGGATTGCTGATAAGGGATTGTGGACCTGTACTGCTTATAGAATTGACAGAAATTGATAGGCTCTTTGCCAGGATGGGCAGCTACTAGATAAGTATTCTGCTTGTCAAATTGGCATCCGCAGTAATGCGAGACGTATTCCAGCTTGTGAATCAAGTAAGGTTATCATGTAAGCAGTTCTTTTATCTAATTTCGGTTTATGGGATCTATCTGTGCTATTTAACCTCTAGATTTTTAGGCAATTCATGATGAACTAATGAAATGGGCACTATGTAGTTCTTACTTTGCTTTGTACTTTGATTGCTAATGCTCGGGGTCTCCATTTCAAATCAGGCTCATGTTCGTAAATGTGCACAAGAAAATGAAACTTTCTTGGACCATGTACTACTGGAAGTAGAAAGACTTTGGCCATCCTTTATTGGTGGACGAAGAGTTGCAAAGCAGGTACTATTTTGCTTGGTATAGCTACACTTAAATAGAGCTGGCATTACAGATATTTCCATGGCATCTTATACCATAAGGGCATTCATCCAATTATGTACACATGGTTCTTTGAAGTAGCTGGGTATTTAATTACAGAATTCGTCTTTATATGCAATTTCCCTTTTACAGTTCCCATTCTCTTATTCAACCCTGTCTTTGTAGCTTCTGTAATCTTCCAGTCTTTGAGAATAATACATTCCTACAGTTCACTGTAGTTTTCACTTTCTTTGCCCCATCATTGGTTGCCATGTTTGTTTTATTGTTTGGAACATAAATTCTGAAATTTACTCCCCAAATCTCTGCTTCTCTCTTTTCTTGTGTTCAAACTTGATGGTAATCTGAAGTAAAATCAACCACCTTTGACTCATTTTAGCAGCTTTTGCCTGACTGTGAACCATCTTGGGAAATTTTACTGTGGTGGTGTTCATTTCAGTATTTATTGGATTATGAGATACTGTTTGCTAACTGGCTGTATCTGCTGCCTGCAGAACAATAAGGATGGCAGTTCCAAACACTTTTAGTTGTGATTAATCCAAGTTCTATTGCATACCGTTTTATTCAAGCTGACTTTGAATTTGATCTTCTTCAAGATTTTTAATTTTTTTGCTTCATTTATTTCCCCCTTTCTCCAGGACACCACACTTTGTGGCTACACTGTTCCAAAAGGGATGCAAGTAATGTTCGTAGCTTTTGCTGTCCACAGAGACCCTGAAATCTTTGCTGATCCTGATGAGTTCCAACCAGAGAGATGGTCTGGAAGGTTTGTACTTTTAATACTCACATTAATTTTAAGTTTGTAAGACTGTTTTGATGCTTGAACTGTGTATGATAATTAGCATAAATTATCTGGACTCTGGATGGTAACACTTGTGAGTGATGTCAGGTTTAGGAGTACTGGAGATGGTCAAGGCAATTCAGGAGTTTTAGAATGAGAGCAATGGTGCATTAAGTTAAATGGGGATGGATGCAAATGCTGCAAATAAGAAGAAAAATAGCTGGCATGCTCATTCCAACAACACTTTTGGTTGATATTTTCCACCTTTTACACAGAACGTGTGCAAATGAATGCTGAACGGCAATCAGCAAATGCAATTGAATTTTACAGTACTCTAGCCAAGGGTTCAAGTCATGATCCGAATGAATGATCAAACAGCAGGGCTCTGATCAGTATATGCTTCGAATATCGAGTCAATTTCTGGTTGCTAAGAAGTAAGGGACGCTTGAACTCTTGGAACAAAGCAGAAAAGAGCATAGAGGGAGATTTTCATCCTCTGACCATCTTATATAAGGTACAAACACAAGAAAATCTGCAGATACTGGAAATCGAAAGTAACACACACAACGTGCTGGAGGAACTCAGCAGGCCAAGCAACATCTATGGAAAAGAGTAAACAGTCAATGTTTCAGGCCAAAACCCTTCATCAGGAAACTGTAAGAGTTAAATTGTAGGAAAACCTGCAGAGATTAGAAGCTCATTATATGAATTAAACATGAAATATAGTAAAATATGCATATAGAAATATGATACAACCAAATGTCCGAATCAGTGTGATGCATATTTATCTCCAAGTAGATCAGAAGATAATTTTCTTCACTTGGGATTTTAAACAGAGGGGAGTGATTTCCAGGTAAAGGCAAGGTTAACAATATTATCACTAGATTTATCATTTTAAAATGTGCTAGAAAAACATGGTACTGTTAAGACCACAGAGAGGTAAAAGCTTCAAAGACAGAAACAAAATACTTCATTATAGAATGAACAACTTCCAAATTGAGGTTTGAGGTAAAATTAAACACATTCAGTTACGCTGAGCAGCTTTTGTCCTAAAAAATATGTGAATTAGTTAGTTAGTGGAGTGTAGAGTAGAAAAGGTTACTAAAATCACAGCAGCACGCATTATGTCTGAACCAATTCGTTGTTATGTTTTCAGAATATACCATAATATTAAACAATTAACTAAATTAATTTACTTCATGGTGTTTTTGAATGGGCTTATGTTTGCCTTATCTGGAAAGAGACGCGACTAGAATCTGTCTCTTGAAGAATGTCATATGATACCACTAGGCCCAAGGCGAACATTACATGGAGCCCCATGAAGTCTTTAGGATATTTGGCAAAGGCTGCTACTTCCTGTCATGAGTGTGGCTGGCGTTTATACTCAAGCACACAACTCATGAATAGCTTGTTTGTCTCATGAACTTGGAAATATTTTATTGAAACTGATACCACTTGAGTGATTGCTTCTTCCCACATGAGAGTGGCAGCTTTTCAGATCTGTTTTTGACTGTTTTAATGTGGACAGTTGAAAGATTGCAAAAATATTGTTACATTTATTTTTATGTGAATAACTTAAATGAAGTGTCAGGATCATTTGCATAAGCACCAGGTCAATGAAACTGCAAGAAGTAGTTAAAGCATGAATTGAGAAAGTATCTTTCATGATCTCGATTCTTCAAGGCACTGTTATACTTTTAAGATTATTTTGTAGTATAGTTGCTATTGCTAGAGAAATTCTGCAACCAGTTGGTACACCGCAAGATCTCACTAAGTGATAAAAATGGTTAATTGTTTAGCTGTAATGATTGCTAAGAGTGAAAAGTTAGCCCAGCTTTCAAGCGAATAGTGCCAGGAATCTATTATAATCAATTAAGAAATCCTGCTTTGATTTAGTATCTCATCCAAAAGGTTACATCACCGACAACCAAACACTCCTTCTGTATGTCAGCCTTGATTCTGTTCCTGAGAAACAAAAGTATCTGCTCTCAGTCGGGATTTACCATAAAAGAAAAATGGAAATGTTAACCAGTTTAAAGTAAACAGGTTACCTTCTCATTATAATAGAGAACAAGGATGTGTCATAAACCTGCAGTGTAAATAACAATTTATAGGCTTCAATAAGTACATTTCATGTCAGAGAAATGTACACAATATACATCCTGAAATTCTTTTTCTTCGCAAACATCCACGAAAACAGAGGAGTGCCCCAAAGAATGAATGATAGTTAAATGTTAGAACTCTAAATGCCCACCCCAGTTCCCCCTCCCACGCACAAGCAGAAGCAAGGCAACAACCCCCCCTTCCCACCCCCACCAGCAAAAATAGCATCGGTGCCCTCCACTGAGCACTCAAGCATGCAGCAAAGCATCAATAAAGACACAGACTTGAAGTACCTCAAAGACTACTTATCTATAGATGTGTTATTTAGATGGAGAAATGGAATCTGAGCTTCACGGTTCCTGATCTGTTCTATAAATAATGATATTTCTGTGGATTGTTATTTTCTACTGCCTTTCTGATCCCTGCTTAAACTTCTATTATGGTATGTGACACTTCACCATTGGATCTAACTGATAACTTAAGACTATCTCTTGTTGACCTCTCTCTTCTATCAATTTGACTCTCAACGTTAACAGCATGTGCGAAGGACTCGGGTTGCTTTTTTGTACAGATGGAGATCAATCTTCTGGTCAGCTGTTCCTTCCCTCCCCTTCCCCACTAGATTAACTAATAAGGTTTTCCATCCTGTGCTCCAAATTCATATAATTTTCTAGTTTCTTTCCCATCTCTCCCTGTGCCCTGTTGGAACTCGTTTTCATTATAAGATTCACTTCCAGCTTCCTCATCTCCATTCTCTGACAGCTATTTAATTCCCCTTCCTGGCCCACATATTAGGTGAGATTAGTCATTCTCTTTTGCCACATTCTCTTCCTCTTCTCGTTGATCCTCTGACTTTACAGAATAGCACCCCTTTCCCAACTTTCATTGCTGCCATGTTGAACATGTTGCAAAATCTAAATCTAAGCTAATCTTTTCTGCAACTCTTTGTTTGAATCCTTCCAAATAGGTTTTCACCTGAAAGCAGCACTGAAGCATTTATAGGGTGCATTTAGTAACTTTATGATTAAGACAAGATAAACTTGCCCTCTTTTTTAAATTTGTATCTCGCTTTTAGACATTGACCACAGAGTTGTCCTAAAATAGCTGTCCGTGATGATCCAACAAGGTGAGATCATATTCACTTGATTCCATTCTTTCTCATCCAAGTGAAACTTGCAAAGTCTTTACATCCAGCACCCATGTTGATGTCCAAGGATTTATGCATAGCCCTCTTATTACTTATTTATGTGATTCCCTTTCGCAATACCAGTCAAAAGTGTAGTGGCAATTTTCACTTAAACCTCTCTTGATCCTCTGACTATATCTCATTTGTAATACTGCTTCTCCAAATTCCAGTGTTTTCTCCAACTGAATATTGGGAAGAACAAAGCTGCCACTTTCAGTTTCCATAATGAATTCTGGACTTGGACTTGACTATTCAAGTTACTCCTGACTGACTCTGTAGGGATATCCTTTATAAACTTACTTTTCCCTTTTCAGATCCTACTGAGGGTGCTCGACCTGAAATGTCAACCATACTCTTTTCCATAGATGCTGCCTGGCCTGCTGAGTTCCTCCAGCATTTTGTGTGTGTTGCGTTGGATTTCCAGCATCTGCGGATCTTCCCTTCTTTGTGATTCCTCTTTCTATGCTTAGTTTGCTAAATAACCCTTTGGGACATCCTGTGGTTGTATAGGTTGCTTTTATATAAGCAGTGAACTGAGTGGTAACTAGGTTATGATTTCCTACAAAAATAACTAACTCTAGAATTATGGTATATGCTGTGCTAGGCTTTCATTCTGCAGTTTAACTGATAAATGCTGGCTACGTCCTACAGCTCACTTCTCAGTACACTTTATCTCTGTTTATTGTAAGTATATAATTGTAGACCTCAAGTTTCTTCTAAGGATTCCTCCCTTGTATCCTCTTCCCTTTAGTCTGGGCAGAGATATTTAACAATGTACCTATATTCCTAAGGCTTGGTTTAAGTTACACTGCGAGACATGAAGATTCAGGGCCACATATTTGTTGCTTGCTTTTCTGAAGCTGTTGCAAGCCAATTTCTAGATTGGCAAGCAGTATATATTGGCAATCTTGCTAGTTACAAGCATGAGTATCAAATACCAGTGACTTAAACGGACTTTCTTTTGACCTCATGAGGCACATAAGGAGATCAATTTCAATAAATTCTTCATTTTGAACAAGCTTATCAAGAAGGACTTCATAAAATGAAATGTAATCCTCCAAAAATCATTTGTAAAATGGAAACATCTTCTCTTTCAGGTTTTTACTTTCAGAATTATAATTTTGGTAAAAAGAATCATTTAAAAATTAATCTTTTAGTATGATAGAGAATGTCTATCAGAAAGTTTGAATTTTCATGCTAAATTGAAATATTGTAATCTACATATTTCAGCTTTAGAAGAAATAGAAAAATGCAAATTGGAGGTAGGATTGGCATCAGGTTCAATTTCAGTGAATCATTTGAAAAATGCCAGTCTATGACATTAGTTGTGAGAAGGCTTGATTTGGCACTATATCTAGATTCTCCTCTTTCTGATGAAAAGTCATCACCCTAAAACGATCAGTCTGCTTCTTGCTGGACAGATGTTGCTTGACCTGCTGAATTTTTAAAGAATTTTCATTTATTTGTTTCCAGCATTTTTATTTTTATTTACCGTTGAATTATGTGTAAGATCAGACTCTCCAATGAATGTGATTATAAAGATTGCAACAGAGGTGGCAGCAATTTGGCTGTTGTGTGTCAATGCTGGCTCTTTAACTTTATCTATTCCCATTTCCATTTGCTTGTTTCTTTAATAGGTTTGTCCAATCCAATCTCTGTCTAGCCACACAGGTCCATAAGATATATGAGCAGAAATAGGCCATTTGGCCCATCGAGTCTACTCTGCCATCTCATCATAGCTGATCCAATTTTCGTCTCAGCCCCAGTCTCCTGCCTTCTCCTCATATTCCTTTGTACCCTGACCAATCAAGAATCTACCAACCTCTGCCTTAAATATACATATAGACTTGGCCTTCACAGCTGGCTGCCTGTGACAAAGAATCCCACAGATTCACCACCCCCTGGCTAAAGAAATTCCCTCTTCTCCATTACGAAAGTACGCCCCTCTATTCTGAGGCTGTGTCCTCTGGTCTTAGACTCCACCATCATAGGAAACATCCTCTCCACATGCACACTATGAAACCCTTTCAACATTCAATAAGTTTCAATGAGGTCACCCCTCATTCTTCTGAATTCTAGTGAGCAGAGACCCAAAGCCATCAAACATCAATCGCAGAATCATTTTTGTGAACTTCCTTTAAACCCTCTCCAGTTTCAGCACATCCTTTCTAAGATAAAGGACCCAAAACTACTCACAATACTCCAAGTGAGGCCTCACCAGTGCTTTATAAAGTCTCAACATTATATCTTTGCTTTTATATTCTAGTCCTATTGAAATAAATGTTAACACTGCATTTGTCTTCCTCACCACAGATTCAACCTACAAATTAACCTTCAGAGAATCCTGCACAAGGACACCCAGTGCCTTTGCGCCTCAGTTTTTTGTATTTTCTCTCCATTTAGAAAAAAGTCAACCCTTTCATTTCTTCCTCCAAAATGCATGACCATACACTTCCAGACACTATATTCCATCTGCCATTCCTTTGTCCATTCTCCTAATCTGTCTGTCTTTCTTTAACTCTCTACTTCCTCAAAACTACCTGCCCCTCCATCGTCTGCAAACTTTGCAACAAAACCATGAATTTCATCATCCGAATCATTGACATATAACATAAGAAGAATCGGTCCCAACACAGACCCCTGTGGAACACCACTAGTCACTGGCAGCCAGTCAGAAAAGGCTCCCTTTATTCTCACTCTCCGTCTTCTGCCAGTCAGCCATGGCTTTATCCTTGCTAGGTATCTTTCCTGTAAAACTATGGGTTCTTAACTTGTTCAGCAGCCTTATGTGTGGCACCTCGTTAAAGGCCTTCTGAAAGTCCAAGTACACAACATCAACTGGTTCTCCTTTGTCTATTCTGCTTGCTATTCTTCAAAGAGATCCAACAGATTAGTCAGGCAAGGTTTTCCCTCGAGGAAGCCATGTTGACTATACCTTATTTTATCATGTGCCTCTAAGCACCCCAAAATCACAACCTTAATAATTGACTCCAACATCTTCCCAAACACTGAGGTCAGATAACTGGCCTATAATTTCCTTTCTTCTGCCTCTCTCCCTTCTTGAAGTGTGGAGTGACATTTGCAACTTTCCAGTCTTCCGGAACGATTCCAGAATCTAGGGATTCTTGAAAGATCATTACTAATCTCTCCACAATCTCTTCAGCCACCTTTTTCAGAAACCTGGGGTGTAGACCATCTGGTCCAGGTGACTTACTTACTTTCAGACCTTTCAGTTTCCCAAGAACCTTCTCTCTAGTTATGGTAACTTCACACACTTCATGACCCCTGACACCTGAACTTCCACCATACTGCTAGTGTCTTCTGCAGTGAAGACTGATGCAAAATACTTATTCAGTTTTTCCACTATTTTGTTCTCCCCCATTACTACCTCTCCAGCATCGTTTTCCAGCAGTCTGATATCCACTCTCACCTCTCTTTTACACTTCATGTACCTGGAGAAACTTTCGGTATCCTCTTTAATAATAAAGATCACTTCCTGATCTTTATGTTAACAGTGTGAAATTGAAAAACTAGCCACACAGGCTGTGTCACAGTGAGCCCTGTGATGAAATGTTCCAAGTTTGAATGAGTATTTATTTGTGGCACGGGTGAAGGGAAGCAGGTGGTGCTGGAGTGGATGTGTCACGGGTGAAGGGAGGCAGGTGGTGCTAGAGTGGATGTGCTTCAGGAAGGCCAAACAGCACTTAAAGAAAAATATATTTCTGATAACCATTTGAAAAATTCTGCAGGGAATTATATTTTTATATCTCAATTGATGGGTATTATTTTGTCACTATGAGTATGCTGTGAAGGCAAACATGCAGATAAGTTCAGGGACAGTGGATGCCAGCTCATTTACTCATCATTCTCTTCTAGAGAGAAAGAAGCACTTTTATGGTTCCCATACTGAACTAACTGGTAGGGAGGAAATGGAGGAAACAGCACTGACTGGAAAAAAATAATAATACTGTATTTTATTCCCTTGACCTCCCAATTGGTTGCATAGCTGACTTGTTTCTTGAGTGGCTAGGTGGCACTACAGTTAGCATATTCACCACTTGCCTGGAAGGCTTACTTACATAATGATTGTACAAAGGGGTCAGTGTGATGAGCAGGGATTTTAGCATGTTATCTCAGTGGTACAGTGACTCTGTCCCATTTATTGCCCCATATCACTGTTGGAAAAAGGCTTTCTTGTGTTTGACAACATGGGTTTGATAATGATTCCTGTTGTATCTGATAAAATCAGTGGTATAGAATGAAATCCCTTATTCTATTATCAGATTATTCTTCCTTTTACATACGACCTCAGGGCAACATTTAAAATCTGTAAATTTATTCTGAGAGAGGGTTTATTGCCATGGTAGTGCAGTGATTAGTACAACCCCTTGCAGTGCAGGCCACCCAAGTTTCAATTCCCACTGCTCCCTGTAGGGAGTTCGTACATTCTCCCTGTAACTGCATGGGTTCCCTCTGAGTGCTCTGGTTTCCTCCCACAGTCCAAAGTCATACCCCTCAGTGGGTTAACTGGTCATTGTAAATTGTCCTGTGATTAGGCTGGGGTTAAATCAGGGGATTTCTGGGTGGCTCAGCTCAAAGGGCCAGAAGGGCCTATTCCACACAGTATCTCAATAAATAAATAAATTAATTAATTAAAGTGCTTGAATTTCCTTTGAGGGCAGGATATGGTGATAAGACATATGGGTTGCTGTGGAAGAAGAATTTAATTTTCTACTTGTGCATTAGGTGGGTCCCATCATCCAAGTTCCGTTCAGATCCTACTTGGAGCCATCCATGTCCATTTAAGGCTGGTAAAATCCAAGAAGATCCTTTTTCTTAGATCTTCAGTTTGTTCCAAGATTAGATCATGATTTTGGTCGAAGACTTATTCTGTTTGTTGTCACTGTTGAGATTGATGAAGCATAGGTACAGGCCCAGAAGATGCACCTTGAAATTATATAGTGAGATGGGGGTTGTGACAGAGAAATCCCAATGCCCAGTTCAATACAATTCTTCAGAAGGAGTGATACTCAACAACACAGTCAGCCATTGCATTGGATTGGCTTTGAAATTCCAGTATACCTATACTGTATTAATAATCCTGTACAGGTAATCCTGATACCTGTACATATCAATGAATTTTGAATGGAGACTTCCCACCCAGAGGGCAATACTGGAGAATCATGCAAATCTAAGGTGCACTTGCATTAGCACCTCTTTTGCTGCCAACAGCTTTGTCTGTAATGTTAATCTGTATTTTGTTCAAAGTAGATCGGGGCTGTAAAAGGTATGATTTGTGAAGAATAATTCCAAGGTGTGTTGGTGTCAGTTGATTTCCCTCCAGAGAAAGTAATTTAGAACATTTAAAAAAAAACGCAAACAACAGGAATTCTGCAGATGCTGGAAATTCAAGCAACACACATAAAAGTTGCTGGTGAACGCAGCAGGCCAGGCAGCATCTGTAGGAAGAGGTGCAGTCGACGTTTCAGGCCGACACCCTTCGTCAGGACTAACTGAAGGAAGAGTGAGTAAGGGATTTGAAAGGGGGAGGGGGAGATCCAAAATGATAGGAGAAGACAGGAGTGGGAGGGATGGAGCCAAGAGCTGGACAGGTGATTGGCAAAAGGGATACGAGAGGATCATGGGACAGGAGGTCTGGGAAGAAAGACAAGGGGGGGGTACCCAGAGGATGGGCAAGGGGTATATTCAGAGGGACAGAGGGAGAAAAAGGAGAGTGAGAGAAAGAATGTGTGTATTAAAATAAGTAACAGATGGGGTACGAGGGGGAGGTGGGGCCTTAGCGGAAGTTAGAGAAGTCGATGTTCATGCCATCAGGTTGGAGGCTACCCAGACGGAATATAAGGTGTTGTTCCTCCAACCTGAGTGTGGCTTCATCTTTAGAGTAGAGGAGGCCGTGGATAGACATATCAGAATGGGAATGGGATGTGGAATTAAAATGTGTGGCCACTGGGAGATCCTGCTTTCTCTGGTGGACAGAGCATAGGTGTTCAGCAAAGTGGTCTCCCAGTCTGCGTCGGGTCTTGCCAATATATAGAAGGCCACATCGGGAGCACCGGACGCAGTATATCACCCCAGCCGACTCACAGGTGAAGTGTTGCCTCACCTGGAAGGACTGTCTGGGGCCCTGAATGGTGGTAAGGGAGGAAGTGTAAGGGCATGTGTAGCACTTGTTCCGCTTACACGGGTAAGTGCCAGGAGGGAGATCAGTGGGAAGGGATGGGGGGGACGAATGGACAAGGGAGTCGCGTAGGGAGCGATCCCTGCGGAAAGCGGGGGGGGCGGGGGAGATGTGCTTAGTGGTGGGATCCCGCTGGAGGTGGCAGAAGTTACAGAGAATAATATGTTGGACCCGGAGGCTGGTGGGGTGGTAGGTGAGGACCAGGGGAACCCTATTCCTAGTGGGGTGGCGGGAGGATGGAGTGAGAGCAGATGTACGTGAAATGGGGGAGATGCGTTTAAGAGCAGAGTTGATGGTGGAGGAAGGGAAGCCCCTTTCTTTAAAAAAGGAAGACATCTCCCTCGTCCTAGAATGAAAAGCCTCAACCTGAGAGCAGATGCGGCGGAGATGGAGGAATTGCGAGAAGGGGATGGCGTTTTTGCAAGAGACAGGGTGAGAAGAGGAATAGTCCAGATAGCTGTGAGAGTCAGTAGGCTTATAGTAGACATCAGTGGATAAGCTGTCTCCAGAGACAGAGACAGAAAGATCTAGAAAGGGGAGGGAGGTGTCGGAAATGGACGAGGTAAACTTGAGGGCAGGGTGAAAGTTGGAGGCAAAGTTAATAAAGTCAACGAGCTCTGCATGCGTGCAGGAAGCAGCGCCAATGCAGTCGTCGATGTAACAAAGGAAAAGTGGGGGACAGATACCAGAATAGGCACGGAACATAGATTGTTCCACAAAGCCAACAAAAAGGCAGGCATAGCTAGGACCCATACGGGTGCCCATAGCTACACCTTTAGTTTGGAGGAAGTGGGAGGAGCCAAAGGAGAAATTATTAAGAGTAAGGACTAATTCCGCTAGACGGAGCAGAGTGGTGGTAGAGGGGAACTGATTAGGTCTGGAATCCAAAAAGAAGCGTAGAGCTTTGAGACCTTCCTGATGGGGGATGGAAGTATATAGGGACTGGACATCCATGGTGAAAATAAAGTGGTGGGAGCCACGGAACTTAAAATCATCGAAAAGTTTAAGAGCGTGAGAAGTGTAGAACATCGTTGTTACCTGATTGAGAGGTGGAATGTTGAAATCATGGATTTTGCTGAGGTCATTACTAATGCCTCCACAATCTCATCAACTATCTCTTTCAATGGGTGTAGTCCATCTGGCCCAGGTGACATTATCAAAGATCAGACCCTTCAGCTTCACAAGCATCTTCTCCTTAGTAATAGCAACTGCACTTAGTTCTGCCCCTGACACTCTTGAACTTCTGGCATGCTGCTAGTGTCTGCCACAGTGAAGAATGATGTAGAATACTTAATTTCAACTGTCATTTCTTTATCCCCCATTACTACCTCTATTTTCCAGTGATCCAATATCCACTCCCTTCTCTCTTTTACTCTTTATATATCTGAATAAAACTTCTGGTCTCCTCTTCTGTATTATTAGCTAGCTTACCCTCATATTTCAACTTTTCCCTCCTTACGGATTTTTTTTGTGTTCTGTTGGTTTTTAAAATCTTCACAATCCTCTAACTTCCCACTAATTTTTTCTATTATTATGCATATATCCTCTCATTTGCTTTTAATCTGTCTTTGACTTCCCTTGTCAGCCACGGTTGATTCATCCTTCATCTTTGGGATGTATATATCCTGCACCTTCCAAACTGCCCCCAGAAACTCCAGCTATTGCTGCTCTGTCATCACCCTTCCAATCAGCTCCTCTCTTGTGCCTCTAACTCCCTTCCTCCACTTTAATACTGATAACCTGGCTTAATCTTTGCCTTCTTAGACTGCAAGGTGAATTCTATCACATTATGATCACCTCTCCTCAGGGTTCCTTTGCCTTAAGCTCCCTAATCAAATCTGGTTCATTGCACAACATCCCTTGTGGGCTGAACCACAAGCTACTCTAAAAAGCCATCTTGTAAGAATTCTTCAAATTCCCTCTCTTGGGATCAAATACCAACCCGATTTTCCCAATTTACCTGCATATTGAAATCCCCCATGACTGATGTAACATTGCCCTTTTTACATGCCTGTTCTATCTGCTGTTGTAGTTTATGTCCCACATCCTGGTTACCATTTGGGTTATGTATATATCTCATCAGGGTGTTTTTACCTTTAGTTTCTTAAGTCTACCCACAAGGATTCTGCACCTTCTGATCCTATGTCATCTCTTATTAAGGATTTGATTTCCTTTTTTTAACCATCAGAGCCATCCCCTCTCCCCACTTACCTGCCTGGTCTTCGGATACGATGTGTATCCTTGGACGTTAAGCTCCAAACTATGATCATCTTTCAGCCACGACACAGTGATATCCACAACATCATTCTTGCCAATTTTTACCTGCACTACAAGATAATTTACCTTATTTGAATTCTGGGTGCATGCAAATATAATGCCTTCAGTCCTGTATTCATCACCATTTTTTGGTTTTGCCCCCATGTTACACTTCAAATTGTCCCCTGACTACAACTATATCCCATCACTTTCCTCGCAGTGTCATTATACAATGCATCAACTTGTGTACCAACTGCCCCATCCTCAGCCCATTTTAGTTCCCATCCCCCTGTCAAATTAGTTTAAACCCTCACCAAACCTGCCTGCAAGGATATTGGTCCCCCCTCGAGTTTAGATGTAGCCTCTCCTTTCTTTTCAGGTCATACTTTTCCCCAGAAGAAATCCCAATGATCCAGAAATCTGAAACCCTTCCCCCGCACCACTCCTTCATCTGTACTATCATCCTATTCCTGCCCTGACTAGCTCAAGGCACTGGGAGTAATCCAGAGATTACTATCTTGGAGGATTACTATCTTCAGCCTCACTATGCAGAATCTCTGTCCCCTTTCTATCTGTGTCACTGGTGCCAATTTGCACCACAACCTCTGGCTGCTCACCCTACCTCTAGAGAGTCTGCAGTGTTTTTGAGACACCTTCAACCCCAGCACCTGGGAGGCAAAACACCATCCTGGCTTCTCTTTTGCGGCCACAGAATCAGCTGTCCCTCCCCCTCACTATCCATCTCCTGTCACTGTTGCTCTGCCTGACTTCATCTTCCCGCTGAGCCTCAGAAGCCGCCTCAGTGCCAGTAGTCTGGTTGCTGCTGCTGTGCCCAGATAGGTCAGCCACCCCCCCGCCCCCACCCAGAAGTATGCAGAGGGATGTACTTGTTACTGAGAGGAATAGCCACAGGAGAACCCTGCACTGACTGCGGATTCCCCATTAAAACAAACTAAATCTGCAGAAACTGTAGCCCTTGGGAACAACGGCGAACAAATAGCTTATTAAGTTAAAAGAAGCGTCTTACATTGTGCCAAAAAGAGGAGTTTTACATCTCTTTCTGTAAGGGACTAAAATTAGCCCATTATTTCTATTTTTTTGAAAATGTGTCAGTTCCACATTTAATTACCAGCTTTTATTCTCATGAACATATAGCAGTTCAGGACTCCTGTGAAAGTGAGCATGAAAATGGAAGTCCTGAATTTCTGCATAGTTGATAGCTGGTGTCATCCCAACTGCAGTCAGTTGGGCTCAATTAAGTGAAGTGGCAGAAAGGAGATAGCCACATTACAGGTAATTTGCATGTTTTGGATGCAGTTGATTTACTTTCTTTATTACTTCCTGGTATCTTCATTTATTTTAACTCTATATTTGTAGAATTAACTATACTATCCCCTCTGCCCTCAGTAACATCATGTCTGCAAGCTGTGTTTGGTAAATAATTCCTTATCTCTAGCACCCAAATAAAGTACCATTGAGCCTAATTCTGTGTTGATGTAAACTTGCTCCAATTATATAAACTTTGGTGAGTACACGTTTACTATGAATTGTTCTATTCACCTTAATTAAGGAACATTTTGTAGAAGGAATAGAATGAAAATCATTGCACTGTTAACTTGAATCAAAAGGTGGTCCTAGCAACAGTACACATTCTTCTGGATGTGAGGTTTAGAACAAGAAATGAACCCACTGAATTGTTCAAAAAAATTGAGTCCTCAACAAGATAGATGTTGAGTTAGGGTCAGTGGTGAGGAAAGCAAATGCAATGTCAGCATTCCTTTCAAGAGGTCTAGAATACAAGAGCAGGGATGTGATGCTGAGGCTTTATTTCGGCACAGGTGAGGCCTCACCTCGAGTATTGTGAATACTTTTGGGCTCCTCATCTAAGAAAAGATGTGCAGGCATTAAAGAGGGTTCAGAAGAGGTTCACAAGGATGATAAGAGGTTCACAAGGATGATTCCAGGAATTAAAGGGTTATCATTCGAGCAACGTTTGATGGCTTTGTGTCTGTACTCGCTGGAATTTAGAAGGACGATGGGGGATCTCATTGAAACCTTTTGAATGTTGAAAGGCCTGGACAGAATAGATTTGGAAAGGATGTTCCCCATGGTGGTGGAGTCCAGGACAAGAGGGCACGGCCTCAGGACATAGGGGCATCCATTTAAAACAGAGATGCAGAGAAATTTCTTTAGCCAGAGGGTGGTGAATTTGTGGAATTTATTACCACAGGCAACTGGGAAGGCCAGGTTGTTGGGTGTATTTAAGGCAGAGATTGATAGATTGTTGATTGGACACGGCATCAAAGGTTATGGGGAGAGGCCGGGAGTGGGTCTGAGAAGGAGAAAAAAGGATGAGCCATGATTGAATGGCAGAGCAGACTCGATGGGCCAAGTGGCCTAATTCCGATCCTACGTCTTATGGTCTGAGAATTGAAAACTAGATCTCATAATTTCAGGCTCAGAATATCCTTAAACTACAATTATGCTCAGAGTATTGTGAATTATTGAAATTATGTGCATGGTCAGTTTTGTGTGGATGGTCAGTTAATTAGTTTTTAATGCCAAGGGCAAACAAGTGCAGAATTGTGATGTCACACAAGGAGATCTCCATTCAATCTTCCTCTGTGAAGCAGTCTACTCTGTTCTTTTCCTTGATGTATCTGTTTTTTTTCTGAAAACATAATGGATTATTTTTCATTAGACAGACGGTGAGTTTCAGATTATCATCTGCTCATTATTTTTATATTTCCTCTGTCTTTTCCCCTTCACTTTAAATGTGTGCACATTGAACATACAGGTAATGAGCACACTTCCCCTCTGTTTACTATATCACTATACTGTCAATCTTCTGTCAACCTTCTTCACTGCAGTCTAACCTTGTAACTAGAATCCTAATCTCTGCAACTGTACCAGTATTTTTTTTCTCTTTGCATCCACTTGAAACTTGCATTTTTTCCTAAAGCATGGTTATTATCATTGGGAATAATGCTCCACTTGTATGAAGATTCAAAATAACTTCCCAGGTCTTGTACTCAATGCTTCCTCTTTTGAAATCTATTTTACTTGATGGTAGTAACGTATTTCATCACCTGCAAGAATATATGCATATATACCCGATCATTCATCTCCTGCACCCTTTCAACACAGAGTTTTGGCTTGTATTGTCTGTTCTTATTCCTCTGGCCAAAGTACATTGCTTCACACCTGTTTGTTAAATTTCACCTGACCTGTGCTTATTTAGTCTACCGGTGTATACACTCTTCCAGTTAATTGGTATCCCATGATAGCTTACCACATCTCCAAGGTTAGTCAACTGCAAGTGTTGAAACTTGTATTTTGTTGGCCTTGTGTACCATGAGGAATCAAATGCTTTTCAGATGTGGAGTGCTGCCTCAATGCAACATGTTCCACATTTTAATCACTCTCTGGGTGTAAGGAAAAAACTTTTAACCGCCCCCCCCCCCACCTCATACCATGACCTATGCACTCTGAGTATAGACAAAGTGAGGGGCAGGGGAGTATCTCATTTTTGCCTCTTGTAATTTAGTACACCTTGCTGAGGTTCACCCCTCAGCTGCACTCCCTGTTATTTCATCGGAGTTCAATCAGATTCATTGAACAGGATTTGCTTTTCATAAATCTGTGCAAGCTCTCTTTTGTTAACTCAGACTTCTCCAAGTATCCAAAGTTAGTTTTGTCTCTAAACTCCACATAGCAGTTGCCTTGACAAACTTGTACTTGACAGGGATGTCCTTGCGTACATTTATTTATATTTTATTTGGAGATGCAATGGAAGTGGGTCCAGCAACCCACTTTATTTAACCCTAGCCTAATCACAGGGCAATTTACAATGACCAATTAACCTACTACCTAGTATGTATTTGGAATGTCGTAGGAAACCAGAGCACCCAGAGACATAGGGATCATATACAAACTCTTGACAGGAATTGAACTCCACACTCCAAAGCCCCGAGCTGTAATAGCATCGTGCAAACCTTGCTGCTCTAAGGAAAACCACAGTGATGTCACATTTGCCATTCTTTGGTCTTTTGATTTCTCCCTGTGACAAGTTTTTGCCAAGAACTGTTGCAATCCCCATCCTGATTTCTCTGAGCAAATTAGGATACAACCCTTTTCAACCAGGGGATTTGATTATTTTAACCATAGACAGGCTCATTATTCTCTTTTCATCCATTATCTCTCCTGCTACCTCTTTAACTGAGATACTGGCATCTTCTTCTTCTTCTTCTTCTTCATTGATAATAGCTAATATAAAATACTCAATTATTCCAGGAGTGCCCATCTTCTCTATACATAGATATTCCCTTGTTCTCTCTCTAATTGGATTCACTTTTCATTTTACTACTTGCTTGCTGTTTACGTGAACTCACCATCCTCTGAAAAAAATTGCCCTCAAGTCCTTTCCCTCTCAATTTAACTTCTCTAGTTCTGGAGTCCCTTACCCTGAGGAAAAGACTTTGGCTATTCATCTTATTTGTGCCTTTTATGATTCTATAAACCTCTGAGTTCACTTCTCAGTTTCCTACATTCCCGGGATAAAAGTCCCAGCCTATCCAGCCTCTGCTTTTAACTCAAGCTCTCTAGTGTCGGTTTTGTACTCTTTCCATTTTAATTACAAGCTCTTTACAGCAGGGCAATCAAAACTGTACGCAGCACTTGCAATGTGGCCTTACCAACGTCTTGTGCAGCTGTAATGTGATATCCCAACTCCAATGCTCAATGTTCTGACTAATATGTCAAATGCCACCTTCACTACCCTGTCTGTGTGTCCCAGTTTCAAGGAATTGTATGTCTACACCCCGAGGTCTTTCTGGTGATGCTGTTTATGTTTCATCTGCTCCCATTTCCTACATTTTCTAAATTTTTCCCCATTCCTGCCATCTGGTTTGCACATAAGTAGTTGTGTTATGAATCTCCAACCTTTGAAGCTATTGGAGATCTCCCTCTTTATACTTTTCTGCCATTGAACAATTAAAACTTATGACAAGTTACCTACTTACAGGTTAGGTGGTTGACACGAAACGTTAACACTTTTTCTCTCTTCACAGATGCTCCTTGACTTGAATTTCTAATTTTTTTTATTCAGAAGAGGTGATTTGTACCATTCTTTTATTTGAGTTAGTAATGACTTCAGAACCATTTTTGGTCTTGCAAGGCATGTTATCAGTTTTTTTAGAAGGAAATAATGCTTATTAATTTACAACTTAATTTTATGTGCCAGATTTGAGGAAAGCTACCCTCAAGGATGAAAGATTGTATTTGATCATTGTATTGGTGACTAATCAGGCTCAGGAGGCATTCTACTAGTTAAGTGCATAACGTCAATTAATTCTGCTCATCCCTGATTTACAGTAAAGCTTCTCTAATATTTTGGTTCGTTTGAACAGATGCTATGCACAGGAAGTTGTTGAAGGTTGCAGCTTGACTAGTATGACTCAGATGTGAGTCACAGCTTCCTGGGAGGATAGAGCAATGTGCTATGCTGATAAAGCTTCCATCATTCCATCAGCAGCACTGCCTGAGTCTGTGGTGGAGGCAGATACACTAGTGAAATTTAAGAGACTACTAGACAGGTATATGGAGGAATTTAAGGTGGGGGGATTATATAGGAGGCAGGGTTTAAGGGTCCACACAACATTATGGGCCGAAGGGCCTGTACTGTGCTGTACTATTATATGTTCTATGTTCTATTAATTAATTCATGAGGAGAGTACCTTTCTGAATCAATGGCATAGATTTAGCTAGGAAATGAATCCATACTCGATTGCTTGAATTTTGGTGATGTAACAGCAGATTTCTATTGTGGAGACTGTGATGGGGATGGAAGTCTTTTAGGTTCCTTCCTGGTTTTGATAGGAGGAAAAAGATTTGGAGGAGAGGCCTGGATATACTGAGAGTTGGAGTACTTGCTCCAGTGTAACCCAGGATCCAGCATCTTGCAGCAAATGATGATTAACTCTGTTGGAGAAGCACGGAGGTTGCAGGATAAGAAATGTTATTTCAAGGTCAAAGTTAAGTTTATTGTCATATGCATAAGTGTATGTGTAATGAAAAAATTACTTGCAAAAGTATCCCATGTACGGCACTTTTAAAAGCAAATTCTGTAAAGTGAAGATGCTTTCAAAAATAATGAAATCAGAAGTTGCTAAATATCAAAAAATACTTTAAAGAGCAGTAAGCAGTAGATCATATCAATATTTGGTGTAACCACCCTTTGCCTTGGAAATGGCATCTTGGAGAACTTGCCTCAGTTCTTTTGCAGATTTTGGCTGTCTCATTTGCTTCTATTTCTCCAGGAATCCCAGAGAACCTTGATGCTGTTGAGATCGGGGCTCTGTAAAGGCCCCATCTAAAGTCATATTAAAAATCCAGGGTGCCTAAAAGACTTTTGCACAGTACTGTATCATATAAGCAGCACTCACAAGAAAAACAAACTAATTATACACTATTTTAACAAGAAAGGATACAACTAGAACTAAACAAAAACAACGCAAGGTTATTAAAGTGGTCATAATTTTGCTGAAATGCAGAACCAAATGGTTGAAGGAAATTAGTTGTTCTTGAACCCGATGGCGTGTGACTTCAGGCTTCTGTACCTCCTGCCCAGTGCTGGCTGAAATGGTTGTGCCCATATTGTGGTGAGTCCGCTACTCTCTATAGGTTCCTTTGTTCTTGTGCATTTGAATTCTGTTACTTTGGACAGCAGTGAAGCAGAGTATTCAGTATTTCTGACTTGTTGAAGAGCAGAGGTGCTGTTTTTCTAGTGTCATAGTCAATATTTAACTCCCAATTGATGAGTTAAACATTTTTCTGCTTTTCTGTTTTCAATCAACAGTCTTCACCCACTTCCCAACCACACACTGATCATTCTTCCCCATTTAACTGTCGTATACTCGGCAAGTGTGGCTCCACTTCAAAAGCATTTTAATGGTGATAGGATACTTTGGGCAATCCAGAAGTTGTTTGATTTACAGACTTTTTTAATATTGATGGGGGCCTGTACCAGATCTTGAGACGTTGCACTGCCGTATGGAGAGCTTATTCAAGTGCTGAAATGGGTGAATCTAATGATTGAGGACAAAGCTAATCTTGATCCATCAATGATCCATAATTGATCTTGATGAATGAAAGAGGACTTTCATTGATCCTGAGTTTGTAGTCACTTGTATAAGATAGAAAAGGTTGAGAGCCAATGTGTGTGTAATAAGATCCTACAAATGGCAGATGCTGACCAATTAATCCACTTTCAAGGTGTCAGTTGAAGGATGAGCATTGGCCAGGAGAAGTGCCACCCCTTCCACTTGTAGCAGGAGATTATTGATGTCTGGTGAATGGGCAGACAGAGTTTTGGTTTAAAGTTTGAGCTATATAATGGTATCTCATAAAGGGGTACTGGATTGGAGGGTCAACTTAAACTTCATACACAGCATTCGAAGAATATGGGTGTTGAGGTAAAACTGGCATTTCTTGCCCATTCCTTGTTACCCTAAGTGGATGATGGTAAAGCCACTCTTCAGTTGTTGGAAGCTCCCTGTGGTGGTTGACACAGTCGAGTGGCTTGATAGCACACTTATGAGAACAGTTAGTGCATTAGTGTGGAACAGGAGTCGCTATAGTTCAGTCACGTAGGAATGTTTTGTGCTTGCAGCATACTAATGACTCTTGAAATTTTATGATACGTATAAGAAATCAATAGATCATCTATTGCTGAATAAGCCATTCAGAGAAATGAATTAATAATTGGAAGAAGAGAAAGATTTTAAATATTTAAACAAAGTCTTTTGGTGATACAATTCAGTTATATTTCTGTCCCTATGGCTTTTCTCACCAGCCCCACCCCCCCCCCACCTCCGCTCTGCCCCCTCTCACTTTACCCCCCCGTTTAACCCCTCCCTGCTCCATCTCCCCACCGTTCTAACCGCTCCCCCCAACCACCCCCCTCACCACCCCCAATTCCTATTAGCACGGCCCTCAATTCTGTATGACCGTGAGGTCCTTACTTGGCACAACTCTGCTGCAATTTCAATTTCCTTAGCTCATGCATATCTTCTGCATTGGTGGTAAGTGACCTTTGATTGCAACATATAAACTAATTGCTGTTATACTGGTTCATGAAGAAACGCAGACTCATCCAGAGAAAGAGGTGTCCATTTTGTGTAGGTGTGGGTCTGGTTTCCAGGGATAGGTGGGGAAATTGCACTTTTTTTTTTACCTTTGAGCATAACCTGAATCTGTTTCACCGTCCATCTAGTAATTTGTTCCAAACAACAGCTGTTGGAATAGATGGCCTACTGGGAGCCTAGAATTAGACTTACAAATGATGTAGTCTGCCCATCTTAGTCAAAAGCCAAGCAAGAAGTAACTGGAGCCTTAGTGTGGGAGGTGATGGCCTGGGAGAGGACATTGACATTGGTTTGCTTCTCCTTCCGGTGTTGTGTTGTCATTTGTTGTGATCCACTATACACTTGAAAAGTATAAGTTGTGCCAAATAAGAGATGTTTTATTTAACATTGTGTACAAATGCCACGAATTCATGAACAAAAATGACATTTTCCCCTTTCGTTATGTGGGTGTTTCTGTACCACAACAAAACCTCTCTTGTTCTCGACAGCTGCTTCAGCTTTCTCCTGTATTTTGTTTTCCTTTCTCTAGTAGATTAGTGTTTGGTGGTTCAAATCCAAGAGTGTGAAATTTATTTCCAGGTACTGTCAATGTCGGAACCCCTGTTCTGTGTAATGTGCTGTAATTTGTGTTGTCTGTAGAATTTCAAAGCCTGAATGTTCATTTTATTGTATGCTCAGTCTTGGAAATACTGGTAATTAGACCATTGTCTGGAAGTGAGGGTTGTAAAAGTTGTTTTTTGGTTAATTGCAAAGAAGCTATTTTTCAGAATTGTGAACAGCATTTCCTCTGGGTTTGACACATGCTCCCTTATAGCCATGTGGTGATGGAGGTCTGTTCAATATTTATGTTTACTACAAACAAATGGTAATTGGAAATACAAATAGCTGAGAATGACTGATCTTTGACTTGTAAGTGATACAAAGCAATGTCAACCCTACTATTTATCATCATATTTTCTAAGCAGATTAAACTGGGTAGTTTCAGAGCTTTGTCAAACTGTACTGTTGGTTAATCATTCACTTTCTGCAGATATCAGGATGCAACTGAGAAACTTGTTCTAATGAAACAATCCTGTTTCCCCAGTCCTACCTGCTGATCATTTCCAGCATTTTCTCTCTTTATTTCCGATTCCCAGCAATTGCAGGCTTTTTGCTATTGGTTACAATTAGCACACATTAATTGGCATTGTAAAATTCCAGCTCATTGACTTTTTTTATACGTTTGTGTATAGGAGCAGAATTAGGCCACTTGGCCCATCGAGTCTGCTCCGCCAATTCTTCATGGCTGATCCAATTTTCCCCTCAGCCTCAATCTCCTGCCTTCCCTCCCAGTCTCCTTGTAACCCTTCATGCCCTGACCAATCAAGAATCTATCAGTCAGTCATCATGTCTTGGCTTCGCTAACGAAGATTTAGGAAGGGGGCTGCCCACGTCTGCTGCAGGCTCACTGGTGGCTGACGAGGCCAATACTGGACAGGCAAGTCTGGCCACAGCACCTGCAAGGGAAATTCTGTTCTGGGTTTGGTGTTGCTGTGTCATGGTTCTTCCTTCTTCTCCTTTTGTCCTCAATGCCAGCCCTGTGTGCGTTCTTGAAGGAGGAGACAGACTGGTGAATGGTGTGTCGCCAGACCTCGCGATCGGAGGCTAGATTAGACCACTGGTGATAGTCAATGTGACAGGCACCAAGGGATTTCTTCAGAGAGTCCTTGTACCTCTTCTTCGGTGCCCCTCTGTCACGATGGCCAGTGGAGAGTTCGCCATACAGCACAATCTTGGGCAGGCAATGATCCTCCATCCTGGAGACGTGCCCTGCCCAGCACAGCTGCATCTTCAACAGCATGGCCTCGATACTGGTGACCTCCGCCTGTTCGAGGACTTCGATGTTGGTGATGAAGTCACTCCAGTGGATGTTGAGGATGGTGCGGAGGCAGCGCTGGTGGAAACGCTCAAGGAGTCGTAGGTGGTGACAGTAGGTGACCCATGACTCGGAGTCGTACAGGAGGGTGGTCAGTACAACGGCTCTGTACACGCTGATCTTTGTGCTTTTCTTCAAATGCTTGTTGTTCCAGACTCTGTTGTACAGCCTGCCGAATGCGCTGTTTGCCTTTGCCAGTCTGTTTTCAATCTCTTTGTCGATCTTGGCATCTGACGAGATGGTGCACCCCAGGTAGCTGAACTGGTGGACTGTCTTCAGCTCTACCTCACCGATGGTGATGCGGGGAGGGTGGTAATCTTCCTGAGGTGCAGGCTGATGGAGAACTTCTGTCTGCTTCAAGCTGACTTCCAGTCTGAAGAGCTCGGCAGCCTCTGCGAAGCAGGATGTTATACGCTGCAGGGCTGTCTCTGTGTGGGCAACAAGGGTAGCATTGTCGGCGAAGAGTAGCTCTCGGATGAGTTGCTCCAATGTCTTGGTGTGGGACTGTAATCACCTCAGGTTGAACAGGCTGCCATCGGTGCGGTATTGGATGTAAACACCGTCCTCTTCATCAAGGTCTTCTGTGGCCCTTTTGAGCATGAAGAAGGTGGTGAAGAGAGTCGGTGCGAGGACGCAGCCTTGCTTTACTCCGTTGCCTATTGGGAAGGGTTCTGAGAGGTCGTTGTGTCTGACTTGGCCATTCTGATCTTCATGTAGCTGGATGACCATGCTGAGGAACTTTGGGGGACATCCCAGTCGTTCAATGATTTGCCACAGACCTTCCCTGCTCACGGTATCGAACGCTTTGGTAAGGTCGACAAACATCACGTACAATCCCTTGTTCTGTTCCCTACATTTCTCTTGGAGCTGCCTGAGAACAAATACCATGTCGGTGGTGCTCCTGTTGGCTCTGAAGTCACACTGGCTCTCTGGGAGGTGTTCTTCTGCAATGATGGGCACCAATCTGTTCAGGAGTACTCTTGCGAGGAGTTTTCCTGTGATAGAGAGCAGAATTATCCCCAGTAGTTGGAGCAGTCGGACTTTTCCCCCTTGTTCTTGTACAGGGTGATGATGACTGCATCTCGGAGGTCCTGTGGTAGTTTACCTTGTTCCCAGCAGCAGACAAAGAACTCGTGGAGTTTGGTTTGTAATGCTGGGCCCCAGTGCTTCCAAATCTCAGGTGGGATTCCATCAATTCTCGCTGCCTTGCCACTTTTCAGCTGCTCTATGGCCTTGACTGTCTCTTCTAGGGTTGGAATCTTGTCCAGTTCTGTTTTCTCTGGCTGTTGTGGGATGCGATGAATTGCTGAGTCTTGGACCATGCGGTTGGCGCTGAAGAGAGTCTGGAAATGTTCCAACCACCGGTTCAGAATGGACGCCTTGTCTGTGAAGAGCGCCTGACCGTCTGCACTGTGCAAGGGACTCTGGATCTGGTGTGAAGGGCCATACACTGCTCTCAGGGCTTCATAAAACCCTGTGTAGTCACCGGTGTCTGCGCAAAGCTGAGTTCTCTTTGCGAGGTTGGTCCACCACATGTTCTGAATCTCTTGAAACTTGCGCTGGAGGTTGCTGCATACAAGGCAGAAGGCTGCTTTCCTATCAGGACAAGACGGTTGAGCAAGGTGTGCCAGGTGGGCGGATCCCCTGGTTGTTTTCATCGAACCAGTCCTTGTTCTTCTTTGTGGAAAACCCTAGGACTTCTTCAAAGGTTTGCAAGATGGTGGTTTCTAGGTGTTCCCAAAGCACCTCTGGAGAGGAGTCTGTGGGGAAACTGGGATCCTGAAGCCTCCACTGAAGATTTGTCTGAAAGTCAGCTTTCACTTCAGCTGACTGGAGGTTGCCAACCTGAAACTTTTTCCTTGGAGTGCCTCCTCTCTTTGGCTTAGGTTTGAAATGGAGACCGAGTTTGCAGCGGACAAGGCGATGGTCCATATGACACTCTGCGCTGGGCATTGCTGGGGTGAGTAAGACGTCCCGAAGGTCTCTGTGACGCACCAGGATGTAGTCTATGAGATGCCATTGCTTGGACCGAGGTTGTCTTCAGACTGTCTTTCTGCTGGAAAATGGTGTTAGTGATGGTGAGTTGCTGCTCCGTGCAAAACTTTAACAGACGGTGCCCGTTGTCACTGCAGTTTCCAACACCATGCTTGCCAAGTACTCCTTTCCAGGCTTCTGAATCTTGGCCTACTCTGGCATTGAAGTCACCAAGGATGAAGATCTTGTCATCTGCAGGGGCATTCCATACGAGGTTGCGCAGATCAGTGTAAAACTTGTCCTTTTCTGCAGGATCCACTTGAAGAGTAGGGGCATACACACTGAAAAGTGTGACATGCTGCTTGGTTTGAAGTGGGAGGCACATGGAGATGATGTGGTCGGAGTGACCTGTTGGCAATTTTTTCAAATTTGGAGGCAATGGAGTTCCTGACCATAAAGCCAACGCCAGGAAGGCGTCTCTCAGTCTCTGTCTTGCCTGACCAGTAGAGGTTATAGCCAGCGCCATGTTCTTGAAGGTTGCCGCCTTCTGGGAAGCGGACTTCACTGAGAGCAGCGATGTCAACATTCAGTCTTGAAAGTTCATGCGCAACTAGAGCAGAGCGTCATTCTGGGCAACCACTGTCTGCTGTATCGAGCATGGTTCTGATGTTCCAGCTTGCGAGCTTTAGTCCCTGTGCTCCTTGTGGGGCAGGCGTGTACCTTTTGTTTTTTGTTGTTGTACGACCGCATTTGAGGATGTCCGTTGACCGCGGCTGGCCAACTGGAGGAAATGGAAGCGAGCTTTGGTTAGGCCACCTTTTCGAGCCCCTCTCCGTGTGGAGCAAGCAGTGCTGTCCCGCGAGAAGGCTGCTTGGTCGTGAGCATCCTATGTTGGCGTTGGAAACGTGACGACACTTGCACAATCCTCACCAATTTGATTTGATTCAAGCCACGCATTTCACTGTATGTTTCAATGTACATGTGACAAAAAAAGATGATCTTTACCTTCTCTTTAGGTTTGAATGTCCAAGTGAGCTGCTCCTACTCCTATTTGTACACTTGCATGTGCTATGTTATTACAAGTACAAACCCCATTTCTAGAAAAGTTGGGATATTTTCCAAAATGCAATAAAAACAAAAATCTGTGATATTTTAATTCATGTCAACCTTTATTTAACTGACAAAAGTACAAAGAAAAGATTTTCTATAGTTTTACTGACCAACTTAATTGTATTTTGTAAACATACACAAATTTAGAATTTGATGGCTGCAACACACTCAACAAAAGTTGGGACAGAGGCATGTTTACCATTGTGTTACATCACCTTTCCTTTTAATAACACTTTTTAATCGTTTTGGAACTGAGGATACTAATTGTAGTAGATTTGCAATTGGAAATTTTGTCCATTCTTGCTTGATATAAGACTTCAGCTGCTCAACAGTCCGTGGTCTCCGTTGTCTGATTCTCCTCTTCATGATGAGCCTATTTTCAATAGGAGATAGATCTGGACTGGCAGCAGGCCAGTCAAGCACACACACTCTGTGTCTACAAAGCCATGCTGTTGTAGCCTGTGCAGAATGTGGTCTGGCATTGTCCTGCTGAAATAAGCATGGATGTCCCGGGAAGAGACGTCGCCTTGATGGCAACATATGTCTCTCTAAAATCCTAATATACGCCTCAGAGTCAATGGTACCTTCACATACATGCAACTCACCCATGCCGTGGGCACTGATGCACCCCCATACCATCACAGATGCTGGCTTTTGCACCTTTCGCTGATAACAGTCTGGATGGTCGTTTTCATCTTTGGCACAGAGAACTGGACGCCCGTTTTTTCCGAAAACTAGCTGAAATGTGGACTCATCTGACCACAGCACATGGTTCCACAGTCTTTCGGTCCATCTGAGATGAGCTCGGGCCCAGAGAACTTGACGGCGTTTCTGCATAGAGTTGATGTATGGCTTCCTCCTTGCGTAATACAGTTTCAAGTTGCATTTCTGGATGCAGCGACGGATTGTGTTGAGTGACAATGGTTTTCCAAAGTACTCCCGAGCCCAGGTGGCTATAATTGTCACAGTAGCATGATGGTTTCTTAGGCAGTGCCGCCTGAGGGCTCAAAGATCACGCGCATTCAACAGTGGTTTCCGACCTTGCCCTTTACACACTGAGATGTCTCTGAATTCTGAGTCTTTTCACAATATTATGTACTGTAGATGTTGAAAGACCAAATTCTCTGCAATCTTGCGTTGAGAAATGTTCCTTTTGAACTGACTAACAATTCTCTCACAAATTTTGGCACAAAAGGGTGAGCCACGACCCATCCTTGCTTGCAAAGACTGAGCCTTTGATGGACGCTACTTTTATACCCAGTCATGATACCTCACCTGCTACCAATTAGCCTGCTTAATGTGGAGTCTTCCAAACCGGTGTTACTTGAATATCCTGTGCACTTTTCAATCTTATTTTAACTCTGTCCCAACTTTTGTTGAGTGTGTTGCAGCCATCAAATTCTAAATTTGTGTATATTTACAAAATACAATTAAGTTGGTCAGTAAAACTATTGAAAATCTTTTCTTTGTACCTTTGTAAGTTAAATAAAGGTTCACGTGAATTAACATATCACAGATTTTTGTTTTTATTGCAGATTGGAAAATATTCCAACTTTTCTGGAAATGGGGTTTGTACTAATAATTAAAATATTGTTACAAAGACCAATATCATGAGTTAGATTTCACAATTCGGTACTGATCATGAGCTTTGCCAACCACCCATCATCATTGGTGGATGTAGGTAATTGAGATTAGTTATCCAAATTTTGGATGTCAATAATATTCCCAGTCAGATTATCGCCAGGATTTTTAATGTATTATCATCATATGCGATCTGTTCAGAGAGTCAGGTCATTCGCAATGCGAAAATAGTTGTTCCATCTTCAACTGTGGGTAGTGTGCAGTGTTCTATCATTTATATGCTGCATTCTTCAGCATGAATCTCATACTTCCATTCATCATTATCATGATGTGGCAGGTCATATGACATAGGCAACCATGGTCTCATACTTAGATTATAATTGATTATCCACCCTAATTCCCATTTTCAATTTCCTGTAATCCTTCCCACAATTACTTGGAACAGAATTATTTTTTATGCTTGAATACTCCCAAACTATCCTAATGGCAATGTTAAATCTGAATGTGAAATTAAGTTATATTAAAACTCGATGCTAATAATTGTAATCATATTTTGCAGAAATGCTGGCCAAGAAACACTGCTGTGCTGCTTTGGAAATGGTTCTAGAAACTGCATTGGTATTGGCTTGAACGACATGATACTGAAGGTATTCAGGATACATAAACTGCAATTAACTGTGAGAGACCTGCTCTGCTATTCTATGTTTTTCTCAAAGGTTTCTTAAGTATGTCTTAGCTTGATTAGTCACATGCCTACTATTAAATTAATAGTTATGGGTTCATGACCACTATGGGACCTCTCATGTGGTATAGGTTGTGCTCCAATCATTAAAGACTACTTCATTGTTTGCACTGCGCTCTTTCAAATGAAGTCCATAAACAGGAATTTTACTTCTGTTTTCTTTGGTTATTAAAGATTTCAGGAAGAGGGGGAAGGAATTCTCTTGATAACATTTCACTGTCATCTGATAAGCTGCCTACTCACCCTTCACTGACAACATATGAATATAGATTTGATTACCTAAATCCACTTGGGATCTTGGTATATACAAATAGGTGCTATTTAAATTCCAGACATACAGTATATTATATATGGAAGTAACACGCAATGTTTCAGCCTGATGTGGTGAATACCAGCATTTTACTGCAAAAAATACACGTGCTATTTTCAAAGTGTGCAAAACAAAATATTAATTTAAATAAATGATTTCTCCCATCTGAGAGAAAATGGTCAGCCCTAATTGCCTTTTAATTTATAATTTGACATTCTTCGAAGGATATTTGTGAAATGCTGTGCAAATCTCAAAATAAATCTTTTAATGTTTTCATAATGCAGTGTGTACCACATTGCGTATACATATTTAAAATAACCAGTTACTAATGCTGGCCAAGGAGCTATAGTAACTATTTGTTTGAATTGACATAATTTTCAAAATTGCCTGATTTACCCCCAGAAGCACTATTTATTTTGAGTGGAAACATATATTTTCATCCTTTCTCTTCTCCCCCACCTTTGAGATCTGCCCATCATCTCCTTCTGGTTCTCTATCTCCTTCCCTTTATTTCAATCCACTGTAGGTTGCTCCTCCTTCAGCCTTTTGTTCACATAATCCCCCTGACCCCCACTCACCACCTTCTCCTTCACCTGGTCTCACCTATCACCTGCCATTTGTGCTCCTTACCCAGACCCCCAGCTGCTATTCTGGCTTCTGCCACCTTCCTTTCCAGTGCTGATAAAGGGTTTCAGCTCCAATATTGACTCTTTATTTTCCTCCATTGGTGCTGCCTGACCTGCCGAGCTCCTCCAGCATTTTGTGTGTGTTGCATATGTTTTTACTCACCATTTCCCTCTCTTCATTGTGAAGTACTGAAAGAGGTTTAATGTAGTAGACTTTGGCTTCATTCATTCTGCAGTTTGAAATGCAGGCTTTGTGTGTATTTGTGTGTGTGTGTGTATGCGCCCTTAAGTCCTGGTGGAGCCGTCGGGGCACCATCATGACAAGCTTTTTGGTATGCTCATCGTACAGCGTCTTGGGCATCTGAAACCTGGCGGAGCCCATCCCTCTCCAGGTTTTTTTTTAACGAGGTCGAGTCGTTAGCTCGACACTCAACCCAGGCACGGATGGAGAGCGTGCAAGGGAGCCGGCCAGATTCAAACTCGGGACCTCTCACCCCGAAGTCCAGCGCTGATGCCACTACGCCACCAGTCAGCCACTACGATGCCAGCAGACTTTGTGTCCAAAGATAAATCCTTCAGTATTTATTCTGCAGTATGTTCCCCTATTTCTTATGAACTTAAATATTCATTAAACTTTCTCAAATAGAAGCAAGCCAGGAGGAAAGAATGTCTGAGGAGGCTGATTCAATATTTTAAGAAACAGTGCTGACATTTTAATTGTTTATTTTCTGTTCCCCTTTATTGCTGTAGTGACAGGGTTCATTGCTGTAGTGTGTGTGGTGTTTGCATGTTCTCTTTCAAGCCCTGTCCTAAAGCAGCGTGGGTTGGTAGGTTACTTGACTGCCGTAAAAAGTGTGTCTGTCTTCAGTAGAATCTGAGGGAAGGTTGATGGAAATGAGTGGAAAATAATTTGGGGTTAGTCTAGAATTCAAGTACATTGGTGTTTGATGGTTGGCATGGATTCAGTGGGCCAATGGCTTGTTCCTGTCCTGTGTGGAGAGCAATGCACAGTGGATAGTGCTGCTGCCTCCGATCCCAGTGGCCTGGATTTGCTTCTGAACTTCACCTCTGTCCGTGAGAAGTTTGCACTTCCTACTTGTGGTCATGTAGGTTTTGCTTCAGATGCTCCTGTTTCCTCGTAGATCCCACATCCATGCTGGTTGATTTCTGTAAATTATTGCAGAAATCCTGGAATCATTCAATTATGGATTCTGCACAGCAACCACACAAGACCAATTGACTGGAATAAAAATGTGTTATAATGTCACTATGATTGCAATTGTTTACTATTGGAAACTCGTATCATACTACTGTAAGAGGTAAGGACAATATTTTAACCGGTGAGCCATCCTTAACACCACTCAAGATGATTCCTTTTGATACTTTATTCGATTGCCTATAAGTTACCTCAACCTCTCATCAATATCCTCTGTCCACCAGCCTATTCTCCTTAGGCAGTTCCTCAGGGTTAAGGCCATTTCTGTAGTGTTTAAAGATCCCAGTACAGGATCTGCAAACACTGCCACAATCTGTAAAAACAGAAAATGCTGGAAATACTGGGCATGTTAGACAGTGTCTGTGGTAAAACAGAATCAACGTTTCAGGTCAGAGATCTTACTGATGAGGTAGTATGTATAGGGGTGTATGCTACTTGAATTAGCTTGTCCATGGGCTCCTTAAAAACAGATTTTAGGTTCCTAGTGTCATCCTGTCATTTTAAGCTGCCATCAGCCACTCAGTCCCACAGTTTGATGTGGGATTTCTGCCTGGTTATCTCTTGCAATAATGAACTCCAACCCATTAGAATCTTCTTGTTGAGTGTTGTCAGCTCCTGGCGACCCTATGGATAGTGTAGTTGTCCGTAGGGTTTTCATGGCAAGATACAAAGTAGATTGCCAGGCCTTTCTTCTACGCAGATACTGCACTGCCCAGGTTGAAACCCGGCTGGGTTTGAACTCAGAACCATCTGCCTCGAAGTCCAGCGCTGATGCCACTACACCACCAGCCGACCCAGTTGAATCTTACACACTGGGAATGTTGATGTAGAAGAAGGCCCTGACACTTGTTACCTTTTCCTGCCTTTACAGCCGGGGCGATGGGGGGGGGGGGGGTGGATTTTGCAGAGACGGCAGCTGCAGTGCCCCCAATGCTTAGGGGTGTCTGTTGTAAATGATCTATGTGTCTGAAGTGTACAGTAGCACAAGGGTTACTGCTACGAGATAAACTTAGTGCCACTTTAGGGATTTTACTCTTCAAACTGTTGGAAGGCCGAAGACTGTTGAACTTTTGGTGGAATAGGTGGTGAATGTCTTGTTTGACTGCCTTTGTAGTATCCAGTCTCCACCAGCTGGGATCTCACTGAATGACAGAACAGGCTTGACTGGCTGAATTCACAGAAAGTAGCAGTTGGGCATTCAGTAAATGCTCCGTCCAGCTCTTTAAGCATTAATACTAACTCCATTTTAAATGCATTTAATGATATGACAATATTTATCCACATAATCCTGTATTTTAATGGTCCATACTATGTGCAAATTACAGTCTGTCATGATTGCACTTGTGGCCTATGATGGTCCGTTGTATGATTCTCATTCCTGAGGAATTTAATGCAAAAAAAAAAATCAAATTGCTGGAGGAACTCAGCAAGTCAGACAGCACTTGTGGAGGAAAATGGATTGCTGACATTTCTTTCATCTGGGCTGAAAGATAGAGGTGAAATAACCTATATAAACAGGTGAAGGCAAAAGATGGATGTATCCAGGTCTTGGGACGACAATGGGTGGATCCAGGTCAGGAGGGGCGATGGGTGGATGCAGGTCTGGGGATGATGATGGGTGTATCCAGGTCTGGGGGGCGGGAACAATGAGTGGATCCAGGTCTTGGGGGGAGGAACGATGGGTGGATGCAGGTCTGGGGAGACGATGGGTGGATGCAGGTCTGGGGAGACGATGGGTGTATCCAGGTCTGGGGGGGGACAATGGGTGGATGCAGGTCTGGGGGTGATGATGGGTGTATCCAAGTCTGGGGGTGATGATGGGTGTATCCAGGTCTGGGGGGGACGATGGGTGGATCCAGGTCTGGGGAGATGATGGGTGGATGCAGGTCTGGGGGGATGTTGGGTGGATGCAGGTCTGGGGGGAGGGGACGATGGGTGTATCCAGGTCTGGGGGGGGGAGGGGACGATGGGTGGATCCAGGTCTGGGGGGAGGGGACGATGGGTGTATCCAGGTCTGGGGGGGGGAACGAATGGTGTATTCAGGTCTGGGGGCGGGTACGATGGGTGTATTCAGGTCTGGGGGGGATACGATGGGTGTATCCAGGTCTGGGGGGTACGATGGGTGTATCCAGGTCTGGAGGGACGATGGGTGTATCCTGGTCTGGAGGGAGGGGACGATGGGTGTATCCAGGTCTGGGGGGGAGAGGGGACGATGGGTGGATCCAGGTCTGGGGGGACGATGGGTGGATCCAGTTCTGGGGGGAGGGGACGATGGGTGTATCCAGGTCTGGGGGGGAGGGGACGATGGGTGGATCCAGGTCTGGGGGGAGGGGACGATGGGTGGATCCAGGTCTGGGGGGAGGGGACGATGGGTGGATCCAGGTCTGGGGGGAGGATGGGTGGATCCAGGTCTGGGGGGGGGGAGGGGACGATGGGTGGATCCAGGTCTGGGGGGGAGGGGACGATGGGTGGATCCAGGTCTGGGGGGGAGGGGACGATGGGTGGATCCAGGTCTGGGGGGGGGAGGGGACGATGGGTGGATCCAGGTCTGGGGGGACGATGGGTGTATCCAGGTCTGGGGGGGAGTGGACAATGGGTGTATCCAGCTCTGGGGAGGACGATGGGTGTATCCATGTCTGGGGGGGGAGGGGATGATGGGTGTATCCAGGTCTGGGGGGCAGGGGACGATGGGTGTATCCAGGTCTGGGGGGGAGAGGGGACGATGGGTGGATCCAGGTCTGGGGGGACGATGGGTGGATCCAGTTCTGGGGGGAGGGGACGATGGGTGTATCCAGGTCTGGGGGGGAGGGGACGATGGGTGGATCCAGGTCTGGGGGGTGGGGACGATGGGTGGATCCAGGTCTGGGGGGAGGATGGGTGGATCCAGGTCTGGGGGGGGGAGGGGACGATGGGTGTATCCAGGTCTGGGGGGCAGGGGACGATGGGTGTATCCAGGTCTGGGGGGGAGAGGGGACGATGGGTGGATCCAGGTCTGGGGGGGGAGGGGATGATGGGTGGATCCAGTTCTGGGGGGAGGGGTTGATGGGTGGATCCAGGTCTGGGGGGGGGGAGGGGACGATGGGTGGATCCAGGTCTGGGGGGGGGGAGGGGACGATGGGTGGATCCAGGTCTGGGGGGGGGAGGGGACGATGGGTGTATCCAGGTCTGGGGGGACGATGGGTGTATCCAGGTCTGGGGGGGGAGGGGATGATGGGTGTATCCAGGTCTGGGGGGGGAGGGGATGATGGGTGTATCCAGGTCTGGGGGGACAATGGGTGTATCCAGGTCTGGGGGGGGAGGGGATGATGGGTGTATCCAGGTCTGGGGGGTACAATGGGTGGATGCAGGTCGATGGAGGAGGGAAGAATGAAAATAGCAGCAGAGGCTGGGAGGTGATAAGTGGAGACACCAAAGGGTTACAGATGATGGAATCTGAAAGGAAAGGATGATAGATCATGGAACAAATGAAAGGAGGTTGTTCGGGCAGATAGGAACAGGGAGAGAGGACCCAGTGGGAGAAGCTTATTGGCCGATGGAAGGATGGAGGACACGAGACAAACAGATGGATGTGTGGGGTGTGTGTAGCAGGAACTGAGTAGATCAGGAGGAGAGAGGGAAAAGGGATAGAAGGAGAGCAGGTAACCTGAAATTGGACAATTCAATGGTATGGGAAAGTATTTACTTGGAAGAGGGAGGATTATGATGCTATTAGGCAGAAACTTGGGAGCATAAATTGATAACAGATGTACTTGGGGAAATGCAAGTACTCCCTGAATTACAGAAATGTGGATGTTGTTTAGGAACACTGCATGCGGTTCTAGATGGGTTTGACTCATTAAGGCAGAAAAAGAAATCTGAGTGAAGGAACCATGGTTGACAAGAGATGTGGAACACCCATTCAAAAGGAAGAAAGAAGCATAGTTAAGGTTTAGAAAACAAGGATAAGACAGGGCTCAAGCAATTAACATGATAGCCAGGAGGCAGCTTAAGAATGCACTTAACTGAACTAGAGGGGTGCATGAGAAGGCCTTGGTGAGTAGGATAAGGAAAATATCAGGAGGTGGGGTCTATGAGGATGAGTAGAGTGAGGGTCAGACCGATCAAAGAGAAAAATATACAAGGATATTGCCAGAACTCGGACACTTGTATTATAAGGAAAGTTTGAGTAGGTTAGGACCTTATTCCTTGGTGTTTTGGAGAATGAGGGGAGATCTCATTGAGATGTACACAGTTATGAGGGGTGTAGATAGGTTAAGTACATGCATGCTTTTACCCCGAGTTAAAATTAGACATCAGAAGTTTAAGCTCGTCATCTGACACATTGCGAGTGTGGAAAGAGCTGCCAGCGGAAGTAGTAGATGTGTTTCATTGCAATGATTAAGAGACATTTTGATAGGTACATGGATGAGAACGGTATAGAGGACGATGGTCGGTGTGGGTAGGTGGTCTTAGGCAGAAAACCATGTCAGCATGGATTAGATAGGGCAAGGGGCCTGTTTCTGTGCTGTAGTGCTCTATGAGAACAATGTTTTTAATATTAATTTAATATTCGTTGTCAGAGCATAGTCTTTATTGTGCATTTATTTTCTATTCCTTCTTTCCCTGGATACGACTGTATGGGCACAGAAGGGCTGTTGTCTGCCCATAGACCAGACCTATATGAACAACAAATTTCTTTTTTTTTGGCGTGTGCCTGCGTGCATGCGCGTCTGCATGTCCGTGATGATGGATTTTTCATGGCTTTTACAAGGTGCGGAGCGAGAGAGACTGTGTGGCCTGCCACTCCTCACACTAACATTTTTGCAGTATTTTCCCTTTTTATTTTACGAGGTCGAGTTGCGATCTCGACACTCAACCTGGCACGGATGCAAAGCATACTCAGGGGCGGACCCGACTAGTTTCGAACCTGGGAACCTCCGCTCCCGGGTCCGGCACCAATGTTGTTGCACCACCAGCTGGCCCGAACAAGAAATTTCTTTTCCTGATGGATAACTATGAACCATAGGGGTGATTTTTATGACCAAACTAAACATTAAACCAGACCCGGATCTGGGCTGTACCCTCCAAATATCCAGACCTGCCTCTCGGTTTTTTTGCACTACCTTACATTCCATTTTTCTATTTTCTATTTACGATTTATAATCTAAATTTTTAATATTTACAAATTTTTTACTCTTTTTAATATTTAATATTTGTAATCCAGGGAGTGGGAAGCGCAGAATCAAATATTGCTGTGATGATTGTACGTTCTAGTATCAATTGTTTGGCAACAATAAAGTATAATAGGTTGTAGGTCAAAATCTAATATCTGCAACCATTTTAAGATAACTTAGTATTTGCTTTTTATCCAAGAAATGACAACTAATGTATAACAGCTGCAGGTGCTATGGCATTGATATATAAACATCCATCAACCATAACACATGGAGTCAAAATTGTTTAAGTGGACTATGAATGAAGAGGGATTTTTCAATACTTGAGTACAGTGCATGGTTGTGTTGAGAAGAAGGGAGGGTGGGTGCAATAGATTGGTGAGGGCAGAGTAGGAATAGGAATTAGCAATGATGGAACAGGGATGTCATAGATAGGATACAGTCAAGGGTACAAGATACTAGAAAAGTTGAAATGGAATGAATGGCAATCAAATCTGGATCTAAGATGACTGGGAAATGGAGTGAGTAGAGTGAAGGTGGGCTTGGAGGGAGGAGATTGGGAAAGAGGTTGGAGGGGGAGATGTAGAGGAACTAGAGATTTTATCTTGCAGACATATGTCAGTTTTGAATATAAATGACAATAGACAAGGTCCTGTCACTGCCCAGCTATAAAGCACCAGCTTCAGGAGCCGTTATTACCCCAAAACCATCAGCCTCTTGAACAAGGGAATTACTTCATACAACCTCACTCACTCATTCACTGAACTGTTCCCACATTCTATGCGCTCACTCATCTCATGTTCTTGATGCTTACTGTTGGAGGCAGTCTTTTATTGATTCTCTTGTGTTTCTTGGATTTTACCATGAATGCCTGCAAGAAAATTAATTTTTGGGTTGCATATGGTGACATATATGTACTTTGATAATAAATTTACTTTGAACTTTGAACTATTGAGTGCATTTACCATTATATGGATTGAAGAACAGGTTGACGGTCTAGGATTGTTTAAATCCAACCCTGTACATTTCATTTTAAGTTGTAACACACACAACATGCTGGAGAAATTCAGCAGATCAGGCAGCATCTATGGAGAGGAATAAAGAGTCAACATTTGTGGCGGAGAACCTTCATTAGACTGGAAAGGAAAGGCAAAGAAGCCAGAATAAGAAGGAAGGGAAGGAGTACAAGTTGGCAGATGACAGGTGAAACCAGGTGAGGGGACAGTAGGCGGGTGTGGGAAGGAATGAAGTGAGAAGCTGGGAGGTAGTAGGTGGAAAGGGTAATGGGCTGAAGAAGAAGGCATCTGATAAGAGACGAAAGTGGATCATGGGAGAAGGGGAAGAAGGAGGAGCAGCACATGGAGGTGGTAGGCAGCTGAGGAGAAGAGAAGTGGTAAGAGGGTAGCCACAATGGGGACTTGAAAAAGAAGAGGGAAAGGTGGGAGAGATTGTTAATTGTTGGAGAAATTGACGTTCGTACCGTCAGGTTGGAGGCTACCCAGATGTAATATGAGATGTTGCTCCTCCAACCTGAGAGTGACCTCATTGTGACAGTAGAGGAGCTCATGGACTGACACGTTGGATCAGAAATTAATGGGCCATAGGGAAACCCTGGTGGTTTGCAGATGGAACAAAGATGCTCGACAAAACGGTCCCACAATCTACACTGGGTCTCACCAGTGGATGCAGAAGATGACCCAGCCAAACTTGCGGGTGAATTGTTGCCTCACCTGGAAGGACTGTTTGGGGCCCTAAATAGTGGTGAAGGAGGAGGTGAATGACAGGTGTAGCATCTCCTTCCACTTACAGGGATAAGTGCCTGGAGGGAGATCAATAGGGAGGGACAAATGGACAAGAGTATCATGGAGAGAGTGATTCCTGGAGAGGGTGGGATGAGATAAAGATGGTAGGATCCTGTTGAAGATGGCGGAAGTTACAGAGAATAATGTGTTGGATGTGGAAACTAATGGGGTGGTAGGTAAAGACAAGAGGAGCTCTATCCCTGTTGAGGTGGCAGAAAGGTGGGATGAGAGTGGATGCCCAGGAAAGGGAGTAGATGTGGGTGAGGGCAGCATCTGTGGTGAAGGAAGGGAAACACCTTTTTTTAAAGTATCATAACATCTCTGATGTTCTGGAAAAGAAAACCTCATCCTGGGAACAGATGCAACAGAGATGGGTAAACTTAAAAAATGAAATGACACCCTTTTCCACCCTTTTACAAGTGACAGGGTGAGAAGAAGTATGGTCAAGAAGTTCAAGTTGTCATATTTTTTGTTCTGAAGTTCTCTTTGTTTCTTTTTGAAGACAGCTGTTGGGTACTTGCTGAATAATTACTGCTGGGAAATGGATCCTCCAACTCAATCACTGCATTACAAATGGCTCCCTGTCACCCGGCCTTGTGAAGACCTCAAAATGAAGTTCACGCTGTGTTCCTACAAAAGTCAGTGCTCTTCCTCAACTCCTGAATGTTCAGCACATCATGAAAGATCTGTGTGATCATTGCACTCCAGCAGTCTACCGTTGACAAGAGATGAAACTGAGTTGTACTTCAGGGAGAGTTTTTTAATCATTGTTCTCATATTGTCTAAATCTGTGTAACACTTTTCTTCAATATTGTTGAAAGAAAGACTAAGGAATATATATAACCACTGTCTTAAAGATATTTTCGCAGTAAACTTAATAAAACAGTTTTGTAGCACTTAACTTCAATGTAAATTGTGAATGATTCAAAGCACTTGATTTTTTTAAGCTTTGTTTATCATTGCAAAGCTGAACATACATCTGTGCACATTTTTCCAACTATCAGATGAAACTTAAAAATAATTCCTCCACGGAATACAGAGTATTTTCGATTAGATTCTACACTACTTTTTAAAGATGCAGATGCACTGGAACTGTTGAATTCAATAAACCTTCCACTTATAAACCTACTCCATGACAATCTAACCCTTCCCTCCTTCACAAACCATAACATTCCTTTTTTAATCAATATGTCTATTCTTTTAACTATTCCTATTTTATCAGTCTCTAATATCACCATTCAGCACTGTATTCGAGTCACCTACCACTCTGTGTATAAAGCCTACCTCTGCTATCTCCCCTAAACTTTCCTCCACACAACTTCAACAGATGACCTCTGGTATTATCCATTGCTGCCCTGGGAAAATGATGCTGGCTGTCCACTCTAACGATATCTCACATAATCTTATACACCACTATTAAGTCACCCTTCACCCTCCTTTGCTCTAAAGAGAAAAGCCCTGGCTTGCTTATGCTTTCCTTATAAGACAAGCTCTCTAATCCAGGCAGCATTTTGGTAAATCTCCTCTGCACCCACTCTAAAACTTCCACATCCTTCCTATAATGAGGTGGTCAGAACTGAACTCAATTCTCCAAGTGTGATCTAACCAGGGTTTTATAAAGCTGCAAGATTACCTTAAACTCAGTCACCTGACTAATGTTCTATGTTTTTTGAATTTCTGTTTGCACTGCATTCTAGGGTTCATGCACAGTGCAATGTGTTTCAACTATTGGAATCTGATCTCTGATTCCTTTGTACTTTGAAAACAGCCGTCTATATTGAGTGCTCATTCTTGAACATTTAACCCTTAGTGTTAGCAGTATGGCCACTACCAACCACTTCATAAGACTGGAAAAGGTCACTTACAGAGGAAAGGTAAAAGAATAGTCATCTGATCTAATCCACCTCTCTTTCATTCTATGTTGATTTTTCCAAAATGTGTGCAGTAAAATTGCATGAAAATGGATGTCCACTTTTAGTAAGCCCAGTGAAATAGTTACCCTGAATTCAGTTTTGAGATCAAATCCATTTCAAAAACATAGGCATGTGTTTTGTTTGGAAACTGCACGGTAGGTTCACTACTAGGGGAAATAAATGGCAGAACTAGTTGGGAAGGCAAAGGAATGGGACTATTTACACAGCTTTTCCAGAGTGTGCAGATTTGATGGGTGGATGTTTCATACTTTATCATTTTACAGTTCCATGAAGTCCTTTAACAAAGGAAATCTGTCTTCCTTATCAATTGTATGGACTTTTGTTCTCTGCTAACTTTGCAAGATGTCAGTTGTCATTAGTTCTGAGTTGGTTTGGAATGCTGTTGCCAGCAGGTCAAGTTGAAGGAGCTCTTTGGACTGGCAGGGGTGATCACTAGACCCACATCTTGAAATGCTATCAAGTTCCCACTTAATCCTGTCACTAATCTGTCTCCTTGGATAAATCTATACTGGATAGTGACTACTTCAGAAGTACATGTTGGCTCTCATACTTTGAGACATCATGTGGTAGTGAAATATGCTGATCTTCAGCTGCCTCTCTCCTTTGACTTCTGGTACTGGGAAGGACCAAAGCAGCATAGTAATCAAAACACCATTCCTTCCCAGAACCCTTCCTAATCATACGTGTGCTGGACCAGACAAGCTCCCTTCCCCTTAATGAGAGGTAGGTCAAAATGCTAAAATTCCTGACCACTCCCCATTGTAGAAATGTCTTTGCTCTTTCAGGACAGCTAGAAATAGGAAATAGCTGTAGATTAACCTATATCACTCCTCTGAGACACCTTATCTCCAGCTCAGAGAGAGGCCATGTGACAATTTGTGCCCGTGTGGAAGAACCACCAGTTGTGTCTGTCCACAAAAATCCAAGTGTACAGGGCTGCCATTGTCACAGCACTGCTGTACAGCTCCGAAGCCTGGGTCTTGTACCACAAGCAAATCCGGTTGCGCTAGTGCTTTCATCAGCTCTGCCTTCTCTCTATCATGGGGATTGGCTGGCAGGATCGTGTCTCCAATAACGAGGTCCTGGAGAAGGCTCAACTCCCAAGCATTGAAGCCACTTTGTTGTTCTGCTGGCCAGGCCATGTGTCTCACATGGATAACTGCAGGTTACCAAAAGCAGTACTCTATGGAGAACTCTCTCAGGGCAAGAGAGATCATGGTGTCCTGCCCAAGAGGTGCAAAGACCAACATAAGCAGCAGCTCTCTCAGGCAAATATCAAGGTCAATGAGTGGCAGCAGCTGGCTTGTGACAGAGACTGCTGGAGAACACTGGTCCACAGAGCAGCCAAGAATTTTGAAGAATCCAGAAGAGTGACTGGTGAAGAGAAGAGGAGATGCAGGGAAGATCCTACTACCCAAGTGTCCACATCCCAGCTGTTCCCGTGTCCTTATTACTCCAGAGTCGGCAAATCCAGAATTAGCCTCTCCAGTCACCAACAATCGTGCTGTTGCTCCAGAGGATTCTTCGTCCCTCCTGATCTTCGCAAGTGAAGAATGACCCATCATCACCAGCATAGATAAAGCAGTGACTGATTGGCGGGAGGAAAAGAGTGGGAATAAACTTTCTGGTTGGCTCCTGGTGACTAGTGGTGTTCCACAGGAGTCTGTGTTGGGACCACGTTATATGTCAATGACTTGGATGATGGAATTGATGGCTATGTTGCAAAGTTTGTGGATGATAAAAAGATAGGTGAAGGGACAGGTAGTTTTGAGGAAGTAGAGGGGCTACAGAAGGACTTAGATTAGGAGAGTGGGCAAAAAAAGTGGCAGATAGAATACAGTGTTAGGAAGTGTATGGTATTGCACTTTGGTAGAAAAAATAAAAGGGTTGGCTATATTCTAAATGGAGAGGAAATACAAAAAACTGAGGTGCAAAGGGACTTGGGAGTCCTTGTGCAGGATTTCCTAAAGTTTAATTTGCAGGTTGAGTCCATGCTGGGGAAGGCAAACATGATGTTAGTATTCATGTAGAGAGGACTAGAATGTAAAAGCAAGGATGTAATGTTGAGACTTTATAAAGCACTGGTGAGGCCTCACTTGGAGTATTGTGAGCAGTTTTGGGCCCTTTATCTTAGAAAGGATGTGCTGAAACTGGAGAGGGTTCAACGGAGTTTCACGAAAGTGATTCCAGTATTGAATGGCTTGTCATATGAATAATGTTTGATGGCACTGAACCTGTATTCACTAGAATTCAGAAGAATGAGGGGAGATCTAATTGAAACCTATCGAGATTGGAAAGGCCTTGATAGTATAGACGTGGAGAGGATGTTTCCAATGGTGGGAGAGTCTAGGAGCAGAGGACATTGGAAAGGGTACAGAGGAGATTTACCAGGATGCTGCCTGGTTTAGAGAGTATTCATTATGATCAGAGATTAAAGGAGCTAGGTCTTTACTCTCTGGAGAGGAGAAGGATGAGAGGAGACACGATAGAGGTATACGAGATATTAAGAAGAATAGATAGAGTGGACAGCCAGCGCCTCTTCCCCAGGGCACCACTGCTCAATACAAGAGGACATAGCTTTAAGGTAAGGGGTGGGAAGTTCAAGGGGGATATTAGAGGAAGGTTTTTTACTCAGAGAGTGGTTGGTGCGTGGAATGCACTGCCTGAGTCAGTGGTGGAGGCAGATACACTAGTGAAAATTAAGAGACTACTAGACAGGTATATGGAGGAATTTAAGGTGGGGGGATTATATGGGAGGTAGGGTTTAAGGGTCGGCACAACATTGTGGGCCGAAGGGCCTGTACTACGCTGTACTATTCTATGTTCTATGACACAGCCTCAGAATAAAGGGGTGTCCTTTTAGAATGGAGATGAGGAAATTCATTAGCCAGAGAGTGCTGAATCTGTGGAATTTGTTGTCACAGGCAACTGTGGAGGCCAAGTTTTTATGTATATTTAAGGCAGAGGTTGATTGAGTCTTGATTGGTCAGGACATGAAGGGATACAGGGAGAAAACAAGAGATTAGGGCTGAAAGGAAGATTGGATCAGCCATGATGAAATGATGGAGCAGACGTGATAGGCCAAATTGCCTAATTCTGCTCCTATGTCTTTTGGTCTTTTGGTCTTTTGGACCAGAACTACAAAAAACACTCCAAGTGAGGACTAGCCAGTGTTTTGTCAATTTGCATTATGACATCTCATTTTGTGAAATGAGCTGTGCATCAGAGACACGTGGTGCCTCAAATTTGACTGTTGCTACAGTTTTCTTCCAAGAGGCCTTCTCTCCTTCCCCCAACAGTATCCAAATCGGTACACCTATTGAGGGGGAATGACCATAGGATTTCTAAAGAGCAGATTCTTGGGAGCCAACCTTGAGTAAATGCAAGGTTGATGACTGGTGGTCAGAACCTGGAATGTAGTTGCCTAGGTAGACTCATGGATTGAGCTCTCCTGTTCCTATTGGCCTGACCAAATAATATTTGATGTGACATGGCCACAGTATGGGCAGGTCCATGTGGTGAGCTGGCAGCACATGCTATGCCTATACAGAAATATGGGCCATATGCAGTTCATCATGGTTTCCCTCTTTGCAGTTTGCAAAAAACCCCTGACAGAGCAACCAGAGCAAAAAGGGGGGTGGGGCAACTAGGTTGCATGTCATTGTCCCCAGACTGTCTTCACCCAGTTCAAATTGACCATAATATTTTCAAACATGTTAGAATAGTTAACAATATCAGAGATAAGGTGAGAGCCGATGTACTGGCAGTAATTAAATTGAATCTCGTGGTGGCTAGTCTATAAATCCAGGTCATTGATTGAATTCATTCGACAGTTTGCAGCCTGACTCAGTGATTCCATTAGTCTCTACCAGTCCTGGTCAATTAATCCATGACTCACCACCGCATGAGCATCCTGATTCAGGGAATCGATTGTCAGTTCTGATTTGGGCTCCGCGTTCACCATCAGCTGCCTTGCAACCTCAGGCTCTAAATCGTTCTCATGAACAACATGACTGATCTCCCTGTACAGTTTCATTTCCAGCACACAGCACTGCAACAACCCGTTATTGTGTCACTTCTAATAGAATAAAATAGCCCAAGTAGTTTCACAGAAACATCTCTGAGGAAAAAAATGACAATGAGTCACATAAGGAGATATACAGATGAGTGAACAGGAACTCACCACCACATCACTGGCAGTCTATCTACAGGCTTTGACAAGGTGGGTCACTCTGTCATTTCTCCACCATCAACTGACTGACTGTCTGATCACCCAGCTCCATTTGTATGCATTCCTCTACGGCCAGAGAATCTTCAGCAATGGCTTCTCTTCCCACATACACTCAGTGTCCTCTGTGGTTCTGTCCTTAATCTCTCCAGTTCCTTGTCGGCATCCTGCACTTGGAGAGATATAATAACAGGTGGTTGATCTGATGGACTCCACTGATCGATTCACTGGTGCCCAAAGGCAAAACTGCCACTATGTAGTCCTAGAATTATTGCTTAAAATAAGGCAGCTTATCTAATTACTACTGGGACCATTTGATTCAGTTGACAAACTACAGGGCAAATTAACTTCACAGGTCAAGATAAAACCAGAGTATGTCTCATGTCATTGCTCAAAGTTCGAGATGACACAGACTCTGTTAATGGATTCAGAAGAGGTACTTTTAATCCACGAGGTGGTAAACAGGATGCCAAATGTTGCAACAAAGATGCTGTATTGCCAGCTGACCTAGGCAATCATAGTGAGACAGCATCAAGTGCAATTAGAATCACTTATGCATTATTTATATCACAGCCTCACTGAAACTTTTTATGCAACAACTCAGAGTGGAGATTTTATGCAAATGCAAAATAAATCTTACTCATAAGCAAACAACATTGCAGCAGCTTGATACTTATAATTAGGAATCAGTCTTATACTTGTATGATTGAGACACTTCACTTCAGCAGTGAAATTTTATATTGCAGGGAGCACCATCTAAAAATTCATTGACGGCACTGTTGTTGGCTGAATAACAGGTGGCGATGAATCAGTGTACAGGAGTGAGATAGAAAATCGGGTTGAGTGATGCTCCAATAACAACCTCACACTTGGTGTCTACTAAGCCCAGGAGCTAATCGTTGACTTCAGAAAGGAGAAGTTGGCAGGCCACGTTGGTGGGTTGGAGGTGAAGAGAGTTAGCAGCTTCAAAGAGGTGGGCATTAACCCAGCACATGGATACCATCATGAAGAAGGTGTGCCAGTCCTTCTGCTTTCAGACAAACATAAGGAGATTTGGCTTGGAACCATTGTTACACAGATACTCTGTTGAAAGTGTCCTAATTGCTTCCAATGCATGTTACTGCAAAAAGCTGCAGAGAACAGTGGATACAAGCCTTGTCCAGCATAGGCACAGATCTCCCTACACTGACAACATCACATGAGATGCTGCCTCGAGAACATGGCATCTGTCATGAAGGATCCCACCACTGGAGCCATCCCTCTTCCTATTGCTACCATCAGAGAGGAGGTTCCACACCACCTGCTTCAGGAACAGTGACCTCCTACATCTGTTTAGTTCTTGAACTGACCTGCACAAACCTAATCAGCCATTACAACGGCAACACCTTGAACAACAGTGAACTTACCTCTGAGTTTATCTTGGCACTGATGTCTTGTTTTGCTGTCTTTATCTGCTCTTCACATTTTGTATAATTTCTGTGGTTTGGACCTATGTGACTATGATGCCACTGCAAGCAAGTTTTAATTGCACCTGCTCAACATCCTTGCGCACATTATAAAACACGTGACTTGATCTCTGTAGTGCTTCAACGTTCTCTCATCACCTGAGATTAACCACTAGCACTCAATTCCATTCCTCTGGAGGGAAGAGTGGACCATGGGAGAAGGGGAAGGAAGAGGGGCACCAGAGGGAGATGATGGGCAGGTGAGCCATGATATGCAACAGGCATTGGATAAGTTTGCCTGCTCTTTGTACAGTGTCGGGATATTTTCCACACCAGAGTGGGGTGGCAGTGGAACCATCCTCCAGAGATGGCAGCATTGAGAGTGAAACATACAATCAGTTCTTCACTGATTTCACCTGAGGTTCTGTACGACTCCATCCCAGTATTGTAATATACTTTCTCAGGGTTGGGAATTCTTTTAGGTGAATTTACACTTCAGCATGGCTGTCATGATTAGAATTCAGCTATAATTCAAAGTCAGACCCAACTGAATACTGCAGTAAATTCCTTGGTGAAATGTGTCACCTTCTGCTCTTCTGCATTGCCAGCTTGTGATTTACTGGTCTATTTATCTCCTGAACATTTTTTTATGAACTCAGCCCAGTCTATTACACAAATCAACCTCCCCTCTGAGTCCAAAAGAAGGGTCTTGCCCCAAAACATCGACTGTACTCTTTTCCATAGATGCTGCCTGACCTGCTGAATCCCTCCAGCATTTTGTGTGTGTTGCTCGCCTCTACCTACTCCATCTACACTTCCTGTTGCCTCAAACGAGCAGCCAACATAACCTAAAATCCATCTCACCCCAGTCTTTCTCTCTCCTCCCATCCAATCTGGCAGAAGATACAGATGATTGAAGGCATGGACTACCAGGCTCAAAGACACTGTCCGTTACCAGGATTGGCCTCTCATACACCAAAGATAAGCCCACATATTAAACCCATGTCTCATTCTCCCCACATCTCCATCAACGTCACCCAGAGCCTACACTTACCTACACGCTGGCAGAGATCAAGTTACCAATTAACCTACGAATCTGCACATCTTTGTGACATGGAAAGAAACTGAAGTACCCAGAGGAAACCCACTTGGTCACAGGGGAACAAGCAAAGTCCAGACAGAGAGCACCAGAGGTCAGGATCAAAGTCAATCTCTGGTGCTGTGTGGCAGCAGCTCTACCCACTGTCCCAATGTGTCACCCTTAAGAAAAATACCAGTTCAAAACAAGTCCTGAATTTTACTTCAGGTTAATTATGTCTCATATTTCCTTACCATATCATAGGACCATAAGACATAAAAGCAGAATTAGGCCATTTGGCCCAACAAGTCCGCTCCACCGTTCAATCATGGCTGATTTATTATCCCTCTCAACCCCATTCTCCTGCCTTCTTCCCATAACCTATAACACCCTAACTAATTAAGAACCTATCAACCACCATTTTAAATATGACTGGTCTCCACAGAATTCCACAGATTTCAGTAGAAATGAATTGGGGCAATTAATTCTACAAGTTTATCACCTTCTGGCTAAACAAATTCTCCTCATACAGCATTTGTTCTAAAGGGACGTCTTTCTATCCTGAGGCTGTGCCCTCCGATCCGAGACACTCTCACTAAAAGAAACACCCTCTCTGTCTAGGCCCTTCAATATCCCATGGGTTTCAATCAGATACCTCGTCATTCATCTAAATGCCAGCAAATCCAGGCCCGGAGCCACCAAGTGCTCTTCATGCATTAACCCTTTCATTCCCAGGATAACTTTTGTGCACCTCCTCTGGACCCTCTCCAACGCCAAGCACATCCTTTCTTAGGCCAAAAAGTGCTCAGTAAATGTGTTCTGATTAACGCTTTATAAATCTTCCAAGGCATCTGATTAATGCCTTATAAATCCTCAGCATCACACCCCTGCTTTCATATTCTAGTCCTCTCAAAATGAATGCTAACATTGCATTTACCTTCCTTACCACCAACTCAACCTGCAAGTTAACCTTTAGGGAAGCCTACATGAGGGCTCCCAAGTCCTTTTGTACTTCTGATTTCTGAATTTTCTCCCCGTTTAGAGAAGAGTCTGTGCCTTTAAACCTTCTACCAAAGTGCAAGACCATAAACTTCTCTACACTATTATTCTATTTATTAGCCCTGTCTCCTAATCTAAGACATTCTGCAGACTCTCTGCTTCCTCAATACTACCTGACCCTCCACCTATCCTCGTATCATCCTCAAAACTGGCCACAAAGCCATAATACGATTTAGAATCAGATTCAGGTTTATTATCACTGACCTTTGTTGTGTAATTTGTTTTTTTTTGTGTGACAGTGTGTAACGGGGTCCTGAATTACCCCTATGAACTGTACTCAATTACTCCTATGAACTGTGCTTTTGAACAGAGAGAGAGAGAGAGAGAGAGAGAGAGAGAGGGAGGTATTTAACACCGACATCTTGTTTTTAAGAGAAAGAAAGAAAGAGAGAGAGAGAGGAAGACTGCTTTGAGATGGTGTTATGAACCCCTAAGGTTCATATTTCCTGTGGACTGTCACTTTAAGGCACGAGGAGGAACTGAGACTAACTTTTGGATTTCTGCTGAGTTCGGAGAGAGTGGGCACCAAGCAGCTCGTAAGTCGCTATGGGCAGTGTTATTTGATGGACAATCGATGTTATAGTTTCTTTGGAGTGTGTTTATACTTCTCCAAGGACATAGCCTGCTTGTACATTCTTACACAGACAAAGAAAGGAGGAGTTATTTGAGAGACAGCTGGTTCTCAATACAGTGAGATAAATAGGAGGTCAGATGATAGACCTGCAACATATGTTTTTGGACAGTGAATGAGCTTTGTTGTGCCACAGAAAATGTGGGATTTTTTTTGGAGGATTGATCAGGCGGATCGATCAGTGGCTCTTGCAGTGAGAGAAGGGAGTGACCGGTGGGGAGTTGTCCATGTGTCTAACCCTTGCCTGGGTTGATGATTCCACCACAGAAAAACAGTCCCCATTGTTGAAGTCACAGTCGGTGACTTTTAAAGGATTTCGGAAGACAACAGGAAGATTGACGGCATCAGCTTATCTGAAGACTCAAATCTCTCATTCTCTCTCTCTCCCCATCACTACTCAACTCAATACCACGAACTGAACTGAACTTTACTTTATCGTAAGACTACCTATTTACCCCTAGACTTGAAGAAGCTTGGTTTTCCTATATATTCCACACTTACTTATATATAATCATTTGCTAACCTGTTTGATTTATCTGCGTTTATATTATTGTATTGCATAGTTACTAATAAATATTATTAGTTAATAGCAATACTGGATTCCAACATGTTTTCCATCTCTGCTGGTTCTTTAACCCATCACAGGGTACGTGACATAGCATTACAAATTTTAATATAAGTTACAATAATAAGTAAATAGTGGAAAAGATGAATAATGAGATAGTGTTTGTAATTTCATGGAGTGTTCGGAAATCTGATGACAGAGGAAAAGAAGCTGTTCCTAAAACGTTGAGTGTAGGTCTCCAAGCTCCTGTACCACCTCCCTAATGCTAGTAACATGTCTCGGATGATGAGATCTGTAAAACAAAATTATCAATATTCAATATTCCCTCCTCTGCAGAACAGTCCTTGATACCTCAAATCTGAATTTAAGGTTCAAGGTCAGCCAGAAATGTCACTCTTTGCATCCATTTGATGTAACAGCTCATCCTGGATTGTTAGCGTGCTCTATGTTCCTGAGTCCCCCACTTCCCATCCAGGTGTCAGACAAGCCTTACACTTCCTCATCTTCAGAACTCTGAACTTCAAACAGGTGCAAGCAAGTTAATATTAGCACAAGATAGAACAGAGAAGAAAGGAAGAATTAACAAAAGCACTTCAAAAAGATCAAACAGTTACTTTGAATAATAATTACAAGAGGAGCTTTGGAATATGATTTACACTCTGTGCATGAGCTGTTGCAAAGGTGTGAATGGCTGACGGCAACTGGAGACAAATTAAATTATCTGGTTATATTCAGAGTAAGGAGTAATGTACAATTTCATACAAACATTTAGGAATGTGTGGGTCTTTCTGTGGTAGAAAATAGTTGAGAAGGTGAAGGAGATAAGCATTTCTTCTTTTTTGTATCTTGGGAAAATGTTGCATTAACTAATAGGTTTACAAGACTTCAGGTGTAAGGTGGTTTCCCAAAAGATTATAAATTGCCTCTGGTAATATTTTCATCATTGTTTATATCATTTCCGATGTTGGACACCAGTTCACCATTTGTGACCATTGGCTTCTTTGTCAGCACTCCCAATTCAGAGGACAGGCCAAGCGAATGCTCCCATAATACTCCCCGATCTCTAAAGCTAAAGACTTAGGGAGGCTGGCTGATAGCCATCATAGGCTTACTGATCCGCTGAAATGTACTGATCGTCAAGAGGTCATTATAAGCACTATTAAAGTGGTTCAATGGTTCAACTCAATGTCATAGAATGCATGCAGGATATAACCTGAAATCTTTAACACTTGCAGACATCCACAAAACAAAATAAAATACCTCAAATGAATGACAGAAAAGCATTAGAACCCCAAAGCCCCCTCCTTCCCCCACACACAAGCAGCATCAAAGCAGCAACCCTCCCCTCATTTGTTCCAACAGAAAGCATCCACCCCTCCCCCACCACTCACCGAGCAACAGCAAGCCCCCAGAGACCTTGATAGATCCCAACACTTTGACATCTCAGCAGGTCCTCTCTCTCACTAAGAAGGGAGAGAGGAACATCGCTCCAGCCAGAGCGGCGAGAGAGAAGGCTAACAGCTCGCTGTTTCAATGTCACAGTCTGCATCGTCGCTTATTCGAGTTCCCCCAGCTCGACGATCAGCAGACTCTCTCACCGTTGAGAGAGGGAGAGAGATGGCTCGATTGCAGCAGACACTGACAGCTGTGCCCGCTGTCTGGATGTTTCAATCTCCCGAGATGTTTCAGTCAATGATATTGGAGTGGAGTTGGTTTGTCCACAGGAACACAGCCCCAAGGTGCACATCCTTGAAGCCACTCCTAGAGATACCAAAGCGCAGCCGCTTGGCGAGTTCCAAAGAGCAAAAACCCACCGTCCGTGAAGAATGTGGTTTGAACGCAGCTGTAGATCATGGACTCTGACAGGACCCCAGTCACCTGGAAAAGGGGGAAAAAAAGACAGCAGAACAGAAGATTTAAACTGTTTCATGGATGAACTCGAAGAAGTCACCCAGGTCCTTAAAAACCTCTGGCACCATCTTTAGCTCCTCACGAGAAAGCTCCCTAATATGTAAGACAATAAGACATCAGAGCAGAATCCAGTCATTCAGCTGATTGAATCTGCTCCACCATTCCATCATTATTGTCCCTCTCAGCCCATTCTCCTACCTCCTTCCCTTAACCTTTGAAACCCTGACTAATCAAGAACCTATCAACCTCTGATTTAAATATGCCCAATGACTTGGCCTCCACAGCCATCTGTGGCAGGAAGATACACCACACTCTAGCTAAGAAATTCCTCCCCATCTCTGTTCTAAAGGGATGTCCTTGTATTCTCCAGCCACTCATATTAACACCCGGTAGTGTCATTAATTTAGACTGGGGATAAGGTACCTGTGGTGTATTTAATGCAGGTGGAGAGGTGGAAATACATCTCTACCAAAGGAGGTGTAAGTGCTCTTTCCCTCCACTGGCCTGGCACCTGCTTGGACCCCTGATCAGGGTCACGTGACGCCATGGGATCAGATGGTGGATGGTCGAGTGAGCAGCCGGTGCACATCACAAGTCCTGATTATGCAACCACTGACGCCAGGCACACAATCTCTGAAGAGTATTGATAATTGCTGGGATCACCACTCTTGCAAAGACACTGCCCAGAAGGTGGCAATGGCAAACCGCTTCTGTAAAAAAATTTGCCACAAACAATCATGGTCATAGATAAAGCAGCAGCGTGAAGAGCGTCTTCCCCACAGGCAGCGATCCCTCGCTCAGGGACAGATGGAAGACCATAAGTACCCACGTTATATAATGATGATGAGTGTGCTTAATTTTCAATAATATTTGAGTAATATTGTACATATATTGTTTGATTAAGCATTCTTTGTTCATTATGGGTTACTGTATATGTAAGAAGTGCATGAATGGCATGTGTCATTACACCACCATGTCATATGTGAGGGCCTCGCTAAAGAAAAGCAGAGTTGACAAGTTATCCAATGCTCCCATGTTTTTCTATCCATTAATTTCTGAGTTACAAAACATTACAGTGACAATGAGGAAGTATTACAATGAACTCACGACCTGCCTCTGAACCTGAACCCATGAACCTGCCTCTCGAAGCACAGCACATTTTTGCTTTGGAAAGATGGTCAAATTTTTAAAAAGGCAGAAAATTTATTAAATTTACAAGCAATATGTATGGCCACGGGTTCATAGACAGTGAGTACTGGGTCATAATAATAATAATAAAAAAAGAAAAGCAGAAATGGCTGGCTACATCAGAAAGACAGATGCATTCAATTGCACAACAGATAACTGGATGACGTATACTGAACAAACTGAGCAGTATTTTAAAGCAAATGAAATAGCCAATAAGAAACATGTGCTATTGCTGCTGAGTGTAATGGATGGAAAAGCATGCAGTTTGCTTAGAATTTTAACTGCACCAACCAAACCAGCCGAAAAGAGCTTTGCTGAAAACATGAATATAATTCAGAAACATTTAGAACCAAAACCATTCTTGATTGCAGAATGTTTTAGATTTCATAAGGGGAATCAAAAGAAAGGGTGCCCATTTCAGCGTACATGGCTGAATTGAAGAAATTGTCCGAGCATTATCAGTTCAGTGATGGGCTTAATGATGCACTGAGAGATAGTTTAATTTGTGGAATCTTCCAAGCAAGCATTCAAAAATAAGTCTAACTGAAGTACAACTCACATTTAAAAGAGCAGTTGATATCGCTGTATCAATGGAAACAGCAGTCAGAGATGAAATTGAGTTGCAGACAATAATGAAAATCAATGTGAACGAAATGAAACATCTAAACAGAATCCTGCTTGGCTGAACAAACTGTGATACCTTTGTGACAGGGGCTGATATTCATCAGACCAATGCAGGTTTAAAGGTGAAATTTACAGAAAATGCAACAAAGTAAAACACATTTAAAGATTACGTCAGGCAGGCAAAAATAAATGGATTGCACAGGGAAGAGAAAAAGATAAGAAGTCAAGCTGCAGCTTCAAAAAGAGCACTAATATGCATACTGTGGATGAAAATCAGATAATGATGGAGATCCATCCACCATTTGCATCCATATCCCCTGCAACAGAGTCAACTGAAAGTGAATTAAAGTACTGAATGATGTCACAGCAGTGTTCAAGGATGGCTTTCGAAAATGCAAATATATCAAGGGTAAAATAATGTTAAATGAAAATGCCACACCCAGGTTTTACAAAACCTGTCCAATTCCTTTTACCATACGTGATAAATTAGCCAATGAACTAGATGGCATGGAGACTGAAGGAGCTCTTTTCAAAACTGAGTTGAGCCCAGTGGTTCCAGTAAGCAAAGAGGCTGACTCTGTCAGGGTCTGTGATGATTTAAAGGTCACCATCAACCCAGTACTAAAAGTAGATCAATACTCTCTGCCCAGGATAGAGGATATCTTTACAAACCTTTCTGGAGAGAAACACCGGCAAAGTGGGCTTATCTGAGGCCTATCTACAGAGAGAGATAGAAGAAGAATCTATCTGTTTTTCACCATAAACACTCACAAAAGGTTTTATTGCTATTACGGGCTTATTTTTGGAGTAGCACTCTGTCAGAAAGCTATGGATCAGGTACTGCAAAGCTGCCCAAGCACTAAGCGTTACCTGGATGATATCATCATTACCGATAAGGATGGCAAGGAACATCTCCAAAATCAGTGTTAAAAAGGTTTGTTTACGGACTCAGACACGACATGACACGTGTGAATTCTTTAAACCAAGCATCATTTACTGTGGTCACACCATTGATGAACAAGCATTACACAACTCTACTGAGAAAATCCAAGCAGTGGCAGATGCCCAAAGGCCGTGTCGCAGTCGTGGTCCTTTTTAGGGTTTGTCAATTACTGTAACATTCCCTTGCAAACTTGGCCGCTCTTCTCCACCCCTTGAACTCAATACTACAAAGTGGGAAGAAATGGCAATGGACAACGCAGTGTGAGATTGCTTTCCAAAAGACAAAGGAAATGGTGATATCAGACACTGTACTCACACATTATGATCCACATCATCCAGTGGAGTTTGCCTGTGATGCCTCGCCTTATGGCATAGGTGCAATCATGTCACATGTTATGAGTGATGGAAGTGAAAACCCCATAAACTTTGCACCATGTTCCCTTCCCCTGCAGAAAAAAAATTACACAGATTGACAGGAGTCTGATTTGGGGCACAAAACATTTCAACCAGTACTTGTATGAGAGGGAGTTTACCCTCATTACTGATCATCAACCACTAATGTCCATTTTCAATCCACAGAACACTGCTGTGACATCATCCAGTACTTTCTTAATTCACTTGCAGTTGACTCTATTGCAGGGGAGGGGGCATGCAAAAGGTGGATGGATCTCCAATCAAGTTCTAGTTGTCTTAAGCAATCACAGCCCCATGATGCTGCCTTCCTGTTTTTACCACAACAAGCCCAATGTGGATTGTTGGTTGTTGTATTCCCTGTTACAAATATCATTCAATTTAAAGTATTTATCTATTCTGCAGTACAGGTTCTGAACCTTTGAAATGCCATTCAAACTCATTTTGTGGAATGACTGGAACACCTGCACCAGTGTCCAATTCCATATTAATTAATTTGCTGTTTACTTCTGATGTAAGCCACATTGCTTGTCTCTTGTTAGCTTTCACACTGTAAATCTCAAAGCTACTTAGTCCTGTGCCTCCTCCCCCCCGCCATAAAACAGCCTCTAGCCCCTCCAAACTGAATGGCTCATAAATGAATGAAAGAAAATCTGCAGATGCTGGAAATCTGAGCAACACACACAAAATGCTGGAGGAACTCAGCAGGCCAGGCTGCATCTAGGAAAAGAATATAGTCGACATTTCAGGCTGAAACCCTTCAGCAGGATTGGAATCTGTACTCTTTTCCTACGGGTGTGGTGCACTCCTTGCTTGTTACATTGCATGAGGCATAAAACCCAGAAATCCAGCAACCTCCTACCCTGTCATGGCATTGAGAAAAAGATGCAAAAAAATATTACAGGGAGTACTGGAAATACTCAACAAAGCAGACAGTCGGTGGAAAGGAAAAGAGAGTTAACCTTTCAGGTTGAATAGTTCTGTTGAAGAATTTGGCCAAGGATTTCTAGTATTCGCTATTTTATTTATTTATTTATTTATTTTTTAAATTTTATTTTTATTTGGATAAGGAATTCACAATTATCATGTACTTTTTTCACACATATAACTTTTTCCATTTTTTATATGTATAAAACTACATTTATACATTCTTAAGTACACATTGAGATGATATAAGAGGAAAAAAATGAAAAAATTAAGTAAATAAGTACATAGGGATTGGATAATTATGTCTGCGGGCAGGAACAAGCATGAACAAATTGGGATATAAACACCTACAATGGTTGGTATATAGGCTTGTATGCAACATTTTGGACCAGTGGAAATGGTCCAGAAGGGTTGTATGGAAACTATTATTACCATTTTTCTTAACAACTAATTTCATTACTTAGCCTAATAGGTTAGATTTACCACAGTACATAATTATCTATTTAAATGTTTATTTTCCTTTTATATCATCTGAATGTGTACTTAAGAATGTATTCACTATTTTAATTCCAGATTTCCAGAATCAAACAACACTGATGTCTACCTTGCTCCATAGTTGTTGGGTCTTTTTTAGACAAGTTTTCTTAGTAGCCTCCAGCTGCCCCTTTAGTTTGTTGCCTTGAAGCTGGTGCAATTGGCTACTATCTTTGTCAGTCATTATTGAATTTGGGCAAAAGGTCAAAATCCAGTCTTGAGCCTTGCTTTGCACAGACCATGAATTTAGCAATAGTCTCAGATAGTCTCTTGGTGTCAGGAAATGTAAAGGAGAATTAACCCAAAAGCAGAGCAATGGAAATGATTTAACAGTAAACATTTTACTAATAAACTGCAAAACATTAAACCATAGTGGGCCACAAAACAAGAGAGAACATGACAAGGCAACAAAGCAACTGAAGGCTAGGAGAAGCTGGTTAAGGCTGGCTGGTTCAACGGGTGAACAAGGACTGTGGATGAGAGCTGGGTTTAAATAGGCTGCAGGTGATGAGTTGGAAATGAGTGGCAGGTGATTCATGTTAGCTTGGTGAATGGAGACTGGGAGGTGCCAGCCTTTGCAGGCCCACAGGACCTCCCCCTCCCATTACAGCCAGCACCTGATGGCCGAGGACAATCCGAAGGAACTCCTTGTTGAACGATAGATCTAAAATGGTACCAAGGGTTCACTTCCCAGTCTACCTGGTACTGCACACCCCATACCTGACAATGTGAATCCATCAACTAGCAAACCGCGTACACCGGATCACCTTCCACCGTCCTTGGTTACGGAAGTGCAGGCTCAAGTGGGTTGGGTGGTCCACGGACCACGGGCTTGAGGCAGGGCAGGTGGAAGGTAGATGTGATCCTGAGAGACAGTGGCAGCTGACTAGGTGCAGGGGCAGATACGAGGTGGACAGCCAGATATGATACCCTATCTGGCTGTGTGCCAATAGCCTGGTTGCCAACGAGAATAGCCCCAATGGCCTCTTCCAAGCACTCTGGCTTTGGAAAACCAGAGCCCTAGTGGATAGGACCTTCACTATTCAACTCCTCCACAGGGACAATGGAGGCTGGTAGCCATGAAGCACTTCAAAAGGTGACATACCTGTGACAGAGGAGGTATGTAGATTGTGGGGCAGTTCAGTCCAGAGCAGATACTGCTTCCATGTGCAGGGGTTAGAGGAGGTGAAGCATTTCAGAAACTCTCCACTTGCTGACTAACTGTTGGTCTACAGATGATAGCCAGAGGACAAACTCACTGAGGTGCAGAGGAGGAGTACAGAATGCTTTCCAGAAGCAGGAGATGAACTGTGGGCCCCTTGCAGGCAAACTGCATGCTGGAGAAACATGGCTGATGATGGAAGCTTGGAGAGGGCAATGAAGTGGGCCACTTTGGAGAATGGGTCCAGCATGGTCATGATCAGTGTGGCCTCTTCAGAAAGTGATGAAACCCATGGAGATATGTAACACCGGGTGTTGGGGGACAAGTAGAGGCTGGCAGGAGCCTAGTGGATTGAGCACATTGAGGGCAGGCCACGATGAGTTAACGTATGTCTATGACCATGGTGAGCCACCAGAACTGACATCAGGGTCCATTGTGTGCCTGGACAGCCAGGGAGGGGTGAGGAGTGGACCCACTATGGTGCTTCAGAGTGCACGGTCGCTGGCAGGTACACGAAGCTGTCAAGTGTGTCAGCTGGAGCAGGCTCCCGCTGTAGGGATGGCAAAACTGGTTCTCAAGATCCCAGACAACCAGGGCAAGGATCTGAGAGAATGGAATGATGAGCTGAGGTCAATCTTCATCTCAGTTGGGTCGACCTATCATAGCGGGGCAACTGTCTTAGTGTTCTTGGAGTTGTGTCTATAGGAAGTGGTGAAGTCGACTTGCTTGAAGAAGAGGGCCCAGCGAGCCTGACATGGGTTGAGTTCGAGGGTCATGCATGAAGTTCTGGTGGTCAGTCCAGATCAGAAAAGGCTCAATGGTTCCCATCAGCCAATGTCTCCATTCCTCCGCGACCCATTTAATGGTGAGTAGCTTCCTGCATCCTACCTCATTACAGTGCTGTGTAGAGTTGAACTTATGTGATAGGAAGGCACAAGGTGGTAGAGGTGAATACAATAGGGTCTTTTAAGAGACTCCCAGATAGGGACATGGAGCTTAGAAAAATGGGGGGTTATGTGGTAGGGAAATTCTATGCATTGTGATCAGAGGCATTGATCGTGTTGATAGCCAGAGGCTTTTTCACGGGGCTGAAATGGCTAACACAAGGTGACCTAGTTTTAAGGTGCTTGGAAATAGGTACCGAGGGGATGTCAGGATTAACTTTTCCACACAGAGAGTGGTGGGTGGGTGGGTGGAATGCTGATACAATGGGGTCATTTGAAGAGCCTCTTAAATAGGTTCATGGAGCTGAGAAAAATAGATGGCTATGCGTTAGGGAAATTCTAGGCAGTTTCTAGAGTAAGTGACGTGGTCAGCACAACATTGTGGGCCGAAGGGCCTGTAATGTGCTGTAGATTTCTGTGTTTCTTTGGTTGGGGTCTCAGTAGAGACAGAATAGATGACCGGGTGGAGGAGTGATGCCTAGGAGGAGGTCAATCACTTGGTCGTGTGATCTGTGATAAGACTGGGTGCCAGCTTCCCTTTTACTGAAGGTGATGGCTAAGTTGTAGTACTCCTGTGGGAGTTGAGAGTTTCCTCCATCACCATGGATTTACAGGGTGAAGTCACCTGAGGTCACAGGTAGCTGGGTCTCCAACTCAGCACTGAACCGGATGACCAGGTGAAGTGAGGGTCGTGAGTGGAGAGCCAGGATGAGAGGAATGTTGGGCAAGTTGATCAGGAGGAATTGGATAGCCTCACAGTGCTGTACGATGCTCATGTGCACAGGCTGACCATCTCAGACCCCAAGGGGTGTTCGTGATGCAGAAAGGGTGAGAGATTAGCTCAGCAGGGAGTCCAAGCTGCCCACACTGAGCCCAGTCCAGAAAGCTGCCTGCTATGCCAGAATCTACCAGAGCTTCCTGTGTGCAGGAAGTCGGAGTGTGAAGGAGAGCAGAGTGATTCGGGATATGGTGCTGGATCAGGAGACCACGGCGAATCTTACCAGACAGAACGCCCCTCATCTCTACCTGATGGGGCTGCTTTCCTGGACGCAGTGGGCATTTGATGCATGGGTGATCAGCGACTGCTCAATAAGCACGCAAGTTGTTTCTCCAGCAAAGCTCAGGCTCCTGGTGGTGGGTGGGATTAAGGGAGCCCTTCCTATCCGCATGGGTTCTGGAGGCATGATGATGAGGGTCCCGCAGCCTGAAATGGTTCTGGGAAAGGAACTGATGAACTGGACAGTCATTCCAAAAGATACTTCCCAATACAGAGAGCCAGAGTGATGATGTTTTCCAGATCGGTGGGCATCTCCCAGTTTGACAGCTTGTCTTTTAGAGACTGTAATGGTAATGGGACAACAGTACTGTACTCACCACAAGGATCCTGACTTCCACAGTGTAATCCAGCACCGAGCATGAGACTTGATACAGGCGATGTATCAAATCCACAGCCCCCTTCCATTTCTCGGATGGTCAAAAACTCTGTACAATTCAGTGGTGAATTCTTCATGTGTATTGCAAATGGTGGTTTAGTTGTCCCAGTTAGCAGTGGTTCAGGTGAGACCTCACATAGTCAGAAGAGAGATGACGAAGGCAATCGTGGGTCGGTTGTAGATGGCTGGAGCTTCAACAGTAAGATGCACTGGGACAGGAAGTTGCTGGACCAGGTAGAGGAGCCATTGAAGCATTCAAAGCTCAAAGTAAATCATCGAAGTATATATATGTCACCAGATACATTTTCTTGCGGGCATACACAATAAATCCAACAAACACAACAGAATCAAAGACAGATCACACCCATCTGGACCACAAACAACCAAAATGCAAAAAACAACAAACTGTGCAAATATAAAAGAAAGATAATAATAATAAATAAATAGAAATAAATATCAAGAATGTGAATGAAGAGCGCATAGGTTGTGGGCATTGTTCAGTGATGGAGCAATTGAAGTTGAGTGAAATTATCCCCTTTAGTTCAAAAGCATGATGGTTGAGGGGCAATAACTGTTCCTGATCATAGTGGTTTGTGTTATACGTTGCAGCTCCAAAACATAAAACTAAAGTAGTCATCACCCTGACACAGTGGTGTCAAGAAAACAACCTTTCCCTCAATGTCACAGAAACAAAGGAGACGGTTGTGGACTACAGGAGGAATGGAGACAGGCTAGCCCCTATTGACATCAATGGATCTGGGGTTGAGAGGGTAAACAGCTTTAAGTTCCTCAGCATACACATCACCGAGGATCTCATATGGTCTGTACATACTGGCTGTGTGGTGAAAAAGGCACAACAGTGCCTCTTTCACCACAGACATTGGAAAAAGTTTGGTATGGGCCCCCAAATCCTAAGAACTTTCTACAGGGGCACAATTGAAAGCATCCTGACTAGCTGCATCATTGCCTGGTATGGGAACTGTACCTCCCTTAATCACAGGATTCTGCAGAGAGTGGTGCGGACAGCCCAGCGCACCCGTAGATGTGAACTTGCCACCATTCAGGATATTTGCAAAGACAGGTGTGTAAAAAGGGCTCGAAGAATCATTAGGGACCCGAGTCACCCCAACCACAAACTGTTCCAGCTGCTACCATCTGGGAAACAGTACTGCAGTATAAAAGCCAGGACCAACAGACTCCGGGACAGCTTCTTCCACCAGGCCATCGCACTGTTTGATTCATGCTGATACAACTGTGTTTCTATGTTATGTTGTCCTGTTGTACATACTATTTATTATAAATTACTATAAATTGCACATTGCACATTTAGACAGTGATGTAATGTAAAGATTTTTTACTCCTCATGTATATGAAAGATGTAAGTAGTAAAGTCAACTCAATTCAATAAATGAAAGAAAAACACAGAGCTCATGTATGCTTAGTGTTTACTTTAGTCAGACACACTAATATGACGTGATGGTGTAATGACATATGCCATTCACATACTTTTACATATAACCTGTAATGAATTATGTAAACAATGAGTGCTTAACTAAACAATATATCTACAATAATACTCAAATATTACATACACAACACTCCTCCCTGCTTAGCTATAAACTCCAACTCAAGATGGAATGAATATACAGGATATACACACAGTATACTATATAATACATATAGTATATAGAAACATAGAAAATAGGTGCAGGAGTAGGCCATTCGGCCCTTCGAGCCTGCACCACCATTTATTATGATCATGGCTGATCATCCAACTCAGAACCCTGCACCAGCCTTCCCTCCATACCCCCTGATCCCCGTAGCCACAAGGGCCATATCTAACTCCCTCTTAAATATAGCCAACGAACTGCCCTCAACTGTTTCCTGTGGCAGAGAATTCCACAGATTCACCACTCTCTGTGTGAAGAAGTTTTTCCTCATCTCGGGCCTAAAAGGCTTCCCCTTTATCCTCAAACTGTGACCCCTCGTTCTGGACTTCCCCAACATCGGGAACAATCTTCCTGCATCTAGCCTGTCCAATCCCTTTAGGATTTTATACGTTTCAATCAGATCCCCCCTCAATCTTCTAAATTCCAACGAGTACAAGCCCAGTTCATCCAGTCTTTCTTCATATGAAAGCCCTGCCATCCCAGGAATCAATCTGGTGAACCTTCTTTGTACTCTCTCTATGGCAAGGATGTCTTTCCTCAGATTAGGGGACCAAAACTGCACACAATACTCCAGGTGTGGTCTCACCAAGGCCTTGTACAACTGCAGTAGTACCTCCCTGCTCCTGTACTTGAATCCTCTCACTATAAATGCCAGCATACCATTCGCCTTTTTCACCGCCTGCTGTACCTGCATGCCCACTTTCAATGACTGGTGTATAATGATACCCAGGTCTCGTTGCACCTCCCCTTTTCCTAATCAGCCACCATTCAGATAATAATCTGTTTTCCTATTTTTGCCACCAAAGTGGATAATTTCACATTTATCCACATTAAATTGCATCTGCCATGAATTTGCCCACTCACCCAACCTATCCAAGTCACCCTGCATCCTCTTAGCATCCTCCTCACAGCTAACACTGCTGCCCAGCTTCGTGTCATCAGCAAACTTGGAGATGCTGCATTTAATTCCCTCATCCAAGTCATTAATATATATTGTAAACAATTGGGGTCCCAGCACTGAGCCTTGCGGTACCCCACTAGTCACTGCCCGCCATTCTGAAAAGGTCCCGTTTATTCCCACTCTTTGCTTCCTGTCTGCTAACCAATTCTCTATCCACATCAATACCTTACCTCCAATACCGTGTGCTTTAAGTTTGCACACTAATCTCCTGTGTGGGACCTTGTCAAAAGCTTTTTGAAAATCCAAATATACCACATCCACTGGTTCTCCCCTATCCACTCTACTAGTTACATCCTCAAAAAATTCTATGAGATTCGTCAGACATGATTTTCCTTTCACAAATCCATGCTGACTTTGTCCAATGATTTCACCACTTTCCAAATGTGCTGTTATCACATCTTTGATAACTGACTCCAGCAGTTTCCTCACCACCAATGTTAGGCTAACCGGTCTATAATTCCCCGGTTTCTCTCTCCCTCCTTTTTTAAAAAGTGGGGTTACATTAGCCACCCTCCAATCCTCAGGAACTAGTCCAGAATCTAACGAGTTTTGAAAAATTATCACTAATGCATCCACTATTTCTTGGGCTACTTCCTTAAGCACTCTGGGATGCAGACCATCTGGCCCTGGGGATTTATCTGCCTTTAATCCCTTCAATTTACCCAACACCACTTCCCTACTAACATGTATTTCGCTCAGTTCCTCCATCTCACAGGACCCTCTGTCCCCTACTATTTCTGGAAGATTATTTATGTCCTCCTTAGTGAAGACAGAACCAAAGTAATTATTCAATTGGTCAGGACTGTAGGGGGAAGGGGCAGATGCCCTATAAAGAAGGTGGGGGGAGGGTGGGAAGGAGAAAGCCGGTAGGTTCCAGGTGAAAAATCTGCCCCTTCCCTGATGAAAGGTTCCAGCCCGAAACGTTGACTGATCATTTCCACAGATGCTGCCCGACCTGCTGAGTTCCTCCAGCGTGTTGTGAGTGTTGCTTTGACCCCAGCATCTGCAGAGTATTTTGTGTTTAAATAGTTCCAGTTAGGCCTAAAGATTTAATTGCTGCAGAGGATTCTTTACTCTTGTGGAATAATGTCTTTCCTGACAAGGGGGATCACTCTGCTTGGCAGGTGAGACTTGTGGCTGTGAAACAAGCTCAGGTTTAGGGCCTCCTCCATGCTGGATGTAAGAGATAACACAGGAACTACAGGAAGTGGTTCTGACAGCCTTGGGCACCTTTCTTCTCCAGGATGCTCTTAAAATCTTCTTGACGAGTTGGCGTTCCACAGAGAGTATGGCGAGCTGCTACATCTGCTGATGTATCCCGGGGCACCAGACAACATGTACATTTTGACCACGCCTACATTATTACCACATAACCTGAGACAGTGGGGTCTTTTCAATGATGTCATCCTGTCAATCTATGTGCAATTTTTCTTTGCAGTGTTCAGGGAACATGATGCAAAGGCTATGAGGCGTTCACTTTCATCACTTGTAACATGTGACATGACTGCACCTACACCACAAGCAGGCATCAAGGTAAACCCCACTGGACGATATGGATCATAATGTGTGAGCACAGTGTCTAATGTCACCATTTTGTTTCTCTTTTGGAAACCCGCTCACACTGTTTTGTCCATTGCCATTTCTTCCCGATGAGCTCAAGGGGTGGAGCATGGCAGCCAGCAGCCAGGTTTGGCAGGAACCCGTTATGGTAATTGACAAATCCTAAAAAGGTCTGCAACTGTGACACATCCTGGGGCCACACACCACTGCTTGAATTTTCACAGCACACTTGTGTAAATCTTGTTCGTCAATAGTGTGACCACAGTAAATGATGCTTGGTTTAACAAATTTACGCTTCTTGCATCATGCCCCGAGCCCATAATCTAGTCTTTTTAACACTATCTTGAAATTTTGGAGATGTTCCTTGTCATCTTTACCAGTAACAATGATGTCATCCAGGTAACACTGAGTGGCTGGGTAGCCTTGCAGTACCTGGGCCATAGCATCTGCCACAGATGCCACTCCAAAAGCACACCCATTATTGTGATAAAGCTCTTTGTAAGTGTTTGTTTATTGTGAGAAATAATTTTGACTCTTTTTCGATCTCCATTTGTAGATAGGGTTCAGTTAAATCTACCATGCCGGAGTTTTCATCCAGAAAGGTTTGCAAGGATGTCCTCTATCCCTGGCAGAGGGTTTTAATTTATTTTCAGCACTAGGGTGATGGTGACCTTAAATTCACCACAAATCCTAACAGATTCATCCTTCTTGGCTACTAAGACCACTGGCATTGGCCACGGGCTCCACTCAGCCTTGGAAAGAATTCCTTCAGCCACCATACGATCTAGCTCACTGGCTACCTTGTCACAGATGGTATAAAGAACCAGACGAACTTTATAAAATGAGTGTGGCATTTTCCTTTAAAATGATTTTACCCTTGATAGGCTTGAGTTTTCTTGAACACTGCTGTGGCATTATCCAGTACTTTCTTAATTGACTTTCAGTAGACTATTACAAGGATGTGGCATGCATGGTGTGGATGGATCTCCAATCAAGCTGCATTTATCTCAGCCAATAACAGCCCCACAATATTAACCCTTCTGTTTTTACGACATACAAGCCCAATGTGGCTTGTTGGTTATCATATTTTACTGTCACAAATGTCATTCCCACAGGAATTATCTTTTCCCCTGCATTAGTTCTTAGTTGGATATCTGCAGGCTTCAGTTCAGTATCTTTGAAATGCTGTTCAAACTTATTTTGTGAAAAGACTGAGACAGCCAAACTGGTGTCCAATTACAGTTTAACCAATTTGCCATTCACTTCTGGTGTAAGCCATATTGCTTGTCTATTGCTAATTTTCACACCGCAAATCTTATGACTAACAGTCCTGTGTCACTCTCATGATTATCAGATTTTTCATTAACAGTTTGCATATTGGTGCTCATTTTGACACTGCAACTTGACTTTTTAAATCTTCCCTGGGTAGTGCATTTATTTTTGACTGTTCAACATGGTCTTTGTATGTGTCATACTTTGTTACATTTTCTGCGTTTCATCTTTAAACCTGCATTAGAACATAGAAATCTACAGCACATTACTGGGCCTTCAGCCCACAAAGTTGTGCCAACCTTGTAACCTACTCTAGATATTGCGTAGAATTTCCCTACCGCATAGCCCCCCCTCCCCCATTTTCCTAAGCTCCATGTACCTATCTAAGAGTCTCTTAAAAGACCCTATTGTATCTGCCTCCACCACCATTGCCGACAGTCCATTCCACACATCCACCACTCTATTGAAAAACTTACCCCAGACATCCCTTCTGTACTACTTCCAAACGTCTTAAAACTATGCCCCCTTGTGTTAGCCATTTCAGCCCTGGGAAAAAGCCTCTGGCTATCCACACAATCAATACCTTTCATTGGTCTGGTGTATGTGAGCCTCTGCCACAATAGTAACAATTTGTTTGGCAAGGCAAATTTCTGTGTCAATGATGAAATTTTGTTCATACTGACTTTCATTCCTGACTGCAACTCAATTGTGTCTTCATCTGCTGTTTCCATTGTTACAGCTATTTCAACTGCTCTTTTAAATAAGAGTTGTGCTCCAGTTAGGAGCTGCTTTTGAAAGCTTTCTTGTAAGATTCCATACATTGAGCAATCTCTCAGGGCATCATTAAGCCCATTATTGAACTGACAATGCTCAGACAATTTCTTCAGTTCAACCACACAAGCTGAAATGGACTCACCTTCCTTTTGAATCCATTTATGAAACCCAAGGCGTTCCTCAATCAACAGTGGTTTTGGTTCTAAATGTTCCTCAATTATTTTCATGATATCAGCAAAACTCATTTCAACTGGTTTGTTTGGAGCAGTTAAGCTTGGAAATACTGCTCAATTTGTTCAGTATACATCAGCAAATGACTTTTCTGCAATCAAACAGTCTTTCTTTCTGATGCAGCCAGCCATTTCTGTTTCTTTTTATTCATTATCATAATTTCAGAAATATTTCATTATGACTGTTTATGAACCTATCAATTTAATCTGTTTTCTCCCTTTCAACTCAGTTTTTCTTTCCCCCTTCTGAAGAAAAAAAACCTGCTGCACTTCAACAAACCTCAGGTTTGCTTTAAAACTTACTTGTCGGCACTTATGTTATGCAACTCTAAACCACAAAACTAATTGAATGAACAACACAGTCAGGGATAACTCATGTATGCTTAGTTTTTACTTTGGTGAAGCATGCTAATATGATGTTAACACATGTTGTATGCCATTCACATACTTTTACATGTAAACAAAGAATGCTTAATTATACAATGCACCTACAATGTTATTCAAATATTACTGAAATATTAAATATACAACTCTGGGTCCTGAGACCCCTGTACCTTCTTTCTGAAGGCAGCAATGAGAAGAGAGGATGGACTAGATGGTGGGGATCCTTAATGATGGATGCACTGTGTACATGTTCTCCATGGTGAGGAAGGCTTTCCCGTGATGGACTGGACGGAATCCACTTTTTGTAGGCTTTCTGTGTGGTGCACCTGTGCTGATAGTGATTGTGGAGGAGATGTTTTGTCAAACAAAAATAACTGGATCTGAAAATAAGTGAGGAAACAGAGGATCCAATTGTACAAGGAGCTAGAGGCCAAGGCCTTGAAGCTTAATGATTAGTTTTGAGGCGATGATAATATTGAATGCCGAGCTGTGGTTGATGAAGATGTATGCATCTTCACTGTCCAGATGTTCTGGGGTTGAATGAAGGGCCAATAAAATGGCATCTGCTGTTTACCTCTTGTGACAGTAGGCAAACTAGGGTGGATCCAAGTCACTTCAGACAGTTAATGTGTTTCATCACCAACCTCTCAAAGTACCTCCTCACAGTGGATGCAAGTAGTACTGGATGATAGTCATTGAAGAAGGCATATTCTGCTTAGGCACCAGTATAATTGAAGCCTGCTTGAAGCAGATGGGTACCTTAGACTGCTGAAGCAAGAGGTTAAAGATCTCAGTGAACACTCCAGCTGGTTGATTAGCTCAGATCCTTCATACTCAGCCAGGTACCCTGTCTGGGCTGAATACTGTTCACAGATCAACCTTCCTGAAGGATGCCCTCGTATCAGCCCTACAGACTGAAATCACAGGGTCATCAAGGACTTTGGGAGCTCATGAAGGTTCCTCCATATTTTGACAGTCAAAGCAACCATAGAAGACATTAAGTTCATCTGGGACTAAAGCCTTGTTATCATTGATATGACCTAGTTCCATTTTGTAAGATTAGCATTCAAGCCCTGCCATAGTTGCTGAGCATCCTTCAGTGATTCAAGTTTGGTCCAGAGTTGCCACTTTGCATATGAGATGGCTTTCCAGAGATCATTCCTGGACCTTTTGCATCTTACTTGGTTGTCAGACCTGAATGCCTCTTACCTGGCTCTCAGCAGATTGCAGATCGCATGGTTCATCCAGAGCTTCTGGTTGGAGGAAGACTCTGAATGATTTTGCAGCACAAGGGAGGAGCTTGACTGGTGCAGGGTTGCTGTATCGAGATGTAGAGTTGGTTGACAGTGGCAAGCGGATGGTCAATGGGTTCTGCTGCTTCTGGTTCATATGCTACTGTTGACAAATAACTTCCTTTTGGCAGCAAACTCTGCTGGGTCAGTCTCTGATTCACTCATCCTGTCAGGAAATATAGACAAGACTTATAAACAAATATAGACAAGACTTATAAACAAATAGAGACAAGACTTATAAACAAATATAGACAAAAGCAGCGACAAAGGCAAGTTAGCGGTAAATCATTTACTAACAAACTGCAAAATAATAAGCCTCAAGGGGCCACAAAACAAGAGAGAACTGATACTTAACTCAAGAAGGTAACTGAAGGATGGGAGCAACTGGTTGAGGCTGGCTAGTTTAATGAAGAAGGGCTGGGGATGAGAGCTGGGTTTAAATGGGCTGCGTTGGAAACAAGTGGCAGGTGATTCCTGTTAGCTCGGTGAAGACTGGGGGGAGCCTGCTGTGCAGGCCTGCCACTTGGGTGATTGTGGTGTGCCATAGCTAATTCAGAACAAGATGTTTTTTCAAAGTGTGGTCTGAGAGGGCTTGTGCGTGCAGGGCTCATTGGATATTTTAGCCCATTTCCTAGGCAGACAGCAAGCACTTTTCAGTTCAGTGCACATTGTTTGGCAGAAGCCATTTTGCAGTGTATATATGAAAGTCATGTGCCTTTGTTTACCTCCTTTCCTGTCTGCTATTCAACGTGCTCTCTACAGTAATCAAAGAATTAGCTGCAGAAAAACATGACAACATAGCAAACTGCAAAGAAAATGAAAAGCATGCAATGATGCAGGTGTCACCCCTTGACAAGGCTGAATGACTCATACAAGCTGTTGCTATAGTAACCTTGACACAAATCCCCGTTCCTCTTGCAATTGACACTGGAGGCACAATGTCAATGAAAAACAATTCTTATGTAAGAGCATTACCCATGGAATTCAACATCAGTATTTTGTTACTGGTTAAAATCAGTGACTTTTCAATAATGCCATGTTATTGATCATTTTCCCTGAAGGGACAGTGTGCACTTAACAAGAACAGACTCACAGGCACTGTTCTCTGCTAGATCCTGTTTATAAAACAACCTCTCAGTAAGGACACTGAACCAATTAATAATAGACCGAGCTCATTTACTACCTCATAGTGTAAGCATCAGGTTTACCTGATCTCGTAGCTGCAGATCAGGGGCATATTTCAGAGTCAGCACAGGAAGTGATGTACTCATCCAGCAAAGCATGACAGCAACAAAGGGATGGTTAACTAACTGATCACCTTTACCCAGAACAGCTTTAAAATATTGAGAAGATGGTGAATTCTTAATATGCTATAACCTGATGTCGGTCACTCCTCAGTATGTAAACAGGCAATAGCATCGTCCTCAGCAGGCCACCCAGCATCTCTGGAAAAGTTGACATTTTAGGCTAAAACCCTTCATCAGGATCATTCAGGTCTCGGCCTGAAATGTCAACTGTTTACTCTTTTCCATAGATGCTGCCTGGCCTGCTAAGTTCCTCCAGCATTTGGTGTGTGTTGCTTGGATTTCCAGCATCTGCAGATTCTCTTTTGTTTGTGATAGTGCCATCCTGTTTTTGCCCAGGACGGGTGGTGAAAACAACTTCAGAGTTATATGATGCTTAGGTTTCATGTTGAACTGAGGAACCCAAAGACCATTTTTAGATTAAAGCAGGAAGGATGTGCATTTTGTGTTCACTATTAGGATTACTAATCTTGGTCAAAGACGTCTTAGAATTAAAAACAAGGGAAAATCTGCAGATGCTGGAAATCCAATCAACGCACACAAAATGCTGGAGGAACTCAGCAGGCCAGGCAGCATCTGTGGGAAAGAGTAAATGGTCGACTTTTCGGGCCAAAACCCTTCAGCAGGACTGAAGGGACTCAGCCCAAAATGTTGACTGTTCACTCTTTTCCATCAATGTAACTGGCTTGCTGTGTTCCTCCAGCATTTTGTGTGCATTGCCCCAGAATTAAATCTCTTTTTGCATCTAATGGAGGGCAGAAATCTGTGATTATGGAATTGGGAGAAATTACCTAAAATTCAGAGAGGAAAAAAAATTTTTTCAAACCATGGAGAGCTAAGTAGATACCACTAAAATATCGACCAGATGCATTTCACATTTTAAATAAAAAGATATTGATCAAGTATTTGGTTGTCAAAGAAATTCAAATCATGGGGATGGGCTGTTGGATTCAACAATGACATAAACCATGTTTCCCAACCTTTTTTAGCCCAACGTCCTCCTAAAGCACTTTCATGCTTGCCAATGCCGCTCTTAGGCACAATATACTTTCCAGCACCCCTATAGTGAAAAAACATGTCTACCATGTGCTAATGTGATAAAAATTATTCTGATTTAAATTTTTATTTGTCTTTAAATCTAGCTTACACAGTACCTGTGCACAGTACAGCAGCTTCGATATCAACGTGGTTTTTAGTAAGAGTTGAAATACCTGGTTCAGGTTGTGACAGCAAAAGCCTTGAGTCTCCACACATAGCAACGTCCAAGCAGTTTCTGCTTTTTGTAAGTATGTGGTTCATTGCACCAAAGCCTCTTTCAACAAGGTAGGAGGATGGAAATGCAATGAAGAGTAGTTTGACTCTTCTCCAAAGACCAGGTAACTTTGTATGACTGTGTAGTCACCTACCTCAAAAGCCAACCTTTTAGGAAAGCAGTTTTTCTTCTTCATCATTCTAAATTTTGGTAATTTCTTCTTGCAAGCTCTCTTCCTGTTCTACCACCTTGCAAAGAAATGGGATAATTATCCAGTCCGGATTTTCCAGATTGTTTAAATCCTTGAATCGATCCTCAAAATCCTTCTTTAGTGACTGCAGGTGTAAGTAGTACTCTTGCAAATCACCATCTGTGAAAGAGAGTGCCATACATCCCATGCAGAGAAACTGTGAGAACATTCTTCTCCCAATGTTTTCCTCATATATTTCCAATTTTCCAATTAAAGTGGACACTACACTTTTTGCCTGGATTAAATTAAAATTTTCACCCTGCAGTTTCATATTTAGGAAGTTCATTTTATCATACAGATCAGCTAGGTAAGCCACATCTCCATGTAGAAGTTCAATCTTGTTTCCCAAGCTCTTGTTGACTTTCAGCAAAAATTCAACCACAGTGTCAAAGAGATCAAAGAAACATCTTAAGCAGCAGGCTTTTGAAAGCCAATGCACTTCAGTGTGAAGAAGCAAGTGGTCAAACTCTTCATTGTTATCTTGGCATAACTGTCAAAATATTCTGCTATTTAATGGATGAGATATAATTTTGTTGATAGCAGATATTACAAGAGTTGTGCTTGAAAAAAGGCACTGGTTGAGGTTTGTGGCTGTGAGATGTTGACCATGAATTACACAATGGATTGCAAACAGACTTGGAATTTCTTTTTTTCATAAATGCCGCTAAACCAGCTTGGCGACCTGTCAAATTTGCGGCTCCATTTGTTGCACAAGAAATCACATTCTTAATTGGAATACTTTTATCCTCAATATACATTTTGAACTAGTCATAGATTGATTCTCCATTGATAATTGTTTTTAACTTTCTACGAAAGAGAATCTCTTCATAAACTTTTCCATCTTTGCTAAACTGTACATATGCTATTAGCAATGCCTCTTTGTCTCACACAGTTGACTCATCCAGTTGTATCCCAAATTCTGTTTTTTTTTTGTAGCTCTGTGCATAGTTGATACTCAATGTCTTCACTCATTTCGTCAACATGACAAGCTACAGAGTTATTACTCAGAGGAATTGATTTTAAAATACTGGTATTCATTTTGAGAACAGTGCTGAGCCATTCTGATACAGCAGGCATTATTAATCTTTCACCAAATGCATGAGATTTTCCACAATGCTATCATTTTGGAAATGTTATAAGAAGTAATGAGACCACTATCAAGGTCATTTTTAGCTTTCTTGGCAAATAACTCAAGTGTGCAATGCTTTTCAAATGCTTCTTTCATCTTCTGGAACTGAGTAATACCATAAGTAGACTTTTCAGGGTGTCTTTTACGGAAGTGTTCCTGCAGTCTTGATGGTTTCAGACTTCATTAGACAGTACAGTATTACAAATAAGACTTACAGGGTGTTGCTGATCTGACAGGAACAGAATAAAACCATACCCCAGGTATGCAACATTGTATTGACATACTTTGTGTTTCTGTTTCTTAGCAGGATTAGAATTCAAGGCTTCACCACTCTCAGTCTCATAGAGATCATGTCATATGTATTTATCCATCATTAACAGGGCTAAATTAAAATCAAAAATTTTTAAAACTGGGAATGTCTATCAGATGTTGATGATGGCAGAGAGTTGACACGGTCAGTCAGGTCTCGCGCCTCAAGTCAGGATGCCACTTAACCCCCACCCCACAAGACCATTGAATGCACCCCAATGACTTCTATTTTCCCTAACATGTAACCACCCCAGTTGGGAATCACTGATATAAAGGAAATTACAGCATCACTGGTCTGCAGTAACAAGTTCACAGGCTACAAAAGGATACTAGAAATAACCAGCAGCAAATAGAAGGCTGCCCAACTCAGACTGTATGCAAATCCGGACCAGGGTAGGGTAAATATAAGACCACCACTAACAGATCCAGGAAATAATTTAAGACTCGGTAGGTGAGAATGTGGAACTGGTTGCCACTTGAAGTGGTTGAAGCAGATTGCATTGACACATTGAAATCCAGGCATGAATATTTTCATTTCTTTTATGAAATAAGGGTCAGGAGCAATGTAAAATGAGTTGCGGTTTTTCAGTTGTCCACTTACACAAGTCAGGCAATCAAGATGTTACCTGCTACATTTTGACGCACAATTCACAGACATTGTATACTGTATAATATTTTCAGTCAAAGTTACAGTCAGTAATATAAGTGAAACAGGATGCAATTAATAATAACAGTGAAAGAGAGACAAGGAAACAAAGAATTAGTCCCACCTTCATGGTCCTCTCATAGTTCTGCTTTCTTAAAACTCCACCTCTCAGAAGAATCATTGTTGAGCTAATTTTTTTTGCAGTGCAAAGTAACTGCTGCCGTTGCTTGTTAACGGGGAAGTAAGATATCCTCGCCATATGTGTGCTCTTATTACAGTACCTGGAGTGTGAACAATTTTCCCACTGCCACATGTCTGGGTCGTGCTTACTAAGTAGTCCCTTTTACAGAGCAGTATTGCGACCTGTTATGATTCATTTTCTTGTGTTGCAGTTGTGTGTCCTTACAGCTAACAACTCAGCTGTATAGAGTCAATAGCCAGCACATAGAGGACAGGATGAATATGGAATGAACACAAAAGTCATATTAAGGTCTGTGTTCATGATCAGAGGTTCTCCTCTGAACATGCATCCTTGTTTATCAAAGTTCACCAATTTGCAGTGGGATGGATAGCAGATGGAAAATTAGATGCCTCTTTCTCTAGTAAGAGTCGATTAACATCACTAACAGGGTTGGGGTGATGGTGTAATGGGGTGTGATTGGGGTATGGTTAAAGAGGATGCAACGTACAATGGCTGCGGATGGCAGGAAATGCTGAAAGGTATTAAAAGGCTGTTGGAGCTCTGTAAAGGTCCTCAGAAAGCACCTTCCGTGAAACAGCTTTGGCTTTAGACAGAATGAAATAGATCCTTTATTATACAGATAACAGTCAAAGGATCCTTCTCATTAAATGTGTTTGGAAGACAGGGATGAAAAACTGGCTTGCCAGCTATACTCACATCACATCTAAGTATATGAAGCAATACTGACTAGGCAACAGAGGGGAGTGTCTGCACAAAGTGTCAGTAGGTAAAGCCAAGCTCCTAGGGCACAACTGCAGCAGCCTAAGTAGTGTTATACACACCGATCGTCTTTGATAATATTTGCTTTGGTTTATTTCAATATACCACCCCCCTGGAATGACTATGTCAAGAATCTGGTTTGAAATTCGGATTTGTTTTGCAAGTCTTCATATCCACAAAGATAAAGATGCACAGTGTATGCTTACCAGATGTGAAGATGGCATTTGTCAATCTGCATTCTTCAAAATCTACAACATAAAGAAAAATAAGTGGAAAATAATCAGAATTAATAAATGAAATAAAAACTATAGTTAACTGGTGCTGGACTAGGATTGAATATTAGAGATTTAAATGAAAAGTATTTCACAAGTAAGCTGTTATTTGCTTCAGTTGTTATGAAAAATACTAAAGGTAAATTGTGCTTCTCCTTATACTCTGAAGCTAGTAGACGTCTTTCTCATCCTAGAAACAGCAGAAGTTCAAATCCAAGGTTTTTCATTGACAGGAACAGCTGTTTACTCTGAAGTGTGAGATTCATAGCCAGTACATGCGTAATGATGAGATGGGTTACAACAGGTTTCATAAGGAAGGGAGAATTAGGTGCAAGAAGAAAATTGGAACCATTCATCTGGTATCTGGAAGGATAAGCACAAGAGGTTCTGCAGACGCTGGAAATCCAGAGCAATGCACACAGCAGGATCTCAGCAGGTTAAGCAGCATCAATGAAAATGAATAAGCAGTCGACACTTCAGGTCAAGACCCTTCTTCAGGCCGTGAAGATTCAGCATGTCATCTCGAACCAGAGGGGATAACTTCACTCAACTCCACTCACCCCATCACTGAACTGGATTCACTTTCAAGGACTCTTCATCTCATGTTTGCTATATATATTGTTATTATTATTATTATTATTTGTTATTTGTTATTTGTTGTTGATATTTGTTATTATTATCATTATTTCTTTTTCTCTTTCATTCTTTGCACATTATTTGTTGTCCAGCCTGTTGGTTGTGGTCTTTCCTGTTTGTATCTGTACAATTTGTTTCCTTGTGCACCTCGAATGTTTGTCTGTCCTGTTGGAGGCAAGTCATTAACCTACCTTCCCACACATCTTTGGGACGTGGGTGGACACCGAAGCACCCTGGGAAAACCCATGTGGTCACAGGCAAACCCCACACTGAGAGCACCAGAGAGCAAGAGTCAACTGGGTTTCCCAGGCTGAGAGGCAGCAGCACCAACCTCAGCACTAATGTGAGGATAGTAGAGCTGCCTGAAATAGCAAGTATGCATAATATGCTCTAATTGTTGCTTTTCTAATTAAATGCATTTGAAAGCAGCATTTTTCTTACAATTTAATCTTGACATGCTGGAAAAATTCATATTTATTGCCATCAGTATTCAGCAATGAGAAGGTGGAACTGTAGTCTATATGGTGAATGATCTTCTGCATAGCTATTGGGTAATGAGTTTGGGAATTTTGATCAGTATCAAGGAAGGAGCAATAATATCCTCTTCCAAACCAGGATAACTTGGTGAGACTTGGAAGAATGATCTTCCCATAATCTACTCCCTTTCTATTGCCATGCGCTGAAGATTATTAGTCAGGCAGCCATTGCTAAAGACCATGAGACATGTGAGCAGAATCAGAAGCTTCAGCCCATTGAGTCTGTTCTGCCATTCCATCATGGCTGACTTATCATCCCTCTTCACCCCATTCTCCTGACGTCTTACCACTGTGTGGCCAGCTTTAAGGTTTATGAAATGAGCAAGATTTTCTTTGTTGAACTGTATTTCATTAAACCTTTCACTAAATAAATAAAATCAAACTATGTAATTTTTTTATGTTTGTTCTAACTTTTCATAATGTGCATATTGCAAAAAACACCATTTAACATGCCGTGTAGTTTTCAGGCCATGTAAAAGTTTCCTGCTCAGAGCAATGGTTGGTGCACACAGCTGTAAAAACAATCAGAGGCAAAGTTGCTTCCCCCCGTACTCTTTGATGGTCTGATTAATCAAGAACCAATCAATATCCACCTTAAAAATACCCAATGAACTGGCCTGCACAGCTGCCTGTGGCAATAAAATCCACAGATTCACCACCCTCTGGCTAAAGAAATATTTCCTCATTTCTGTTCTAAATAGACATCCCTCAATTCTGAGGCTGTGCCCTCTGGTCCTAGACTCTCTCAGTACAGGAAACATCCCCTCCACATCCACTCTACCTCGGCCTTTCAGTATTTGATAGGTTTCAATGAGATTTTCCCCATCATTCTTCTAAATTCCAGCGAGTACAAGCCCAGAGCTATCAAACGCTTCTCATATGTTAACCCTTTCATTCCTGGGATCATTCACGTGTACTCCCTCTGGACCCTCTCTAATGCCAGCATATCTTTTCTGAGATAAGGGATCCAAAACTGTTCACAATACTCCAAGTGCAGTCTGACCAATACTTTATAAAGCCTTAGCATAACATCCTAGCTTTTGTATTCTAGTACTCTCGAACTGAATGCTAACATTGCATTTGCTTTCCTTACCCATCAACTCAGCCTGCCAAGTTAACCTTTAGGGTATCCTGCACAATGACTCCCAAGTATTTTTGCACCTCTGATTTTGAGTTTTCTCTCCACTTAGAAAGTAGTCCACACCACTATTCCTTCTACCAAAGTGCATGACCATCTGCCACTTTTTTGTCCTTCCCCAATCAATCCAAGTCCTTCTGCAGACTCCCTGCTTCCTCAGCACTACTTGCCCTTCCATCCGTTTTTGTATCGTGGCAAACGTGGCCACAAAGCCATCAGTTCTGTCATCCAAATCATTGACATATACTGTGAAAAGAATCGGTCCCAACACCAGTCCCCGTGGCACATCACTAGTCACCGGAATTCAACCAGAAAAGACGGTCTTTATTCCCACTCTTTGCTTCCTGCCAGTCAGTTATCCTTTATCCATGCCAGTATCTTTCCTGTAATACCATGGGCTTTTATTTTGCTTGGCAGCCTCGTTGCGGCACCTTGTCAAAGGCCTTCTCAAAATCTAAGTAAACAACATCCACTGACTCTCCTTTCTCTATCCTGCCTGTTATTTCATCAAAGAATTCCAACAGATTTGACAGACAAGATTTCTCCTTGAAAAGGTCATGTTCACTTTGGCCTACTTTATCATGCACCTCCAAGTATGCCAAAAACTCATCCTAATAATAGACTCCAATATCTTCCCAACCACAGAAGTCTGTCTAGCTGGCCTATCTATAATTTCCTTTCTTCTGCCTCCCCCCATTCTTAAAGAGCTGAATAACACTTGGAACTTTCCTGTCCTCAGGAACCTTTCCAGAATCTAGTGATTCATGAAAGATCATTACTAATGCCTCCATAGTCTCTTCAGCTACCTCCTTCAGAACCCTGGCGTGTAGTCCATCTCATCCAGGTGATGTGTCTACCTTCAGACCTTTCAGCTTCCCAAGCACCTTCTCCGTAGTACTAGTGACTGCCCTCACTTCTGCCTCCTGACACTCTCACATTTCTGATATTCTGCTGGTGTCTTCCACAGTGAAGATTGGTGCAAAATACTTACTAATTTCATCTGCATGTTCTTTGTCCTCCATTACTAGCCCCCTAGTTTTATTTTCCAGTGGTCCAATATTCACTCTTGTCTCTTTTTTACCCTTTATATACTTGGAAAAGTATTCGGCAGCTTGCCTGCATGTTTCATCTTGTCCTTCTTTTTTAGCCTTTTTAGTTGCTTTCTGTTGGTTTTTAAAAGCTTCCCAGTCCTCTACCTTCTCACTGATGTTGTAGAAAGAGTCATGAGCTCAGATGCGTTCTGCACCCAGTATGTCGGTGCTGAAGAGGGTAGATGTGACGGGGTGCATCAGCCCTGATTCTATGGTCTATCTGTCCAATGTGGGCAGTTTCCCCTGATAAAGGCAGGCAGTATGAGTGATTGGACGGCGTCCCATCGGATGGGACCTCCTGCAAGGAAGTGATAGGGTTATAGCGATAACAAGGAATTCTATTCTTTCTCCTTTAATCTTCCACTGTAGCAGAAGATTGTATCAACAAATTGTGCATATTTTAAACGTAGAGCACAGCTGTGGTTCTGGAGGGAATTTATTCCTGCAAGACCTATTGAACAGCTGAGGCAGTATTTCCTCAGACATCTAAGTGCTTATTTTTAGATGTTTTTAACCTTTTCAAATTGCTTTTAGCTATGCTACTTCTTTTGTCAATTAACAAATGTCATTGAATGGTGAGGGTACAGCAGGAAAGCATTCTCCCCTCCCAGTAAATGGCAGTCCACAGTAAAGCAGCAATGTGCATACTTTTGCACAAACAGAAAGGAAAATATTCAAACATGGGGCAATCGGAAAGCATATTGCTATAAGGACAGAGACATAAGAAATAGGAGCAGGAATGTGTAGGACAGCCCTTTGAAGCTACTTGTATTCATTAAGATCAGTGCTGAACCGTCACCTCTTTGCTATCTTTCTGAGCTATCCCTGTCCCCACCCACCCCAAAATCCAGAAATACATCAAACTCTGTTTTAATTAACGGTTGAGCCTCACCTTCTTCTGAGTGAAAAAAAAAAAATTCTCTTCATCTCAGGAATAAACAGTCTACCCCTAGTTCTGAAACTGTCAACCATGGTCTGAACTTCCTCAGGCAGGGGAATTATGCTTTCTGCATTTAACCTGTCAAAGCACTTAAGGAGAATTTTCTATGGTTTAATGAGATCTCACCTTATTCTTCTGATTCCGGAGACTGCAATTGTAATGTAGTCAATCTCTCCTGTTATTGCAAACCAACTGCCTGGAACCAGTCTTGTAAATTCTTACTGCGTTCACTCCTTGCTAAGTGCATCCTTTCCTCAGGGAAGTGGATGAGAGCGCTACATAATACTCACTACTGCCCCATTCCATTTCAAGAGCATAAAAACCTTCAATATACCTTGGTCCCCTACCATCAACACTGCCCAACTTCCCACTATTTAACAAATATTCCTCTTAATCTTCTATCTGTACTGAAGTGGATGATCTCACAGTTTCCACATTTTATTCCATTTGCCAAGAAATTACTCACTTTCCCGTTAAACCGCTTCAAATCCCACTCCCAACGCACAGTTCCACAACTTCACTATTATCAGCAAACTTGGAAAAGTGACATTTAAGCCTCTCAGCCAAAAAAAAAATATACAGCAAATTGTTAATAGCTGGATCTCAAGCACTGATCCCTGCTCTACCTCATGAGTCACTGCCTGCAAATCCAATTATCTTCTCTCTTGGCTTTTTGTCTGATAATCAGTTCTCATTCCATGCCTGTACCTCGTCCCCAGTGCCATTTCCTCTGACCTTGTTGACCAATTTTCTTCACAGTGTTTTATAAAATACCTTGCAGAAATCCAAATATCACATTCATTAGTTTCCTCTTTTCTATTCTACAAGTCGCATTCTCAGAGAAGTCATGTAGATTAGTCAAAGATGATTTTCCTATAATAAATCTATGCTGACCTTGCTGAATCCTATTATATTTTCCAAGGTATTCTGCTATTGTATCCTTCATTATGGATCCCAGCACTGTCCCATTCCCATTCTGATGTGTCAGTCCAAAGCCCCCTCCTGTGCCAATATGAGACCACCCTCAGAGTGGAGGAGCAACACCTTATAATCCATCAGGATAGCCTCCAACCTGATGGCATGAATATCAATTTCTCCTTCTGGTAAACAAATATCTGCCCCCCCCCCCCACTTCCCTTATTCCCCACTCTGACCTTTCACCTGCCTATATCTTCCCCCTGAGTCCCTCTTCTTTCCCTACCTCCTATGGTGTACTCTCCTCTTTTATCAGATTCCTTTTTCAGCCCTTGACCTTTTACACTCACTTGGCTTCACCTATCACCTTCCAGCTTGCTTCCTTCCCCTCCCCTCACCTTTTAATTCTGGCGTTTTTCCCCTTCCTTCTCAGTCCCGAAGAAGAGTCTCAGCCTGAAAAATCGACTTTTTATTAATTTCCATCAATGCTGCCTGACCTGCAGAGTTCCTCCAGCATTTTGTGTGTGTGTATGTGTGTTGCTTTTGTTCCTATCACTGATGTTCTTTTAAAAGACATGAATTAACAAAGTTCTTCTCCTGCAAAATTTCACCTTTTGCGAGGAAGGCAAATTGGGTGAAGGGGCAAAGCGTTAAGCATGAATGGTAAAGTGAGCAAAAGGCAAGTCAGGAGAGTGAGGTTAATGCAAATGTGCAGATGGCTACACTGACTATAATCATGCATGTAATCAGAGCAGCTCTACCTAGAGCTTTCTTTGGAATGAATGTATTCATTTGGAATCTATTTTCTTTGGAATGAATAAATGAAACACAACCAGTTTCCCTGATTGTGGCTGTCATTCTCTTCTCTGGGATCCATTGCACTTGCAGTTTCCAGGGTGACGTGGCATTTGTTGGAGATGAATGCAGTATCTTGAAAACTGTGCAGAAGAAAACTTTTTCTCAAGGCATCCTTACAGTCTGCTGCCCAAACTGACTGGCAACTGTTCACACCTAACCCTCCAGTACTAAGAGGAATATGCTATACATCACTGGTAATTTATTCCAGCTTCTGTTACACACCATATCTTAAAGATACACTTGCTAATACTTTCAACCTTTCTATTACATAAACATTGGACCTTATCAGGCCTTTGAGGGAGAGTCACATAAAACGCCCTAGAGTTTTCAAAATAATTGTATTTATGAATTGGAAAGAAGGAGCTTGATAGATTGATTAAAGGTCTTCAATTAACACACTCCAGCCTATTAGAACATTGATCTATATACTACCCAATCTAATCCTACAGATCCAAATATCATTCAATATCCCTCACAGTCATATCTCAAAGTTCAAAGTAAATTTATTATCAAAGTGTGTATATGTTGCGATATTCTACCATACAGTTACCAGAGAAAAGAAATACAATAGAATTTGCAAAAAAAATTGTACATTAGCAAAGACTGACAACCAGCTAATGTGAAAAAGAAGACAAATTTCTCAAATAAAAAATAATACTGTGAACATAAGTTATAGAGTTATTGAAAGTAGTCATAGAATCAGTGGTGATTGACGTTTATTTATTTATTTATTGAGATACAGCATGAAATAGGCCCTTTTGGCTCTTCAAGCCGCACCACCCAACAACCCCTAATTTAATTCTTCCCTAATTTACAATGACCAATTAACCTACCAGCCAGTACGTCTTTGGACTATGGGAGGAAACGGTAGCACCCAGATGAAATCCACGCGGCCACGGGGAGAATGTTGTATTCATCTCAATAATAAGCAAATGCTTCGAAAGACTGGTCAAGGACTACATCTGCAGCTTGCTACCACCCAAACTGGACTCCTACAATTCGCCTACCAACACAACCAATTGACAGATGACACAATAGCCACTGCTCTGCATACTGTCCTTACACATCTGGAGAAGAAGGATGCTTATGTGAGAATGCTGTTCTTGGACTACAGTTCAGCATTCAACACCATAATTCCCTCCAGGTTCGACAAGAAACTCAGAGACCTCGGCCTTCACCCTGCCTTGTGTAGCTGGATTCTGGACTTCCCTGACAGTTCACCGGCAGGTGTTAAAAATAGACTCCCTCACCTCTGCCCCTCCCACCCTCAACACAGGAGCCCCTCAGGACTGCGTACGAAGCCCCCTCCTTTACTCTCTGTTTACCCATGACTGTGTCACCACCCACAACTCCAATCTGCTAATTAAGTTTGCTGACAACTGTACACTGATTGGCCTAATCTCAAATAATAACGAGGCAGCCTACAGAGAGGAAGTCACCACCCTGACACAGTGGTGTCGCAAAAACAAAGGAGCTGGTTGTGGATTACAGGAGGAATAGAGACAGACTAACCCCTATTGACATCAATGGATCTGGGGTTGAGAGGGTAGACAACTTTAAATTCCTCAGCATACACATCACGAAGAATCTCACGTGGTCTGTACATACTGGCTGTGTGGTGAAAAAGGCATAACAGTGCCTCTTTCATCTCAGACAGTTGAAGAAGTTTGGTATGGCCCCCTCAAATTCTAAGAACCTTCTACTGGGGCATGATCGGGAGCATCCTGACTGGCTGCATCACTGCCTGGTATGGGAACTGTACTTCCCTCAATCGCAGGATTCTGCAGAGAGTGGTGCGGACAGCCCAGCGCATCTGTAGTTGTGAACTTCCCACTATTCAGGACATTTGCAAAGACAAGTGTGTAAAGAGGACCCGAAGGATCATTGGGGACACGAGTCACCCCAACCACAAACTGTTCCAGCTGCTACCATCCGGGAAATGGTACCACAGCATATAAACCAGGACCAACAGACTCCGGGACAGCTTCTTCCACCAGGCCATCAGACTGATTAATTCATGCTGACACAACTGTATTTCTATGTTATATTGACTATCCTGTTGTACATAATATTTATTATAAATTACTATAATTGCACATTGCACATTTAGACGGGGATGTGACGTAAAGATTTTTACTCCTCATGTATACGGAGGATGTAAATAAAACAGTCAATTCAATTCAATGTACAAATTCCTTCCAGGCAACAGCGGGATTTGAACCCAGGTTGCTGGTACTGTAAAGCGTTGTGCTAACCACTATGTTACCGTGCTCTATCCACTCTGGTTCAGGAACCTGACAGCTGTAGAATAATACCTGTTCCTAAACTTGGTGGTGTGGGATCTAAGGCTTCTGTATCTTTTGGCCAATGGTAGTAGTGAGAAGAGGGCATGCCTGAACGGTGGGGTCTTTGATAATGGACGCCGCTTTCTTGTGGCAGTGTTCCATGTAAATATACTTAATGGTGGGAAAGGTTTTGCTTGTGATGGACTGGATTGCGTCCTCCACTTTCTGCAGCCTTTCCTGTTCCTGGGAATAAGTGTTTTCATACCAGGCCATGATGCAACTGTTACAATGGGCGACTGAGGAATTTTAACATGCGAGTAGATTGGAAAAATCAGATCGGCACTGGATCTCAAGAGAGAGAATTTGTAGAATGTCTGCGAGATGGCTTTTTAGAACAGCTTGTTGTTGAGCCCACTAGGGGATCGGCTGTACTGGATTGGGTATTGTGTAATGAACCAGAGGTGATTGGAGAGATTGAGGTGAAGGAACCCTTAGGAGACAGTGATCATAACATGATTGAGTTCACTGTGAAATTAGAAAAAGAGAAGCCGAAATCTGATGTGTCGGTATTTCAGTGGAGTAAAGGAAATTACAGTGGCATGAGAGAGGAACTGGCCAAAGTTGACTGGAAAGAGACACTGGCGGGAAAGACGGCAGAGCAGCAGTGGCTGGAGTTTATGCGAGAAATGAGGAAGGTGCATGACAGGTATATTCCAAAAAAGAAGAGATTTTCGAGTGGAAAAAGGATGCAACCGTGGTTGACAAGAGAAGTCAAAGCCAAAGTTAAAGCAAAGGAGAGGGCATACAAGGAAGCAAAAATTAGTGGGAAGACAGAGGGTTGGGAAGTTTTTAAAACCTTACAAAAGGAAACCAAGAAGGTCATTAAGAGAGAAAAGATTAACTATGAAAGGAAACTAGCAAATAATATCAAAGAGGATACTAAAAGCTTTTTCAAGTATATAAAGAGTAAAAGACAGGTGAGAGTAGATATAGGACTGATAGAAAATGATACTGGAGAAATTGTAATGAGAGATGAGGAGATGGCAGAGGAACTGAACAAGTATTTTGCATCAGTCTTCACTGAGGAAGACAGCAGGATACCAGACACTCAAGGGTGGCAGGGAAGAGAAGTGTGCGCAGTCACAATTATGACAGAGAAAGTACTCAGGAAGCTGAATAGACTAAAGGTTGATAAATCTCCTGGACCAGATGGAATGCACCCTCGTGTTCTGAAGGAAGTAGCTGTGGAGATTGCAGAGGCATTAGCGATGATCTTTCAAAAGTCGATAGATTCTGGCATGGTTCCGGAAGACTGGAAGATTGCAAATATCACTCCGCTATTTAAGAAGGGGGCAAGGAAGCAAAAAGGAAATTATAGACCTGTTAGCTTGACGTTGGTGGTTGGGAAGTTGTTGGAGTCGATTGTCAAGGATGAGGTTACAGGGTACCTGGAGGCATATGACAAGATAGGCAGAACTCAGTATGGATTCCTTAAAGGAAAATCCTGCCTGACAAACCTACTACAATTTTTTGAGGAAATTACAAGTAGGCTAGACAAGGGAGATGCAGTGGATGTTGTATATTTGGATTTTCAGAGGGCCTTTGACAAGGTGCCACACATGAGGCTACTTAACAAGATAAGAGCCCATGGAATTACGGGAAAGTTACATACGTGGATAGAGCGTTGGCTGATTGGCAGGAAACAAAGAGTGGGAATAAAGGGATCCTATTCTGGTTGGCTGCCGGTTACCAGTGGTTTTCCACAGGGATCAGTGTTAGGGCCGCTTCATTTTACATTGTACATCAACGATTTGGATTATGGAATAGATGGCTTTGTGGCTAAGTTTGCTGACGATATGAAGATAGGTGGAGGGGTTGGTAGTGCTGAGGAAATGGAGAGTCTGCAGAGAGACATGGATAGATTGGAAGAATGGGCAGAGAAGTGGCAAATGAAGTACAATGTTGGAAAGTGTATGGTTATGCACTTTGGCAGAAAAAATAAACGGGCAGACTATTATTTAAATGGGGAAAGAATTCAAAGTTCTGGGATGCAATGGGACTTGGGAGTCCTCGTACAGGATTCCCTTAAAGTTAACCTCCAGGTTGAGTCAGTAGTGATGAATGCAATGTTGGCATTCATTTCTAGAGGAATAGAGTATAGGAGCAGGGATGTGATGTTGAGGCTCTATAAGGTGCTGGTGAGACCTCACTTGGAGTACTGTGGGCAGTTTTGGTCTCCTTTTTTAAGAAAGAATGTGCTGACGTTGGAGAAGGTACAGAGAAGATTCACTAGAATGATTCTGGGAATGAGAGGGTTAACATATGAGGAACATTTGTCCGTTCTTGGACTGTAATCCTTGGAGTTTAGAAGAATGAGGGGAGACCTCATAGAAACATTTCGAATGTTAAAAGGCATGGACATAGTGGATGTGGCAAAGTTGTTTCCCATGATGGGGGAGTCTAGTACGAGAGGGCATGACTTCAGGATTGAAGGGCGCCCTTTCAGAACAGAAATGCGAAGAAATTTTTTTAGTCAGAGGGTGGTGAATCTATGGAATTTGTTGCCACGGGCAGCAGTGGAGTCCAAGTCATTGGGTGTATTTAAGGCAGAGATTGATAGGTATCTGAGTAGCCAGGGCATCAAGGGTTATGGTGGCAGTGGGACTAAATAGGATAAAATGGATCAGCTCATGATAAAATGGCGGAGCAGACTTGATGGGCCAAATGGCCTACTTCTGCTCCTTTGTCTTATGGTCTTATGGTCTTATGGAGCAGACGCAAGTGCAGGACACCGACACGTAGGTAACATGAACAGAAGTGTGTTTATTAACAGTTGCAAAGAAAGTCAGAGAGCGAGGATTAGATGCTTACGTTGACGTGATCATTGGACAACAAACCGGAGGAGCCTGGACCCGGACTTGGACTTGGACTAGGAGCCCGGACTTGGACTCGGAGCCCGGACTTGGACTAGGAGCCCAAGGCCTGGACTTGGACTTAGACTCGGACACGGAACGACAAAACCAATCAACGACAGACAATTCGTATCTTAACTCGGAGTAGCGACAAATGGCCTGCAAGCCTCAGCTGGACACAAAGAGACAGAATTCCGGATTCAGAGTAGTGGCAAACGACCAGTGATCCCCAGGTATCGAAACAACTTAAAGTCCACTATTCTCGGCGGCCTGGACATGCATTGCCACACTGGCTCAGGTGATGATCCAGCCCCGAGTAGATGTAAGCTGAAGTTTTTATGTTGCCGGTTCAGATGAGAATCAAATGCCTTAATCAAGGAGCCAGATAAAGCACGGGGAAAAGGAAATTACAAGAAAATGAGGAGTCAATGGTCTGGACCGTGACAGCAACCAGTTAGGATACTCTCTATTGTGCATCAATCTCTTTCTCCCACTCACTCCTTGGACCCTCTGACATCTCTTTCAGTCTACCCCACACTCGTAGACACAAGTCAACATTACCTGATATTCTGCCAACTCAAACCTCACTCTCCTGCTCAGTCTCCAGACCTTTTACTACCCCAACCAATCCAATCCTACTCCTTTGGTGGCTTTTCCTTTAAAAGTTCTTCAGTTTTAGGCAAATAACTAATGTATTTCTGGAAGAATTGATCCATTTTACTTGAGTTAATGTCCCAATTCCGTTGATGGAAATCTCTCCTTACCTTGGGCAAGTAAATCTATTCTAATGGATAAAATTACTTAGAGTTGCTTGTCAGAGCAGAGACAGATTTCTTTTCCAAAATATGTTAACTTTCATTCAATGAAAGCATCATAGTAACTAATTAAATCCATGGAAGTATGGTTAAATATTTTAAGATATGATTATCACTACCATATGACCTTTCAAAAGCAGAACATTACAATGTGCTTTAAACATATGAATCACATTGCGACTTCTTGCTGTCTGCAATAGTTTATTTCCAAAAGAACATCACAGTAGCTGTCCTGCATCGATGGCTCTGTTAGTCCATCTGAAGTTGGAAGTGCCTGGCTGTCTCTGTGTTCTGTGCCATTCCCACTGGGATGCACAATTACAGCACAAAAGAAAGACCCAATGGGGGCAGAGGTAATTGTGGCTCCATTTATGCAAAGAGAAAGTTGGTTCTGTGGGGCAAACCCCCAAAAGTTCTATGTGGGTTGCGGACTATTTTAATGATATTAAATGCAGAGCGTACTGTGACCAGAACTGTAGTGCTTTCTTGGAAGGAGTTGTGTGCCTTGTCAATGATCATTATGACTGAATTCTAAAAGCATCTGTCATTTTCTGTTCCGGGATGTTGAGTGAATTCCATTCTATTCTCATGCTGATTGGGGTTCTGAATTTCTCTGAACCCCCGACCACAGTAGTGACGAGGAATTGGCAGAATAAACACAGTGATGTCAATGACCCTTCCTTCAGGAATCCCCCAAGCTCTCACTGCACTATTCAGGGATGATTTTTAAAACATTTGATTAAAAGGACCCTTGCTCAGACACAAGAGCAACTAATTTCTACAGCTGCATGTTCTGTATGGAAATGCAATTTTGACTTTCTTGGAAATGGTTAGAATTTTAATGAGTCATAGTTTGGTCGAGTCATACAGCACGGAAAAAGGCCATTTGGCCCAAATGGTCCATGCTGACCCAATGCCCATCTAGTCCCATTTGCCTGTGTTTGGCCTGAGACCTTTCATAGTTTTCCTTACCACATACCTGTCCAGCTGTCTTTTAAACGTTGTTATTGTACCTGCTTCAGTCACTTCCTCTGGAAGCACATTCCATATACTGACCACTATTTGTGTAAAGAAGATGCCCCTCAAGTTTCTAATCTTTCCCCACTCACCTTGAATCAATTCAATTCTAGTTCTTGACTCTCACCTCTGGGAAAAAAGATGCAATGCATTCACTCTCTCAATGCCCCTTATGATTTTATACACCCCAATAAGCTCATTTCTCAGGCTCCTGTGCTCCAAAGGAAAATGTCCTAGCTTGGCCAAATTCCCCCAGTCCCTTGAGTCCAGACAACATCCTTGTAAATCTTTTCTGCTCTCTTTCCAGTTGAATAACATCTTTCCTATAGGAGGGTGACCAAAACTGAATATAATACTCCGCATGCTGCATCACTAGCATCCTGTACAAACACACCATTACCTCCCAACTTCTATACTCACTGCCCGGCTGATCAGCGTGCCATAACTTCCTTCACCACCCTGATGACCTGTGTCTCCACTTTCAACCAGCCATAGATCTGAATTCCAAGGTCCTTCTGTTCTACAACATTCCTGCAGAGTCAACTGTTCGTTGAGAAAATCCTACCTTTATTTGGTTTTCCAAATTGCAACACCTTGCATTTAGGATCCTAGAGTGATAGGGAAGTACAGCACAGAAACATGCTGTTCGCCCATCTAGGCCATGCTGAACCACTTAAATTGCCTATGCTCTTCGACCTGCACCGGGACCATAGCCCTCCACACCCCTTCCATCCATGTACCTATCCAAACTTCTCAAACGTTGAAATCGAGCTCACATGCACCACTTGTGCTAGCAGCTCGTTCCACACTCTCACCACACTGAGTGAAGAAGCTGCCCCTGATGTTCCTCTTTAACTTTTCACTTTTCGTCCTTAACCCATGACCACTGGTTGTAGTCCCATCCAATCTTTGGGGAAAGAGCCTGCTTGCATTAACCCCATCTATACCCCTCATAATTTTATATACTTCTGTGTTCCAAGGAATAAAGTCCTAACCTTTTCAATCTTTCCTTATAACTCAGGTTCTCCAGACCCGGCAACATCCTTATATAAATGATCTAAGTTAAACTCCATTTACTATTCCTTGGACCATTTATCCAGTTGATCAAGATCCTCCTGTAATTTTTGATAACCTTCTTCACTGTTGATGATGCTATCTACATCACTGTCATCTGCAAACTTGCGAAGCATGCCCACTGCACTCTCATCCAAATTGTTGATATAGATGCCAAACATCATTGAGCCTTGCACCATCCCCTGAGGAACACCACTAGTTATGGACCTCCAATCCAAGAAACAACCTTCCAAAATTACCCTCTGCTTCCTACCAGCAAGCCACATGCGTCTAAACAGCCATCCCTTCCTGGATCCCATGCAGTCTAATCTTCCAAAGCACTCTGCCATGTGAGACTTTATCAATGTCCTTACAGATACCTCAAGGCCCTATAGACCAGAGTGGTAGAGCCCTGCCTTCATTGATCTTTTTGGGCACATCATCAAAAAACTCAGTCAAAAGACGTGATCTCCCACGCCAAAACCATGCCGACTGTTCCTAATTAGCCCTTGCTTTTCCAGGCGCATTTATATATTATCCCTCAAAATTCTCTCCAGTAACTTACTTACCTACCACAGATGTTTGATTTACTGGCCAGGTTTCCCTTGCCACCCGTCTTAAGGAAAGACACAACATTCGCTAACCTCTAGTCTACCAGCACCTCGCTCATTGCTAACAGATGATGCAGCCAGAGCTCCTGCAATTTCATCTCTGGCTTCCCACAGTGTCCTTGGAGCTGTGGAATGAGAAAAATGATTTCACGTACACGCAGAGTGTTACGTGTTTTAGTCTGTTTTAGGCGGTGGGGTTTCTATGCCACTGTGTTGAAACTCAACACGAAGAAACTCAAACTTCAAGCAATGGCGACTGAAACTGAAGGAGGGTGAATTTTCTGTGCTTGTCCGGCCACTGAGAGACATGGATGAAGAAATGCATTTCAAATATTTTCGGATGTCAGCAGGTAGATTTGACGATTTGGTTCATTGTCTCCAACCACTTATTTCGCATCAGTGTACACACAGTATACTCAGAGACTGGCAATCACCATTCAAGTTTTAACTTCAGGTGGAAGACAACAGGCTGTAGCAGCTAGCTACAAACTGGCGTCAAGCACAGGGTCCTCCATAATTTCGGAGGTCTGTAAAGCTTTATGGAAAGCATTGCAGCCAGAGTTCCTTCCCTGCCCTTCAGTCACCCAATGGCAAGCTATTGCAGCGTAGGAGGAAATGTGATGCTACCAAGCTGACCAATCACAGTTGTTGCGGTCTGCGTCGCCGCGATGCGTAGTTACATTTTGGGAGAGATGCACGTAGGTTCAGCGTAGATACAGTGTAGGGTTCGTGGCTACACCATACCTACGGCGTACATTTGATGCACAAGTATAAATCAGCCTTCAGTCTCTTATCTTCATATTCATTATATTTCATTCATTATGTTTCATTCATTAAATGTTTTGCTTTTTCTAACTTGTCAAAAGGTTGTTTCAGTGCATAGTGAGCAGCTATATGCTGTCTGCTATGTTGGAGGCTTCATAAGCTCTTTAGTATTGCAATAAGAGGAACTTTCCACTTTGATTTCCAGAACAAGACATGTTAGTTTACAATAGTCTGATGGAAGAACTGAACCAATGACCTTTCAGCCTTATTGTAGTTTCCGGAGCCTTACTCTCAGCAGTCACCAGATTCAGTTTCTCCATCAAAACACACAGCTCTCCGATCTCAACTCAGTGCTGGAATTGTTTTTTTTCCCTGTGTTTGAGATAACTCAGGACTTGTCATATGAGTAACAGGATTTCTGGAGATGCTTCATAAATTGTCTATGGAGCAGTATAATCACATTCAGCATTCTTATTGCATGAATTCTCAAAAAACTTCTGGCCTGTTACAAATCCACTCAGTTTTGTAGTTAACTCTAGGAATGTGTGCAATACAAATAAAACTGGCACTTAATGCCCAAACCCGGCTATTAGGTAGAAAGATTCAAGTGCTTGACCCAACGGCAATCTCATATCTACATAATCTCTCGTTGTCCTGCCGAAGGAGTTCAGTACGAAACGTCAACTGCACTCTTTTCCATAGTTGCTGCCTGGCCTGCTGAGTTCCTCCAGCATTTTGTGTGTGTTGCTTGGATTTCCAGCATCTGCAGACTTTCTCTTGTTTGTAATTTCTTGTTCCTTTCTTTTTGTATGCACCTGGCCCTCTGGGCCCATCCATGACTAAATGAATACTTAAGTATGTTATGTAAATGATGTGATATTTGAAACAGCGCTGTAAATGAAAGCAGTCAGAACTTTTGAGAATTGGTTTGTTTGTGAGAATGTCATCTAACTTGATGAAGAAAGAGAGGAAATGGTACTGAGATAGATAGAATGAAGAGTGATGAAAACCTAAAGATAGCAAAACACCAAGGGTAAGAGTGTCTTTGGAACATTTACAGTCCTCTGCCAATCACAAAAATCACTCCATCCACAAAACTAACAACAGAGTGTGAGCAAGGTTCTCACTAGCTATATGAATGGGGTGAATTTTGTGATTGGCTGGAGACTAAATGTTCCAAAGACAAAGTCTGAAATTGTAACAATAGGCTTGATGTTAGACATCACTAAAATCATAAACCCCATTTCTGCCCCCACCTTAGTCCATTTGTTACTGAAACCCACGGACATGTCTTCATTGTCTCCAGCTTTTGGTCACCTGTACAATCATCATCTTCTTCACAGCATCAACGTTTGAGTGATTATATTCCTGTCCGTGTCCCACATAATGCCATTGTCCTGATTTAATGACAAATATGCTGAGAAAACCCACACCCACAAAGTTCAAACACTTCAAACCAGTGATGAAAAGGCATAAGCAGAGTAAAGTGGGGTGGAAGCCGGTTTATTTAGGGCCAGTGATCTGCAATTTGCATACTTTGTCATGGCCTGCTTCACTAATAAATTCTTCATTGAATTTCTAATCATGCTGTGATTAGGTAGCAAGCAATTACATTACTGAAGAACTTTGTATTTTAAACATTGCCCCAGTGCTTTTGCTATCTGGCTTATCCTTAATAGAGGAAATCTAATTTCAATTCCATGTATTCTACCTTAATATACAGTGATGCAGAAAAAAGTGAGGCTCCCAGTCATTACTGTTATAAAGGAGGAAAACTATTATCATTTTACCACGATAAAGCCCGGTTACCTGATGAACTGATGAAACCCAACAAGTAAATTGTTGTTTATTTCGTATTTATGCATCTAGACCTCTTGTGCAACTTGCAACAAAGTCTAAGAATAATAAGCAATTATGCAATTTTTCATTAAAGTACGTCAAATTGAATTTGGCAATGTGATTTTTTTCACACACTGTCTCCCATTCACTGACAGCACAGTAGAATACTCTCAGTCTCTTGTGTTTTATCCAATTTTGTTCCATAAGCTGTGCTGAATTTCTTGCATCAATCCACCATTCCAGATAAAACTGCTTCTGGCAGCAGTATGCAGTGGATACACATTCGAGCGTTGAAACAGAAAACGGAAAAAGGTAAAAGACTGAAAAAAAGTAAAAAAAATCATCATGCCCTACTTGAAGAATTCAAAATCAGAATCGGGTTTAATATCACTGGTGTACATTGTAAAATCTGTTGTTTTGCAGCAGTATCACATTGAAATATATCTGTGCCTCAGGGATCTGTTCTGGGACCCCTACTCTTCGTGATTTTTATAAATGACCTGGATGAGGAAGTGGAGGGATGGGTTAGTAAATTTGCTGATGACACAAAGGTTAGAGGTGTTGTGGATAATGTGGAGGGCTGTCAGAAGTTACAGCGGGACATTGATAGAGTGCAAAACTGGGCTGAGAAGTGGTAGATGGAGTTCAGCCCAGAGAAGTGTGAGGTGGTTCATTTTGGTAGGTCAAATATGATGGTAGAATGTAACATTAATGGTAAGATTCTTGGTAGTGTGGAGGATCTTGGGGTCTGAGTCCATAGGACACTCAAAGCTGCTACGCAGGTTGACTCTATGGTTAAAAAGGCATACGGTGCATTGGACTTCATCAACTGTGGGATTGAGTTCAAGAGCCGAGAGGTGATGTTGCAGCTATATAGGGCCCTGGTCAGACCCCACTTGGAGTACTGTGCTCAGTTCTGGTCGCCTCACTACCGGAAGGATGTGGAAGCCATAGAAAGGGTGCAGTGGAGATTTACAAGGACGTTGCCTGGATTGGGGAGTATGCCTTACGAGAACAGATAGAGTGAACTTGGCCTTTTCTCCTTGGTGCAACGGATAGTGAGAGGTGACCTGATAGAGGTATACAAGATAATGAGAGCCATTGATTGTGTGGATAGTCAGAGGCTTTTTCCCAAGGCTGAAATGGCTAGCACGACTGTTAGATGGAATACAGTGTCGGGAAGTGTATGGTCATGCTCTTTGGTAGAAGAAATGAAGAGAAAATGCAGAGGAAATACAGAAAACTGAGATGCAAAAGGACTTGGGCATCCTTGTGCTGAATTCCCTAAAGGTTAATTTGCAGGTTGAATCTGTGGTGAAGAAGGCAAATGCAATGTTAGCATTCATTTCAAGAGGACTAAAATATAAAAGCAAGGATGTAACGTTGAGACTTTATAACGCACTGGTGAGGCCTCACTTGGAGTATTGTGAGCAGTTTTGGGCTTTTTATTTTAGAAAGGGTGTGCTGAAACTGGAGAAGGTTCAAAGGAGGTTCATGAAAATGGATTCCAGGATTGAATGACAAGAGTATTTGATGGCTCTGGGCCTGTATTCACTAGAATTCAGGAGAATGAGGGGTGACCTCATTGAAACCTGTCGAATGGTGAAAGGCCTTGATAGAGTGAATGTGGAGAGGATGTTTCCTATGGTGAGAGAGTCTAAGGCCAGAAGACACAGCCTCAGAATAGAAAGGCATCCTTTTAGAACAGATATGAGGAGAAATTTCCTTAGCCAGAGAGTGGTGAATCCGTGAAATTCATTGCCATAGGCAGCTGCGGAGATCAAGTCTTTATATAGATTAAAGGCAGAGGTTGATAAATTCTTGTTCGGTCAGAGCATGAAGGGATATGGGGGGAGGGGGAGGGGCAGGAGACTGGGGCTGAAAGGAAAATTGTCTCAGCCATGATGAAATGGTGGAGCAGACTCGATGGGCCAAATGGCCTAATTCTGCTCTTGCATCTTATGGTTATGGAGGGGGCATAGTTTTAAGGTGCTTGGGAGTAGGTACAGAGGAGATGACAGGAGTAAGTTTTATTACGCAGACAGTGGTGAGTGCGTGGAATGGGCTGCCGGCAGCAGTGGTGGAGACGGATACGATAGGGTCTTTTAAGAGACTCCTGGATAGGTACATGGAGCTTAGAAAAATAGGGGGCTATGGGTAAGCCTAGGTAGTTATAAGGTAAGGACATGTTCAGTACAACTTTGTGGGCCGAAGGGCCTGTATTGTGCGGTTTTCTACGTTTTCTATAATAATGTAAAAGATTTATAAATTACAATAAGAAATGTGATTTTAAGAATTAAAATAAATAAGCAGTGGAAAAAGAGAGCAAAAAAGAAAAATATGTATTGGTTTGTGTACAGGGGTTCATTGTCCATTTTATGGCAATGAGGAAGAAGTTGTTTCCAAAACATTGAGTGTGTGTTTTCAGGCTCCTGCACCTCCTCATTGATGGTAGCAATGTGAAGAGGACATGTCTTGGGTGATGGGTGTCCTTACTAATGCATTTTTCGGGCATCGCCTTTTGAAGGTGTCCTGGATGCTCAGGAGTCTAGTGCCCATGATGGAGCTGGCTGAGTTTACAACTCTCTGCAGCTTTTCCTAACCTTTTCAGTGGCCCCTCCATACCAGACGGTGATGCAGCCAGTTAGAATGCTTCCCCCAGTACATCTGTAGAAATTTGCGAGAGTCATTGGTGTCTTACCAAATCTCCTCAAACTCCGAATGAAATATAGCTGCTGTCTGTCATAGAAACATAGATATAGAAAATAGGTGCAGGAGTAGGCCATTCGGCCCTTCGAGCCTGCACCGCCATTCAGTACGATCATGGCTGATCATCCAACTCAGAACCTTGTACCAGCTTTCCCTCCATACCCTCTGATCCCCCTAGCCACAAGGGCCATATCTAACTCCCTCTTAAATATAGCCAATGAACTGGCCTCAACTGTTTCCTGTGGCAGAAAATTCCACAGATTCACCACTCTCTGTGTAAAGAAGTTTTTCCTCATCTCGGTCCTAAAAGGCTTCCCCTTTATCCTCAAACTGTGACCCCTCGTTCAGGACTTCCCCAACATCAGGAACAATCTTCCTGCATCTAGCCTGTCCAATCCCTTTAGGATTTTATACGTTTCAATAAGATCCCCCCTCAATCTTCTAAATTCCAACGAGTATAAGCCTAGTCGATCCAGTCTTTCATCATATGAAAGTCCTGCCATCCCAAGAATCAATCTGGTGAACCTTCTTTGTACTCCCTCTATGGTAAGAATGTCTTTCCTCAGATTAGGGGACCAAAACTGCACACAATACTCCAGATGTGGTCTCACCAAGGCCTTGTACAACTGCAGTAGTACCTCCCTGCTCCTGTACTCGAGTCCTCTTGCTATGAATGCCAGCATACCATTCGCCTTTTTCACCACCTGCTGTACCTGCATGCCCACTTTCAATGACTGGTGTATAATGACACCCAGGTCTCGTTGCACCTCCCCTTTTCCTAATCGGCCACCATTCAGATAATAATCTGTTTTCCTGTTCTTGCCACCAAAGTGGATAACCTCACATTTATCCACATTAAATTGCATCTGCCATGAATCTGCCCACTCACCCAACCTATCCAAGTCACCCTGCATCCTCTTAGCATCCTCCTCACAGCTAACACTGCCGCCCAGCTTCGTGTCATCCACAAACTTGGAGATGCTGCATTTAATTCCCTTGTCTAAGTCATTAATATATATTGTAAATAACTGGGGTCCCAGCACTGAGCCTTGCGGTACCCCACTAGTCACCGCCTGCCATTCTGTCATGCCTTGTTTGAAATTGCATTGATATGTTTGTCCCAGGATAGGTCTTCAAAGATGTTGACACCGAGGAACTTGAAAACACTCACCATTTCCACTGCTGATCCCTTTTTGAAGCCCACAATCAATTCCTTGGTCTTACTGACATTGAGCACAAAGTTGTTGGTGTGAAACCACTCAACCAGCTGATCTATCTCACTACTGTACACCTCCTCGTCACCATCTGAAATTCTGCAAACAATAGTTGTGTCAGTGGCAAACTCATAGATAACATTTGAGCTGTGCCTAGCGACACAGTCATAGGTGTACAAGGAATAGAGCAGTGGGCTAAGCACACATCCTTGTGGTGTGCCAGTATTGATTGTCAGCAAGGAACCAATGTTATTTCCGATCTGCACTGAGTGCAGTCTCCTGATGAGAAAGTCAAGGATCTCGTTGCAGGTGGAGGCTGAGAGGCCCAGGTTTTGGATTAGTACTGACGGCTGAGCTGTAATCAACAAACAGCAGCCTGACTGCTCACTGCGGAGATGCTGGTAAAAACTACAATCTCTTGCATGCTTGGAAGGTTACCAGAAGAAGAGGTTTTTGGAAGGATTTCATGTACATAAAAGCAAACAGATGGTGACTGTGTGTGATAGAGTCATGGACTATGTGGATGCTGAAAATTCCCTAAAAAATCTTTAGAGACATGAATTAGATAACTGGCTGGAAATTGATAAAGGTGTTCCTATTGCCGTGACATTAAATGTTTTGAAAATGTCTATTGGAACATTCCTGCCAAAGGGTTTGAATATGTATGTTTTAAAGCTTTTTTTAAGTAAAAAAATCACTTTTCTGCTCAAACTGCAATGCAGTTTCATCTTCGTCATTTAAAGCATGTGAAGAGGAGGCCATGAAGTCAAGAAATCCCATTCTAATTCCAGTTTGAATGATAGACCCTACAGTCTTGGCATAGCCTCAGAGTCAGATCAGAATCAGGTTTATTATCACTGGCATGTGACGTGAAATTTGTTAATTTAGCAGCAGCAATTCAATGCAGTACATAATATAGCAGAGAGAGAGAAAAAAATAAATAAAACATAATAATAAATAAACAAGTAAATCAATTGCGTATATTGAATAGATTTTTTTAAATGTGCAAAAACAGAAATACTGTATATTAAAAAAGTGAGGTAGTGTCCAAAGTTTCAATGTCCATTGAGGAATCGGATGGCAGAGGGGAGTAAGCTGTTCCTGATTCGCTGAATGTGTGCCTTCAGGCTTCTGTATCTCCTATCTGATGGTAACTGTGAGAAAAGGGCATGCCCTGGGTGCTGGAGATCCTTAATAATGGATGCTTCCTTTCTGAGACACCGCTCCCCAAAGATGTCCTGGGTAAGATTGTTTGATTTTATGAAAAATAGCTCAAACAGAGAATATTAATTCATGTGTTATACAAGTTAAATGTGAAACATGTTTTTAGTTTGTTGACATTTATACATAAGAGCATTACAGTTGAAGGCTAAAATAGTAGCAACTTCTTTGAAGATTTGGTACTTCATGTGATGGAGGGTTTTGGAGGATACTGTTTAGCATTAAAGTACAGAATTGCGTTGATTTTTAAAAGGGTAAGGAGATTTAGTTGTGGTTTATATATAGAATCCTAGTGTGTATTGTACAGCCATGTTTAGCTGAACAACTCTAATACAAACAGAAGCCTCCCACATGGATGTTGGATGTCTCAGAGACTGTAGATGTTTTGGGTTTACATGGATCTTATGTATGGTAATTTCTGGGTCTGGGTGGGGTCAGGTTGTTTTTGCCAGTCTGGCTCAGTACCACTTGCATAGTATTGCTTCTTGTAATGTCTGATTTTGATCAGCAGCAATGTATGTGAAGTGTAACAATTATTTTATCCATTTTTATTTAAAGTGCCTGAGTTAGGGTCAGGTCCAGTGTAGGGAAATATATGTGATCAGTCTTGGCTGAGGTTTGGATTAGCTATGGTTGGATAGTCAGTCGAACATAGACTGGAGAACAAAGACCTCCTGGCCCTTCTATCACAGCCAGACCTCTTCTTTGGTCCTCCTCATACCCTCCCTATCAAGTTGGAGTTCCAGCATTCAGATAACATGAAGAACCATCCTACGGGTCCCAATGACAGCACTGTTACACATTATGGATGTGTCACCTTCTGTAAAGCTCCCCCTTGGCAACCAGTTCTTTCAGTGGGCTGCAGTTATCGAGAGAGGTCACTCCTTGGTGGAGCTGCTCAAGGTTTAAAAAGAGCTCAGGTCCTTTTGGAATTTTCAGTGGCCTGCAACTATCACAAGAGGTCATTCATAGGTGAGGCTGCAAGAGGTTTAAAAAGAGCTCGGACCTTTCTGAAGTCTTGGTGGCTGCAATCACAATCTTTTAGGCCAATAAAAAGAATTGAGGTGGAAGTTGAGCTGCCTTTGTGAGAGTAGCTATTGGATGAGTGGGCTAGGGTTACAGTGATCAGCCTTTGCTCAACAAGCTTTGGGAAGACCAGGCACAGGCTAGAACTTCAGCTTGAGAACTTCAGATCCTGACTGACAAGGTGAAGGGCCGAGACCCTTCATCAGGTCTAGAGAAAAAAAGATGAAGAGTCAGAGTAAGAAGTTGAGGGGAGGGGAGAGAGAAACACAAGATGATAGATGAAACTTGGTTGGGGGAGAGGGAGGAGAGTGAAGTAAAGAGCTGGGAAGTTGGTTAGTGAAAAAGATACAGGGCTGGAGAAGGGGGAGTCTGATAGGAGAGGACAGAAGACCATGGAAGAAAGAAAAGGGGGAGGAGTACCAGAGAAAGGCGATGGACAGGTGAGGAGATAAGGTGAGAGAGGAAAGAGGGGATGGAGAATGGTAAAGGGGAGATGCATTACTGAAAGTTCGAAAAATCAATGTTCATGCCATCAGGTTGGAGGCTACCCAAATATGTAACAAGATTACCATGGAGTCCAGATTTGTGGCCACTGCTGTTCAGATGTGACTGCAGCTGCCAATTCAATTATTACAGGTTGACATTGCAAAAAAGGTTCTGCTGATTTCCAGTCTTGCCTTCAGGGATCAGGGATTGCCAGGTGGGAGGGTGGGTAAATTCCTATGGGGATTTACCTCATTAACACTTTATCACCATATGAGGTAAGAGTAGTGGGTTTCCTTGTGCCTTGGCCTGCATTGCCCCCATAACCAACAACACCAAGAACAACTATAATCTGGCCTCTCATTTCTTCTAAAAGACTGAATTGCTCTATCAACCTTTTGAGGAAATTGCAAAGCGCTGTTAAAAATATAAGCTATTTTCCTTTAGGTGGTGAATTACCAGTGAAGAGAGTGAATGAGATGGTTCCCTGCTTGGCTTTGGCAACAGATGGTTTTGATCCCCTGTGCAAACTTGTGCTGGCTCTTACCACATTCTCCTGCTGCAGGTGGCAACATTAGGTTTATATTTTATTCAAATTTTTGCTGAAATGTTTTTTTCTAGGGGTACGGCATTGGGGAAAGTGGGTTGCAGAAAAGACCTTTGCTATTATACAGGAAGTTTCCCTAGACTCACTAGTGATTTTCTAAGACACATTTAAAAGGCAAGGGATTTATTTGATAGTATAGGGCAAATTGTTCATGATCTAGGGAGTAAACAGATCAATAACATTCTTGTACCACCCTTTCTCCATTTCCAAACTAAATGTAAAGTGAATAAATGCATAATCTTTGTGTCACAGATTGTTCTTAATCTGAAATATGTTTGAACAATTGGCTCAGTGTTTGCACAAGATCTTTCACTAATGCACAATGAAATGGCAGAGCAGAGTTTATTCATTTCCTGTCAGGTAGCTGATTGGCTGAGAACTTGCTTACCTCATGTTACAGGAATGTACGATCTGCCGGCAGTCCAGGTGGGCTGAAACAGCGGGCTCAGTAGTGCTGGCTAGTGGTTCTCTTGCTCCATCAAAACAGTGGACAATTAGAAAGATATGACTAAAGATATAAAAGATATAACTAAATGGCTTGTCCTATCAGAAATCACCAGAGTTTCCCATGGCAAATTTCAAAGAAGATCAGAGAATCCCTGTCCTGATGAGCATTTTCCATGACCAATATCACTAAAGAAAGATTATCAGCTCACTCTTTCTTTGCTGTTTATATGAGCTTGAGTTTCTATCTTAGTTACATAAGTGATTATACTTGCAGAGTACTTTCTAATGTGCTGTGGGATGCTGTGATCCAAATGTATTAACAAGGAATTGGAAAACACAGGGAAACCTCACTTCACATTGACAGGCACGAGACTAAATCACAAGTCACAAGTTGTTCATTAAGTTTGTGTATGTCTGTGGTCTAATTTATTGCCTTGGTCTTGTCTAAGAACTTAAATTATCATTAACTCATAGAATTAACACATAGACACATGATGGGGCTTCAGAGGATGGAACCTATCCTGCAATAGAATTAGAAAGCCCTTAACTCCGAGTGGAGTTATCAGGATGCCGTCATGACAGTGTTGTTTTAGCAGGCTTTCTTATTTTTACGAGGCCGAGTTGCTAGCTCAGATGGAAAGCATGCAAGGGAGCCAGCTTGATTCAAGCTTGGGAGCCTTCGCTCCGAAGTCCAGCGCTGATACCACTACGTCACCAGCCGGATTATCCTACAATAAGTATGGTCCAATTGACTTGACTCAGGCTTAGACAAGGATTGAGGCAGGTTCAGGAAGTACTTAGAATTCTTTACTCTTTCTGTGCAGCACCCAGGGTTCTCCTCCCAAAAAAGGGTGTAGCTGTTTACTGTCAGTTGAAATGAAAATATACTGAAAGTAGACTGATCCAAACACTGGAAATCTGAAATAAAGTTTAAAAAGGTAATTAGGTAGTATCCATGGAAACATAACGTTTCAGAGTCAAAGGCTTTCATCATTTCTGATGATTCTGTAACAGTTTTAGTGTGCTTTATTTTAATATAATCCCTCTCAATTTTACATCATAAAGTGATAATATAACATCTTTTAATTCAGAAAACATTAAATCAACCATGGATGAAGTTTCTCAGTAATACAGACGAAGACTGCCCAGACCTTGTAGAAACAAGTCATGTTTTCATATGAAGGATATCCTCCCATATTTGTGAGGCACTTTGGTCATGCACCATGAGAGGGACTGAGAACAGTTCAAGGGAAATTTATATCAAAGTATATATATATATATATACACACACACACAAATGAATAAGAAATACTGAGAACGTGTGTTGTCGAGTCCTTCAAAATAAGTCCATAGGTTGTTGAATTAGTTTAATGTTGAGCTGGTGCATGAGACTGATGGTTGATGGGTAATAATTGCTCCTGAACCTAATGGCTTGGGACCTGAGGCTCTTGTACCTCCTTCCTGATGGCAGCAGTGAAAAGAGGGCATTATCTGAAAGGTGGAGTCCATAATGTTGGATGTTGGTTTTTCCTTGTAGATGTGCTAAATGGTGGGGAATGCTTTTCATGTGTTGGGCTTGGGTGTATCCAACACTTTTTGTGGGCTTTTCCATTCCTGGGCATTGGTGTTTCCATATCAGACCTTGATACAACAGTCAGGATGCTATCCATTGTACATCTATAGAAGCTTGTCAAAGTTTTAGACGACATGGTGAATCTATATGGACTTATAAGAAAGTAAGACGCTGCCTTGCCTTCTTTGAAATGTTACTTACACGCTGGTCCCAGGGCAGATCCTCCAATACAGTAAAACCAAGGAATTTAAATTTACTGACCCTCTCCACCTCCGATCCCCTAATGAGGACAGGCTCATGGACCCCCAGTTTCTTCCTCTTATAGTCAATAAGCAGCTTTTTAATTTTAATAACGTTGAATGAGAGGTTGGTGTTGTGGCCCCATTCATTCAGATTTTCAATGTGCCAATCTTAGCTCAGAACTGGCTCATGTGGCGCCGTGCACCATCAGAAACGGCAGGAGTGAACAGAACCCCAATCTGTAACCTCACAGACCGGTATATCCCGCATTCCAGTATAAATATTAAACTGCAGTATTCCCTGTAGAATGTGGAGACAATCCCAGTTGTCGTACTGGCCACCGATGCTTCACATCTAGTTGCACATCTAGCCAAGCTGCTCCAGTGCAATTACACAATGCCATCCACCCTACATTCACAAAAATTCCCAGTATGTCCTGGTCACAAAAAAACAGGATAAAAAAAAAGAATCCAGTTCTGCTAATGACCATCCAATCAGTTAATTCCCAGTCTTCAGCAAAATCTTGTCAGCACTGCTATCACTAGTAACCTGCTCACTAATTTCACGTTGAATTTCTCCAGGACTGCTCTACTCCAGCCTTGCTCCTCTCATGGACCTGAAGTTGATTTCTCTAGATGAGATAAAAGTGACTGCTCTTGACTTCAACGCAGCTCTTCACCAAGTGTAGCATCAAAGAGACCTGCTGAAACAGAATTCAAGATTCAAGATTCAAGTTTCAAGTTTATTTATCACATGTCCATTGAAACATTCAGTGAAATGGGCCATTTGTGTTAACAACTAACACATCTGAGGGTGAGTTGGGGCAGCCCACAAGATTCACCACATAACAACAGGAATTCTGCAGATGCTGGAAATTCAAGCAACACACATCAAAGTTGCTGGTGAATGCAGCAGGCCAGGCAGCATCTCTAGGAAGAGGTACAGTCGACGTTTCAGGCCGAGACCCTTCGTCAGGACTAACTGAAAGAAGAGTGAGTAAGAGATTTGAAAGTTGGAGGGGGAGGGGGAGATCACCACATATTCTAGTGCTAACATAGCATGCCACAACGCTCAGCAGAACAACACAGAACACAATAGTATTCCCATCACACACACACAAGTGCAAAACACTCTAATGCTTGGAGTCATACCTCGCTACAGAGAAAATGTTTGTGCTTATGGGTGGTCAGTCCTTCTAAGCACAGAACATCATTGCAGGAGTTCCACTGGAGATTTTTGAGACCCAGCTATCACCAATTTCCATTATAAGGCCAGAGGCAGCGAAGTTTTCAGAAGATTGCACAATGTTTAGTTCCAGTTAGAATTGTGCAACACATAAAGCAGCTCATTCCTACATCCAGTGAGACCCAGACAACATTCAAGGATGAGCTGATACGTTTCGAATAATATTTGTGTCACAAAACTGCCAGGCAATAACCATCACCACAACAGAATCTAATCATCTCTCCTTCACATTCAATGATTCATAGTTCAAAGTAAATTTATTATCGAAGTACATATATGTCACCATATACAACCCTGAGATTCATTTTTTTTGGCGGGCAATCACGGTAAATACAAGAAACAAAATAGAGTCAATGAAATACTGCATCCGACAAGATGAACAAATAACCAAAGTGCAAATACTGTGCAAATACAAAAGGAAAAAAATAAATAATAATAATAATAATAATAATAAATAAATAAATAAATAAGCAATAAATATCGAGAACATGAGATGAAGAGTCATTGAAAGTGTGTGAAATTGAATGGTTACCCTCTCTGGTTCAAGAGCCTGATGGTTGAGGGGTTGTAACTGTTCCTGAACCTGGAGGCTCCTGTATCTTCTTCCTGATGGCAGCAGTAAGAAGTGAGCATGTCCTGGGTGGTGGGGGTACTTAATGATGGATGCTGCTTTCCTGCTACACCGCTCTGTGTAAAAGTGCTCAATGGTGGGGAGGGCTTTACCAGTGATGGATTGGGCCATATCCACTACTTTTTCTCAGATTTTCCATTCAAGGGCATTGGTGTTTCCATACCAGACTGTGATGCAGCCAGTCAATACACTCTCAATCACACAACAAAGAGGTTTGTTAAAGTTTAAGATAACATGCCAAATCTTCACAAACTTCTAAGGAAGTAGAGGTGCTGCCATGCTTTCTTCATAATGACACTTATGTGTTGGACCCAGGTCAGATCCCCTGAAATGATAACGCCAAGGAATTTAAAATTGCTGGCCATCTCCACTTCTGATCCCCTGATGAGGACTGGCTCATGGATCTTCGGTTTCCTCCTCCTGAAGTCAATAATCAGCTCCTTGGTCTTGTCGACATTGAGTGAGAGATTGTTAATGTGGCACAGCTCAGTGAGATTTTCAAATCTCCCTCCTATATGCTGGTTCATTACCACCCTTGATTTGACCAGTGTTGTCAGCAAACTTGAATATGGCATTGGAGCTGTGCTTAGCCACACAGTCATAAGTATAAAGTAAATAGAGCAGGGAATGATAGTATTGAATGCTGAGCTGTAGTCAATGAAGAGCATTCTTCGCTGTCCAGATGTTTCAGAGCTGAGTGAAGAACCAATGAAATGGCATCCACTGTTGACCTGTTGTGAAGGGAGATGAAGTGGAGTGGATTCAAGTTACTTCTCAGGCAAGAGTTGATATTTTCATCACTAGAGTCTCAAAGTACTTCATCATGATCTCAGGATTACTGCCTGTGCCACGCGACAGTGAGAGTAGGAATGCAATAAGGTGGAGGATAAATGCGTGGCTGAGGGATTGGAGCAGGGTGCAGGGATTCAAGTTTCTGGATCATTGGGACCTCTTTTGGTGCAGGTGTACAAAAATGACGGGTTACACTTGAATCCTAGGGGGACCAATATCCTGGCAGGGAGATTTGAGAAGGCTACTGGGGAGACTTTAAGCTAGAGTGGTTTGGGGGTGGGAATCAAATTAAAGAGACTAGGAGAGAGGAGGTTAGTTCACAAATAGAGAAAGCTAGTTGACAGTGTGTGAGGGAGGATAGGCAGGGGACAGAGAACGGGAGCACTCAGACCGAAGATGTAGGGGAGACGGAAGAAAAAGATAATAAAGTTGTTTGCTCCATTAGGGATAAACAGAGAGTAAGAGGTGGAGAGTTTCTTAAATGCATCTATTTTAATGCTAGGAGCATTGTAGGAATGGTAGATGAGCTTAGAGCATGGATTGATACCTGGAAAAATGATGTTGTAGCTATTAGTGAAACATGGTTGCAGGAGGGGAGTGATTGGCAACTAAATATTCCTGGATTTCGTTGCTTCAGGTGTGATAGAATCGCAGGGGCAAGAGGGGGAGGCGTTGCATTGCTTGTCAGAGAAAATATTACAGCAGTGCTTTGGCAGGACAGATTAGTGAGCTTGTCTAGGGCGGCTATTTGGGTGGAATTGAGGAATGGGAAAGGTGTTGTGACGCTTATAAGGCTGTATTATACACCACCTAATGGGGAGCGAGAATTGGAGGAGCAAATTCGTAAGGAGATAGCAGATATTTGTAGTAATCACAAGGTTGTGATTGTGGGAGATTTTAACTTTACACACATAGACTGGGAAGCCCATTCTGTAAAAGGGCTGGATGGTTTGGAGTTTGTAAAATGTGTGCAGGATAGTTTTTTGCAGCAATACATAGAGGTACCAACTAGAGAAGGGGCAGTGTTGGATCTCCTGTTAGGGAATGAGATAGGTCAGGTGACGGAGGTATGTGTTGGGGAGCACTTCGTGTCCAGTGATCACAATGCCATTAGTTTCAATATAATTATGGAGAAGGATAGGACTGGACCCAGGGTTGAGATTTTTGATTGGAGAAAGGCTATCTTTGAGGAGATGCAAAAGGACTTAGAAGGAGTGGATTGGGACAATTTGTTTTATTGGAAGGATGTAATAGAGAAATGGAGGTCATTTAAAGGTGAAATTTTAAGGGTACAAAATCTTTATGTTCCTGTTAGGTTGAAAGGAAAGGTTAAAAGTTTGAGAGAGCCATGGTTTTCAAAGAATATTGGAAACTTGGTTCGGAAAAAGAGAGAGATCTACAATAAATATGTGTAGCATGGAGTAAATGAGGTGCTCGAGGAATATAAAGAATGTAAAAAGAAACTTAAGAAAGAGATTAGAAAAGCTAAAAGAAGATATGAGGTTGCTCTGGCAAGTAAAGTGAAAATAAATCCCAAGGGTTTCTACAGTTATATTAATAGCAAAAGGATAGTGAGGGATAACATAGATCCCTTAGAGAATCAGAGTGGACAGCAAAAAGAGATGGGGGAGATTTTGAACAATTTCTTATCTTTGGTATTCATTAAGGAGAAGAATATTGAATTGTGTAAGGTAAAGGAAACAAGTAGGGTAGTTATGGAAACTATGATGATTAAAGAAGAGGAAGTACTGGCGTTTTTAAGGAATATAAAAGTGGATAAGTCTCCGAGTCCTGACAGGGTATTCCCTAGGACCTTGAGGGAAGTTAGTGTAGAAATAGCAGGGGCTCTGACAGAAATATTTCAAATGTCATTAGATACAGGGCTGGTGCCGGACGATTGGCGTATTGCTTATGTGGTTCCATTGTTTAAAAATGGTTCTAAGAGTAAACCTAGCAATTATCGGCCTGTAATTTTGACATCAGTGGTGGGTAAATTAATGGAAGGTATTCTTAGAGATGGGATATGTAATTATCTGGATAGACAGGGTCTGATTAGGAACAGTCAACATGGATTTGTGCGTGGAAGGTCATGTTTGACAAATCTTATTGAATTTTTTGAAGAGATTACTAGGAAAATTGATGAGGGTAAAGCGGTGGATGTTGTCTATATGGACTTCAGTAAGGCCTTTGACAAGGTTCCACATGGAAGGTTAGTTAGGAAGGTTCAATCGTTAGGTATTAATATTGAAGTAGTAAAATGGATTCAACAGTGGCTGGATGGGAGATGCCAGAGAGTAGTGGTGGATAACTGTTTGTCAGGTTGGAGGCCAGTGACTAGTGGTGTGCCTCAGGGATCTGTACTGGGTCCAATGTTGTTTGTCATATACATTAATAATGAGGTGGTAAATTGGATTAGTAAGTATGCAGAGGATACCAAGATAGGTGGCATTGTGGATAATGAAGTAGGTTTTCAAAGCTTGCAGAGAGATTTGGGCCAGTTAGAAGAGTGGGCTGAAAGATGGCAGATGGATTTTAATGCTGATAAGTGTGAGGTGCTACATTTTGGTAGGACTAATCAAAATAGGACATACATTGTAAATGGTAGGGCATTGAGGAATGCAGTAGAACAGAGTGATCTAGGAATAATGGTGCATAGTTCCCTGAAGGTGGAATCTCATGTGGATAGGGTGGTGAAGAAAGCTTTATGGTATGTTGGCCTTTATAAATCAGAGCGTTGAGTATTTGGAGTTGGGATGTAATGTTAAAATTGTACAAGGCATTGGTGAGGCCAAATTTGGAGTATTGTGTACAGTTCTGGTCACCGAATTATAGGAAAGATGTCAACAAAATAGGGAGAGTTCAGAGGAGATTTACTAGAATGTTACCTGGGTTTCAGCACCTAAGTTACAGAGAAAGGTTGAACAAGTTAGGTTTTTATTCTTTGGAGCATAGAAGGTTGAGGGGGGACTTGATAGAGGTGTTTAAAATTATGAGGGGGATAGATAGAGTTTACGTGGATAGGCTTTTTCCATTGAGAGTAGAGGAGATTTAAGCAAGAGGACATGAGTTGAGGGTTAAGGGACAAAAGCTTAGGGGTAACACGAGGGGGAACTTCTTTTCTCAGATAGTGGTAGCTGTGTGGAACGAGTTTTCAGTAGAAGTGGTAGAGGCAGGTTCGATTTTGTCATTTTAAAAAAATTGGATAGGTATATGGACAGGAAAGGAATGGAGGGTTATGGGCTGAGTGCAGGTCGGTGGGACGAGGTGAGAGTAAGTGTTCGGCACGGATTAGAAGGGCTGAGATGGCCTATTTCCGTGCTGTAATGGTTATATGGTTTTAGTGGATGGAAGTGCTACTGGATGATAATGATATTCCAGTGCCTAAGAATCACCACGTTCTTCTTAGGCATTGGAATTATTGAAGCCTGCTTGAAGCAGCATTTGGGTACCTCAGAATGCTGAAGTGAGAGGTTAAAGATATTGGTGAATACTCAAGCCAGTTGATCAGCACAGGTCTTTAGTACTGGGTCAGATAACCGACTGGACCAGATGCTTTCAGTGGGTTCACGTTCCTGAAGGATGTTCTGATCTCAGCCTTGGAGACTGAAATCGCAGGGTGTTTGGTTGCCAGACTTGAATACCACTGATCTGGTCCTCAGTAGATTGTAGATCCCATGGTTCATCCAGGGCTTCTGGTTGGAGAAGACTCCAAATGATTTTGTGGGGACGCACTTGTCTAAGTGTTTTTATAAAGTTTGTGTCAACTGTGGTGCATTCGTTCAGGTACTCTGATAAGTCCTTGAACATGGCCCAGAAATTCCCCAAATTGAGATTTCCCCCATCTCCATTAGTATCCAGGTGGGTGGAATGGGGCAGACACCATTCACTGGTAACTTAACTAGACCAGCTACCTAGGAGTAACTCACCTCTTGATCCCCAATGCCTTTCCACCTTCTACAAGACACAAATCAAGAGTGTGATGGGATAATCTAGATTTGGCTTGATCAGTACAGCTCCAACAACTTCCAGGGATCTAGACAATATGTAGGACAATGCAGCCTACCTTATATGACATTCTGAATATTCATTCATTCATTCTATCCACTATTTGCACTTTGTGGCTAGGCTTCATAAATGCACCACAGTTACTGAGACAGCAGCTTTCCTAACTGTGCCACTGTGCCGCTCCAAATCTGCTCTAATTAAACCATAAGATGTAGGAGCAGAGTTAGGCCATTTGGCCCATCGAGTCTGCTCTGCCATTTCATCATGGCTGATCCATTTTCCTATCAGCCCCAGTCTCCAGCCTTCTCCCCAATACCCTTCATGCCCTGGCCAATCAACAATCTATCAACCTCTGCCTTAAATATACGTAAAAACTTGGCCTCCACAGCTGCCTGTGGCAAAGAATTCCACAGATTCACCACTCCCTGGCTAAAGAAATTCCTCCTCGTCTCTGATCTAAAAGGACGCCCCTTAATTCTGAGTCTGTGTCCTCTGGTTCTAGACTCCCCCACCATTGGAAACATCCTCTCCACATCCACTCTATCGAGGCCTTTCACTATTCGATAGTTTTCAATGAAGTCACCCCTCATTCTTCTGAACTCCAGTGAATACAGGCCATAATGTGTGCCTCAATATGTTTAAATACCTCTTTATTTGATATGCTTATGAATCATCTTGGAATCCTTTGCTTAGTCAATAGAGCTGTGTAAATAAAGCATTAAATATAGATAATCTCCATTTAATATGAAATATTATTAAATATAGTCTTATTTAATTGAGCATACAATATATAACATTAAATATATAATACAGTATATAAAACAACTGTTAATTTAATATACTTCATGGGCACTCTTAAAGTTAATATGTTAATGTTAAATCCCTTTAATTAAATTAAAAGGAATGAACTTAACTCCTTCAACTTGAAGTAGCCTCTGAAACCTATCACCCTTTTATATGGTATGATTGATAGATGCTTTTGTAGCTTTGAGAAGGAAAAGGCTTTAGTTACAGACCTATATCCATCATCAAATATATAGATTCTGAGTCAAGTTGTTATTAAAGTAAGGTTTTAGAAAGAATATTATAAATAATCATATATTTGTTAGTGTATTGAATAATGCATTTTTCACTATGTGCTTCAGCTACAGTTTTATATGCAAAAATAGAATGAATTAGAAATGATGAACCAGGCACAGGGCACAGCTGGAATGTGCCAACATGTGTCTGGTCCAGTATTTTCTTTAAAATAGCAACTGGAATGACTGGTCCCTGCAAGATACCAGTCATTCAAATCCTCTGAGAGCACTTGCCTGACCATCTCTAACTTCGGATAAAGAGCTCAAAAGTCTGTTTCTCTGGTCACGTCTTTTTTTTCACAAAAACAATTTAAAAATAGTAGCAAAAGTTAGCAGCTAATCCTGTTCTCTGCCATTTAGCCCAGGTGGAATATTGGGCCCGAGGTGTGTTACGACCCATAAGTGAGAAGGGACCTCCAGCAGAGTGAAGTGTGAAATAGAGGAGAGGGCAGCGTAGCCTCAGGTGCACATATAGAGCTCACCGACAATGGAAGTGAAAATTCATAAGGCAACAAAGAAACTGCAAAGCATGGAATGGATCTTTTGACTAGGATGTACATAATTTACCAGCAGGGGACACGGTCAAGAAGAAGAGTGAGATTTGATTCTGTGATCACAATGATGGCTCCTTGCTGTGAACATATGACTTTAGTTGTCAGCTTGACTCACTCAACAGCGCCCTTGCCTGAGCAGAGAGTTGTAGGCACGGATATCACCCAGCACATCAGCTGCCATCCCAATGTGACACTAAAGGGGTCCTACACTATCAAAATACCACTCTCCACAGAGATATTAAATGGAGGCCGCCCTCAGCTCTTTTAACTAGTTGTGGAAGGGTCATTCTTTGATCTGATTTATATTACTGAAACACAGAGACCGATACTGCTGTGCAGAATTTAAAATAATTCCTTCTTCACTGAGACTTAAGATGATGCTAAGACCCTTTTTGCAATCAGTCCCAAAAACATGAGCAGATGTTGGAACAAATATTTGATTTGTCTGTTCATCAGAGCAGGCCGTTCAGCCCCTTTCACCTGCTTGCCCCTCAGAGGATCAGTGCTCATCTTTTACTGGAGCATCACTTTCCGCTACCAACTGAAAACACCCTGGCTCCACTTATATTCATTTGTTAGCCAGGGTTTTTATGAACAGATAGCATATCAAATAAGGATATAAGATATCAAATAAATGAAGTAAAGGTGGGTGAGTGGAAATTCAGCTGAATTATGATCTAATGCGGTGGTGGAAATGGGCTCATTCCTGGCACTCGATTCTTATCTTGACTGAGCTGAAGCTGTTTGCCCAGAATGGAAAATGTTTCATTCCCAGGACTCCATTTGAAGAGCACAGTTATCAGAGCACTTAGTGAGTGAGGCTCGAGCAATAGCCATGTTAGAATAACTGAATAATCTGTGTAACATCACAAGAAAGAATCTAAATTAAATTAGTGGCAGTGAACTTGACTGTGATCACTGAAATGACAGATGTACCCTATATGCAAACACATTCATCATTCTACTGAGCCTAACTAATGGAAACATTGAGTTTTGGTTAGTCAGGTCCTGATGTCTGCCCTTGAGGCTCCGTTGAGAGTGTACTGCTGTCTCCCTACTGATTAATCACATCCTTCCTGTTTATTCTGAGGTACTGCTGCTCTGTTTATAAGTAACTGATGATGCCTGAGGTACCTGTTTAATTAGACAAGACAGACATATGCTTATGGAGACATTATAATGCCCCTTCACTACTTAGGTCTTTCAAAATTTGGTCTAACAACCATCAATTCATTACACATTTTGTCATTAAAATCTGCATGGAAGCAATTGTTTCACTGCTATAGCCCTGCAATTCTATGATTGTGAAATGGCTGCTAAATTGCCCTGAGGGCATCTAAAATGGTTAAGTAAGTGTTGGGGTTAGGGTTGCGATTTGAATGAGTGCATTTAAGAACCTAATAGTCAAAGGCATAGAGTATCTGTACCTTGCATGCTAGAAAGTAAGTTATTTTATCTTTGAAGCAATTCATGTAATAGCACTTCAATAAGACTATCTCCAAAACGTTGCTGAAATAGGGTATTCTCTTCATAAACAACAGGAATTCTGCAGATGCTGGAAATTCAAGCAACACACATCAAAGTTGCTGGTGAACGCAGCAGGCCAGGCAGCATCCTTCCTCTTCCTAGAGATGCTGCCTGGCCTGCTGCGTTCACCAGCAACTTTGATGTGTGTTGCTTATTCTCTTCATAATACGTTTTCAAGATAATTCCTCCTTTATCTTGCAGCTGTCAAGTTCTGAGCTTCTGACCTCGGAATTGAGCTTTCCAGCCTACATCACAGATCATCATCTGAGTGCAGCAATATTCACAACAGCCAGACAAAGAGAAGAAGATGCTCCAGAAGCAACACACATCAAAGTTGCTGGTGAACGCAGCAGGCCAGGCAGCATCTCTAGGAAGAGGCGCAGTCGACGTTTCGGGCCGAGACCCTTCATCAGGACTAACTGAAGGAAGAGTGAGTAAGAGATTTGGAAGTGGGAGGGGGAGGGGGAGATGCAAAATGATAGGAGAAGACAGGAGGGGGAGGGATGGAGCCGAGAGCTGGACAGGTGATTGGTAAAAGGGATATGAGAGGATCATGGGACAGGAGGCCTAGGGAGAAGGAAAAGGGGGAGGGGGGAAAAACCCAGAGGATGGGCAAGGGGTATAGTGAGAGGGACAGAGGGAGAAAAAGGAAAGTGAGAGAAAGAATGTGTGTATATAAATAAATAACAGATGGGGTACGAGGGGGAGGTGGGGCATTAGCAGAAGTTTGAGAAGTCAACGTTCATGCCATCAGGTTGGAAGCTACCCAGACAGAATATAAGGTGTTGTTCCTCCAACCTGAGTGTGGCTTCATCTTTACAGTAGAGGAGGCTGTGGATAGACATATCAGAATGGGAATGAGATGTGGAATTAAAATGTGTGACCACTGGGAGATCCTGCTTCCTCTGGCGGACAGAGCGTAGGTGTTTAGCAAAGCGGTCTCCCAGTCTGCGTCAGGTCTCGCCAATATATAGAAGGCCACATCGGGAGCACCGGACGCAGTATATCACCCCAGCCAACTCACAGGTGAAGTGTTCCTCACCTGGAAGGACTGTCTGGGGCCCTGAATGGTGGTGAGGGAGGAAGTGTAAGGGCATGTGTAGCACTTGTTCCACTTACAAGGATAAGTGCCAGGAGGAAGATCAGTGGGGAGGGATGGGGGGGGACGCACGGACAAGGGAGTCGCGTAGGGAGCGATCCCTGCGGAAAGCAGAGGCGGGGGAAGGAAAGATGTGCTTAGTGGTGGGATCCCGTTGGAGGTGGCAGAAGTTATGGAGAATAATATGATGGACCCGGAGGCTGGTGGGGTGGTAGGTGAGGACCAGGGGAACCCTATTCCTAGTGGGGTGGTGGGAGGATGGAGTGACAGCAGGTGTGCGTGAAATGGGGGAGATGTGTTTGAGAGCAGAGTTGATGGTGGAGGAAGGGAAGCCCCTTTCTTTAAAAAAGGAGGACATCTCCCTTGTCCTGGAATGGAAAGCCTCATCCTAAGAGCAGATGCGGCGGAGACAGAGGAATTGCGAGAAGGGGATGGCATTTTTGCAAGAGACAGGGTGAGAAGAGGAATAGTCCAGATAGCTGTGAGAGTCAGTAGGCTTATAGTAGACCATACAATGATAGTAGATAGTAGATAGTAGACAATCATAGTAGATGTTCCAGAAGTATGTCATTGGTTTCTGCCAGAACAGTTTGACAGGCCCACAGTTGAAGGCAAGAGAGAGCAAGTCAGTTCCATCTCTGACATGTAATCTATGTAGCACATGTAAGTGAGAGTGAAGTTTTAACCCAGCATCACTCAATCTGGATGTCTGAGATTAAAGATTCACCGGTACACCTTGATGCAAATATCTGATCAGCCAATCCTGTGGCAGCAACTCAATGCTGAAAAGCATGCAGACATGGTCAAGAGGTTCAGTTGTTGTCATTCGCCAGTACATGGGTGTAAAGGAGAATGAAATGATCGTTATTCTGAATCTGATGCAGCAGCATAAAAAACACAATAATCATAAAGAACATAAATTTTAAAATATATACAATAAATATAAAAGCAATCCTATAAATCATAATGTATATGTAACTGTTTGAGCGTGGCCGTATATACATGAGATTATTTTATACACACTGACTGATAGTCTGTACATAAAGTGACTCTCCGTGCAGGAGTATCTGAACATCAGTGACTCTGACAGGAAATGATGAAGGGACAAAGTGACTCTTGGCAAGAGGGGTCCTTCCAGGTAGCAGCAGAGAATGTGAAAGCACAGTCGGACGGTGACTGTGTCCGTGTACAGTAGGTATGAGGTGTGGATTGTGATGGTAAGGTGACGGTAGATGGGTGGGAAGTGAAGGGTGCTGAGGGGCTGTATGTACGTAGTGGGGATGGGGGTGTTGGTCAGCCTGACTGCTGAGAAGAAGTCACTGGTTTTTCGAGTCTACTGGTCCTGGTGTGAATGCTGCGTAGCCTCTTCACTGATGGGAGTGGAACAAACTGTCCATGAGCAGGGTGGGAGGGATCCTTCATGATATTGCGGGACCTTTCTTTATACTGTATACATGTAGTGGCCACTTTATTAGGTACGCCTGCTCGTTTACGCAGATGATCGAATCAGCCAATCCTGTGGCAGCCACTCAAGGCACAAAAGTATGCAGACACGGTCAACCGGCCCGAGACGACTGTTCACTCTTTTCCACGGATGCGCTTGGCCTGCTGAGTTCCACCAGCATTTTATGTGTGTACTTGGATTTCTCGTCTCTGTTATATTCTCCCCTCCCAGATTCGAACACTCACCTATATACTAGAGGCAATTTTACAGTGTCCAGTGCACCCGATAGTCTGCGCATCGTTGGGACGTGGGCGGAAACGCACAGAGTGACGGGGAGAATGTGCAGACTGTCCCCGAGGTCAGGTGTGAAGCATTGTCTCCCCGTCTCAACACGTGGAGAATTGCCGCACATCTGATACCACCTCTCCCTGACGTTGCGTGCGGGAGCCAGAATCTGACTGTTTCTGATTGTTTATAAAGTGGGACTGAATTGGAGTGACGGTGGAGTACGGTGCCAGTGCCGGCGCCGGCGCCGGCGCCAAGCTGCCCCGTGATGACGCGTCATTGTCCATACAAGGCTCGGAGCCGCGCTCCATTCATAAGATGAGCGGGAGGAGTGGCCAGTCCTCTCCCGGGAATTTACCGCGACGCTGGAGTGCGGAGTACGGGCTTGTTGATTTACAAGGCGAAGGCTGCGGGTAGTTGCGTCTTGAGGATGGAGGTGTCGGATGTAGAGTGCAGCCAGGTGAAGCGGTTACTGAGACAACACGGCCGTAAGTGCTTGCTCTTGGACTGCAGGTCGTTCCTGGCACACAGTGCCCACCACATCAGCGGTTCTCTCAACGTCCGCTGTAACACCATCGTAAAACGCAGAGCCAAGGGCTCCGTCACTCTACAACACATCATCCCGGCCGACGAGCCCCGCAGCCGGCTTCAAGCTGGCTTCTACTCCGCCCTCGTCCTATACGACGAAAGGAGCCCTCAATTTGACCTAGTCCGGCACGACAGCACCGTCAACACTGTCCTCAATGCACTGTCGGCAGCCTTCTGCCCAACTCACATCTACTTCCTAGCGGGTAAGGTTTATATCAGCAACAGCTCCCTCCCACCCGCCGCTCTTCCCTACTGTTGGAGAGATCTGAACTTGATTTAGCGTTGGAAAGCAGCCCGGCTCTAAGGTAGCGTTCGCGGCGTTCGGAGTGCACAGCTCCTGGCCTTCAGTTTGACGTTGCTGTTGCAATATAACCTACTTGCATCCATAATGGGCGATGGTAGCTTTTGGTGCTGGTGTTCTGGTCTACTGGTGCTGGTAAAATTGTGACATCTCACGCGGTCATTCCTCCTCGATAGCACCGACATTTTCATGGAAACTTTTAGTTTGAGCGCTCTCTGGTTACCGATCGCCCGAGTGCGGGTTTCAGTTCGTGTAAGCGAGTGTATCGCTGGTAGCGCTACGAATAACGGGGATTATAGTTTTATTTTAAATATGCGACCGCACATTAACAGGCAACATGTAAATTTAGCGAGGAAAAAATAAGAACAAAACAGCAATATATCGAGAGGGGTCATTCTGGATGGTAAATAGGAAATCCTTAATATTTTGCTTTCACTGGTCCGACTCCTTGTCTGTGTTGTTCCGGGCAGCTGTGCGGGATCCCAGTGCTGGGGGCTCCGCATCGTCTGTAGGGCAGCCTGAATGGCAGGTGGGCAATAGTGGCTGCAAGTAGATTCTGGCGTCCTACCGCCTTTAATCACAATTGGCAGAAACCCTTCCTCCCTTATACCGCCCAAACCACCTTGGCCATCGCCACCCCGCTGTCGCCCCTCACAAACTCGGCGCTGTCATCTGTGGCGTTTGCCCACATCTCAGTAACGAGCTCCAAACAAACACAACACAGCGCGCCACACTGCGCAATGCCGCATATCACAGCAACTGCTCGCCTCATTCGCAAACGGAATTGTTCGCGCTGTGCCTTTTATGAATTTAGTGTGGCGTGTTGTGGTGTTTAAAACCCCGGACGTTTCTGTATGCACACACTGAGATGGTCCACTGTTAAATTCTGTATTTGTGCAGAGAATTGACAACTATATGCAACCAAATGTTTTGCGGAAGAACGCGGTGACATTAGGCTGTTAATTACCGACAGTGCGAGGATGTGGTTCAGTTCCGCCTGGGACTTCATCGAAAAGTGTGACTCTGTCGCCGTTTGTTTAGGGGTTGTCTCAATAAGCTGCGGAATTTGAATGTTTACCTTTTAGATGAGTGAGTCTGTCCTACCCAAGCCAGACACGTGCATATTGTGTGGCTGTGGATGTGGCCATGGAAGTTTCTATCTGGTTGATGATGAGACGCGGAACAACGAATGCAGCTTCTTCCGAAGTATCAGTCCATCTGCTGGTCATCCCAAAACTGTCATCTGGGCCGAGCAAGGTTCGCTTATTCCGTGCTAAATCCCAATCTGCCTTCATTTATAAAAATGATCACCCTCAGCACAGAAACAGACCGAGCCCCTCACACTTCTCTAGGGTCCCCCTGTCCTTTTCTCCTTCCTGTACTCTTGCTGTTTTCGCTTGACTATACGCCAACACATCAGCCTGTTTTAACTATCCCACATAGAATCAAGTTTCACCTTCTTATGCCTGCCGGGGGCCGGGGCTTCCACGTTTTGGGTGGCGAGAAGCCGGTTCTACTCTCCTTCCGCGGTGAGTTCCATTTCCACCTGCTCCGAGTTCGTTCTCTGCATGCATAGCTGCTCATACAGGGAATTCTAGTGTCTAGTGCTTTGTAAAACAAACTTAGCTGAAATATAATTCGGCAGCACATCATTCATCCTTTCAGCCCATGAGGGGAGAGAAATAGATACTCTGTAATATTTCAGGCCGATGATATCATCTCAGCCTCACACTTGGCTTGGAACCCAAACCACTCTTGATGTGTTCACCGTCTTTGTCCCTTTCCTCAGAGGTGAGGAGAGTCTCAACTTTAGATTCATTACATTTTAATTCCATAATAATAAATCAAATGCGTAGGTTTTCAGTGTTCACTTTACGCAGCACTATAACTTCCAGATTTTCGAATTGCGTTTGACAACATGCTCACTCTGTCAGTGTAAACAAATGTGTTGGAACACCTTCAAGTAGCTCAATCATTAAAAGACTGGAATATCTTCATTCTCTTTCCCACCCCAGTTCGGATATCTGCGCACAAGATGTCTAACACTAATCGTGTTGAACATCCTTCAGTGAAGAAAGTACGATCAACATGATAAACATTTCAAGGCAACTTCACCGCAAATATTGGATATTAGCCATATATGATATTGATTTTGAATATTTTGATTACTGTAACTTAAATTCCCATTTTTAGTCAGCCAAGACTTCCAACTAATAGAAAATTGATGATGCCCTTCAGCCAGCACCAAAGAGAAATGGCCAGCACTTGCTGGGTCCAGAATTTGGAGGAAGCTGTCGGCTGGTTCACGGGGAAGTGGCACCTCTGAATCGTTCTGTTTGGACTGTCTGCCTCTTCTGCAGTAGCCCCAGGAAATTGTGGGAGCAACATAAAACCAGAGTGCCCACTTGTGCTGGGACAACTGGAGTGGACCAGACTTTAGCTCACTTGCTGCAGGCACAGGTCTCATTCCTGACCAGACTGGCATCAAGTTTACTCAAGCGATTGCCAATGCCAGGAGCAGATCAGGATGTGGTCAGCCCTGTTCGAATGAGATTTTTAAAGCCTCATACATCAGTTAAACAGGACCCTGAGGTTTTCTCCCACTGTTCTGCAGTTTGCTGTGTCACGTACCCGTGACGGGAATAAAGAACCAACAGAGATGGAAAACACTTTGGAGTCCAGTATTGCTATTAACTAATAATATTTATTAGTAACTACGCAATGTGTGGGCACGTGGCCAAGTGGGTAAGGCATTGGACTAGCGACCTGAAGGTCGTGAGTTCAAGCCCCAGCCAAGGGAACGTGTTGTGTCCTTGATCACACATTGCTCTGCGACGACACTGGTGCTAAGCTGTATGGGTCCTAATGCCGTTCCCTTAGACGACACTGGTGTCGTGGAGAGGGGAGACTTGCAGCATGGGCAACTGCTTGTCTTCCATACTACCATAAGAGTGAAGACTTTCCAGGCGCAAATCCATGGTCTCGCAAGACTAATGGATGCCTTTACGCAATACAGTAATATAATTGTAGATAAATCAAACAGGTTAGCAATGATTATATATATATATATAAGTGAGTATATCAGTAAGTGTGGAAATATATGTATGAAAAACCAAGCTTCTTTAAGTCTAGGGGTAAAAAGATACAGTCTTATGATGATGAGTAAAGTTCAGTTCAGTTCAGTTCATGGTGTTGAGTTGGGTAGTGATGGAGAGAGAGGGAGAGATTTGAGTCTTCAAGTGAGCTGACGCCATCGATCTCCTCGTTGTCCTTCAAAATCCTTTAAAAGTCACCAACTGTGACTTTAACCATGGGGACCAGTTTTCAATTGTCCATTAAATAATGCTGCCTTTGGTCACCATAGCAACTTACGAGCTACTCGGTGCTGTCTCCAACTCAGCAGAAATCCAAAAGTTACTTCCAGTTTCTTAAAGTGACAGTCTAACAGTTAGTCTTCGTCTCTCTCTCTCTCTCTCTCTCTCTTTCAAAACAACATATTGATGTTAAATAACTCTCCCTCTCTCTTTTCAAAAGCACAGTTAATAGGGGTAATTGAGCACAGTTCATAGGGGTAATTCAGGACCCCGTCACACTCCCCTTCATCAGGAAAAAAAGTTTGACGAAGATGAATTTTTTTTGTCTAAATGTAAATCACAGAGTTTGAAACAATACAGGTAAAATCATCAGAATACAGTGCAAAAATGTGTATATTTTCGAACTTAATATCTGGATAAGCAATCAGCTATAATATTGAAAGTACCTTTCACATGTTTGATTGTCAGATCAAATTCTTGCAATATCAGACTCCAATTTAACAACATTCTATTCTTATCCTTCATTTTAGTTAGAAACACTAATGGATTATGATCCGTATAAATCACAAGTGGTCTCTGGGCAACAGAAAGATTTTGAGGTCTCTGATCATAGGCCTCAACAGCTGCTTTGCTCATAAATTGAACAGCTATATCAACCCTATCTTGGAGAGGTGTCGACATGCCTCCATTGTTTACTAAACTTAACACCATCACCAGGCTTATAAGAACCATGTATACATCATGGAAGAGACCAAACAATCCACCCATCTGATTACGACCTTCACTTCGACTTGCTTCCATAACATCTTCCACCCCAAAACCATAACAATTCTTCTTCTTCTCGACAATATAACCTTGCAGGTTTCCACATGTCCAAACAAAATTCAACAGTGTAGCACATCCTTTCTCAGCAGGCCTTTGTCCTGCAAGCAGGGTCAAAGGTCATGTAACCAATCCAAACTTTTCCAGCACTATATCCAAAAGTCCAGGAACAGCACTTTTGCCATTATTTTCATTAACACTGACCTCATCAGTTTCCATCTAATCACCAACTTTTAAAACTCTGTCTAATACAAGTGACGGAGAATCGTCACATTCCACTGGTACCAAGGTTAACCCCTTATTCACTGAACCAAGATCATCTGACACACAAATACTGCATTCCTTTTCAACCAAGCCAGGCACTTCAGACTTTAACTGAGCTTTAACATAAGGTTCAGAACTCTGTGAATTCACAGGTACTTCAACAACCTGAACACATTCAATCGGGACAGCTACCTTTTCTGGGCTGTCATCACTTGTCCCAGTTTCAAATTCAAGGTCACCCTGAGCCTCCCAGTTATTCTCTGGCAAACTATTTTCTGGAGTAAACTCAACCTCGTGGTTTAAAACCTCTTCGTCTGCTTTCTTATCAAACCCCTGCAGGGTAGTGGCATCCTCTGCATCTGGGTATGCCCTTACATCATCAAGAACACAACTTTTCAATTCATCACACAAAACAAACCCTTCCGAGCTGCAAAAATCATCAGGGTCCAACACTAAACCTCTCGGCTGCCACATCTCCCTTTTAAACTGTCTCTGTCTTTCTGCCTCTTCTCCCCGTTTTGCTGCCTCTGCTCTCCCTTACAAACTGTTTTAATTTCAATTCATTCTCCATTCTTAATTTTTCCAACTGAAGCTGAAGCTCATCCTCAATACTAACATCCATTTCTGCTGTATTTCCACACAACCCAATCAAAAGAGATTTTCCCCAATCAATTCAAACAAGCCTCCCACAATTTGTTCATATCCCGGACGCAAGTCCCAATTTTGTCACATACCCTGTGACGGGAATAAAGAATCAGCGGAGATGGAAAACACTTTGGAGTCCAGTATTGCTAATAACTAATAATATTTATTAGTAACTACGCAATACAGTAATATAAATGTAGATAAATCAAACAGGTTAGCAATGATTATATATATATATAAATGAGTATATCGTAAGTGTGGAAATATATGTCTGAAAAACCAAGCTTCTTTAAGTCTAGGGGTCAAAAGATACAGTCTTACGATGATGAGTAAAGTTCAGTTCAGTTCGTGGTGTTGAGTTGGGTAGTGATGGAGAGGGAGAGAGGGAGAGATTTGAGTCTTCATGTGAGCTGACGCCGTCGATCTCCTCATCGTCCTTCAAAATCCTTTAAAAGTCACCGACCGTGACTTTCACAAAAGGGACCGGTTTTCTGTGGTGGAGCTATCCCCCAAGCGAGGGTGGACACATGGACAACTCCCCACCAGTCAAACTCTTTCCTCTTTCCACTGCAAGAGTGACTGATCGATCCTCCAAAACCCACTTTTTCTGCGGGCACAACAATGCTCATTCAGTGTCCAGAACATGTGTCTGAGGTCTATCATCTGACCTCCTATTTTATCTTCTGGTGCTGAGCATCAACTGTAATTCAAATAACTCCTCCTTCCTCTCTCTGTGTAAGAAATGCAAGCAGGCAAAAGTCCTTGAGAAGTATCAACAACCTGCCGAAAATCATAACATCAATTGTCCATTAAATAACGCTGCCTTCGGTCACCATAGCAACTTACAAGCTGCTCGGTGCTGTCTCCAACTCAGCAGAAATCCAAAAGTTACTTCCACCGCTTTAAAGTGATGGTCCAATGGTTAGTCTTCGTCTCTCTCTCTCTCACTCTTTCAAAACAACATACTGATGTTAAATAACTCTCCCTCTCTCTTTTCAAAAGCACCTAATGGGGTAAATGAGCACAGTTCATAGGGGTAATTCAGGACCCTGTTACAGCTGACTCACATCATCTCGCTCGTTTCAATAAGTGTCAGTCAGCTTGATTAGAAATTGAACATCCACAAACAGTGCATTTTCTGTGTCAGAGGCCCTTTTATAAGTGGTAATTCAGGTAATACCCAGAACACATTTCAAGCCCTTTGTGTTTTTGCACTGTGGGGATTAATGTTACCAGATCCCATCAGTCTTGTGAACTATATTGAATTCACAAAGCTACAGCAACTGGCACATATAATAAAAGTCTGTTTCTTTACGATGCAGGAGGATATGAGAGATTTTCTTCAGAATATCCCGAGTTCTGTGTGAAAGCAAAAAGTCCACCTGGAATCTCAACAGTGTCCATCATCGAATCACCTGAAACAAGCCTGAATGCCTGTGGGACTCCACTGCATGACCAGGTAGCCCCAGCCTCTCAGTGTCACTGCCTTTCATTTCAGTCCTCCCTTCCTCCCAGATATTGAATGCAGTGGAAGTTTTATGTCTGACGTGAAAAGTCTTTCCCCCAAATAGCTAATCCTTGTTTTGATATTCATAACTGGTTGTTAGCACCTTCATCCATGTTGCTAGGAGACATAAAGGGTAAATAACTGATGTGGATACAAATTTACCTCTGCCACCTCTTGCATGGCTGGTCATCTTGCAGGCCTAACAATGGACCTGCAACTATGCACCAAATTTCACAGCCTCGGGATTTCTCAAAGTTCCTCACAACCAGTGAAATGCTCTGGGAATTTTGGGGTTAATTTGGTTGAGCAAGGTCCCTCAAGCATTGCTGTGGAATTGCTAGAAAGCCTATTTCAGATGTTAGTTTTGGGGCAAATATTGAACAGGATTTCCTCCATGTGGAGATGTTACAATCAGAACTAAAAGGTAGCACTCTTATTAGTACACTGAGGTATGGTGTAAATCATGTGCTTGTACCTGTGTCTTAGACCAAACCCGTACTGCGGATCACCTACTCAACCAAAGTTAATACCAGAGACATAGTCTGCAAGTACAGCAGGATTCAGAACAGTAAAGGTTTGACCTCACTGTAAGTGTTACAGTTTACAGACATAAGAGGATTAATCTATACTCACTGGAGTTTAGGAGAATAGGGTTGGTGATCTCATTGAAACCTATTGAATATTGAAAGGTCAAGACATTGGACGTGGAGAGGATGTTCCCTATTGTGAAGGAGTCTAGGGCCAGAGGGCACAGCCTCAGAGTAGAAGGACGTCCCTTTAGAACAGATGACGAAAATTTTCTTTAGCCAAAGGGTGCTGAATCTGTGGAACTCATTGTCACAGTGTCTGTAGAGGCCAAGTTACTAGGGTATATTTAAAACAGTGATTGATAGGTTCTTCATTAGTAAGGACATCAATGGAAATTGGGAGAAGGCGGGAGAATGGAATTGAGAGGGATAATAGATCAGCCATGGAGCAGACTTGATGGGTAGAATGGTGTAATTCCGCTCCTGTGTGTTCAGGTAAACACATTCCGTACATTGTGCACACCCGTCTCCATACAATGCCCAAGTAAATCATTCCCTATTCCTCATGCAATGAAAATCAAAGCCAAATTAAGCTATGGAGGTCTCATTAATGTTTAATAAAACAATTCTCTAATCGTATTTATTGAGAATTAATTAAGAATATTCATTACTTTTTTATTCACTTCCCACTGTCAGAACAACCAAGTGTTTCAGGTAGATTAATGGTTTTTCCTTAACCTTCTGACACATTGTAAGGTGCCATCTGTGGCCTGAACTACAGAATGTTTCAGAGTTTTCACCCATACCAAGTCATTCTGATGCCCTCCTTGTTATGTGTTACTGGAATGGGGCAGAGGAGGGCCACTGTTACGACCTGTAGCAGGCTCCTGGTTGTTAGGGCCACTGTTTCGCAGCTGCTGAGCTCAGGTACTTGGTGTGTGGAGTCTGCACAGGGTCCTCTGACTATGTGGGCTTCCACAACTTCGTCAACTTTCCTTCCACATCCCTAAGCCATTTAACTGGCTTTTGTAAATTACCCCTTAATGCAGGTGATGGGTAAAAAAATGAAATGGGGTCAACAGGCATGTGAAAGCAAGTAACTACTAGGACTACAGGGTAAATTGGTTTCTTATTGTCACATGTACCAGGGTATGGTGGAAAAACATTGTTTTGCATGGTATCTGCACAGATCATTTAATTACATCAGTACATTGAGCAAAGCAATAACAGAATGCAGAACAAGGTGACAGTCACAGGGATAGTGCAGTGCAGGCAGACAATGAGCTGCAAGGCCATAATGAGAAAGTTAGTGAGGATGAGTCCATCTTATTGCACTAAGGGCTTATTGAATAGTCTTACAGCAGCGGGAATAGACACTGTCTTTCAGTCTGGTAGTATGTGATTCCAAGAATTTGTATCCTCTGCCCAATGGGATGGGGGAGAAGAGAGTGGATGGAGTGTTTGATTACGTTGGCTGCTTTACTGAAGCAGTGAGAAGTATCGATAGTCAATGGAGGGTAGGCAGGGAGATAGTGAGAGGGGAAATGTGACTGATGAGATTGCTCTGTTGGGAGATAGCATGAACTCAGTGGGCTGTCGGGTGCTAATGAAGAAGTAAAATTTGTCCCCTGGGCCAACTACTCCCATTTTCTTTTCTCCAGCAGAGAAAAGCCTCAATTGTCTGGGGTCGAAATCCCCTCTACCTCCACATCTCCTCAAAGATTTACAGTACAATGCATGACTGAGTCTGGATCAACATAGAACATAGAACAATCCAGTACAGCTCAGGAACAGGCCCTTCAGCCCACAGTGTTGTGCCTAACCAGCTAAAAAGTGAATCAAAAACAGCCAAAAACTAATCCCTCCTACCTCCACAATGTCCATATCCCTCCATCCTCCTCACATTCATGTAGCTCATAAAAACCTCTAATTTATTTAACTCGATGTCGCTCCAAAGAGAACAGCTGAAGTTTTACCAGCCTCTTATGTCAGCACATCCCTTCTAAACCAGACAGCATCGTGGTAATCCTCTTCTGCACCCTCTCCAAATCCTCAACATCCTTCCTGTAGAGGTGTGACCAGAACTGGACGCAATACTCCTGATGTGGCCTAACCAGAGTTTTATAAAGTTGCAACATTACCTCTTGACTTTTGAACTCAGTGCCTCGACTAATAAAAGCAAGCATTCCATAAACTTTCTTAACCATCTTATCGACCTGTGGAGCCACTTTCAAGGAGCTGTGAACCTGGACCCCAAGATCTCTCTGCTCAGCAACACTTGAGGATCTTTCCTTTAACAGTGTACTGTCTCCATGCATTTGTCCTGGAAAGATGCAACACCTCACATTTATCTGGGCTAAACTCCATCTGCCATTTCTCTGCCCCTATCTGCAACTGATTTATATCCCACTGTATTCATTGCCAGTCTTCTACACTATCCACAACTCCACCAATCTTGATATCAACCGCAAACTTGCAAACCCACCCATCTAAATTGGTCAGTTTTCTGTTTAGGACTGATATTTCTGGAGGAGTAAGCGTAGGGAAGAAAGAACATCTGAGAGAATCAAGAATGAGGCAGAGTTATGTTTATTTAAATGGATGTATGGGTACAGGAGTTGAGTTAGTGTAAAAGGAGGAAATACTCTGAGTAGACCATTCAGTCACATTGTATATATCAAACAAAATCACGATGTACATCCAACAAAATCTATCAAGTCTTTAAAATGAAATAACTCAACATGCATGTTGTTTTAAGTGGATACTGTATGTCCAAATGACAATGCCTAGAACTTGTCTAAACAATAGGATTAACTTCAGTGTAAAGTTCTGATGGTTGAGCCTTGCCTTGGATTGAACCTCACTTGTTAATTCTAGCAACTCCTTGGTTGATAACTTGGATTGGTGGGGAAGATGGGGGTGTGGCATTGCCATTTGTCAAAGTTTCCTTTGTAGCATTGTGGCTGGCCACATGACTAGATTATGCCAAGCAAGGTCCTGGCGCCAGGAAGGAACTGGATGATTGGATTCGGGTGGCTCTCAGCCAGCAAGTTCAGTTTTATGATCTGGACTTTGTGAGGGCGAAGGGTATCAAAGGAACAAGCACCTCCCCACCCCCCCCCCCCAGCAAAATCTATAGGAACGAATGCTGATGAAGACTTAAATACAGAAAATACTCTGCTTATCTTGTGAAAGATCAAGCCAGTTTTATTATGTACAGAATAATTGTTTTTGCCATTGGTTAAGATATAATAAGGTCATTCATAAATCAGAGCCAATATTCCTGAATGAGGTAATGCAGTGAGAGCCTTGTTGCCTCACAGCATCTGTCAAGAAATGGAGAATAGGTGTGGAAGATCACTCCTGTACAATAAATTACTGTTATTGTGGTGACTACTGTTAAACACTCGACTTTACATTTAATTATAGGGTGGTCCAGTGGAAATTCTCCCTTTCCTTTATCTCGGAAGTGCGCATCATGCTTCAAAAAGGGACACGCTCGACGCAATGGGGATTACTGCTCTCCTGAACGTCTCTTCCAACTGTCCAAACCATTTTGAGGATCATTATCAGTATAAATGCATTCCAGTGGAGGACAACCAGAAAACAGACATCAGTTTCTGGTTCATGGAAGCAATAGAGTACATCGGTAGGAAAGATTGCAATAATTGTATTTCACCGTGCAGTACTGTCTCACATTCTCCATCTTTTTCTTCAATTGTCAGTAACTTAGTGATTGACATTAAATATCATTGTTCCCAGGTTATTGCATTCCAGTTTGATCTGTTACAGAGAGCATTGTCCTTTAAGTCCACGTATTTGGTGTTGGTACAGGAACTCAGGGCCATGAGCATTATTTATCTAAAAGAGCAGTCCATGATCATTCAGCCTTTTATGGAATCTGGGGTGTCCCTTCCTGTCTTTAGTGCAAAGCTCTGTTCAATGGAGTGTAGTGAGATCTATTTTGTCTTGGAGCTCTACCGAGTGGAAATAGATGCCTTGGCCCCATTCGTTCATGTCAACCATGCAAACTATCAAGTTCATCCCACTTCCTCATCTTTGGCAAATGGACCTCTAAACCATTACTGCTTAACCATTTTCTTTAGATGTTGTTACTGTACCTGCCTGAACCACTCTCTCTGGCAACTCATTCAAATTACACACCACCCTCTGCGTTAAGAAATTGCTGCCCAGGTCTATTTTAAATCTTTCACCTCTCATTCCACCTATGCCCTTCTAGTTTTTAGCTCCCCTGCTCTTAGAAAAAGACTATGCGCATTCATTGTATCTGTACCACTTATGCTTTTATACATCTCTATAAAGCCATCCTTCAATCGCCCACATTTCAAGGAATAATGCTTTAGCGTGCCCTATATCTCCTTATAACTCAGAATCTAGCAGCATCTTTCAAACCTTCTTCACACTCTTTCCATTTTGACAATCTTTCTTTTACCGGGGTGACCAAAACGGTACCCTAATACTCCAAGTGCAGTCTCACCGATGTTTAGTACAATGTTACGTCCCAGCTCGTATATTCAGCACTGACTAATGAAGGCTATCACGCTAAACACTTCCATTAATAGGGTATATTTACTAATACATTTCTAAATGGCTGCCAATAAAAAGAATTTGAATAAAAATTATTAAAAGTGAATCTGAGGCAAAAAAAATTGCTGACTAAAGGTACAGGAATCATCCATTCAGTTCCTTGGGTCCACCTTTCACTGGATCACACCAATCTGCCCCTTTACTGACAATTGTTCATTGTTTCTGAGATCTATAAGCTCCTGATGTTTAATTACAATTTTACATTTGGGTGTGTTGTACACAAGGTTTCCTGTTTACATGTAGCCAAGAACTACTGAGATAAACTGCTGTGTGTGATAATCAATGTTGCTATTTTGTTAAATTCCCTGAGGAATTTTCAACATGGGGCTAACAGCCGTTTCATTATTTTCTTTATTCCCTTTTGGCAAATTGGAATCACATATATTGCCCATATCATTAATCCTTGGATAATATCCAGTAATTATATGGAAATCCAAAAATATTTGCGAGAGGATCACTAATTTCCTTCCACACATCCCTGAGCGTGCTACTTTTAACCCATCTGGCTCAGCACGTTAGTTGACATTTAAACCAGCAAGTGCCTGTCAATAAATAGAAATAACTTGAATAAGGGAAGAGGAAATTTTCATAGACACAAAGATTGTGTAATTTTATTATGGCTAGGTAGGATATTGACCATTGGATAATCCAAGGTCCAGTAAAGATCGCAAATTCACTAAGGAATGCATAGAACTTCACTAACAATCTGTCTGCAGATCTGATTGACAGTAATAGACAATTCCTGTACAAATCCCAATGATTAGGACCCATTTCACACCTTGTATTATTTTCAAAAAGAATTACTTGTAGAGCGTTTCAAAGAAAGTCATATTACAGGACAGTTCTGGAGACCTATCTGTTATTGCTTTCCTCATGTACTGATATAATTAAGTCACCCTATCAGTAAGCTTGAGAAAATGCAGGGACAACTTACAAGGATGTTGCTGAGACTTCAGGACCCGAGTTGTAGGGCAAGGTTAAAAATAATAATGTAAGTCGCATCTGGAATTTTTCCGAGTAGCGGATGACTTCCTCCCACGCCGTTCTGACGTAGTTGGAATTCGCATACGAGGCAAGTTACAGCAGTGCTTTGCCGTTGCCTTCTGCCGGGTGAGTTTTTTTTAAAAAGAGATCACCAGCTCTTAACCCCCGCACGGATGGAAAGCATGCCGGGGGGGAGCCATCTGGGTTTGAACTTCAGAACCTCCGCTCCACAGTCCAGCGCTGATGCCACTATGCCACCAGCCGACAGGGCAAAGTTAGGAATTCACTTAATGGATGTGGGGAGATCCTAGAGAGGTATGAAAAATTTGGAGGGTTCTAGATTGGGTGAATGCTAGCAGGTTCAGGTTGGGTGAGACTAGAACTAGAGGTCACAAGTTAAGGGTGAAAAGTGAAATATTTAAGGGAAATCTGAAGGGTTCTTCATTCAGAGGGTGGTGTGAATGTGGAACAAGCTGCCAGTGGAAGAGGTAGACGTGAATTCAATTGTAACATTTAAGAGAAGTTTGGAAAGGTGCATGGACGAGAGGGGTATGGAGGACTATAGTCTGGGTGCAGGTAGGTGGGACTAGGAAGGAGACCAAGCCAGCACAGACTGCGTGGACCATGGGGGCTTGTTTCTATGTCGTGGTGCTCTATGACAGAATTATTGCTTGTGGGCACAACAATGGGGAGAGTGTTGTTTTCTGATGGGATGGGGTGGATTTATGTTAGTTATTGTCACAAAAACCTGAGGTACAATGAAAGGCTTGTCTTGCATACTGTTCATGCAGATCCATTCATTACACAGTGCACTGAGAACAAGGTAAAACAATAACAGAACGCAGAATAAAGTGTAACAGCTACAGACAAATGAGCAATACATAAGACCATATGACATAGGAGCAGAATTAGGCTATTTGGCCCATCGAGTCTGTTCACCATTCAAACATGGCTGATCCTTTTTTTCTCCTCCTCAGCCCCACCCCCCAACCCTCTGCCTGTAATCTTCGATGCCGTGTTCAATCAAGAACCTATCAAGTTCTGCCTTATATACATCCAACAACCTGGCCACCACAGCTGCCTGTGGTAATAAATTCCACAAATTCACCATCCTCTGGCTAAAGGAATGCAGGTGGACAATAAGGTGTAATGTCATAATAGGGTAGATTGTGAGGACAAGATCCATTTTATCAAACTAGGAAACCATTCAATTGTCTTGTAACAGCCAACAGGGCGGAAGCTGTCCTTAAGCTTGGTGGTGCGTGGTTTCAGTCAATTGTTTTATAACAGCAGGGTAGAAGCTGTTCTTAACCACACCACCAAGGTTTCAGACTTTGGTATCTTTTGCTCAATGGGAGACGGGACGAGAATGTCCAGGGTGGGAGAGGTATTTGAATATTTTGGTTGATTTACTGAGGCAGTGAGAAGTATAGACAGAGTCCTGGATTTCATGATGCGCTGAGTTATGACCACAGCTCTGCAGTTTGTTGCAGTACTGGGCAAGGCATTTGCTCTAGCAAACCATGATACATCCAGCGAGAATGCCTCAGTAAAAATTAAGGGTCGACAGCGATAAGCCTCTTAAGGAAGCTGAGTTTTCTTGTCTGCGGCACGTATGTAGTTGGGCCTGCACAAGAGATGTTCATTCTTAAGAACTTGAATGTCTAAACCCTCCTGACCTCAGCACCACTGATGTAAGCTGGAGAAGTGGACCGCCCACCTTCCTACAGTCAATGATCAGCTCTTTTGTTTTGCTGACGTTGAGGGAAATTCCTGACAGCATGTTAATAAGCTCTCTATCTCCTTTCTGGATTTGCCATAGAGAGCTAGAACACTACAGCACAAAAACAGGCCCTTCAGCCCATCTAGTCTGTGCGAAACTATTATAAACACAAAATAATCTGCAGATGCTGCAAAAGATCAAAGCAACACTTTCAGTACACTGGATGAACTCAGCAGGTCAGGCAGCATCAGTCAGAAACAATGAATCGACGTTTCGGGCCGAATCTATGTACCTTTCCAAATTACTCTTAATGGTTGAAATTGAACCAGCACCCATCACTTCCACTGGTTGCAAACTCTTACCACCCTCTGAGTGGTTCCTCCTCATCTTCCCCTTAAATTTCACCCCCCACCCTTAAACCGTGACCTCCAGATCTCGTCCAACCTCAGTGGAAAAAGACTGCCTGAATACCCCTCATAATTCTGTTTATCTCTATAAAATCCCCCCTCATTCTCATAGGCTTCAGGGAATAAAGTCCTAACATTCAACCTTTCCCTGTAACTCAGATGTCAAGTTCCTGGCAACATCCATGTCAATGTTCTCTGCACTCTTACTGAAATCACTTCTGTAGGTTGGTGAGCAGAACTGCACACAATACTCCACATTGGGTCTCACCAACATCTTGTAGAACTTCAACGTAACATCCCAACTCCTGTATTTAATGCTTTGATTTATGAAGGCCAACATACCAAAGCTTTCCTTATGACCTGTGACATCACTTTCCAGGAACTATGGAACTGTATTTCCAGGACCCTCTGTTCTACATCACTCCTCAGTACCCTACTGTTCACCATGCAAGTCCTACCCCGCTTTGTCCTCCCAATATATCACACTTGTCTGCCAATTTTGAAGCCCATTTTCCCAAGTGGTCCAGATTTTGTTGTGAGCTTTGATAGCATTCCTCGCTGTCAACTATATACCCCAATCTTAGTGTCATCCGCAAATATGCCGATCCAGTTTATGACGTTATCATCCAGATTGTTGGTATAGATGACAGACAACAATAGACTCAGCACAGATCCTTGTGGCACACCACTAGTTACAGACCTCCATTCAGAGAGACAACCCTCTACCCTCTACTACCACTATCTGATCTGGCTTCTGCAGTGAAGCCACTGTCTAATCCAAGGTATTACATATTTCTGAATGCCCAGTGACTGAACCTTCTTGACCATCCTCCCATGTGGGACCTTGCCAAATGCCTTGCTAAAGTCCTTGTAGACAACATCTACTGCCTTTTGTTCATTGACTTTCTTGATAACTTCCTCGAAAAACTCTATAAAATGGTTTAGACCCCACCTATCACGCACAAGTCCATGTTCACTATCCCTTATCAGTCCCTGTTTATCCAAATACGTATATATCTGCTCCCTTGGAATACCTTTAAATAACTTTCCCACGACTGACATCCCTATAATTTCCCGGCTTATTCTTAAAACCTTTCTGAAACACAGGAAAACATTTGCTATCCTCCAATCCTCTAGCACCTCACCCATGCCCAAGAAGATTTTAAATACCTCTACTAGAGCCCCTGAAATTTCTACAAGGTCCAAAGGAACACCTTGCCAGACCCTGTGTGCAGTTATGGTCCAAGACCAGAGGGAGAGACACTGAATCAGATGAACAGTTCACTGACTTTTGATAAGAACTGTGCAGAACTAAAGGAAAAACAATAAATGCCAAGTCCAACAGGGCCATTAATTAAAACTCTCAAACTAAAAGCTAATGCCAACACTGTGACTTGGAAGCAGTAGCTTAACACTAAATAAATACCACTTCACAGAATCAATGTCAGCAGTAGTATTCTTTCCCGGAACAAGGACAAAGGTAAGCAGGGAGAGTTGATATTTCTGTGCTTCTGCTCGAGACTTGGCAAAACTGAAAGAAGAGGATAGAAGTTAAATACCACCACAATAAAACACTAACATCCGTACTCATGAGCATAATTGTTGACCCCATTCAACAGTTCGCCTGCAAGGGCACCCAGACCCACAGTAGTGTCCATGGTTGTGACACTGAGGATTTATCCATCCCAATTTCGTCTCAAGACAATAAGCACCTCCTCCTCTGTAATCTGGATGCAGTTCATGACCTCACTGCAGTGTTCCCTCACTTCAACAGACTCTGTGTCTTCCTCCTGAGTAAATAGAGATGCAAAAAATCCATTCAAGATATCCACCATCTCTTTCAGCTCCATGTATACATCACCACTGTGATCTTCAAGAAGACCAATTTTGTCCCTTGCTATCCAATTTCTCTTGTCTGTAGAAGCCTTTGGGATTCTCCTTCACCTTGTCTGCTAGAGCAGCCTCATGTTATCTTCTTGCCCTCCTGATTTCCTTCTTGCATTTCTTATACTTTCCTGTATTTCACAAGTACCTATCTGGCTACACCTGCTATACTGTACTCCTTCTCCTCCTTCTTAGCCAGGGGTCCCTAAATCTGGTATGCTTGCTTTCCATTCTGACAGGAATGTACAAACTTTGAACTCTGAAAATTTCATTTTTGAAGGGCTCCCATTTACCAAGCACACCTTTGCCAGGAACTCTGTTCCAATCCACACTTGTCAGATCTTTTCTGATACCATCAAATTTGGCCTTTCTCCAGATTAGAATCTCAACTCAAGGACCAGATCTATCCTTTTCCATAATTATTTTGAAACTAATGGCATTATGATCTTTAGATCCAAAGAGCTCCCCTACACACTTCTGTCACTGGCCCTGTCTTGTTTCCTAATAGGAGATCCAGTCTCTCTCTAGTTAGGACCACTATACATATATTGATTAAGGGAACTTTGCTGAACACTTCTACCCCATCCAGCTCTTTCACAGTTTTGGAGTTCCAGTCAATATGTGGAAAGTTAAAATCACTTACTGTCACAACCTTATGTTTCTTGAAACTGCCTGCAATCTTCCTACAAATTTGCTCCTCTAAATCCTGCTGTGTGGTCTGTAACATAATCCTATTAACATGGTCATCAACTTCTTATTCCTCAGTTCCACCCATATATCCTCACGAGGTGAGCTTTCCAGTCTGTCTTGTCTGAACTCTGCTGTGACATTTTCCCTACTAGCAATGCCACCCCTCCCCCTTTAATCCCTTCTGCCCTATCATATCTAAAACAATGGAGCCCTGGAACACTGAGCTGCCAAATTTCACTCATGGCAACAATGTCATAATTCCACATGCTGATCCATGACCTAAGCTCATCCGCCTTTCCCACAATACCCCTTGCAGTGAAAAGGATGCAACTCAGAACACTAGTCCCGCCGTGCTTAACCTTTTGATTCCTATCTTTATATGCAGGCTTAACAACATTTTTTCCCCACAACTACTCCACTATCTGCTATGGTGATCTTGTTCCCATCCCCTTGCAACTCTAGCTTAAACCCCTCCCCCCCCCCACCCCCGGTGTAGCACTAGCAAAACTCCTCACAGGGATATTAGTCCTTGTCCAGTTCAGGTACAAACTATTCCATCTGGATTGGTCCCACCTTCCCTGGAAGACAGCCCAATGATCCAGGAATCTGAAGTCCTCTCCTGTATTATCTTCCTATTTCTGGCCTCACTAGCATGTGGTACGTGTAGAAAACCTGAGATCACACTTGTGTTTGGTTTATGCTGGGATGGGATGGATTTTTGTTGGGGTAGTGAGAGTATGTGCACAAGCACATTCAAGAGTGAACTTGTACTGTTGTGAGACTGTGTTGGGTTAGTGAGGGTGTGCGTATGTTCGAGAGTGGACTTGTACTGTTGTGAGACTGTGTTGGGTTAGTGACGGTGTGCGTATGTTCGAGAGTGAACTTGTACTGTTGTGAGACTGTGTTGAGGTAGTGAGGGTGTGCGTATGTTCGAGAGTGAACTTGTACGGTTGTGAGGTTGTGTTGAGGTAGTGAGGGTGTGCGTATGTTCGAGAGTGAACTTGTACTGTTGTGAGGTTGTGTTGGGGTAGTGAGGGTGTGCGTATGTTCGAGAGTGAACCTGTACTGTTGTGAGACTGTGTTGAGGTAGTGAGGGTGTGCATATGTTTGAGAGTGAACTTGTACTATTGTGAGACTGTGTTGGGGTAGTGAGGGTATGCACATGTTCGAGAGTGAACTTGTACTGTTGTGAGACTGTGTTGGGGTAGTGAGGGTGTGCGCATGTTCGAGAGTGAACCTGTACTGTTGTGAGACTGTGTTGGGGTAGTGAGGGTATGCGCATGTTCGAGAGTGAACTTGTACTGTTGTGAGACTGTGTTGGGGTAGTGAGGGTGTGCGCATGTTCGAGAGTGAACTTGTACTGTTGTGAGACTGTGTTGAGGTAGTGAGGGTGTGCGTATGTTCGAGAGTGAACTTGTACTGTTGTGAGGTTGTGTTGAGGTAGTGAGGGTGTGCGTATGTTCAAGAGTGAACTTGTACTGTTGTGAGGTTGTGTTGGGGTAGTGAGGGTGTGCGTATGTTCAAGAGTGAACCTGTACTGTTGTGAGACTGTGTTGGGGTAGTGACGGTGTGCGTATGTTCGAGAGTGAACTTGTACTGTTGTGAGACTTTGTTGGGGTAGTGAGGGTGAGCGTATGTTCAAGAGTGAACTTGTACTGTTGTGAGGTTGTGTTGGGGTAGTGAGGGTGTGCGCATGTTCGAGAGTGAACCTGTACTGTTGTGAGACTGTGTTGGGGTAGTGAGGGTATGCGCATGTTCGAGAGTGAACTTGTACTGTTGTGACACTGTGTTGGGGTAGTGAGGGTGTGCGCATGTTTGAGAGTGAACTTGTACTGTTGTGAGACTGTGTTGAGGTAGTGAGGGTGTGCGTATGTTCAAGAGTGAACTTGTACTGTTGTGAGGTTGTGTTGAGGTAGTGAGGGTGTGCGTATGTTCAAGAGTGAACTTGTACTGTTGTGAGGTTGTGTTGGGGTAGTGAGGGTGTGCGTATGTTCAAGAGTAAACCTGTACTGTTGTGAAACTGTGTTGGGGTAGTGACGGTGTGCGTATGTTCGAGAGTGAACTTGTACTGTTGTGAGACTTTGTTGGGGTAGTGAGGGTGAGCGTATGTTCAAGAGTGAACTTGTACTGTTGTGAGGTTGTGTTGGGGTAGTGAGGGTGTGCGTATGTTCAAGAGTGAACCTGTACTGTTGTGAGACTGTGTTGGGGTAGTGACGGTGTGCGTATGTTCGAGAGTGAACTTGTACTGTTGTGAGGTTGTGTTGGGGTAGTGAGGGTGTGCGCATGTTCGAGAGTGAACTTGTACTGTTGTGAGGCTGTGTTGGGGTAGTGAGGGTGTGCGTATGTTCGAGGTTGAACTTGTAGTGTTGTGAGACTGTGTTGGGGTAGTGAGGGTATAGTATGTTCGAGAGTGAACTTGTACTGTTCTGAGGTTGTGTTGAGGTAGTGAGGGTGTGCGCATGTTCGAGAGTGAACCTGTACTATTGTGAGACTGTGTTCAGGTCATGAGGGTGTGCGCATGTTCGAGAGTGAACTTGTACTGCTGTGAGGCTGTGTTGGAATAGTGAGGGTGTGCGCATGTTCGAGAGTGAACTTGTACTGTTGTGAGACTGTGTTGGGGTAGTGAGGGTATGCGTATGTTCGAGAGTGAACTTGTACTGTTGTGAGGTTGTGTTGAGGTAGTGAAGGTGTGCGTATGTTCGAGAGTGAACCTGTACTGTTGTGAGACTGTGTTGGGGTAGTGAGGGTGTGCACATGTTCGAGAGTGAACTTGTACTGTTGTGAGGTTGTGTTGGGGTAGTGAGGGTGTGCACATGTTCGAGAGTGAACCTGTACTGTTGTGAGACTGTGTTGAGGTAGTGAGGGTGTGCGTATGTTCGAGAGTGAACTTGTACTGTTGTGAGGTTGTGTTGGGGTAGTGAGGGTGTGCGTATGTTCGAGAGTGAACCTGTACTGTTGTGAGACTGTGTTGAGGTAGTGAGGGTGTGCGTATGTTCGAGAGTGAACTTGTACTGTTGTGAGACTGTGTTGGGGTAGTGAGGGTATGCACATGTTCGAGAGTGAACTTGTACTGTTGTGAGACTGTGTTGGGGTAGTGAGGGTGTGCGCATGTTCGAGAGTGAACTTGTACTGTTGTGAGGCTGTGTTGGAGTAGTGAGGGTGTGCGCATGTTTGAGAGTGAGCTTGTACTGTTGTGAGACTGTGTTGAGGTAGTGAGGGTGTGCGTATGTTCAAGAGTGAACTTGTACTGTTGTGAGGTTGTGTTGAGGTAGTGAGGGTGTGCGTATGTTCAAGAGTGAACTTGTACTGTTGTGAGGTTGTGTTGGGGTAGTGAGGGTGTGCGTATGTTCAAGAGTGAACCTGTACTTTTGTGAGACTGTGTTGGGGTAGTGACGGTGTGCGTATGGTCGAGAGTGAACTTGTACTGTTGTGAGACTTTGTTGGGGTAGTGAGGGTGAGCGCATGTTCGAGAGTGAACTTGTACTGTTGTGAGACTGTGTTCAGGTAGTGAGGGTGTGCACATGTTCAAGAGTGAACCTGTACTGTTGTGAGACTGGGGTAGTGAGGGTGTGCGTATGTTCGAGAGTGAACCTGTACTGTTGTGAAACTGTGTTGGGGTAGTGAGGGTGTGCGTACGTTCGAGGTTGAACTTGTAGTGTTGTGAGACTGTGTTGGGGTAGTGAGGGTATGCGTATGTTCGAGAGTGAACTTGTACTGTTGTGAGGTTGTGTTGAGGTAGTGAGGGTGTGCGCATGTTCGAGAGTGAACCTGTACTGTTGTGAGACTGTGTTGGGGTAGTGAGGGTGTGCACATGTTCGAGAGTGAACTTGTACTGTTGTGAGGTTGTGTTGGAGTAGTGAGGGTGTGCGCATGTTTGAGAGTGAACTTGTACTGTTGTGAGGTTGAGTTGGGGTAGTGAGGGTATGCACATGTTCGAGAGTGAACTTGTAATGTTGTGAGGTTGTGTTCGGGTAGTGAGGGTATGCACATGTTCGAGAGTGAACTTGTACTGTTGTGAGACTGTTTTGGGGTAGTGAGGGTGTGCGTATGTTCGAGAGTGAACTTGTACTGTTGTGAGACTGTGTTGGAGTAGTGAGGGTGTGCGCATGTTCGAGAGTGAACTTGTACTGTTGTGAGACTGTGTTGGGGTAGTGAGGGTGTGCACATGTTCGAGAGTGAACTTGTACTGTTGTGAGGTTGTGTTGGAGTAGTGAGGGTGTGCGTATGTTCGAGAGTGAACTTGTACTGTTGTGAGGTTGTGTTGGGGTAGTGAGGGTGTGCGTATGTTCGAGAGTGAAGCTGTACTGTTGTGAGGTTGTGTTGGGGTAGTGAGGGTGTGCGCATGTTCAAGAGTGAATTTGTACTGTTGTGAGGTTGAGTTGGGGTAGTGAGGGTGTGCGTATGTTCGAGAGTGAAGCTGTACTGTTGTGAGACTGTGTTGGGGTTGTGAGGGTGTGCGCATGTTTCTGAGTTAACTTGTACTGTTGTGAGGCTGTGTTGGGGTAGTGAGGGTGTGCGAATGTTCGAGAGTGAACGTGTACTGTTGTGAGACTGTGTTGGGGTAGTGAGGGTGTGCGTATGTTCGAGAGTGAACTTGTACTGTTGTGAGACTGTGTTGGGGTACTGAGGGTGTGCGCATTTTCGAGAGTGAACTTTTACTGTTGTGAGACTGTGTTGAGGTAGTGAGGGTGTGCGTATGTTCGAGAGTGAACTTGTACTGTTGTGAGACTGTGTTCACTTGCATTAACTTATTCACTTATTCTAATCTGAATAAAAAATAGAAAATGAATTCCAGGTTGGACTACTGTGTACATTTCTTCATTTTGATTGTGTTCAGGTTTCTTTCTTCTGTGTTTTTTTTTACGCAGTGTCTGCTGTGTTTTCTATTTACAGATTCTGTTAAAAATGTTGACGGCCGAATTCTGGTCCACTGCCAAGCTGGGATCTCAAGGTCAGCCACCATTTGCCTTGCCTATCTAATGATGAGGAAACGAGTTCGGCTGGAAGAGGCCTTTGAGTTTGTTAAGCAGAGACGGAGCATAATTTCACCCAATTTTAGCTTCATGGGACAGCTGCTACAGTTTGAGAGACAGATCCTGGCCTCCTCCTGCTCTGCAAAATCTGCCACTCCGTCAGGAGTTCTCAGAGAGCAGAAGAAGGCATCATCAACCCCGACCTCACAGTTCGTCTTCAGCTTTCCTGTGTCTGTCAGTGTTCACTCAACCCCAAATAATCTGAATTACTTACCCAATCCGATCACCACATCACCAAGTTACTGAAGGACTAGAATTTGTCTACGTTTAACTGAACATCCAATCCAGTAGTGTGTTAAGCAATCTGTCCACCTACCGTAGACGATGGACAGTTTAAATTGACCTAGAACTGAAACTAGCTAGTTTAACATTTCGTGTCTGAACTGTTCAGTCTGGAAGGATTTCTTTGCAATAAGTTACAATTCACTTTCGAATAAACAGGATGTTTGACTTTCTAATGAACTAGTTTGTCACAGAGCCATAGAATACTACAGCACAGAAACAGGCTTTTTGGTCCGCCTAGTTTGTGGCCAATCTGCCTAATCCCATCGACCTGCACCTGGACCGTAGCCATCGAATCCTCTCTCACCCAAATTTCTCTTCAATGTTGAAATCGACCCCATATCCACCATTTGCGCTCACAGTTTGTTCCACACTCTCACCACCCTCTGAGTGAAGATGTTCCACCCTGCATTGAGCATTTCACCTTTCAGTCTTCATCCATGACCTCTAGTTGTCGTCTCACCCAACCTCAGTGGAAAAAGCCTGGTTGCATTTACCTTATCTATACCCTTCACAATTCTGTATCGCTCTATCAAATCTCCCCTCAATCTTCCACATCCTAAGGAATAAACTCCTAATCTATTCAACCTTTCCAAGGATCCTCAAGTCCTGGCAACATCCTTGTAAATTTCCAACTTTATTGATATCGTTCCTGTAGTTAGGTGACCAAAACTGCACACATTACTCCAAATTAGGCCTCACCAACGTCTTATACAATTTCAGCAGATCGTCCCATCTCCAGTACTCAATACTTTGATTCATCAAGGCCAATGTGCCAAAGGCTTTCTTTACAACCCTCTCCACCTGTGACACCGCTTTCAAGGAATTATGGATTTGTATTCCCAGACTGTCTGTTCTGCCACTTTCCTCAGTGTCCTACTGCTCACTGTGTTAGTTCCATCTGTCATTTTGCAGCCTATTTTTCCAACTGGTCCAGATCCCACTGCAAGCTTTGATAGTCTTCCTCACTGTCCACTACATCTCCAGTTTTGGTGTCATCTGCAAATTTACTAATCCAGTTAACCACATTATCATCCAGATCATTGACATAGATAACAAACAACAATGGACCCAGCACCGATCCTTGCGGAATTCCACCTGTCACAGGCCTCTAGTCAGAGAGGCAACCATCTACTACCACTCTTTGGCTTCTTCCATGAAAGCAATGTCTAATCCCGTTTACTACCTCATCTTGAATGCCATGTGACTGAAACATTTTGACCAACCTCCCATGTGGGACCTTGTCAAAGGCCTTGCTGAAGTCCAGGTAGACAACATCTACTGCCTTGTCTTCATCAACTTTCCTGGTAACTTCCTCGAAAAACTCTATAAGATTGGTTAGATACAAATATCCACGCACAAAGTCATGTTCACTATTCCTAATCAGTCCCTGGCTCTCCAAATACTTAAATATCCGATCCCTTAGAATACTTTCCAGTAACTTTTCCACTAGTGATGTCAGGTTCACTGGCCTATAATTTCTTGGCTTATTCTTAGAGCTTTTCTTAAACAATGAAATAACAGTAGCCATCCTCCAATCCTCCAGCACCCCATCCATGGCTGAGGATGTTTTAAACATCTCTGCTTGGGCCACTGCAATTTACTCTTAATATATCTGTAGAAACTCTTACGATTCTCCTTTACCTTGTCTGCTGAGGCGACCTCATGTCTTCTCCCAGCCTTCCTGATTTCCTTTTTAAGTGTTCTCTTGCATTACTTATACTCCTCAAGTACCTACCTGCCATGCACCTCCTTTTTCTTAACCAGGGTCTCAATATTTCTCAAAAACCAAAGTTCCATAAACCTGTTATTCTTGCCTTTTATTTCAACAGGAGCATACAAACTCTACTCTCAAAATTACCCTTTTGAAGGCCTCCCACTTACCAAGTACACCTTTGCCAGAAAACAACTTGTCCCAATCCACACTTGCAAGATCCTTTTTGATACCATCAAAAATGGCCCTTCTCAAATTAAGAATCTTAATTCGAGGACCAGACCTTTTCTTTTCCATAATTACCCTGAAACTATTGGCATTTTAAGACCATAAAATCTAGGGGCAGAAGTAGGCTATTCAGCCCTTCCAGTCTGCTCTGCCACTTCAACATGGCTAATTAATTATCCCTCTCGATCCTGATTATGATCACTAGATGTTAAGTGTTCCCCTAAACAAACTTTTTTCATCTGCCCTGTCTCATTCCCTAATAGATCTAGATTTGCACTATCTCTAGTTGGGACTTCTATGTATTGATTAAGGAAACTTTCTTGAACACATTTGATATACTCTTTCTCATCCGGCCCTTTTACAGTATGGAAGTCCCAAACAATATGTGCAAAGTTAAAATCACCTATTATAACAACCTTTTGTCTCTTGCAGCAGTCTGCGATCTCTGTAAATTTACTGCTCTAAATCCCACGGATTGTTGGGTTAATTAATCTATAGATTAATCCCATTAACGTGGTCATACTTTCCTTATTCCTCAGTTCTACCCGTAAAGCCTCACTAAATGAGCTCTTCAGTCTGTATTGACTGAGCAGTGTCGTGACATTTTCCCTGCCACCCCTCCCTCTCTAATCCTTCCCACTCTATCATGTCTAAGCCAAAGGAACCCCAGAACACTGAGCTGCCAGTCCTGCCACCAAGTCTCACTACTGGCTACAATGTCATAATTCCAAGTGCTGATCCATGCCCGAAGCTCATCCACTTTTCTTACAATACTCCTGCACTGAAATATACGCAGCTCAGAACATTAGTGCCACCATGCTCAACCTTTTGAATCCTGACCTTGTCTGCAGGCTTTACAACATCTTTCTCCACAACAACTTCACTATCCGTGCTGGCAATCTGGTTCCCATCTCCCTGCAACTCTAGTTTAAACCCCTCCCCCTACACCCCATGTAACACCAGCAAAGCCAACCCTTCAATACAGATCTCACTTTCCTTGGAGGAGAGCCCAAAGATCCAAAAATCTGATTCCTTGCCTCCTGCTTAGTTACATGTTAGACTGTATGATCTTTCTATTTCTGGCGTCACTAATTCGTGGCGTGGGTAGCAATACTGCGATCACATCCCTGGTGGTTCTGTCCTTTAGCTTAACACCTAACTTGCTGAACTCCCTCTGCAGAACCTCGTCACCCCTCCTACCCATATCTTTGTTACCTACATGGACTGCAACCTCTGGCTGTTCACCATCCCTCTCAAGAATGCTGCAGACTCAGTCTGAGATGTCCCTGACTCTGGCACCTGGGAGGCAACAAACATCTGGCAATCTGTTTTTTTTTTGCCCACAGAGCCTCCTTTATGTCCAACAAATCCCCTATCACTACAGCTTGCCTTTTCTCCGTCTTTCCTTTCTGAGCCATAGAGCCAGACTCAGTGAAAGAGACTTGACCGCTGTGGCATCCCTCTGCTAGGTCATCCCCCTCCAGTAGTATCCAAACTGGTATACCTGCTACTGAGGGGAATGGCCAAAGGGTACTCTGAACTGGCTGCCTATCCCCTTTCCCCTCCTGACAGCCACCCGGGTACATGTATCCTGCACCTTGGGTGTAGCTACCTCCCTGTATGTCCTGTGTATCAACCCCTCAGCCTCCCAAATGATCCACAGTTCATCCAGTTCCAGCTCCAACTCCTTAACGCACTCTGTTAGAAATTGCAGCCAGATACACTTCTTGCAGGTGAAGTTGTCAGGGACACTGGAGGTCCTCCTGCCTTCCAACGTCCCATAAAAGGAGCATTCCACTATCCTGTCTGACACCCCCCCCACTCTAAATGTGCAATAAGGAGGAAAGAAACTATAAATAGTAACAAAAATCTCTCCCAAACTTTGATGAGCCAAAAGTTTGAACTCCCCACTCCAACACTGGCCCACTCACATAATGGCTGCTCCACTTAAGCCTAATTTCTTGTTATCGATCCTTGCCAAGTGCCTAATTATGTGCAAGCCAATGTTTATCTCATTATTTATATTGCAACAACTGATTAATGCAAGATTCCTTCTCTTCAAGCAAGTTACCAGAATAGTTCTCCACAATAAACTTCCAGAAGGCATCTCTCTGCCAGTGTTAAATCATACTGGGACTTTATTCTGGCTTTGTACAAAAATCTGGAATGGATGAATGAAATACAACACTCACACCATCTGAGTGGAAGACAACCTGCAATCAACAATTCACACCAATCCCCTGCCATGTGCCTGACTGAAGAATCATGCAATGGACAGTTAGGAAACCCACATCCTCACTTCTCTCTTGGTTTCCTTTCATGGTTTACCCCCTTTCTGACCCAATTAGACTGGGGCAGAGCAGAAATCAAGGAGAGAAAAAAACACCAGCATACATTTACTTGTGTATTTGAAGATCTGTTGTGGAGATCATAGTTTTTGTGAAATTAATAAGAAGATGTCTAATGATAAAAGACCTAAAGTGATCCCTCTGAATTGAGGGTAGCTTGTTTTTGCTCATGTCCTGTGGTTTCTGAAGTAACTGATGTGTCCGCTCACTGTCTGCCCACCAGGAACTTCCTGCCAAGTCTGTGGCAGTTTGCTGGGTTTCTGTGAGCTCTTTATGTCTTGACTCAGAGCTGTCTGGCCCATCCTCAAGGCTTCATCTTCATTAAGAGCAGCCACGGGCCAGGTGCTCCCAGGAGTCCATGGGCCTGTTGCATTCTTTCAACGAGGTTTTGAGCACATCCTTTTAACTTTCTCTCTCTGACCCCCAGTAACCTTCTCCCATGAAAGAACTGAAATAGAGGTCAGGGTGTTGCCTAACATCTGAGGGCAGCTTGGATTTCTCACTCGTACAAATAAGGAATCTTCATCTGCAAACCCGTTACCATGGAAAGAAATGATTTGTTGTGGTTTGCTGGGACGGACTTCCACAGCACTTCATCTCTGGACTTTCCTAGATGTAAAACTCAGCATTTGTCCTTTGTGGAAAGTATATTCCCTCTTGATAATCCCATTGAATCCCAATACTCTGAAAACCATTGCCATTGTAATTGTTGGAAACAAAGTTATTTGGCTGCAAGGCTGCCCAGTGTGGAATGAATCCAGCTGACCTGTGGTATCCCATGAAACAAAAGCAGCTAGAAATTTGGCGTTAGCTGAGAGCAAGGGTTAGCATAGTATCACCTCACAGAAATGCATATGTTTTGAAATGAACTTAAAGCACAATTTTTAAAAAAAAAAGGTGCGACTCAAGCTAACATTTGAATCTTATTGTAGCTACAATGAGAGGCTGGACATTGAAGACATTGAACCTTCTGTCTGCAATACTGCGTGAGCTTTCAGTTCAGGCCACAGGGTTTCAAAACCTATTATATCAAACTCTCCCAACTGCAACATACTTGGACTTATTTGAAACTTGTTCCTGATCAGCTTGTTTTGAATATCAGTAATTAGCATTCAATAGAAGATTTCTCCTTCATTAGGTGTGGTACCCGCTGTTTGATTGTTTGTGTATTTATTTAATTTATTGAGATACAGCACAGAGTAGGCCCTCCAGGCCCTTCAAGTCGCGTCGCCCCGCAACCCCGATTTAACCCTAGCCTAATCACGGGACAATTTCCACTGACCAATTAACATACTAACCGGCACGTCTTTGGACTGTGGGAGGAAACCGGAGCACCTGGAGGAAACTCACACGTTCCACAGGGTACAGACTTCTTACAGATGATGTCAGAATTCAACTCCGACAGCCCGACTCTATGATGTTCGGTGACTTTATTGTCTTTTGAATCACTCTACTGATTGCTTACTGTGATTCTCACAGAGTTTGAGCAGCTCCCTCAGGAGCGTCTGAAAGACGCGGTCAGGAACACGTTTGTGACCTCAGCCTCATTAGAAAGGTTGGGAGGGAATTTTTTGACTATGTCTTACAGTCGGAATGACTGGCTAAGCATTGTTAGGTAGGAAGAATCCACATTAAGTGGCACAGTGGCTGGTCGAGTTGCTGACCCATAGCTCCAGTGAGGTCTGATCAATTATAACTGCTAGTCCTGTCTCTGGGGAGTTTACACTTTCATTCTCTGACCACATGGGTCTAGTTTCCTCCCAGATCCCAAAGATTTGTGTGTTGGTAGATTAATTGGCAACTATAAATTTATGCTAATCTGTGGGGCGTTTATTAGGGTCCTGGGAAAGAGGGAAGATAAAATGGGAACAGCTTAACACACATTAGTGTCGATGGCTGTTTGGTAGTCAGTGGTCGAATGTACTTGGTTCTGAGCTGTGTGACTATGACAGTGCGTACTGCACACTCAGTCAGATTTGAGCATCTCAGGTGCAACTGTTCAATTACAACCTCTTTTATAGCTTTCGTTATAAAACCCGGGATTTTCTGGGATTGTGTTGGCATTAACTGTGTGAACTTACAGCAAGACAAAGACTTGTGAAGCACAAAGATGTCAGATGGTCAGTGCTGTTCTACCATTTGCCTCTTAGGAACTGAATCACGTCATCAAGAAATTGCTCTATTTGCACAATGGACACAAATTACACTTACCCCATTTTCTAGTGTGATGACCGTGTTATCAGAGCTGTTCAATCTTGGGGACTATTCTTTTTTTTATTCTGTTTTGTTCTCTGTCTTTTCCTATATCGGAAAGGATGTCAAGAGAAGATAGAAAAGGTTTACATTGATTATGGAGATCTAACCTATGTTCATTTCTACAAAGTTCTACAGACCTTTTGGCCAAGATTATTTCATAATTCCAGTAATGAGTGGGACAAAAATAGCTGGAGCCAAAATTTGAGAAGGAAAACCTATTTTACACCACTAAACATTAAATTAATTACTTAAGCAGGTTTCTGCAGCAAAGAATTGTTATTTAATCCAACTGTGATAATCCATTAAGCGGATAGTTTGGAAGATTGTGGGAACCCAAGGTTGGTGTCTCATCAAAATGGAGGTAAAGGACACAGTATTCATAGCCTGAGTCTCCTCCCTGTTCCTGCTTAGCCGACTCCACACTGAATCGGAAAGTTAACCCAAATACAATACACATGAAGTTTTGATATTCACACAAGTATTTATGAAGAAGGGACAATAAATATTGTTATTTAAGATTGCATGAGAAAAAATGTGTACAATAAGCGGTATATGAATGTGGTTTGGTATTTTATATATCTATCAGTCACTCTGAAGGTCGAAACCTCTTCCTGAATTATTTGTTGTCTGACCAGCTGTTTGTAAAAATAAGAAATGGCAAGAGATGGTTTCAACTCTTATTGGTTGTCGTGGATGTGTTGACATTCCCTTACTGCTTGTTCTGGACAATATTGTAATGGGTTAACTTCAAATAGATTACTCATGGATGTTTGTGGACATGGAATTTCTGTAACTTATATGACAAAGGTTCATGGACGTGCTGATAGCTACTGTATTTATTGTAGTAAAGAGGATACAAAATAAATATTTTCCCCAATTTAACTGGTGCAGAAAAAAAACTTCCCAGTCCTTTTCACGTTTATATATCCTTCGAGTATTGAATCTCCAATTGTTCTCAGACGTGTCTGTGATGCTGTGCAAGTAAGTTTTTCATTGCGTCTGGGCATATGGCAATGAACTCGACTTTGACTTTGAAGATAGTGGTGACCATTTTAAAGGGATTGACTGCTAGATTTTTCTTCAGCCTTGATGAAATAGGATCTTATTCTGTAATTAGGGCTGCAAGGTCAGCACTGGGAATACAGTCTGCATTTCCCTCCATTTAGTCACTCTATGTTGTATGCATTCAGGGCTTGCCTCTTCTTTAAACAGGACTTGGTGACTTTAAAATGGCCTCAGAGATCCTGACTTAAAGGAGCTGCCCTTCGTTCCAGCATGAAAACATCAGCCTAGGTAATTTGTAAAGAAGAGCTACCAGCAACAAATTCACAAGGAGCTTGAGAAATTCACTAACCGGGTAGTTTTATTCAAATTATGTAAAATTAATTTTCCACCAATAATTTCCCACTTTGCATTCTACTGAGTTCTTCTGCTTTAAATTATTGGACAATACAAATCAATTTGGTGTGATAAAGAATATTGAATTAATCAGGAAAGGTTCTGGAAAGTTCACTGTGGCCGTAGTTGGATAATCAGGTAGTTTTATTACACTGTCAACTTAATAGACCTAAAAAAATTAAATGCAAGTAATGGTGAATTAATGATTAGATTGGCTGCCAACACATATATTGGACAGGCATCTGAGGCAGATGAAGTGGGTATATTTTCTTTTGGTATCGAACAGAAACAATTCCAGTTTATATACAGCACATCAGTTAAGTTTATTCGGTATAAGTGATTCATCATTTTGCTTGAAAAAAAAGTAACCGGAGGAGGTTTAGTAGTGTTGCCCTGGGTTTTTGCTTTTGATATTATTATTGGCTTGAGACTACAGAGTATAATTTCAAAACCTACAGGTAAGACAGAGCTGGGCAGTGGTAAACAATGAGGGAGTTGGCTTAACAATTGAAAGGCATGCACAGCCTGCAAAGAAGGATGGATGGATGGTATTATTTGGGAAGGAAGAATGTGGAGAGATAGTGACCCAGTATACCCAGGTGCAGGAAACCCTTCTGGTCAAAAACAAAACATAAGATGTAACATTCATTCAGGGAGGCTTTGAGAAATCCTTGCAGCATCTCCCTTTTCTTCTGGTAATTTCTTTGGGTATCTGTGCTGGACTCATGAACAACATAGCCCCTCCCATTGGGGTGTGTTGATTTTCGCTGATGGGACCATCCAGATGCACAGGGACCCACCCTGCAAAACAATCTACGTGCCATAATGATCAGCTCCTTGTTATTTTTCCTGCTTTCTTTCCAGTTGCTCTATAATTTATGGTGCCACTGGTGATTGTTAGAAATAATCAGATATGTAGTCAGTGCTCTTTATACAGCTTGGCATTAAATCATTGATTATCTATATGTAAAGGTATACACCATCCCTACAGATACAGTAGATCCCATTCAATTTTAAATAGTGTCAGTTGCATGTATTTGTGTTCAACACTCAGTGACTTTTGTCACTGACAAGCAGTAAGACAACTCAGAAGTGTTTTGTTCACTGCGGTTTCAGAAACAGCCCTAAGTAAAAATGAAATGATTTCACTACTTCAATAACTTAGGAACTACGAAGAATTTGAAGGTTACAATGAAAATAAAGATTTGGAAGATACGATTGTTGAAACTATTGTACGAAGGCAATCCATTACCTGCACTAGGTGTCTGCACTGATTTTCTTCATTTACAGTCAATCAAATGAACACAGCAGTGTACACTGAATAAATTCCTCCATTGATAACTATTAGGAACCAATACAGTTTTATAATACTGGTGTGATATCACAGGATCACAAAACAAAGGAGCAGAAGTAGGCTATTCGGCCCATCGAGTCTGCTCCGCAGCTCCCCCCCATGAGCTAAACTATTCACCCATCTAGTTCCAATTTCCGGCTTTTTCCCCATATCCCTTGATACCCTGACTAATTAGATACCTGTCAATCTCCTCCTTAAACACCCTCAACGATCGGGCCTCCACAGCCACATGTGGCAACGAATTCCACAAATCCACGACCCTCTGGCTAAAAAATTTCTCCTCATCACTGTTTTAACTGGGTACCCTCTAATTCTAAGTCTATGGCCTCTTGTCCTGGACTCACCCACCAAGGGAAACAACCTTTCCACATCTGCTCTGTCCAACCCTTTCAACATTCGAAACATTTCTATGAGATCCCCTCTCATTCTTCTATACTCTAATGAATACAATCCAAGAGCCGACAGATGCTCCTCATATGTTAGCCCCTGCATTCCAGGAATCATCCTCGTAAATCTTCTCTGAACTCTCTCCAACATCAGTATATCCTTTCTAAGATAGGGGGCCCAAAACTGCACACAGTATTCCAAATGAGGTCTCACTAATGCCCCATAGAGCCTCATCAACACCTCCTTACTCTTATACACTATTCCTCTTGAAATGAATGCCAACATAGCATTCGCTTTCCTTACCGCCGATCCAACTTGGTGGTTAACCTTTAGGGTATCCTGCGCGAGGACCCCCCAAGTCCCTTTGCACTTCCGATTTTTGAATTTTCTCCCCATCTAAATAATAATCTGCCTGATTATTTCTTCTTCCGAAATGTACAACCGTACATTTGTCAACGTTGTATCTTATCTGCCATTTCTTTGCCCACTCTCCTAAACTGACTAAGTCTCTCTGCAACCTTTCCGTTTCTTCAACATTTCCTGCTCCTCCACCTATCTTGGTGTCATCCACAAACTTGTCCACAAAACCATTTAATCCATAATCCAAATCATTGATATACATTGTAAAAAGAAGCCGCCCCAACACCGACCCCTGTGGAACACCACTAGTAACCGGCAACCAATCAGAATAGGATCCCTTTATTCCCACCCTTTGTTTTCTGCCTATCAGCCAATGCTCCATCCATTTCAATACCTTTCCTGTAATTCCATGGGCTCTCATCTTATAAAGCAGCCTCATATGCAGCACCTTATCGAAGGCCTTTTGAAAATCCAAATACACAACATCCACAGCCTCTCCCTTGTCAATCTTATTCGAGATTACCTCAAAAAATTCCAATAAGTTGGTAAGGCAGGATCTTCCCTTCATGAAACCATGCTGGCTTCGGCCTATCTTGTCCTGCACCTCGAGGTATTTCATAACCTCGTCCTTGAGGATTGACTCCAATATCTTTCCAACCACCGATGTTAGACTAATAGGTCTGTAAGCAGCACACATCAAAGTTGCTGGTGAACACAGTAGGCCAGGCAGCATCTCTAGGAAGAGGTACAGTCGACACTTCAGGCCGAGACCCTTCGTCAGGACTAACTGAAGGAAGAGTTAGAAAGAGATATGAAAGTGGGAGGGGGAGGGGGAGATCCAAAATGATAGGAGAAGACAGGAGGGGGAGGGATAGAGCCAAGAGCTGGACAGTTGATTGGCAAAGGGGATACGAGAGGATCATGGGACAGGAGGTCCGGGAAGAAAGACAGGGTGGGGGGATCCCAGAGGATGGGCAAGGGCTATAGACAGAGGGACAGAGGGAGAAAAAGGAGAGTGAGAGAAAGAATATGTGTATAAAAATAAATAACAGATGGGGTACGAAGGGGAGGTGGGGCATTAGCGGAAGTTAGAGAAGTTGATGTTCATGCCATCAGGTTGGAGGCTACCCATACGGAATATAAGGTGTTGTTCCTCCAACCTGAGTGTGGCTTCATCTTTACAGTAGAGGAGGCCGTGGATAGACATGTCAGAATGGGAATGGGATGTGGAATTAAAATGTGTGGCCACTGGGAGATCCTGCTTTCTCTGGCGGACAGAGCGTGGGTGTTCAGCAAAGCGGTCTCCCAGTCTGCGTCGGGTCTCGCCAATATATATAAGGCCACATCGGGAGCACCGGACGCAGTATATCACCCCGGCCGACTCACCTGGAAAGACTGTCTGGGGCTCTGAATGGTGGTAACGGAGGAAGTGTAAGGGCATGTGTAGCACTTGTTCCACTTGTTTCCTCCCTTACCATCATTCAGGGCCCCAAACAGTCCTTCCAGGTGAGGCGACACTTCACCTGTGGGTCAGCTGGAGTGATATACTGCGTCCGGTGCTCCCGATGTGGCCTTCTATATAATGGCAAGACCCGACGCAGACTGGGAGACCACTTTGCTGAACACCTACGCTCTGTCCGCCAGAGAAAGCAGGATCTCCCAGTAGCCACACATTTTATTTCCACATCCCATTCCCATTCTGACATGTCTATCCACGGCCTCCTCTACTGTAAAGATGAAGCCACACTCAGGTTGGAGGAACAACACTTTATATTCCGTCTGGATACCCTCCAACCTGATGGCATGAACATCGATTTCTCTAACTTCCGCTAATGCCCCACCTCCCCTTCGTACCCCATCTGTTATTTATTTTTATACACACATTCTTTCTCTCACTCTCCTTTTTCTCCCTCTGTCCCTCTGACTATACCCCTTGCCCATCCTCTGGGTTCCCCCCCACCTTGTCTTTCTTCCCGGACCTCCTGTCCTATGATCCTCTCATATCCCCTTTGCTAATCACCTGTCCAGCTCTTGGCTCCATCCCTCCTCCTCCTGTCTTCTCCTATCACTTTGGATCTCCCCCTCCCCCTCCCACTTTCATATCTCTTACTAACTCTTTCTTCAGTTAGTCCTGATGAAGGGTCTTGGCCTGAAACGTCAACTGTACCTTTTCCTAGAGATGCTGCCTGGCCTGCTGCGTTCACCAGCAACTTTGATGTGTGTTGCTTGAATTTCCAGCATCTGCAGAATTCCTGTTAATAGGTCTGTAATTTTCTTTTTGCTGCCTCCTTCCTTTCTTAAATAGCAGAACTACATTTGCGACCTTCCAGTCCTCCAGAACCATGCCAGAGTCTATTGATTCCTGGAAGATCATTTCCAATGCTTCCACAATCTCCAAAGCCACCTCCTTCAGAACCCTTGGGTGCACCTCATCCAGGCCGGGAGACTTATCTATTCTGAGTCCACTTAGCTTCCCAAGCACTTTCTCTCTAGTTATCTTGACTGTACCTAATTCTATTCCCTGATACCTCTGGCTATCAGGTATATTGCTCATGTCTTCCACTGTGAAGACTGATGCAAAATACTCATTCAGTTCCTCCGCCATCTCTTTGTTATCCATTATAATTACTCCAGCATCATTTTCAATCAGTCCCATATCTACCCTTGTCACTCTTTTACTCTTCATATATTTAAAAAAACTCTTAGTATCCTTTTTTATGTTAATCGCCAACTTCTTTTCATAATTCATCTTTTCTTTCCTAATGACTTTCTTAGTTTCTTTCTGTAAGTTTTTAAAGGTCTTCCAGTCCTCATTTTCCCCACTAATTTTTGCTTCCTTGTACGCCATTTCTTTTGCTTTTATTTTTCCCTTAACCTCTCTCGTTAGCCACATTTGTGCCATTTTTCCATTCATGATTTATTTTTTTCTTGGAATATATTTTTCCTGCATTTTCCTTATTTCTTGTAGGAATTTCATCCAATTCTGCTCTGCCGTCCCTCCATTTAGTTTACTTTTCCGATTGACTTGGGCCAGTTCCTCTCTCATACCACTGTAATTTCCCCTGTTCCACTGAAATATTGATACACCTGATACCAGCTTCTCCTTTTCAAATTTGAAACTGAACTCATTCATATTATGATCACTACCTCCAAGAGGTTCCTTTACCTCCAGCTCCCTAATCGCCTCAGGTTCATTACACAGCACCCAATCCAAAACAGCCGGCGTTGGGGTGGACACTATCCCAAACGCCAGGCGGAGCCTGCCAGAGCTAGAACATTTATTCGCACACACTACCTCCAAATCAGACCACTCTTTCCTCTCTCTTCCAGCAGCATGGACAGCCCCGATTTCCACCTCCAACTCGTCAATGCTAGTCTGAACTCGAACAAAGACCTCACCCACCATGCATACAGCAATAACCAGCAAATAACCCACAGAGACACAATTTACTGATTTAAACAGGGCAACCACACAGCATACCAGTAGATCCAATCCCGGATGAGCCCCCACAATGTAGCCCCCCGGCCAGCCTCAGGGTCGCTCGGCTCGCTGTCGTTTAGGGAAACAGCCCTTGGCCCCGCCAAACTGGGTAATCAGTTTGTGTGGATGCTGTGTGATGTACCCCACCCCGCCCAAATAACAGACAATACACCAGATATGATTAAATGATTTACAGTTTATAGATATTACTGGAACTATATAATTAATAGAGAATAAAATATAAAAGGAAAATCAAAGGCGCCACACTTACCAAAGTTCAATCTCTTCATGCACAAACAGTTGGAGCTCAGGACCCTTCTCCTTCACCCTGCAACCCCTCGGACCACCTCGACCGGCTGCCTGGGACCAACAACAGTGGTCGACCAGACGCTCCACACGAGTCCGTCTCCGTCTCCTCTCGGGGTCCGACCCTGTTAGTGGACTCACAACAACTGGTCCATCCTCTGTCTCTCTCTCCCGCCTTCTCCCCCCAAAACCCCCCCGCATATACGATATCTTACAGACACACCAAAAACATAACAACTATCCCAATTGGTTCATAACATCTTCTTATCAGTAACGTGATTCAAACAAACTGCTAGCGGGAGGACTTCCTCAGCAGTTAATGTAACAAAGAAGCCCTTTCAATTATAACATAACAAAGAAGCCATTTTAATTAGACTACGCAGTGACGTATAAAAAAAGAAACCCCTACAGATGTCATCAGGCTGACTGAGGGTCACTGAGAGGAGCCTTACTTTCTTTGTGATTTTCCCGCAGCACTACTTCTGTTAGCACTTATAGTTTGGGGCAAGGTTGATAGAGATCACAGAGCTGATTAAACAGCTATCAGTCCAGCAGCCGCCAGGAGTTGTCATTGGCGATCATGATGCAAACCACCCTTACTGATTGGGAGTGATCCCAATAATTCCTTTATATCTCTAAAATTGGGGTTGATGGAAGTATTGAAAATGGCATTGAACATTAAATACCTCCAGAAAGAGGAGATCTTGCTTCTGCACCATTTACTGGATGGCTTGCATTCATGGATCAAGATCATCAGCGAGGAGCTAATTACTGATCCAGATTCTGGTGCCATTGTGAAGTGCATCACATGAGCTGTTGCTCATTTTTGCAGTGGTCTGTAAACCACCCATGGGCTTTGCCCCATGGCAAGTGATCACCCAAAACTCAAGGCTGTCCAGCAATCTCTATGAGGACTTGTGATCTGTGTCAACAGGCCAAGCAACAGTTTCTCTCCCTAACAAATCAAACTAAAATTGGGCTCAGCTACACATTATCTAAATATTAACATGTAAGTTAGAACATATAATTTAACTGCACAAATTCAGAGGCAAGAAATTGGGAATATTGGGAAAGACTGAGAGCCTACAAAATCTAGGCCTTCATTATTTGGTAATAACTCCAAGGTAGGCACCAGTCATGAAGATTCAACACGAAATATAAGGAATTCCCTTTTTAATTGGACTAAGCAGAGATGGCACTGGTGATTGTTAGAACTAATCTATATGTAATACTTCAATTTTGCTTTTTTAATAAAATATATAGTTTGGAATTAAATCATTCTCAATTCTGATATACAGCATCCTTATTTAGAAATTGTATAAAGAGCAAAGCACAAATCAATTATTTGGATAAGAATTTAATTCTGTGCCCCAGTCTCACTTGTAAAATCCATAACTTAATGTACAAAATCAGCAGCTGGAAATCTATGATCAAAATAATACTTGCACACTGCCACACTGTCATTCATTTTACTATTTTAATATACTCAGAGTCGCACAATCCTTCAGCTCAACCCATCCTTGCTGACCAAGGAGCTACGCTGAGCCACTCCCTGTGTTTGGCCAGTATACTCTAAATGCTTCCTACCTAGGTATGTTCTTGTCCAACGTTGTTTCTGCCTATTTGTACACACTTCCTCTGGCAGCCTGTTCCGTATACAGCACGTACTAGCAACTGAGCAGAAGAAGTTGCCATTTTAAATCATTCCACGCTCACCTGCTCTCTGGTATTAGACTCTCCTATCCTGGGGAAAAATTGCCCATTTTCCTCTTTATGCCTCATATCTAGAAGGTCATTGCTCAGCTTCCTTTGCTGCAAAAGAAACCCATCTCAGTCTGTCCATACAAATCTTTTCTGCACCCTCTTAATCTAAACATATCCTTCCTTAAGCATGATGACCAGAACATCTCACAATACCTGTACAAAAAGGACGGGCTGCACTTGAATCCCAGGGGGACCAATATCCTGGTGGGAAGGTTTGCAAAGGCTATTGGGGAGAGTTTAAACTAGAATTTCTGGGAGGTTGGAATCGAACTGAAGTGACGGAGGAAAGGGAGGTTGGCTCACAAATAGAGAAAGTTTGGAGACAGTTCAAAAGGGAGGATAGGCAGGTGATAGAGAAGGGACGTGCTCAGTCTGATGGTTTGTGATGTGTCTATTTTAATGTGAGGAGTATCATGAATAAAGCGGATGAGCTTAGAGCGTGGATCAGCACTTCGAGCTATGATGTTGTGGTCATTACAGAGACTTGGATGTCTCAGGGACAGGAATGGTTACTTCAAGTGCCAGGCTTTAGATGTTACAGAAACGATGGGGAGGGAGGCAAAAGAAGTGAGCGCATGGCACTGTTGATCAGAGATTGTGTCACGGCTGCAGAAAAGGAGGAAGACATGGAGGGATTGTCTGCAGAGTCTCTGTGGGTGGGAGTTAGAAACAGGAATGGGTCAATAACTTTACTGGGTGTTTTTTATAGACCACCCAATAGACCACAGGGACATTGAGGAGCAGATAGGGAGATAGATTCTGGAAAGGAGTAATAATAACAGGGTTGTTGTGGTGGGAGATTTTAATTTCCTAAATATTGATTGGCATCTCTCTAGAGTGAGGGGTTTAGATGGAGTGGAGTTTGTTAGGTGTGTTCAGGAAGGTTTCTTGACACAATATATAGATAAGCCTAGAAGAGGAGAAGCTGTACTTGATCTGGTATTGGGAAATGAACCTGGTCAGGTATCAGGTCTCTCAGTGGGAGAGTATTTTGGAGATAGTGATCACAATTCTATCTCCTTTACCATAGCATTGGAGAGGGATAGGAATAGACAAGTTAGGGAAACGTTTAAGTGGAATAAGGGGAACTATGAGGCTATCAGGCAGGAACTTGGAAGCACAAATTGAAAACAGATATTCTCAGGGAAACGTACGGAAGAAATGTGGCAAGTGTTCCGGGGATGTTTGCATGGGGTTCTGAGTAGGTATGTTCCAATGAGACATGGAAAGGATGGTAGGGTACAAGATCTGTGGTGCACAAAGGCTGTTGTAAATCTAGTCAAGAAGAAAAGAAGAGCTTACAAAAGGTTCAAAAACTAGGTAATGATAGAAGAATATAAGGCTTGCAGGAAGGAGTTTAAGAATGAAATTAGGAGAACCAGAAGGGGCCATGAGAAGGCCTTGGTGGACAGGATTAAGGAAAACCCCAAGGCATTCTACAAGTATGTGAAGAGCAAGAGGATAAGACGTGAGAGAATAGGACCAATCAAGTGTGACAATGGAAAAGTGTGTATGGAACCAGAGGAAATAGCGAAGGTACTTAATGAGTACTTTGCTTCAGTATTCACTATGGAAAAGGATCTTGGTGATTGTAGGGATGACTTGCAGTGGACTGAAAAGCTTGAGAATATAGATATTAAGAAAGAGGATGTGCTGGAGTTTTTGGAAAGCATCAAGTTGAATAAGTCACTGGGACCAGACAAGATGTACCCTAGGCTACTGTGGGAGGTGAACGAGGAGATTGCTGAGCCTCTGGCAATGATCTTTGCATCATCAAAGGGGACAGAAGAGGTTCCGGAGGGTTGGAGGGTTGCAGATGTTGTTCCCTTATTCAAGAAAGGGAGTACAGATATCCCAGGAAATTATAGGCCAGTGAGTCTTACTTCAGTGGTTGGTAAGTTGATGGAGAAGATCCTGAAGTGCAGGATTTATGAACATTTGGAGAAGCATAATGTGATTAGGAATAGTCAGCATGGCTTTGTCAAAGGCAGGTTGTGTCTTACGAGCCTGATTGAATTTTTTGAGGATGTGACTAAACACATTGATGAAGGTAGAGCAGTATATGTAATGTATATGGATTTCAGCAAGGCATTTGATAAGGTACCACATGCAAGGCTTATTGAGAAAGTAAGGAGGCATGGTATCCAAGGGGACATTGCTTTGTGGATCCAGAACTGGCTTGCACACAGAAGGCAAAGAGTGGTTGTAGACGGGTCATATTCTGCACGGAGGCTGGTGCCCAGTGATGTGCCTCAGGGATCTGTTCTGGGACCCCTACTCTTTGTGACTTTTATAAATGACCTGGATGAGGAGTGTAGCGTTGGGTTAGTAAATTTGCTGATGACACAAAGGTTGGGTGTATTGTGGATAGTGTGGAGGGCTGTCAGTGGTTACAGCGGGGCATTGATAGGATGCAAAATTGGGCTGAGAAGTGGCAGATGGAGTTCAGATAAGAGTGAGGTGGTTCATTTTGGTAGGTCAAATATGATGGCAGAATATAGTATTAATGATAAGACTCTTGGCAGTGTGGAGGATCAGAGGGATCTTGGGGTCCAAGTCCATAGGACACTCAAAGCTGCTACGCAGGTTGACTCTGTGCTTAAGAAGGCATATGGTGCATTGGTCTTCATCAATTGTGGCATTGAATTTAAGAGCTGAGAGGTAATGTTGCAGCCATATAGGACGCTGGTCAGACCCCACTTGGAGTACTGGGCTCAGTTCTGGTCACCTCACTATAGGAAGAATGTGGAAACCATAGAAAGGGTGCAAAGGAGATTTACAAGGATGTTGCCTGGATTGGGGAGCATGCCTTATGAAAATAGGTTGAGTGAACTCAGTCTTTTCTCCTTGGTGCAACGGAGGATGAGAGGTGACGTGACAGAGGTGTACAAGATAATGAGAGGTATTGATCGTGTGGATAGTCAGAGGCTTTTCCCCAGGGCTGAACTGGCTAGCATGAGATGGTATTGTTTTAAGGTGGTTGGAAGTAGGTACAGAGGAGATGTCATGCATAAGTTTTTTACGCAGAGAATGGTGAGTGCATGGAATGGGCTGCCAGCGATGGTGGTGAAGGCAGAAACGATAGGGTCTTTTAAGAGACTCCTGGATGGCTACATGGAGCTTAGAAAAATAGAGGGCTATGGGTAAAGCCTAGGTAGTTCTAAGGTCGGGACATGTCCGGCACAACTTTGTGGGCTGAAGGGCCTGTATTGTGCTACATGTCTTCCATGTTTGTAATATTCTACACTTCGTACAGCTGTAACGTGACATCCCAACTTTTGTACTCAATGCCCTAGTGAAGGCAAGCATATTATATGCTTTCTTTTACTACCTTATGCAACATAAGTGCAACACCACTCTCAGGAAATTATGCATTGTACATTGTAGCCATAGGTCTACAAAACTCCCCAGGGTCCAGTCACTGACTCTGAATGTCCTGCCTGAGTTTAACTTCCCAGGGTTTCGCTCGGCAGAAGACAAGCTCAGTTGTAGCCGACTGCAGATTTCTTCGCGGCACTCAGTGGACTCGGGCCTCGAGTTGTGGGGTCGCTTGCTTTTCAGCTGCCGGAGGAGAGGCGTCCGAGCTGTTGCACTGTACCAGGGGTGAGTCACAGCAGTTGTGGTTGACTGAAGATTTCAATTAGACTGAGGGGTCAGGACTATATATGTAGGTATTTGTCTGGTCGTGTTTTTACTGATATTCTATATGTGTTTATATATGTGAGGACTGGGGCCTCAAAGCCACAGATTCACCTAGAAAGCATCAGGATCGGTTGAGCGATGAACTCAGTGGGCTGGGAGGTCTGGGGTATTTGGAGTGCCTATAAAAAATATTCACCCCTCTCCCCCGGAAGTGTTCATATTTTATTGTTTTACAGCATTGAATCACAGTGGATTTAATTTGGATTTTTTTGACACTGATCAACAGAAAAAGACTTTCATGTCAAAGAGAAAACAGATCTCTACAAAGTGATGTAAATTAATTACAAATATAAAGCACAAAATAATTGATTGCAGAAGTATTCAGCCCCCTTTAATATGACACACCAAATCATCACCGGTGCAGCCAATTGGTTTTAGAAGTTACATAATTAGTTAATTGTAGATCACTGTGTGCAGTCAAGGTGTTTCAATTGATTGTAGTAAAAATGCTGCTGTATCTGGAAGGTCCAGCTGCTGGTGACTCAGTATTCTGGCAAAAGCTACACCATGAAGACAAAAGAACACTCCAAGCAACTCTGTGAAAAGGTCATTGAAAAGCACAAGTCAGGAGATGGATACAAGAACAGTTCCAAGTCACTGAATATCCTTACAGTAAAGTCAAACATCAAGAAATGGAAAGAATATAGCACAGCTGTAAATCTGCCCAGAGCAGGCCGTCCTCAAAAACTGAGTGACTGAGCAAGAGGGGAACTAGTGAGGGAGGACACCAAGAGATCTACAACTCTGGAGGGGTTACAAGCTTCAGTGGCTGAGATGGGAGAGACTGCGCATACAACAACTGGTGCCTAGATGCTTCACCAGTCACAACTTTATGGGAGAGTGGCAGAGAGAAAGCCACTGTTAAAAAATAACTCACGTGAAGTCTTGGCTAGAGTTTGCCAGAGGGCAAGTGGGAGACTCTGAAGTCAGCTGGAAGAAGGTTCTATGGTCTGATGAACCAAAACTGAGCTTTTTGCGCATCAGACTAAACGCTATGTTTGGTGAAAGCCAACACCACACATCATCAAAACACACCACCCCTACCCTGAAGCATGGTGATGCCTGCATCATGCTGTGGGGATGTTTCACTAGAGCAGGCCCTAGAAGGCTTGTGAATGTAGAGGGTAAAATGAATGCAGCAAAATACAAGGAGGTAGAAAAACCTGATGTAGTCTGCAAGAGAACTGAAATTTGGGAGATAATTTGTTTTCCAGCAAGACAATGACTCCAAGCATAAAGCCAAAGCTATACAGGAATGGTTTAAAAACAACAAAATTAATGTCCTGGAGTGGCCAAGTTGGAACCCAGATCTCAATCCAATTGAGAATTTATGGCTGGACTTGAAAAGTGCTGTTCACTCACCATCCCCATGCAATCCAACAGAGCTTGAGCAGAACGGGGAAAAATTGCAGTGTCCAGATGTGCAAAGCTGATAGAGATCTATCCACACAGACTCAAGGATGTAATGCCAAAGGTGCATCTACTAAATACTGACTTGAAGAGAGCGAATACTTACGCAATCAATTATTTTGCGTTTAATAATTGTAAGAAATGTAGAGCAATTTGTAGAAATTTGTTTTCACTTTGACAGGAGTCTTTTCTGTTGATCGGTGTCAAAAAGGCAAAATTAAATCCACGGTGATTCAATGTTGTAAAACAATAAAACATGAAAACTTCCGGGGGGGGGTGGTGAATACTTTTTATAGGCTCTGTACATGCATATTCTGCATCGTATTTTTATGACTATTCTACATATGTTTGTTTATGCGAGGACTGGCCTTCTAAGCCGCGATATTGACCTGCAGGCGTTGGGTCCAATTGAGAAATAATCTCAGTGGGCTGGGTTGTCTGAACTACATACATGCATATTCTTTCTCAGTTGTATTTTACTGATATTCTACATGGGTTTGTTGACTTGTATTTGCGAGGACTGTTCTTGTGGGGTGGGGCATCAGGACTCTTCTATTCCATGAATGTGTTCTTGTGCCGTAAAGTGTTTTAGCACCTCGACCCCCTAGTAACGATGTCTTGTTTGGCTGTATACACGTATGGTTGAACGAGAATTATATTTGAATTAAATTGAATTTAAAAATGCTTTATTTTGCATACAATCTGAGTTAAATTCCATCTGATGTTCCCTGATCCACTTTCCTGTATGATCTAGATCTTAGACAATCTCTTCAGTGTCTCTGACACCACCAATTTTGTGTCATCCACAAACTTGCTAATCATGCCACGTACACTCTCAAAAGCATTAATATTCATGACAGATTCATATGGTAGCACAATAGTGGTTAGCACAACGCTTTACAGCACAGGCAATCTGGGTTCAATTCCTACTGCTGCCTGTCAGGAGTTTGTATGTTCTCCACGTGACCACGTGGGTTTCCTCCGGGTGCTCTGATTTCCTCCCACAGTCCAAAGGTGTACTGGTTGATAGATTAATTGGTCATTGTAAATTTTCCCATGATTGTGCTAGGGTTAAATTGTGGGTTGTTGGGCAACATGGCTCAAAGGGCCGGAAGGGCTTATACCAGACTGTTCCTCAATAAAAGTAAAAATGACAGTGTACCCAGCACCGAACCTTGTGGCACCCCACTGGCTACAGGCTGAAAGGTAACACTGACTACCACTCTCTGACTCGGGGATCAAGAAAATCAGGTTGGTGCAGTTTGACAAACTTACTGGAGCTCTTTGAAGATATAACGAGCACAGTGGATAGAGGGGAACAGATGGATGTTATTTACTTGGATTTCCAGAAGGCGTTCAATAAGGTGCCGCATGAAAGACTTATCCATAAGATAAGGATGCATAGAGTTGGGGGTGATGTATTAGCATGGATAGAGGATTGGTTAACAATAGAAAGCAGAGAGTTGCGATACATGGATGTTACTCTGGTTGGCATTGAATGGTGAGTGGTGTGTCGCAGGGGTTGGTGCTGGGCCCGTAACTGTTCACAATATTAATGATCTGGAAGAGGGGACCGTGTGTAGTGTATCTAAGTTTGTTGATGATATAAAATTGACTGGAAAAGCAAATTGTGCAGAAGATACAGAGTCTGCAGAGAGATATAGATAGGTTAAGTGAGTGGGCAAGGGTCTGGCAGATGAAGCACAATGTTGGTAAATGCGAGGTCGTCCACTTTGGAAAGAAAAATGGAAGAGCAGGTATTAACTTAAATGGTAAAAATTGCTGCAAAGGGACTTGGGAGTGCTTGTGCATGAATCACAAAATGTTGGTTTACAGGTGCAACAGGCTATCAAGAAGGCAAATGGGATGTTGGCCTTTATTGCTAGAGGGATTGAATTTAAGTGCAAGGAGGTTATGCTGCAACTGTATGGGGTACTGGTGAGGCTGCACCTGGAGTGCTGTGTGCAGTTCTGGTCACTTTACTTGAGGAAGGACATATTAGCTTTGGAGGCTATACAGAGGAGATTCACCGGGTTGATTCCAGAGATGAGGGAGTTAGACTATGAGGAGAGATTGAGTTGCTTGGGACTGTACTCACTGGAATTCAGAAGAATGAGAATAGATCTTATAGAAACATACAAAATTATGAAAGGGATAAATAAGGCGGAGGCAGGCAAGTTATTTCCACTAGTAAGTGAGACTAGAACTAGGGACCATAGCCTCAAATTCGCGGGGGGAGGGGGGTTGTAGATTTAGGAGGGAAATAAGAAGGAACCATTTTCCCACAGATTAGTGAATCTGCGGAATTCTCTGCCCAATGAAGCAGTGGAGGCTACATCAGTAAATATATTTAAGACAAAGTTGGATAGATTTTTGCATAGTAAGGGTTATGGGGAAAAGGCAGGTAGGTGGAGATGAGTCCATGGCCAGATCAGCCATGATCTTATTGAATGGCGGAGCAGGCTCGACAAGCCAGATGGCCGACTCCTGCTCATATTTCTTATGTTCTTAAGAGAATTTGTAGAATGCCTATGAGATTACCTTTACAGCAGTTCAAGATTTAGCCCACTAGGGGATCAACTATTCTGGATTGGGTGCGTGCAATGAACCAGAATTAGGAGACAGTAATCATAATATGATAGAATTCGCCATGCAATTTGAGAAGGTGAAGTTTAAGTCAGATGAGGCAATATTAAGTCAGATGTGGAGTAAAGGAATTACAGTGACATGAGAAAGGAGCTGGCAAAAATTGATTGGAAGGGAACACTGGCAGGGATAATGGCAGAGCAGCAACGGCTGGAGTTCCTGGGAACAATTTAGAAGGCACTGGATAGATACGGCCCAAAGAAGAAGTAGGATGATGCAAACATAGGTGACAAGAAAAGTCAAAGCCAACATAAAGGCCAAACAGAGGGGATAATAGAGCAAAAATTAATGGTAAATTAGAGGATTGGGAAGCTTTTAAAAAGCTATAGAAGACAACTAAAAAAGTCACAAAGAAGGAAAAGATAGAATATGAAGGTAAGCTAGCCAATAATATTAAAGAGGATACTAAAAGTTTCTTCTGATATATAAAGTGTAAAAGAGAAGCAAGGGTAGATATTGAACCACTGGAGAATGATGCTGGAGAACTAGTAATGAGGGAAAAGGAAATGGACAAAATGAATAAGTATTTTTACATCAGTCTTCACTGTGGAAGACATTAGCAGTATGCTGGAAGTTTAAGAGTGTCAGAAGGCATAAATGAGTGAAGTTAACATAACTAGGGAGAAGGTGCTTGGGAAAATGAAAGCGTTGAAGGTAGATGATCACCTGGACCAACGGTCTACACCCCCAGGTTTCTGAAAGAGGTAGCTGAAGAGATTGTGGAGGCATTAGTAATGATCTTTCAAGAATCAATTACTTATAATTTAAGAGATAAATATGTAACATTTCTGAATATTTGGTGCCCTTATTTACAAAAGATAGGATGGCATATTTAAGTGCTCCGATAAAGATCTTGGTCCCTTGGGGAAAGTAACGAATAAGTATACCAAATTTATTTTGAACTCCATGGAGCATGTGGAAACCTTCCAATACCCAAACGGTTCTTCTTTCTTCTTTTTTTTTCTTCTTCTTTTTTAGGTAGGACTATATATGGGGGGGGGGAGGGTTAAGGGGAGGGGGGAGGGTAGACACTATCTTTTCATGTATTCATTTTGAAAATTCAATAAAAATTATGTTAAAAAAAAGGATCAATAAATTCCAGCATAGTTCCAGAGGAATGGAAAATTGCAAATGTCACCCAAGATGGGAGAAAGGCAGACAGAAGTAAATTATAGGCCAATTAGCCTGACCTCAATGGTTGGGAAGATATTAGAGTCAATTTTTAAGGATGTAGTTTAGGATACTTGGAGGCAGTTGATAGAATAGGCCGGTCTTCATGGTTTTATTAAGGGAAAACTTGCCTGACAAATCTGTTGGAGTTCTTTGAGGAAGTAACAAGTTGGATAGACAAAGGAGAATCAGTGGGTGTCGTGTACTTGGATTTTCAGAAGGCCTTTGACAAAGTGCCAAGATGAGGTTTCGTAACAAGCTAAAAGCCCAAGGTGTTGCAGGAAAGATACCCGTTTAACACCTTGGTAAAGGTTTCACAGCTAACGTTATAGGGTATTTCATGTAATAGTCTTTCTGTCGAAGCAGTGTTTGGATTGTGGTTAAAGATAACAGGTACTTTGGAATGTGAACCATCCAATCAGAAGAAAAAGCTTGGGAACAGGGGTTTTTTTGTGCCTGACATCAGTGTGAGTTTTTGTCTTTGTTCAGTGGGAGATGAAAAGAAAAGATGCTGGAGAGAATCAGTCGTAGGATTTGATCCGGTGGGAACCATGATTCAATGGAGCAAGGTGCAGGAGTCTACTGAGGATCAGTGAATATGACTTTTGGGAAGAGTTGAGCACCAACCTGTGCACTTATAATTATAAGTTTAATTATAATGGGTCCTTCTGGTTTTATCCCTTTATTTTCTTTACTAACCCTTTTGTTAAGTTAATATTCATAAATATACACCGTTTAATTATACGTGGTGTGAGGTCTGTTATTTCCGGCTAATGAGTTCTAACAGGGCAGCAAATCACACAGTATTCACACAAACTGGGGCTTGGGTGGGAGAGACATCCCAATCTCTCGGGAACGGAGTATGTATTCCCTCGACGTATGCGATCTTTTTGTGCAGTGTTGGGAAACTGCCAGATGAGACTAACCAGCCATTTCCTGAGATGCCTGAGAAGGAAGAGGGTTCACTAGCATGGATAGAGCATTGGCTGATTGGCAGGAGGCAAAGAGTGGGAATAAAGGGACATGACTGGTTGACTGCCGGTGACCAGTGGTGTCCCACAGGGGTCTGTGTTGGGACCGATTCTTTTTATGTTATATGTCAATGAGCTGAATGACAGAGTTGATGAATTTGTGGCCAAGTTTACAGATGATACAAAGATAGGTGAAGGGCAGGTAGTGTTGTAGAAGCAGAGGGACTTAGACAGATTAGGAGAATGGGCAAAGCAGTGGCAGATAGAATACAATATTGGGAAGTGTGTGGTCATACACTTTGGTAGAAGAAATAAAAGTGCAGATTGTTTTCTAAATGGAGAGAAAATTAAAAAAAAATTGAGGTGCAAAGGGATTTAGGAGTCCTTGTGCAAGATTCCCTAAAGGTTAATTTGCAGATTGAGTTTGTGGTGAGGAAGGCAAATATACTGTTAGTATTCATTTAGAGAGAACTAGAATATTAAAGCAGAATGTAATGTTGAGGCTTTATGAGGCACTGGTGAGGCCGCACTTGAGGTGTTGTGAGCAGTTTTGTGCCCCTTATCTCAGAAAGGACGTGCTGATATTTGAGAGGGTTCAAAGGTTCACAAAAATGATTCAGGGATTGAAAGGCAATTTCATTTGAGGAGTGTTTGATGGTTCTGGCCTGTACTTGCTAGAATCCTGAACAATGATGGGAGGGATCTCATTGAAATCTATCAAATGTTGAAAGGTCTCAATAGGGGAGGTTTCTTATGGTGGAAGAGTCTAAGACCAGCAGATATAGCCTCAGAATAGAGGGACTTCCATTTAGAACGGAGATGAGGAGTTATTTCCTCAGCCAGAGAGTTGTGAATCTGTGGAATTCATTGCCATAGGTGGCTGTGGAGGCCATATCATTGGGTATATTTAAGGCAGAGTTTGATAGATTCTTGATTAGAGCATGAAGGGATATGGGGAGAAGGCAGGAGAATGGGACCGAGGGGGAAATGAATCAGTCATAATCAAATGGTGGAGCAGACTCAAGGGTTTCAGAAAGAGAATGAATTACATTTTGAAGTGCTGGCTTTTGGGCAAATACATCAGCCATCTGTGCCAGCAAGATCTGCATACACATAAGAGATGCAGTCTGTATTTGAAATGTTAAAAAGTCAAATAACTAAATCGAGCATTGGATAGCGATAAATTGAGAGTAGGCACACAAAGGATTCAGTAGATTTTGGTCATTGATGTATAGCAGGGTTTTTTTTCCATTGCACATTGTGTACTACATAAGCATTAAAAGTTGCTTTTTACTGTTCTAGTCCAATCTACAGCAGGAGGTCAAACTCAGGGTTTCAAAGATGTGGTAGCAGATGGTATCAGTGTTGTACGTCCATGCTCGGTGATTGATCCATACTGTATGTAGAGGCTGTTGGTGATTATCAGACAAGTAGTGGTTTTGTCCCCACTCTCTGAATGGTACTAAGGTAATGTGTCCTTTGGAAAGGAATTAGCCAAACACATGACATCATGAGGGCTGCACGGGTAAATAATTTGTCATGAAAGGACAAGTGAATGAGCCTGTAAGTTCGATTAGACAATTCAATGGCTGCAGATGAGATTTCAAATGGCGTATATTCCCCTTATATCAGGATAGTGGATTTCACAGGCAACAATGTTTGGGGAAAAAATGGACAGCCAAAGGTTGTTGTACTTTTATGAACAAATGACAGAGATCTATTAAAAAGCAGAACCTCAGTACAGTTATTTGGAATAGTAGATGATTTGCTTACACAACTGTAGCAGAGTGGAAAATGTCAGGATGTAATTCAATGAAGTGGCCATTGCACACCAGAAACCAGACGAACAAGTGAGCTCCAATGACAAGGACACCAAAGCAATTTCGTTGTAGTATTTTGAGTGGATTAATAATTTGACCGGAGAGCAAAATGGAAAAGTGCAGTTGTTTTATTTCCACTAAGTTAAACCAAAGATTTTAAGTGACCATATAAGAGTTAAAATTATATTGCACATTAAACTACATTATAACCAATGTTTCAAAACAAGCTTTGCTAAAGGAATTGAAAGTAACACCCATAGCCAGTCATACCATCTTGTCTCTTTTAATATCTATTGAAATCCCCTTATTAATATGCCATTTTACTGAAGGTAAAATGTCCCTGGAACTGAACATCTACACTGGGTAGTTAGCATCGTAGATGTTGCATTGATAAATGGTGCATTTAATTGACACTGGCTAATCCTTAGGTAAGTAGTAGAATCTGAGGAGAATTGTTGAGAGTATGGGGATGAGATGGGGATCTAATTGAAACCTATTGAATACTGAAAGGTCTGGATGGCTCTCTTTTGGATCGGAACTACAGAGCGTCGTGGGAGCTGAATTCTGAAGGAAGGCAGTTTTTTAAAAAAACTTCTTTGACTGCAAGAAGGGCGAGACTGCGCAGGCATGTGACATCAACAGGACCGCGCGGAGAGTTTAAAAAGGAGACCACCCTATACAGCGGGCAGCGGAGTGAGTGGGAGCAGAGTGTAGGGCTTTGGTTTCAACGGGCTTCGGCGGTAAACGGGAAGAGGTGAGAGCAAAGTGCCAACTCTTCCCCCACCACCGCTTTGCGAATCAGCCCGGACAGACAGGAACAGCAGGGCTCTCACAGCTAATGGTTTAAAAAGTTCGTCTGTTTGGTGAGGTAAGTGGGTGAGTAGACTTATTTTTCCTGTTTCATTCCTGTAGAATTAAATAGCATGCCTGCAGGGTTAGTGCTTTGTTCAGGGTGTCAGATGTGGGAATCCTGGGAGACCTCTAGTCTTCCTGCTGGCCACATCTGTGCCAGATGCACCGAGATGCGGCTCCTCAGAGACCGTGTTAGGGATCCGGAGCTGCAGCTTGATGACGTACTGCTTATCAGGAAAAGTGAAGAGGTGATAGACAGGAGCTACAGGGAGGTAGTCATCCCTAGGCTACAGGGGTCAGAAAACTGAGTCACTGTCAAGACAGGGAAGGGAAATGCCTGGATAGTGGAGAACACCCCTGTGGCTGTCTCCCTCAGCAACAAATATCTTGTTCTGGATGCTGTTGAGGAGGATGACCTGACAGGGGATGCCCACGGTGACCGAGTCTCTGGCACTGAGCCTGGCGCTGTTATACAGGAGAGAAGGAGGGAGAAGAGAAATGCAGTAGTCGTAGGGGATTCCATAGTCAGGGGAACAGACAGGAGATTCTGTGAGCCTGACAGAGATACCCGCATGGTGTGTTGCCTCCCAGGTGCCAGGGTACAGGATGTCTCGGATCGGGTCCTGAATATTCTAAAGGGGGAGGGTGAGCAGCCAGTTGTCTTGATACATGTTGGTACCAATGACATAGATAGGACAAAGGAGGAGGTCCTGAAGAGAGATTTCCAGGAGTTAGGAAGGAAGCTGAGAAGCAGGACCTCCAGGGTAGTAATCTCCGGATTGCTACCTGTGCCACGTGCTAGCGAGGGCAAGAATAGTCAGATCAGGCAGATGAATGCGTGGCTGAGAGACTGATGTAGGGGGCAGGGCTTCAGATTCTTGGATAATTGGGATCTCTTCTGGGGGGAGTATGACCTGTTCAAAAAGGACAGGTTACACCTGAACCCGAAGGGGACCAATATCCTGGCGGGAAATTTTAATAGAGCTGTTAGGGAGGGTTTAAACTAATTTGGCAGGGGGATGGGAACCGGAATGATAGAGCGGAGGAAGGGGAAAACAGAAATAAATCTAAGATAGTAGGCCGTAAAGATGTCAGGAAAGACAGGCAGCTGATGGGGCAAATTTGTAGCCATTGGGATGAGTTGCAGTGCAATAAAGTTGCAGTGAAATCAAAGTGAAAAGTATCAAATACTGGTCTTAAGATGTTGTACTTAAATGCACACAGCATAAGGAATAAGGTGGATGATCTTGTTGTACAGCTACAGATTGGCAGGTATGATATTGTGGACATCACTGAGACCTGGCTAAAGGATGCATGCCTCTGGGAGCTGAACGTCCAAGGATACACGGTGTATCGGAAGGATAGGAAGGTAGGCAGAGGGGGAGGCGTGGCTTTATTGGTAAGAAATTATATTAAATCATTAGAAAGAGGTGATATAGGATCGGCAGGTGCAGAATCTTTATGGGTTGAGCTCAGAAATAACAGGGGTAAAAGGACCCTGATGGCAGTTATTTATAGGCCTCCAAACAGATGCAGGGATGTGGACTACAAATTACAACTGGAAATAGAAAAGGCTTGTCAGAAGGGCAGTGTTATAATAATTGTGGGGGATTTTAACATGCGAGTAGCATTTGGGAAAATCAGGTCAGCACTGGATCCCAAGAGAGAGAATTTGTAGAATGTCTGCGAAATGGCTTTTTAGAACAGCTTGTTGTTGAGCCCACTAGGGGATCGGCTGTACTGGATTGGGTATTATGTAATGAACCAGAGGTGATTAGAGAGATTGAGGTGAAGGAACCCTTAGGAGGCAGTGATCATAACATGATTGAGTTCACTGTGAAATTAGAAATAGAGAAGCCGAAATCTGATGTGTCGGTATTTCAGTGGAGTAAAGGAAATTACAGTGGCATGAGAGAGGAACTGGCCAAAGTTGACTGGAAAGGGACACTGGAGGGAAAGACAGCACAGCAGCAGTGGCTGGAGTTTATGCGAGAAATGAGGAAGGTGCAAGACAGGTATATTCCAAAGAAGAAGAAATTTGAGTGGAAAAAGGACGCACTTGGTTGACAAGAGAAGTCAAAGCCAAAGTTAAAGCAAAAGAGAGGGCATACAAGGAAGCAAAAATTAGTGGGAAGACAGAGGATTGGGAAGTTTTTAAAACCTTACAAAAGGAAACCAAGAAGGTCATTAAGAGAGAAAAGATTAACTATGAAAGGAAGCTAGCAAATAATATCAAAGAGGATACTAAAAGCTTTTTCAAGTATATAAAGAATAAAAGACAGGTGAGAGTAGATATAGGACTGATAGAAAATGATGCTGGAGAAATTGTAATGGGAGATAAGGAGATGGCAGAGGAACTGAACGAGTATTTTGCATCAGTCTTCACTGAGGAAGACATCAGCAGTATACCGGACACTCAAGGGTGGCAGGGAAGAGAAGTGTGCGCAGTCACAATTATGACGGAGAAAGTACTCAGGAAGCTGAATAGGCTAAAGGTAGATAAATCTCCCGGACCAGATTGAATGCACCCTTGTGTTCTGAAGGAAATAGCTGTGGAGATTGTGGAGGCATTAGCGATGATCTTTCAAAAGTCGATAGATTCTGGCATGGTTCCGGAAGACTGGAAGATTGCAAATATCACTCCGCTATTTAAGAAGGGGGCAAGGAAGCAAAAAGGAAATTATAGACCTGTTAGCTTAACATCGGTGGTTGGGAAGTTGTTGGAGTCGATTGTCAAGGATGAGGTTACAGAGTACCTGGAGGCATATGACAAGATAGGCAGAACTCAGCATGGATTCCTTAAAGGAAAATCCTGCCTGACAAACCTATTACAATTTTTTGAGGAAATTACCAGTAGGCTAGGGAAGGGAGATGCAGTGGATGTTGTATATTTGGATTTTCAGAAGGCCTTTGACAAGGTGCCACACATGAGGCTACTTAACAAGATAAGAGCCCATGGAATTACGGGAAAGTTACATACATGGATAGAGCTTTGGCTGATTGGCAGGAAACAGAGAGTAGGAATAAAGGGATCCTATTCTGGTTGGCTGCCGGTTACCAGTGGTGTTCCACAGGGGTCAGTGTTGGGGCCACTTCTTTTTACATTGTACATCAACGATTTGGATTATGGAATAGATGGCTTTGTGGCTAAGTTTGCTGACGATACGAAGATAGGTGGAGGGGCCGGTAGTGCTGAGGAAATGGAGAGTCTGCAGAGAGACTTGGATAGATTGGAAGAATGGGCAGAGAAGTGGCAAATGAAGTACAATGTTGGAAAGTGTATGGTTATGCACTTTGGCAGAAAAAATAAACGGGCAGACTATTATTTAAATGGGGAAAGAATTCAAAGTTCTGAGATGCAACGGGACTTGGGAGTCCTCGTACAGGATACCCTTAAAGTTAACCTCCAGGTTGAGTCAGTAGTGAAGAAGGCGAATGCAATGTTGGCATTCATTTCTAGAGGAATAGAGTATAGGAGCAGGGATGTGATGTTGAGGCTCTATAAGGTGCTGGTGAGACCTCACTTGGAGTACTGTGAGCAGTTTTGGTCTCCTTATTTAAGAAAGGATGTGCTGACATTGGAGAGGGTACAGAGAAGATTCACTAGAATGATTCCGGGAATGAGAGGGTTAACATATGAGGAGCATTTGTCCGCTCTTGGACTGTATTCCTTGGAGTTTTGAAGAATGAGGGGAGACCTCATAGAAACATTTCGAATGTTGAAAGGCATGGACAGAGTGGATGTGGCAAAGTTGTTTCCCATGATAGGGGAGTCTAGTACGAGAGGGCATGACTTAAGGATTGAAGGGCGCCCACTCAGAACAGAAACGTGAAGAAATTTTTTTAGTCAGAGGGTGGTGAATCTATGGAATTTGTTGCCACGGGCAGCAGTGGAGGCCAAGTCATTGGGTTTATTTAAGGCAGAGATTGATAGGTATCTGAGTAGCCAGGGCATCAAAGGTTATGGTGCGAAGGCGGGGGAGTGGGACTAAATAGGAGAATGGATCAGCTCATGATAAAATGGCAGAGCAGACTCAATGGGCCGAATAGCCTACTTCTGCTCCTGTACAGACAGCATTTCCAATATAGGAGAGTCTAGTTAATCTGGTCATAGCCCTAGAATAAAAGGGAACGGAGACAAAAAAGAATTTCTGCAGCCAGAGGGTGATGAATCTGCCATGGAGGACTGTAAAGTGTTTGGAGATGCCACGTACCCCGTGACAGGAATAAAGAAACTAGCAGAAATAGAAACCACTTTGGAGTCTCGTATTGCTATAAACTACTAATATTTATTAGTAACTACGCAATACAGTAATATCGCAGTAAATAAATCACACAGGTTAGCAATGAATATATAAGTACGCAAATCAGTAAGTGTGGAAATATATGTATGAAAACCAAGCTTCTTTAGGTCTAGGGGTAAAAAGATACAGTCTTACGATGTTGAGTCAAGTCCAGTTCAGTTCAGTTCGTGGTATGCAGTTGAGTAGTGATGGGGAGAGAGAGTGAGTCGAGTCTTCAGGTGAGCTGATGCCGTCGATCTTCTCGTCGTCCTCCGAAATCCTTTACAAGTCACCGACTGTGACTTTAACCAGGGGGACCGGTTTTCCTGTGGTGGAGCTATCACCCTGGCAAGGGTGGACACATAGACAACTCCCCACCAGTCAACCCCTTCTTCACAGGTGGAATAGCAAGTTGGATCGATCCGCCTGATCGATCCTCCAAAACCCACTTTCTCTGCGGGTACAACAATGCTCCTTCAGTGTCCAGATCATGTGTCCTGAGGTCTGTATCATCTGACCTCTCATTTATTTCACCAGGCTGAGCATCACCTGTCATTCAAAGAGTCCCTCCCTCCTTTGTCTGTAAAGGAGTACAAGCAGGCAACAAGTCCTTGAAAGTAACATCAATAATCTGCCTTTGGTCACCATAGGAACTTTCGGGCTGCTCGGTGCTGTCTCCAACTCCAAACTCAGTAGAAATCCAAAGTTACTTCCAATGCCTTAAAGTGACAGTCCAACTGTTAATCTTCATCTCTCTCTCTCTCTCCTTTCCAAACAAACCATCAATGATGAATGTCTCTCTCTGTCTCTCTTCAAACAGTTAATAGGGGCACTCCAGGATCCCCTCACAGAGAAAAGATACTTGAAGCAGAGATTGATAAGTTCTTGATTGGTACTGCCCATTAATGATTACAGGGAGAAGGTGAAATAATGGGACTGAACAATACGAACAAACCATGATTGAAAGGCAGAGTAAACTTGATGGGTCGAATGGCCTAATTCTACACCTGTATCTTATGACCATATAACTTCATGGAACGGGGACACCCCTTATTAGGGAGAGATCGCGCCTGTGGCACGTCCAAATACCGGGTGAACGAGTAGTCTTTGGGGTACTGCAAGTCTGTGTCTTTATTGATGCTTTGTTGCATGCTTGAGACCTCGGTGGGGTGGGGGAGGTGCTGACCCTTATGCATGGGTGGGGGGCGCTTTGGGGTTCTAACAATTAACTGTCATTCATTCTTTGGGGCACTCCTGTTTTTGTGGATGTTTGCAAAGAAAAATAATTTCATGATGTATATTGTATACATTTCTCTGACATTCAATGTACCTATTGAGATTCATGTAGGATTAATGTCAATAGCTGTTTGATGGTTGGTGCAGACATGGTAGGTCAAATTGTTTTTCCTGCTGCCTTTCTCTAGAACTATTTCTTTGAATGAAGAATGGTCAGAAAACCTGAACTTTGGAAACAAAACAGGAGAATAAATTATATATCCTAAACTATTTAATTTTTTTATGGTCTTGCACCTTCTGTAAAGCCAAAAGAGCCATTTAATAAAATAATTGAGATAATAATCCTGTAAACAAAAATAAAGTTGAATCCAGAGCTGGATCAGTCTTTCTGAAAGTTATGTGAGATTGTTCCTTCAATAAATCTGATCCTGAATTGTACATTTACATAATCAAAACTCACCTTCAAGAAAGTCAGCACCTGAAACGTACAGAAATCATGTGCAGTACTTCTGTATTGGGAAAGTTAATTTGTATCTTAAATTTTAAAAAATCTTGTTTGGAGGAAGACATACATTGGTACTTTTTATAAACCAGTGGAAAAAATGACAAAAAGTTAACAAGTTTCATCAAGTTGGCATCACTGCAGTTTATTAACAGTTACTTCAGTACCACACACATCACAACTCAGTACATCTTTACAAGTCAAGCCTTACACACAGCTGTACACTCCAAATTATGAAAATAATCAGAAACTTAAATGAAAGGAGAAAGAAATACCTGTATATCAATATTCCAATTACAATAAAAAGTTATTTATACCAATCAAGTTTACAACTTTCCCATCCTTGTTGGTGTAGACATATTCACATTTCCAACATTATTTTCACTGAAATTACTACCAATACATTTACAAACTAAAATACATATGTACAGTCTCCATTTTTTTATACGTACAATTTCAAGCCACTGGAAAAGTAAATGGCATCTATATCTATATTAAATTACTTAACACCCATTTCAAGTGTTTGCTGGCAAAAAACATTAGCACCTTATATTGACAAAATGTGCATATTAAAAATACCATAATTACAAAGTAAAATACAAAGCAGAAGGTCACTTGATTTATCAAGTACAATACATAATACATTCTGTGACATACTGTAAATGGTAATCTAAAAATGTAATGATAAGGAAAAAACAAATTAATCTAAATGGGGGAAGAAGTTGAAATAAGGAAAAGATAATGCATTTGAAATTAAGTAGTTAGTGTTACAAATAAGGATTTTTTTCCCCTTGTATTCCAACATATTTTTTAAGTGATAACCATGTCAATTTACTAAAAGGGAGCTGAGCCATTAAGGCAACCTGTTTATAATTGTTAATTCTGTGGGATGTGCTTGGAATGATTCAAATCTAGAAAGAATTCACAATCTATGCATTGAACCATCAACCACACCATTTTACAGATTAAAGGGTACACACACTTAATTTTCATATAATCTGGGAAGACCTTGATGTTTTCGACAGGAGGCTATCATATTTGTTAATGTTAAAGAAAAAATATGAAAGAAGCCTATATTTCAAAAGAACTTGCAGTGCTAATGAAATCTTATTCACCTTTAAAATTTTTATTTAGCTTCAACTGTCTGTTAGTTCATGTAACCTTTCTTCTCAGCTGGAGGGTGGTAAAACTATAAGGAGTAATGATCTGTGCCCATTGTCTTGTATAATACAGCAACTGTTGTCCACTCATTACTAAGTTCTTGTAAGCAAGCAAAAAATATTGCTACATGTGCACTCTCAATATTCCAAAACGCAAGAGAAATGCTAAAACAGGACTTGTTCTAAAATGTGATTATCTATGCAAAATATAAAATTAATAGATGCACACTGTAGCATTAATCTTGAACAGTTAAATACAGGAATAAAATAATTGTGCAAATAAGGTCATCACACCAAAGCCATACTAGAGATGTCTTCTATAAAGCAAACTATGGGGTAATTATTCATACTGTGAAATTTAGGCAGACTCCAAGAAATAAAGCTTATATCACACTTCTGACCACAATGCAGGCAAGCTTTTCTTTTCAATGCTCACGTGGGCTAATTTCATATCTAACAAGCTGGCCAAATACTGAAACTGACTATATAACACTAAATAAAACAGGTGGAAAACTAACAAATAATGACATTGTGCAGAAATGTGTAAAGAGCATGACTTTGAGAAGCACAATTTGGCTTTAGTTTTAAGAGTCAATCATAAATTGCGTATTGAAGGTAGCCATGAAACTTGGTGCAATGGCAGAGGTGTAGCTGGTCCTTCTGCACATCAGATGCAACAATCAGTATAATACTAATCATAAAATAAATCTGAGAAAAAGTAGCAAGGATAGCAATGTGAAGTTTACACAAAATAAATTTGACCTCATCACATAGCTTCACTGCAACATGTTTGTAGATTAATGCACCTATTTTCACAATAATTTATTGCAACAAGTTGCAACTTAAAATTACTTTTCTGAAAAGAATTAGCCCTGAATAGCATCATGACCTTGTAGAGTGATAGCATATTTAAATGAACATATTTCTTAGGGAACTGAATGTCAATCAATTCCATCTGTTTAGTGTTTTTCCAACTATTAAAACTCCCAGAAAGCAGAGATTTTCAGAACAAAATAGCCATCTACATCATCACCATCATTTGACAGTTCATGTAATTCAAGGTAAGGCTTGCTATAAATTTGAATTGAATATTATGAAATGTTATTAAATTTAACATTTTTCAAATGCATTTCACATCAAGTCACACTGCCTACTTTCTCCCCCAAGTAAGTCACATTTAGAAACTCAAAGTGAAACCGCTTCACAAATAAATCCCATCTTTCAGAGCTGCAGATCATTAACAATTCTACTGTTCTGATGCTGTTGAGGTTTCCTTGTTAATGACAAAACCAATCACAAGAGGATGGCGATGCCTTTTACAAATATAAGGAATTGTCAACAAATTGTGATTAATCCAATTACATGTTCAAGACTGTGAATATTAAAGTTACGAAAATGCAAAAAGAGAGAAGTCATTTGCAATGACACCACTCCAAAGTGATTCAAAATGATTAAATCAACAGAATACACATAGTCAAGTTCAAGTATACGTTTAGAGTCTGACACCACAAGGCAGACTGGATAACAAGAAGCAAAATAGCAAAACACACTAAAAGCAGAGTGCAAAAACTAAGTAAAATATGATAACAGATAAAACATTCAACGACACAACAATGTAAAGGGCAAATTTGCTTACACACTGCAAGCAGCTAACAGCTTGAAGTGTACATGGACATCAACTCTGCTACATGTGGAATTAACAGAGCTATGAATGGAAAATAAATCTGATCTGGACCACAGTACTTCTCCCTCCCTTCCAATATCTATTTAATTGTTCCTTCTTAAAAACATATCGAACGGGTTCCTATAGTGCAGTGGGATATTAAATCTAAGTACGTGCACAGATAAACTATCAGCTAGATTCAAACAAATAGCATATAACATCATAGAACCTGCTACATAACATGAGATAATCTGCACACTCAAAAACATTGAATTAATTCCAGTAAATTAAGTACCACATTCTAAATTACCTTCTCGTGTTGCTTTAGAATGCTGAATTCTATTATGTTTCTGGAAATTATGATATTATTCAACAATGATGATTTTGACAATGACAATGATGCCTAAGGTCAGAATGTGTGTCAGCAGCATTTAAAAATTTAAAATCAGTATAACTCCATTTTAAGGTTCATTATCTTAAAATGATGGAATACAATACTCCAACGATATTCTGTTTTCATGTTCACAGGTTTTATCATCCTAATAAAAGGTGCTACAACAAATTACAGTCTTGCTACACACAACCATCTGAAAGTTTCATTCATAAAGCTCAGAGGATTGCAGGATTTGCAAAGTTTTACAAAGCGAGCTGGATTTTTCATTTATAAATATTTAATACTCCTCGGCTGCAGTAGAAAATATCAAGTCACTTTTGCTCCACATATTCACTTGCAAGAGGATAATCAAGCTGAAAGCAACGAAGCATTAGTCTGCAACTTACTTTAATCTCTCAGTACTGCTCATGAGCCATTGCTGGCACCTGCTGCTGGGCGACAATATTTACCCACGTAATGGAGATTAGCCATTAAACCGGAATTGTTTTAGACAATAAAATGCACATTTTTCATGTAAGTTACATAGACTGTCAAAATTTAAATTCAGATTATATAAAACTGCAAAACTTCCATTGTTTATCCAAATTAATTTTCAAGGCATCCAATCTTTAAAGCTTGGTAAACCAAATGCTAATTTTGGAAGGCAAATCCATGGAAGTTACTCTCTAGAAAATTCCAGTATGTAATCGAACTGACATGTAAATAAAGAGTGTTATGCAATACAGTGAGCCATTGAGTTTTAGCATCACTTATTTGGCTGAATTACTACTGTAGTACTACTGAATTACAGTATATTTTTATTTATTGGCTCCCATTAAGCAATTTAGTCCTTTTATGTATTAGGCCACTGATTTTTTTTATGGCTGGTTTTGTAATGACAAATCTGGTTATATCGTTTGGCTGATTAAAAAGTAACTGACTATAGAACAAGTATCATCAGTTGTAGTGGGAACCATCACCATCAGGCAAAGAAGCCACTCAGAATTGCATTTTAAGCAGTACTTCAATGCTTTCAATTAACAGCACTTAGAAGGTTCAATTTATTTGAAAAAAACAAAGCGAGAGAGAGGGATGAATAGCAGGGCAAAAATAAAACAAATACTTTGTAACAAAAGAAACAAGTAGCAATTTTGGAAAGGAAGGGGCACACAACCACGGGTTTGGTGTTGATGTAAAATGTAGGTTTCCTTAGAGGGGGAAAAGAATTAGAAACTGAAACACCAGTATAATTTTCTGAAGTTCTCTCAAATAAATACTGTTACAGTCTAATGGAAAGGCATTCATCACAAGTTCATTTTGGTGCCAAGGTCTGACTCGTACTACGACTTCTGTTCACTTGCTGTTATCTGCTGTGATGGACTTTCTGGCTTCAGAATCTGGTACGTGATGAGGTATTCTGGATAGGCCTGGGTTAAAAAATGCAAATGTTACGATGACTCAAAAACAAATGAACAAAAACAGTGCACAAGAAACTCAAAAACCTCATTTAATTAATTAAATCTAAGGCTGAATTTTCCAAAGAATACATCCAAATCTGCCAAGTAAATAATGTTAAATGCGTTCAGGCAAGAACAAAATGTTAAAACATCTCCTTAAGTGCCACTGTCAAGCAACCTAACTTTGTGATTAGTCTATGACAAGCATTTCCTAAAGAGTGGGTGAACACAGTGGGAGCATTCATTTCATAATAAACACTGCAAACACTAATAACATCAAGTTCTAACTAAGAGGGAAACACTGACCAGAATACATGGAGGAATTATTCCTTGACTGATCTTTGGAAGACTCACTTATAAATTTCGAAGACTACAATAACGTCACTAACAAACACATGTCCACACTAACTGTGTGCCCAAGTCTAGAAGAGATCCACTGTAGACTAGTTAATACTATAGTTACTAGTCTGACCAAAATGTTACTAATAGGTGATGCTTAACTGTGATCTGTCACAGGACAATTAGTTTTGAGTATTTTTTATTGGTGAGTTGAGTATTTCAGAGAGTGTTACATCCATCTAAATGTGTTATCAATTCAAAGCCAAAAAATTCTTCACATAACAGATTGTATCATGCTGGCTATAGTTGCAGGATCCATAACTCCATTGACTTCAAAGGAATTTACAGTGCACAGATTTAGTAAGTTAATTTTTTTTAATGAAACCATAGAAAAACTACAGCACAGAAACAGGCCTTTTGGCCCTTCTTGGCTGTGCCGAACCATTTTCTACCTAGTCCTGCTGACCTGCACACGGACCATATCCCTCCATACACCTCCCATCTATGTATAATGATTTAAGATTGTAAGTGATTTAGTTGTTAGTTACATCTTTAACTGTTCCAATTTCAGAAATATTTAAGTAGTATAAAAACTATTAAAGTGACACAGATTTCAACAGTGGCAAAGCTATGAAGTTAAATTTTACAGGTTTTTGGCTTGTAACTATGTAGAGGCCCAGATGAAACTTCACCCAGGATAGGCATAAGTCACAACAAATTGCCTCATAAGAGGATCAAAAGCCACAGTATACTTCATGACGTGCTGAAATCATAGTAAACTACGAGACTCAACACATTCAACAGCCTTAAATTTGGCAGAGATTGCACAAAATGCCATATTGAAGTGCCTCATATATTAAACCTTTTCACAACATGGGCTGATGTCACACTAAACTAGTTCTTGAAATCAATTAAAGAAGTACCACAATCTGATGTGATGGGCAGAGATAATCAACCTAACTTTTTGAGCTCTACAGATATTAAACCACTATACTAGCTGGGTTAGGGAACAAAAATACCTCACATCATGGGTTAAAGACAAACTACCTCACAAATTAGTAGTGGCAAAATTAAACAACCCACTGAAATGTAATAAAGTAATTTTAAACATTCTTATTAGGTGGACTGAAGTCAGAAGGTGGATTATTTCACAAAATGGAGATCATTAAATTCTCATCCTTAAATTGCCAACAGGAAATGGACAGAGATCACATCAAGTTATTATCTTAGAAGTCAAATTAAACAATCGTATAAGGCAGGTAAACATCAAATAAACTGAGGCTAGTCATATTGCTACTAACTCAATAAAGGCGCACATCAATAAGCTACTTCAAAGGTTATGTCATCTTATGAGATGGGCTAAAATGCATGATTACTTCACATGGTAACATTAAATTTTTATGTAATAAGATGGCAGTTCATTAGACACATTTAATAAAGACAGAGATATACTAAACTTTGTCATGACATGACTCAGCCTTAGAATGCTACTTGAGTTGGGCAAAGAACATATTAAATCAGATATGCAGCACAGTACAGGCCCTTATCCTTCCTCAGTCTCCACACGCTGCATCTACCTGTATTCCGACTGTCCTATGCTCTGACCTATCACTACAGTTCTCCCTCCCCCCCGCCCTGCCAAATGAGTAAAACCCACAACAGCTCAAGTAAATTTGCCTTCAAGAATATCAGTCCCCTTCAAGTTCAGGTGTAACCCATCCTTTTTGCACTGGTCATACCTTCCCCAGAATGGATAGAAATTCCTCACCCACACATTCATCTGGCAAATCATCTTATTCTTACCCTCATTTGTACGTGGCACAGGCAGCAATCAGAGATAACTACACTTGAGGTCCTGATTTTCAGCTGCCCTCCTTATTCTCTCGAGGAACTCATCCCCTTTCGCAGCTACAGTATGCTGTTGGTATCAATATGTACCACAACTTCTGGTTGCTCACCCTGCCTCCTTCGAATGCTGTTGACCCAATCCAAGACATCCCTAACCCCAGCACTGGGGAGGCAACATCACATCCACAGAATCTACTGTCTGCTCCCCTAACAACCGAATCCCCTATCACCACTGCATCATTCCTTCCCCCGCCACTTCCCTTCTGAGCCACACAGCCAGCCTGAATGCCAGAGATGCAGTCGCTGCAGCTTTCCCCCCACCAGCAGTATCTACAGTGGTACACTTGTATCGACAAGGAATGGCTCAAGAGCACTGTCTGCCTGTTCTCTTTCTCTCCTGACAGCCACACACTGCAGAGTAGGGGTGACTACCCCTCTGTAGATCCTCAGTCTCCCATGTTGAACCAATTTTAATAGCCATTTTTTGGTATTCATTCACACGTTTGAACATTTTAAATAGCTGGAGAGTGTTCAATTTCCAGATGATTCAGTACCTGCTCTCCTCTATAGATAACATACTCTGCGTAAGCAAGTCCATTGACACTAGGTCTTCCAATCACAGAATGATGTCCTGGTGGGGCATGAGCCATCTTCATTGCACTGAACTGTAGAAATGACTTCCCAAGTGTAACTCTGCAGAACAGCATCTGCCTGCAGTCAGAAAAAGGTGTTTTTTTGAAACAAATATACATGGGCAATATTACATTAATCAACCATGGAAAATGTGGCATAAACAGACCTAACATATCCTTTCAGCATTATTTTCTAACATTATGCACATAATGTATGCAATACAATGACCAGATATGTACTTGCCTAACTTAAGCACAATTTGGGAAAGTTAAAAGAACTCGTACAGTAAAATGCTAATTAAAACTTAATCAAAGGTATGATGATGTGGGTGAGTGGGACTGAAGTATTTTTAATTTAGAATTCAGATCAGAGGGAGGGAGTCAGTAGACATGCTCAACTGAAACAACAGACAGAAACAAAAATCCAAACTATTTCCTTTACCATATGGCTGACTATCCAGATAATAGAAAACTTTTCTAATTACATGTTTGTCACAGAGAAATGGTTATATCTGTGCCCAATGGAGACACCTACATGTGTCATTTAATGCAGCATTGATATAAACAATCAAAACAGGAACTGCTGGAGGTAAAAAGCAGGCCCACCAATAGCTGAAAAAGGATAAAAGCAGGTATTTAACATTGGTTTTTTGACTAACAAATAGAATGAGGAGGATCATATCAAAATCATGCCAGGTGTGGAGATGGTTTTGGATTATGCTAAATTGTCTAGAACATAAAACAGCTTACTGCCATTTAATTCCTCCAAGATGAAAAAAAAAAGGAAAACTGGTCTCTCTACAAATTTTATTTTAATAAAAGATGCAACAAGAATTTTATTTGATGATGAATGTGTGGAGAGGAGACCCACTCACTTCTCCTGAAGAAATTAATCAAGCTAATTTCATAGAATGGGTCACAATTACTCTTGAATATTGTCATACCTGTTAATTTGTGATTTATTTTGACTGTTTAATACAACAAACAAAAAATATTGATTGGAGTAACTATCTGGGTACGCCACAACTTTGTGTGGATTGAGATCACAATCTTGTACTTCTGGCACATGACCGCAAGAAACTGTGGATACAGGTCAGCTAATCATGGAAACCAGCTTCATGGATTGTGTCTACACATCTCACTGTTTCAATAAAACATCCAGCATAATCAAAGATCCCACTCACCCCAGACATTCTCTCTGCTGCCCCCCTCCCATCGGGAAAAAAGTTTGAAAGCATATACCACCAAGCCCAGCTTCTGCCCCATTGTTAAAAGACTATCGGAAGCATCCCTGGTACAATAAGATGGACCTTGCAACTTAAGTTTACCTGCACTGCATCACTTTATTCTGTCATTTTGCTATCATGTACTAGCTCAATGCACTGTTGTAATGAATTGATCTGTATGGATAATATTCAAGACAAGTTTTTCACTGTACCTCAGAATATGTAGACAGAGTTGAAACATTTACTGCACCAGCCTTTACCTGTGGCATATGTAACATGACCGATCCTTATGAGTTGGACATCCAGTACCCCCTCCAATACCATAGACATACTGATTGCTTTTTGAGGAATTCTCTGCAAAGTAAATTCCTGCACCAAACATCCCACCGATATAGGCATGCCTTTCATCAAACCCTTTATAAATGATAGCATTGATGAATGGAGAACCTGGAAAGCAAATTCAAAATTAAAGTTTGCTTAGTATGCACACTATTAAAATAATCCCAACAATATGTAATAAAAAGTAATTTGTCCACTCTGTTGCCTATCCAGTACCTGCAGAGATTAAGTAACTGAATCAACAGCTGAAATATAAATAGATGAACAGAAGAAACAGGAACATAAGCACAGGCCGTTTTGCCCCCTGAATCTAGTCTGTCCTTCAACAAAATCTTTGCTGACCTACTTCATATGCACTTATATCTTTTGAATCTTTTAATACCCATGAGCCCATCAGTTTAAACACAATAACCCTCTTCTCATTGTTCCCATCAGGAAAGAGGTTTAGAAGCCAGAAGACATACTGAGCGATTCAGGAACAGCTTCATCCTGCTGCCATCTGATTTCTAAATGGACATTGAACCCATAAATACTACCCCACTACTTATTTTTTTCTTTTGCACTACTCATTTAATTTAACTATTTAATAGGCATATATACTTAATGAAATTCTGTTTTGTCCTCTCTATATTTATCATGTATTTCATTGTACTGCTGCCATAAAGTTGAATTTCAGAACAATGCCAGTGATATTAAACCTGATTCTTCTTCTTCTGAATAACCATGTCCCTGAAACCCCCCAGGGTAGAGAATTCTAAATATTCACTCTCCGCTAGGAAGAAATTTAACTCATCTCAACCTTTGCTCCTATTTCTGATACTGACTCTTAGTCCTAGATTACGTAGCCAGGGGAAATGTTATCCTGTCAATCCCTATACATGTTCTAATGCAGTCACTTCTTATTAATCTAAACTCCAGAGAAAAAAGGCCTAGTCTATTAAGTATTTTTATGATACATCCACCATCATTATAGTCAGTTGCAAGAATCCTTGCTGCATTTCTTCCAGACACCAAGTAAACCCATTTTTAGTTATGATGGCCAAAACTGCACACGATGGTCTCACTAGGCCCTATATAACTGTAGTACAACTTCTTGGACTCAAATCCTCTAAGAGTACCATATGCCTTCTTGATTGCCAATTGTAGCATCACATTTAACTCACTGTCTTGTAACGATTCCCAATTTACATTTCTCACATGCATTTAAAAGTATTTCAGCATTTGTCTTCACTGGCTAAGATGGATAACTCACGTTTTCTCTCATCGTGCATACCCATGTTGGTTGCAAAATCATTGTGTGTGTTTGTATTCCCTTGAAGCAATTCTGTATCCTTAACGTTACTCACATGTCATCAGCAAACTCTGAAAACTTGTACTTTATTCCCTCAGTCATATCACCGATGATAGATCGTGAATATTTGTGGCATACACACAGACCCCTGTAGTATTGTTAGTCACAGCTGCAAAACTGAGAAAGACGCTGTTTTCTCACTGTCAATCCATGCTGGTACGTTTCTAACCTGGTTCAACAACCTTCTATGTCAGACCTCAAAATAAAACCTTGTGAAAATTCCAACATACCACATCCACTGGTTCTGCATTTACTATTTTGAATACATTCTCACAGAACTCCAATAATCTACAGCTGCTCTGTTAAAACATGTTACTTAGGTGCCTTGACAGCACTTCCCTTATCAGAGGTGTAAGCAATTACAATCAGTTGAAGTGAAATGCTTTAAGACCTTTATGAGCAGTAGAATAAAATGCAATATTTTCTTCATTTTATCTTTTGGACTTTGAGTTAATTAGTTGTTTTATATTGGTGTAAAATTGATGCTACATTTTGCATACATCTAATCTGCATAAACTGGACTGAAGTAGCTTTGCATGCTTTAAAGAAAATTGCAGAGTAAGCAATCAATATAAAAAATGAACACTGCTGAATTGTGGTTTTCCTTTACATTAAGCACGCAAACCCTATTGTATTTTAAAGCTTTCACAGACTCACCGTGAAAGAGCATCCTTTCGTTGTGATGATTATGGTTTTCCTCTGCTACCTCCTTCTGCCGGTGAATGAATCGCTCCCTAAGTTTCTTGTTCACAACTTTTTGAATCTGCAAAATATTTTTTAAAATATCATGGTCCAAAATAGCAGAGCAACCTGTAATTAAACTAGATGACACAGCTCCATCCCTCACCGCAAGTCAGTACACACTCCAGATGTAGCAGCAAAGGCCCGAACCACAAAAATTAAGAACTTTACTACAATAGAGGAAGTGTCCTTTTCAAATATGGTGTCTTTGACTACTCAGCTTTGGGACTTGGGTGTCACAAGCAAAGCCAGTATTCACTGTCTACTTTTTGTGTAGTATGTTTTAGTTTTGAATCAAAGCAGCTTGGTATACCTTGGCACAAGCTAGGAGGCCAGTTAATTAACAAACATAGTCATGTGGATTTGGAGTCACAATCAGGCTAGACCAGGCACTGGGAGTACTACTTCCCATAAACAACATAGTAAACCAGTTTCACTTTTAATCATCAGCTTATTCCCAGTTTTTAGTTCCCTTAACTGAGCAAGAGAAGGGAGAACTAATTGCAATGTTCCCTTTTTGACACTGAAATAATTAAACTACTTTCGCAAGCATAATGGACAGGCGAGACATGGTACAGGCAGAAGTACGGATCTATGAGGAAGAGAAGCGGATGTCAAAGGCAGTGGAACAACAGTCCCAGGGCGCCTAGACAAAATGGGATCTGCCTAAGCGCAAGATCTCATGGGCAGTTATGGAGACTGGAGCCCTTCTGTATTTCCTTCCTCTTCTTTCACCAGTACATCTGCACACATGGGGGCTGAGAGAGGACCCAAACTGTAAGCTCTGTGGTCAAAAGGGGACACTGGCTCAGATACTGTCCGGGTGTAAAACAGTTCTAACTCAAGGACGGTATAGGTGGTGCCATGATAAGGTGCTTCTCGCTCTTGCTGATATACTAGAGCGGGAGAGATGAAAGAAGAGGACGGCTGGCACAGATTTGAGGAAGGCCATCACCTTCATCAAAGAGGGAGCCAGGCCTTTCATAATTAAACAACCAAAGCCCAATCTGCTGCTAACGGCCAGGTCCTGGGAGATGAGGGTCGATGTGGGAAGGAGGTTGCAGTTCCTGGATGTGGTGCACACAACCCTACGCCCGGACATTGTACTGTGGTCAACCGAAGACAAGAAAATAATTCTGGTTGAGCTGACTGTGCCGTGGGAGGAGGGATGGGAAGAGGCCCACGAGAGAAAGGCCTTGAAGTGCCAGCCCTTAGTGCAGGAGTGTAAAGACAAGGGATGGCAGGCATGGTTGTTCCCTGTGGAGGTCGGCTGCAGAGGTTTCCCAGCCAAATCAGCATGGCGGTTGTTGTCAGATCTGGGCCAGGATGAAAGGAGCAAAAAACAAGCATCTCGTAGGATGGGGGAAGAGGCAGAACGAGCCTCTTGTTGGATTTGGAGTAGGCGAGAGGAAGGGAGCTGGAAGCCAGGAGCAGACGGGCAGTGATTTGGCCACCACTGTCGGCCCACCAACTGGAGAGTGTTGTGGTTAAGGGTCGAAACACTCTGTGAAGGTTGGGAACCACCTGATGACATCTGCTCCTGGCTGAAGGCTATGGTTACCTTATAAGGTAACTGGAGAATGCACCCTAACAGGTGTATGTAACAAGCATTGCTGTAGAATTGGCTGCAATGTTACTGGTTATCCACTGACAAGCAACAACTGTATGGTAAATTTGTTATTAACAGATGGTGCCTGGTGCCCTCGTGCACAAGTAACTTAGTGCCCTGATACCTATGCACAAATCTGGTCAAAGTAATCTTCAGCTTCTTACAGGAAAGGAATATTTTGAAGATAGGTCAAGCTAGAGTGAAGGTGAATAATTTGGGAACATCTTATCTATAAAACTTGAAGTTCAAATAAGATAAAAGCATGTATTTAACCATTTGTTTTTTTTTAAACAAACAGAATGAGGAGGATAATACCAAAACCATGTCATGTATAGAGATAGTTTTGGATTGCACTAAATTGTCTGGAACATAAACAGTTTACTGCCATTGAGCAAGAAGTCTCCAAGAGAATAAAAGGATAACTGGTCTCTCCACAAATTCTAATTTAATAAAAAGATGCAACAAAAATTAAAATGTGGCCAACAAAAAAAAAGTGAAAATGAAGCTTTTTCAGTGTGTAACATTAAGAATTTTATTTAAATCTGATTTGGGATAAAAAGGACTTGAGGTGGAGAAGACATTTACTGAGAGAAGAATCACTTTGGAAATCTTAGGTCAACAGCCGATCAAGTTATTTACCTCATGAAATATGGGCAATGTGAAGACTGAATAGGGAGAGCAGGTATTAACATAGTGGTGCTCAACCTCAAAAGACAACATGCTAGCAGTGACAACCATGGAATTACTTTAGTAGTTAGTTAAACTAGTTTAACATACTTAAGCATTCAAGACATCCAAAGACCATTCAAATAAATATGCTATTATTAATCAATTTAAACTATAAAAATTAAAACACTTAAATATTCACCAGATTTTCTAGTGCAACTTATTTAGGAAATTACAAGAAGTTGGCACTGCTGCTAAGCTCAAGGAGACCATCACCAGAACACAGTTGAGAATTGGCTGACAGTATAATGCTAAATGGTTGACAACAATAGACCTTAATAACAAGTATACTACATTGGAGATTATTTAGGGGCGGGGGGGTGTGGTTACCATGATAAAGCCTCAATGGCCACTTGCTGACACTGAAACTGGCTCTGTGGGTCAGAAAGGAAAGGGGTAAAGGGAAGTGTGGTAGTAATCAGGGACTCAATGGTTAGGGGAACAGACATGAAACTCTGTGGAAAAGAATAAGACTCCAATATATTTTGCTGCCTCCTAGGTGCCAGGGACAGACATCTCAGATCGAGTCTACAGCTTTAAGAGTGGTCCACATGAGAACCAAGGGTGAAAAGATCCTACAAAGTGAATTCAGGGAGTTAGGTTTAAAAATGCAAACACGAGGAAATCTGCAGATGCTGGAATTTCAAGCAACACACATAAAAATTGCTGGTGAATGCAGCAGGCCAGGCAGCATCTATAGGAAGAGGGACAGTCGACGTTTCGGGTCGAGACCCTTCGTTCACCAGCAATTTTTATGTGTGTTGCTTGAAATTCCAGCATCTGCAGACTTCCTCGTGTTTGCATATAGGACATACATAGTAAATGGCAGGGCATTGAAGAATGCAGTAGAACAGAGTGATCTAGGAATAATGGTGCATAGTTCCCCGAAGATGGAATCTCATGTGGATAGGGTGGTGAAGAAAGCTTTTGGTATGCTGGCCTTTATAAATCAGAGCATTGAGTATAGGAGTTGGGATGTAATATTGAAATTGTACAAGGCATTGGTGAGGCCAAATTTGGAGTACTGTGTACAGTTTTGGTCACCGAATTACAGGAAAGATGTCAACAAAATAGAGAGAGTACAGAGATTCACTAGAATGTTACCTGGGTTTTATCACCTAAGTTACAAAGAAAGGTTGAAGAAGTTGGGTCTTTATTCTTTGGAGCGTAGAAGGTTGAGGGGGGACTTGATAGAGATATTTAAAATTATAAGGGGGATAGACAGACTTGACGTGGATAGGCTTTTTCCATTGAGAATGGGGGAGATTCAAACAAGAGGACATGAGTGGAAAGTTAAAGGGCAAAAGTTTAGGGGTAACATGAGGGGGAACTTCTTTACTCAGAGAGTGGCAGCTGTGTGGAACGAGCTTCCAGCAGAAGTGGTTCAGGCAGGTTCAACGTTGTCGCTTAAAGTTAAATTGGACAGCTATATGGACAGGAAAGGAAAGGAATGGAGGGTTATGGGCTGAGTGCAGGTCAGTGGGACTAGGTGAGAGTAAGAGTTCGACACGGACCAGAAGGGCTGAGATGGCCTGTTTCCATGCTGTAATTGTCATATGGTTATAGGTGCTCCAATCAATGAAATGAGATTGGAGGTGTGAGTTGTAAAGGTGCACTGCCCTACATAAAAAAAGACACAAAATCAAGCTACTGACAGAGCCTGCTCATCTCAAGAAAGATCTGTTTAAGTGCACCATGCCTTGATCAAAAAAAAATTCAGAGGACCTAAAGAGAAGAATTGTAGACATGTATTAAGCTGGAGAAGACTACAAAGGCATTTTGAAAGACCTGTCCACAGTAAGAGAAATTGTCTACAAATGGAAGTTGTTCAGTACTGTTGTTAAGATTACACCAAGAGCACAATGTGCAATGCTGAAGGAGGTGAAAAAGAACCAAGGGTAACAGCAAAAGACCTGCAGGAATCTCTAAAACCTGCTGAAGTCTCTGCTCATGTGCCCACTATGAGAAAAACACTGAATAAGAATGGTGTTCATGGATGGAACCCACAAAGGAAACCGTTGCTCTCCAAAAAAAAATGCTGTACATCTCAAGTTTGCAAAAGATCACCTGGATGTTGCACAACACTATGCTTGGAGGAAAAAGGGCACTGCATGCCAACACCAAAGCCTCACCCCAACTGTGAATCATAGTGGAAGGGGCATCATGGTTTGGGGCTGCTTTGCTGCCTCGGGACCTGGACAGATTGCAATTGTTGACGGAACAACAAATTCAAAATTGTATCAAGACAGTTTGCAGGAGAAAGTCAGGGTAACAGCCCGTCACCAGAAGCTTAATAGAAGTTAAATGATGCAACAAGACAATGATCTGAAAGAGTAGATTAACAGCAATGGTTTAAAAAGAAAAAAAAACATGTTTTTGAATGGCCTTAACTCAATTGAGATGCAGTGGCCTGACCTGAAGATGGTTGCTCGTGCAGGGTATCCTAGAAATATTGATGAACTGAAACTGTTTTGTATGGAGGAATGGTCTAAAATTCCTCCTCTCCATTGTGCAACTCTGATCAGCAGCTACAGGAAATATTTGCTGGAGGTTATTGCTGCTAAAGGAGGTTCTACCAGTTAATAAATACAAGGATTCACATACTTTTTCCAGGCTGGACTATTAAAGATTAAACAATGTATTCAATAAAGACAAGAAAAGTCCAACTGTGTGTGTGTGTTATTAGATTATGAGAATACTCAGTCCTCTTTTATTGTCATTTAGAAATTAAGCATGTTAGTTTAGGCAGACTGTATTTGTCTATTATTGTGACTTAGATGAAGATCAGACTACATTTTATTGAGTAATTAATGCAGAAAGCCAGGTAACTGCAAAGGGTTCACAAATGTTTTCTTGCAATTATACATAGAAAAGGATGGAAAAGGACAAAATTGCTCCCCTTGAAGATGAGAGTGTTTGTTCATGGATGAATCCAAAAGAGCTAGGGGAGACCTTGAATGAACCTTTTGCATGTTTTTACCCAGGAGATGGACAGCGAGCTTAGAACTGAGATAAAAGTAGTGAGGTGATGAACTGTATTTGGATTACAGAAGAGGAGGTGCCAGCTGGCTTGAGGCAAGTTAGAGTGGATACATCCCCAAGGCTTGACAAGATGTCCCCTTGGACCTTATTGGAGCCTAGTGCAGAAATTGTATAAGTATTCCTTGGAGCACAGGAGGAGGAGAGATCTTATAGAGGCATACAAAATTATGAGGATAATCAATAGGGTGAATGCACGCAGGTTTTTCCCCTCAGAATAGGTAAGACAACAACCAGATGTCATAGATTTAGGATTTAAGGTGAAATATTTACGAGGCATCTGAGAGGAAACCATCACTCAAAGTGGTGTGAGTGTTGAACAAGCTGATGGCAGAAATGGTAGATGTGGGTTCAATTGGAACATTTAAGAGTTTGTAAAAATACATGGACTAGGCAGAAAATCATGATGGCACGGACCACAGGGTCTGTTTTTACGCAGTAGTATTTTATGACAAGCAGCTCACAGCAGGTTCAGAATTTTAAGCTCACAGAAGCTTTTTTTGTGAGAGTCCCAGACTTTTCCATCTGAAGTCTCACTGGGATGTGAACTAAAATCAAAAAAAAATTGAAAAAGATAATGCACATAACTCTTAGGAGGCAGATCAATATCCCACTACCACAACGTAATGGATGTTGCTGGGAAGGTTAGTACTTATCGTACAGAAAAAAACCCAAAAAAATTGTAGGTGCACTCAGCTAATTAGGCAGCATCTACAATGAAGTGAATGTTGCAGATTGAACTCGCCACATCTGAAGCTATTATTTTATTTTAGCATTTATTATCCCTCCCCTAACTGCTCTTGAACAGTTTGGTCAGCAAGACGATTTCAAAGGATAGTCAATCATGAATGAGATAAATTGCACTTATGCCAGATCAGATAAAGGCAGATTTCTTTCCCTGAAGAGTATTTTCTGACAATGATCAGCGTTACTAATATATTCCAAATTTAACTTAAATTTTCCTTCTACAGAGTTAATGGTCTAAGCATCTGGTCACTACTCCAGGAACTTTATGTAATACTGTCTCTGAAGCAAGTGCAAGGAGAGAAATCATTTTCACACACCAATGTCATGAAATAACTCACTTCCATTTAAACTGTATTTTAGTCAAAGTTGGCATAAATCAAATCTGAAATAATCATTGTAAAATACTGTATGTTAAAATATTCTAGCAGTGTCTTACCTTAATGATATGGTATCTATTAAAAATTCCACCAGCTGTCCCACCATCTCTGTGTTCTCGGATGGTACTCTGCATCTAAATGACAATATCTTTGTTAGTGTCTCTTCCTGTGTAACGGGACCAGACACTGAGATAAAGACACTCAGCACAATGACACGAGAACATAGGGCAAGTATATTGTTTCTTATAAGAACTATCAGCCTCTGAATATCACATGTTTCACAGCCAATCAAGTACTAGGAACTGCAGTTACACTATACCTCAATGAAATGCTAAATTAACTTCAATAAGTTGATGTATTAGCTACAGTGACAATAACTTACCTCCTCATTATTAAATACACTCCAAAGGTTGGCTATAGAAACATAGAAAACATACAGCACAATACACGCCCTTCGGCCTACAAAGCTGTGCCAAACATGTCCCTACCATAGAACTACCTAGGCTTTACCCATAGCCCTCTATTTTCCTAAGGTCCATGTAGCCATCCAGGAGTCTCTTAAAAGACTCCAGCACTTTCATCTCCACCACCGCCGCCGGCAGCCCATTCCACGCACTCACCACTCTCTGCGTAAAAAACTTACCCCTGACATCTCCTCTATACCTACTTCCAAGCACCTTAAAACTATGCCTTCTCGTGCTAACAATTTCAGCCCTGGGGAAAAGCCTCTATCCACACAATCAATGCCTCTCACTATCTTGTACACCTCTATCAAGTTACCTCTCATCCTCTGTCGCAACAAGGAGAAAAGGCCGAGTTCACTCAACCTATTCTCATAAGGCATGCTCCCCAATCCAGGCAACATCCTTGTAAATCTCCTCTGCACCCTTTATATGCTTTTCACGTCCTTCCTGTAGTGAGGCGACCAGAATTGAGCACAGTTTTCCAAGTGGGGTCTGACCAGGGTCCTGTATAGCTGCAACAATACCTCTCGGCTCTTAAACCCAATCCCACGTATGCCTTCTTAACCACAGAGTCAACTTGCATAGCAGCTTTGCGTGTCCTATGGACTTGGACCCCAAGATCCCTCTGATCCTCCCCACTGCCAAGAGCCTTACCATTAATATTATATTCTATCTAATGCTATGTCGCCCAACATGTCACAACCTACCATTATACAAAATGATTAATCGATGACATAAGATATGATTTGTAGCAAATCCATTTACATTTAAAATGAAAGAATATGGAGAATTCAGTAGTATCTATTTACAATAACATACAGAACCTAAAACAAGAGGGCTTTTTTAATGTGCATGTGTCTCCCAAAAGTGCAATTTGAATTACGACCACATGCCTTTTCTAACTTTTTTTTTAATATATATACTTCTATCAAATCCCCTCTCAGCCTGTGGGAGACAAAGTTTTAGCCTCTCCATTTTATTCTTGTAATAGTAGTGTAACTGGAACTGAACACAATACTCCAACTGAGGCCTGATCAAAGTTTCAGCACGACTCCTCTCTTCCCAATTCTATGCTTCTAACTGATAAAGCCCAAAATTGCATGTATATATAGATGGTTGCTGGGCTACATAAAGATTCTGATCCCAGCAACTGTCTGTAGGTCAATTTCTCTGCAAGATCAAAATATCCATTTTAATCTACCTCTACATTCTCTTGCTATTATTCTTTCACTGAATAACAACCCTAACATTACCCATAATTAAACTAATAGAATATTCGTTATGGTGTACTCAATCATTAATGAATAATGATTTATTATTGGTAGTAAATAGAGAAACACTTTAAAAACTGCATGGGAGAAATTTAGTTAAAGTCAGGTCCTACATAATCCAGGGAAAAGTTGTACTACTGTCTCAAGTTACATTGCCACCTCACTGATTTGTGCACCCTTACCTCATGCCCTTCTGCCCCTGCAACCCATTTAAACGTAAACCATTTTTTCTAAACTCTACTGTTCTCAGCAAAATGCATTACCTCATACTTTGCAGCACTAAACTCCATTTGCCATGTGTTTGCCTGTAACTTACCACAATCCATCACTATCCTCTTCACAATATTGTCAGGCATGGTGTCAACTACAAACCTAGAAATTATGCCATGCACCTCCCTCTTCAACACCAAATCATTAACACAGAACGGACAGAGCAATGGCCATGACCCCTGGGAAAGCCACGATTCATCTTCCATCATTTTGAAAAGCAACCATTTGCAACAACCCTATTGTCTGTTACTCAGTCAATTTTATATGCACTTTGCCAATGCACCTTTACTGATAAGCCTATAGATTTGCATTTTCTCAAAAGTTTTCTGGAAGTCAACTTAGACATCAATTGAAATACCCTCCATATCTATTATCTCATTAAGCATTATCAAATACAAGTAAAAGTTTGTGAACCCTTTGCAATTACCTAGTTTTTTGCATGAATTACTCATAAAATGTAGTCTGATCTTCATCCAAGTCACAATATCAGACAAATATCCAGCTGGCCTTCTGTAAACTTGAGATGTGCAGCACTGTTTTTTTTTCTGGAGAGCAGTGGTTTCCTTCGTGGGATCCCTCCATGAACACCATGCTTGTTCAGTGTTTTTCTTATAGTGGGCACATGAGCAGAGACTTTAGCAAGTTCTGGAGATTATGGCATGTCTTTTGTTGTTACCTATGGGTGATTTTTCACCTCCTCCAGCATTACATAGCAGGAAATATGTTTCAGATGCTGGGAGAGTCCAGTACCAGCGGGCATGGTTTAAGAATAAGGGGTAGGTCATTTAGGACAGAGTTGAGGAGGAACTTCTTCTCCCAGAGAGTTGTGGAGGTGTGGAACACACTGCCTCAGAAGGCAGTGGAGGCCAATTCTCTGGATGCTTTCAAGAAGGAGCTAGATAGGTATCTTATGGATAGGGGAATCAAGGGTTATGGGGACAAGGCAGGAACTGGGTATTGATAGTAGATGATCAGCCATGATCTCAGAATGGCGGTGCAGGCTCGAAGGGCCGAATGGTCTACTTCTGCACCTATTGTCTATTGTCTACATGCTGTGCTCTTGGTGTAACCTTTGCAGAACAGCCATTCCTAGGGAGAGTAGCAACAATACTGAATTTCTTCCATTTGTAGACAATTTCTCTTAGTGGACTGATGAACATACTTTTGTAGCTTTTTCCAGCTTCATGCATCTTACAATTCTTCTTTTAAGATCCTCTGAAAGCTGTTTTTGATCAAGGTATAGTGCACATAAACAGATCTTTCTTGAGAAGAACAGGCTCTATCAGTAACCTGACTTTTTTGTCTTTTTTATAGGGCAAGGCACTTCTACAACCCACAGCCCCAATCTCATCTCATTGATTGGAACATCTTACCTCAGATAGCTTTTGTAGAAGGGCTTACCCCAGAGGTTCATATACTTTTGAACCTGGACTCTGAATGTTTAAATGGTGTACTCAGTATTGTCGAGAAATACAATTGTTTGTGTGTTAACTTAGACAGATTGTGTTTGTCCATTATTGTGACTTAGATGAAGATCAGACCACTTTTTATGAGTAATTCATGCAGAAAACCAGGTAAGTGCAAAGGGTTCACAAACATTTTCTTGCACTGTATGTGCTTTACAAGCTGGTTTCCCTTCTTAATTAATCTCTTTTCCTCCAGATGTCTACTAATCCTGTCCCAGATCAATATTATTAAAAGCTATTTCATTACTAAAGCGAAACTGAGATTAGCTTGTAGTTATTCAGGTTATTTTATTATATTTTTGAATGAGGGTGTAATATTTGCTTCTCTCCAGCCCTCTGGTGTCACCCCATATCCAAAGAAAAGATTATATTGACTGTATTGGCAACTTCCTTTTTTTGCTCATTTCAGAAGTCCCATGATGCCCCAGTCCTACTTCAAGTTCATACAACTCTTCCAACACCCCACTGCAATCATTTTTTTCGTACCGTACATCAACTATTGCACTCTTCACCATACTTTCAAAGTATCCTCTTCTCTGATGAGGACAATCGCAAAGTATTCAAAGTGGCCCCAGCATTCATGTGCAATTTTCCATTCCTTGTTAAACCTAGTCCTCCTGTCTATATTCCTACGAAATATAAGTGGTCTTCCATTTGTGTTGAAGCCCTTTTTTTTTACATGCCCTCTCTTTCTTTACTTTTTTCTCTGATTCCTTTTAGATCAGCCTGATTCTCATTAGTATTTGCAACCTGACATTTGTCAAAAGGCAGCTCCCCACACCACTGTCACCCTCTGTTGTCATCCAGAAAGCTCAGGATTTCCTTGCTTTTCCTTTGTCTGTCATGGACTGTGCCTCAACTGTACCAGAGCCATCCATTTCTTCTATAACTATCTTTGATGTCTATAATTGATGTCTATCAATTGCAACTCATACCCATTGAAATTAAACTTCTACAATTATTTTTACTTTGGATTGCTTATTCTGCTTTCTGATAGCTAAACCATCTCCCATACTGTATGTCCCACTCATTTTCTAGGACTAGATGCAGCACTGGTTCCTTGTTCATTAGATCAATAACACACAGTTCTGGAAAACCATCCTGATTACAGTTTAGAACCTTAACCCTCTCTACCTTAACACTATTGTTTGACCAAATAGCTGAGGTTTAAGCAGGTGGAAAATCAAGAGAGAGACCTATTTAAAAACGAAATTCCAGAATGTGCATCAATGTTGTTGAAGCAAAAGATGTTTTTTTTCTCAAACCCAAAAGATAAAATACCTCTTCCTCCACAGACTGGTATTCTTTGTCATCAGGTGCAAGATCAATAAGAATGGTTCCTTGGCTGGCACAATGGAAAGTCAAGTAAGGATTTGTACCTGGGAAGAGGGTAATCAACATTAAATTTTGCAAAAAACTTAATGAGCCTAAAGGCAGACAAAGAGAGGGTTATGGAAAGGTAATTGCAGCAGAAGGGGTGTGCAGAGGCACAGCATTGGTGCAATGTACTTCAGGCAGAATATATTATATATAAGTTCATTCATTAACTCATACATGAATATTGAACTACAGTGATGTAATATATAAAGCATCTGAAGAAAAACAACTAAAAGGACATCAACAACCTATTTATCCATTTTAATATAAAGCCACACACAAGCAATTAAAATTGCAGGGGCTTTCTCTTGAAATCAAGGCATGATATATGCTCACTGGAAACAAAGCTGAATAACTGTGCATATAGCACATAGTTATTTTGCAATAAGGATTAAGCAATAATGCATAGGTATCTCAAATGAAGGCTAAAATATTGTTTATTTTCAAAAATTGATTATGATTAGAAAATCTTTGTGAGGGGTCTTGAATGAAAGAATACTCTGGCACACAGAAATTAAAACACCTTTCTGTAGGTAAGTAGCATCGTGTGTGGCTAATCTTGTACCCTTTTAGAACACAGAAATTTACAGCACATTACAGGCCCTTCAGCCCACAATGTTGTGCTGGCCATGTAACCTACTCTAAAAACTGCCTATAATTTCCCTAGCACATAGCCCTATAGTTTTCTAAGCTCCATGAACCCATTTAAGAGGTTCTTAAATGACCCTATTTTATCTGTATTCCACTCACCCATCACTCTCTGCATGAAAAACTTAATCCTGACATCCCCTCGGTACTTATTTCCAAGCACCTTAAAACTAGGTTGCCTCATGTCAGCCATTTCAGCCCTGTGAAAAAGCCTCTGGCTATCAACATGATCAATGCCTCTCATCATCTTATACACCTCTATCAGGTCATCTCTCATCCTCCGTCGCTCCAAGGAGAAAAGGCCAAGTTCACTCAACCTATTCTCATAACATACGCCCTTGTAAATCTCCTCTGCACTCTCTCTATAGTATCCACATTCCTCCATTCCTCCTGTAGTGAGGTGACCAGAACTGAACACAGTACTCCAAGGGGGTTCTGAACAAGGTCTTATATAGCTGTAACACTACCTCACGGCTCGTGAACTACATCCCACGGTTAATGAATCCCAAGACACCATTGGCCTTCTTAACAACACTGTCAACCTGTGCATCAGCTTTGAGTGTCCTATGGACTCAGACCCCAAGATCTCTCAGATCCGCCACACTGCCAAGAGTCTTACCATTAATATTTTATTCTATCATCAAATTTGACCTACCAAAATAAACCACTTCACACTTATCTAGGTTGAAGTCCATCTGCCACTTCTCAGCCCAATTCCGCATCCTATTGATGTCCCACTGTAACCTCTGACAACCCTCCAAACTATCCACAACACTCCAACCTTTGTGTCATCAGCAAACTTACTAACCCAGCCTTCTACTTCTTCATCCACAACATATATAAAAATCACAAAGAAGAAGGGTCCCAGAACAGATCCCTATGGAACAGCACTGGTCACTGACCTCCATGAAGAATACGAACCAGTCTACAACCACCCTTTGCCTTCTGTGGGCAAGCCAGTTCTGGATCTACAAAGCAAGGTTTCCTTGGATCCCATGCCTCCTTACTTTCTGAAGGATCCTTGCATGGGGAACCTTATCAAATGCCTCAGTGAAATCCATATACACTACCATCCTCTACTCTACCTTTAATGTGTTTTGTTACATCCTCAAAAAATTCAATCAGGCTCATAAGGCATGAACTGTCCTTGACAAAACCAAGCTGACTATCCCTAACCAGATTAGGTCTTTCCAAATACTCAAATCCTGCCTCTCACAATCTTCAACAACTTGCCCACCACTGAAGTCAGACTCACTGGTCTATAATTTCTTGGGTATCTCTACTCCCTTTCTTGAACAAGGGACCAACATTATCAACCCTCCAAACCACCGGTACTTCTCTCATCCCTATTGATAATGCAAATATTATCACAAGAGGCTCAGTAATCTCCACCCTCGCTTCCCACAATAGCCTGAGGTATATCTTATCCGGTTCCGGTGACTCATCTAACTTAATGCTTTTCAAAAACTCCAGCACATCCTGTTTCTTAATGTCTATATACTCAAGCATTTCAGTCTGCTGTAAGTCATCCCCAGAACTATCAAGATCTTTTTCTCTGGTGAATACTGAAGCAAAGTACTAATTAAGTACCTCTGCTAACTTCTCCGACTCCATACACACATTTCCACTATCGCACCTGATTGGTCCTATTCTCACATGGCTCATCCTCTTGCTCTTCACATACTTGTAGAATGTTTTGGGGTTTTCCTTAATCCTGCTCACTAACACCTTCTCATAGCCCCTTCTGGCTCTCCTAATTTCATCTTTAAGCTCCTTCCTAACAACCTTGTAATTTTCTAGAGTTCTAACAGTACCTAGTTTCTTGACCCTTTCATAAGCTTTTCTTTTCTTCTTAACTAGATTTTCTACATACTCTGTACACCATGGTTCTTTAACCCAACCATCCTTTCCTTGCCTTAATGGAACATACCTATGCAAAACTCCATGCAAATGTTCCTTGAACATTTGCCACATTTCTGCCTTGCATTTCCCTGAGAAGATCTGCTCCCAAATTTTTGCTCCAAAGTTCCCGCCTAATAGCATCATATTTCCCCCTACCCCAATTAAATGTTTTCCCAAATTGTCTACCTGACCAGGTTCATTTCCCAATACCAGATCAAGTACACCCTCTCCTCTAGGTGGCATTAAACAAACTGCTCACGAGTCAATTAATATAAACAAATATGAAATTAGACCTATATTTTTGTACTTAAAATATTTCAGTTTCAAAACAAGGTTCAGCTCACTGTTACCCAATAAGCTATTCTACATTAAGATGAGATTTCTAGCTTAATCAATTTTCTTCACTTTAAAACTTACGCCATTTTAAAATCCAACAGCCTCCTTGCTTTCAATGAAAGATAATGAAAGAAAGACAATGTAGAACAAATACCTTGTTGTCCCCCGAGCAGTCGTTCAACACCCTTGATTAATTTGTGACGGTGCCCGTAGGCATTAATTCCAATTTCTTTAAGCTCTTCATGTCCCATGTCAGCCAACACATCCAAAGTAATCTAGAAATTAAAATTTGTCAAGTTCCAGAATTTAGAAAATATTCAAATTCTAAATACCCTTTTCAAGCAATAAAAAATTTATTTTTTCACCCACCTGTTCCCTTTCAAAAATATCTCGCAGGTGTTCCAAGCCTAGACTTTTAAGGAATTGGTTTATGTTCATATCAAGGACAGTAACTGGTGGAAAAACAGAATTTTTTAATGTTTCACCTTCATATTACATTAAAATGAAAATAGATCTGCATTACCAATAGGGCACATGCTGCTGCCACAAAACTCCAGTGACTTGGGTGCTGTGTAATGCTTGCACCTTCTCCCTCTGACCATGTGGATTTTTTCAGAGTGCTCTGGTTTCCTCTCACATTACAAAATTATGATTACTTTGCCCCTCCTTAGCTGAATCTACTTATCACTTGCCAGTTCTTACCCTCCTCCCCCTCACTGGCTATCTGTCCTCTACTTTCAGTCCAGATGAAAGGTTGTGACCCAAACACCAAATGTCCATGTTCCTCCACACAATGCATCTAGTATCAACTTAAAACGTGGAAGATTGTAATGCACTCCCATCAAATAGAAGTTGAGATATTCTAAGTAAACATTTTCAAAACTATTCCTCAAGACCAATATATTAGAAATTCTGCCCACAACTAGCACAGTTAGAAGAGTTGCTTCAGTCAACCTACCTTCTCCTTCTTTCCTCTCAGTGCCAGTAGCTCCATCAGCTGCACCCGAACTACTGCCAACAGACAATTCTGCAAGTGGGCCACTCAGGTTATCTATACTGCTAGCAGCAGACAAGCAAGAAGGGGTTGAGGCTGGAGAGATTACTGCTGCACTAACAACAGTTGCCTGAGGCTTAAAACAACTTGGGAGGGCTTCTGGTGGCATTGCATCAATAAGTAAGGCCCTGATGTCATCAGCCTGAAATGAAAAAAAAGCATGAGTAGCTTCTTAAATTTTAAACAGTCTCTAAGCTCTTATTATAAAAGCCTCTTTAAGAACTGATGTAAAAAAAATTTAAAAACATACCGTAGCCAAATCTAAAGGCGTCTGGCCTTCTTGGTTCTTCATGGTAGGGTCTGCCCCGTGAGCTAGCAGCAAAGCACATAGCTGTGTTCTTCCTTTCTGCGCTGCTTCATGTAAAGGAGTGAAGGCCCATTTATCAGTTGCATTTACACAGGTGTTATATTTGATTAAAAGTGCTGCAATATCCACATGCTGAAACAAAAGCAAAATAGAGCTAAAAACATGTAACAAGATATTTGAAACATTATTTTTTATTTGACAAACAGTGTGGACTAGGCCCTTCTGGCTCTTCAAGCCATGACACCAACAATCCCCCAATTTAATCCTAGCCTCATCACAGGACAATATACAAGGACCAATTAACCTACCAACGGGTAAGTCTTTGGACTGTGGGAGGAAACTGGGGCACCCAGAGGAAACCCACGTGGTCATGGGGAGAATGTACAAACTCCTTACAGGCAGCAACGGGAATTAACCCAGGTTGCTGGTAAAGTGTTGTACTAACTACTATGTTACATCGTGAATAACTGGTGTGCACTTCAATCTTTATATAGCATACCAAATGATGTTTAGCCAATAGAAATTATCAAACAGAAAACTAGGAAGAATTCTGTTCAAAGAGCTCCCTGATATTACAGATGTTAGGCATGTGGGTTCAATCTCAAATGATACCTTAGAACAGAAAGCATTTTAATTGGTAACTGATTAACATCTCAAAGTGAAAAAGCTTTTGTTTGCATGTCATCCAGTTAGATTATTCCATACAGAAATATATCAAAATAGTACAAAAAGAATGAAAAGTATAGTGGTTACAGTACAAAGAAAGTGCACCACAGGTAGACACAGTGCGAAGAGAATAACGAAATAAGATTGCAACATCAAGAGGTTATCTTTATCAGACAAGAGTCTTATAACAGCAACACAAGCGATGTCCCTGAGCCTGGTTGCATGTGCTCTCAAGCTTTTCAATCTTCTGACTGATAGGATGTGGGAGAAAAGAAAAGAATCGAGATGGGAGGTGCCCTTGATTAAGTTACCTTCTTTCCCGAGGCAGCAAGAAATTTCTACAAATTCTTGCAGTCTTGGGCAGAACAGGTGCCAATCAAAACAGATTTTAAAAAACTTCTGAAAAGCTTTGAGGTCAGCAGCAACTAATGCTGCTCTGCCACCATACATATATTATACACAATGTATTGTTTTTTTAAAAAGATCAGATGTGGTAGACTTAGTGGTTATATGCTGTATCGTATGACGTCGGCGATCATGGTCTTTCCATGACCATGATTGTTCTTGGCCAATTTTTCTACAGATGTGGTTTGCCATTGCCTTCTGCTGGACAGTGTCTTTACAAAATGGGTGACCGCAGCAATTTTCAATGCTCTTCAGAGACTGTCTGCCTGGCATCAGCTGCTCATACAGCCATTCACTACCTGCTCCCATGGCTTCATGTGACCCTGATCGGGTTTCTAAGCAGGTGATACAACTTGCCCAAGGGTAATCTGCAGGCTAGCAGAGGGAAGGAGTGCAAATACCTCCTTCGGTGGAGACCCACCTCCACCCCACCATCCGATGGTAGGTATACTAAAAGCAAACCAGGTATATTCACTGATAAAGTAATCACCTGGAGGGAAGGAGAAGATGGCGGCGCGACGCAGTGCACGCGGCCGCTCCGAAATGATATCGTATTTGTAAGTAGGGGCCGTGCACAATCCTGATTTGATGGAGACAGATGCAAGAAGCACGGAGGAACATCTGGAGAAGCTTCTGAAATGCCTGCTTCACTGCCGATGCTACTGTGCGATCGAGAATCTCCGGAGGGGAAGGCCCCAAATCCTCAGCTTTGCCTATTGCCTGTTGCCGGGGCCGGGGTCGAAGCACTCGGCAGAGATGGTGCTCGGTGGCTCGAAGTTTTCGGACAGACTCAAGAGTCGGCTGTGGTCGGGTACTTCCAGGGTGTTGCGGCAAGTTTGCGGCGCTGGAAGTTCATGGCAGGGAGAGAGATTCTCTTCCTTCTACCATCTGCGTGAGATGATGGGACTTACAAGAGACTTTGAGACTTTTTTTTTACCGTGCCCATGGTCTGTTCTTCATCAAATTACTGTATTGCTTTGCACTGTTGTAACTATATGTTTTAATTATGTGCTTTTTGTCAGTTTTTTTAGTCTTGGTTTGTCTTGTGTTTCTGCGATATCATTCTGGAGGAACATTGTATCATTTCTTAATGCATGCATTATTAAATGACAATAAAAGAGGACTGCATGTCCTCATAATCTAATCTAATGTGGATTTCAACTGATCAAAACACAACAACTGTCTGCTCTACTTTGAATAGGATGAGAGGATCATTTTTATTCACACAAGCCCAGTATTTTTGTCTCTTTCATCAGCAGGTGGCCAGTTCTACTTTTTAATTTATACAAATGCATTAAAACAGAGGGCAGGTAAAGAGTAGCTCCTGTCTTCAGCAGTTTCCTCTTTCAATAGCATGACACCTGCATATGACAGCCAGATATACAGCCATGCAACTGCCTAAGACTGCAGAAGGAACAAACCATACTGCAAACAAGCTGGAGACAAACAAAATGTAGCAAATTTGCTTCAGAAAGTAAAATAACTCAAGAACCCTTCAGATTGATTATTAATCCCCCTCCCCCCACCCACCATAACAAAAATAACAATGCCTTTATTTGTTAAAATATATTTGCAAAGAAATTACAATAAACATTTTTAGATAACCAATAAATGTATGGCGATGCAAAATATTTACAATATTTTGTGCAAATAGCTCAAGTTCACAACACTTGATGGACTAACTTCCTGTCTCCTGCACTGCATTCAGCACAGCCTGTGAACTCTAATGAAACGAACACTTGCCAGCTTTACAGATATTGACTCTCTAAGTCTGGTACAGCCACTTCTTGAATGATATGAGATTTAGCGACAGATGAAAATGTGGCCACTTACCCCATAGGATGCTGCATTGTGAAGAGGAATAAGGCCCCCTTTGTCTTGTGCATTTACATCTGCACCATGCTCCAAAAGATAGTCAGCCACCTCAAGGTTATTATAACCAGCTACAAAACAAAAGCAGAACAAAATAGTACAGCAAACAATTTTATAAACATAAGAGATTCTGCAGATGCTGGAAATCTTGAGTAACACACACAAAATGCTGGAGGAACACAGTCAGTCAAGCAGCATCGATGGAGGGGAAGTTGACATTTTGGGCTTAGACTCTTCATCAGAATATGAAGGTGGGGAGGGGAAGGAGGAGTACAAGCTGGCATGATCAGTGAGAGGGAAGGTGGATGGGGGGGTGTGAAATCAGAAGCTGTGAGGGGATATGTAGAAGAAATAAAGTACTGCAGGAAAGGACAGTGGACCATAGATCAAAGGGAACAAGGGAAACCCAGAGAGAGGTGATGGGCAGAAAAGGAGAAGAGAAGGAGTGAAACGGTAACCAGCATCAGGAATAGAGAAAGAGAGGAGGAGAGAATGTGGCGAAATCCCACAAGTTAGAGAAATTGATGTTCATGCCATTAGGTTGGAGATTACCCAGACAGAATATGAGGTAATGTTCCTCCAACCCAAGTATGGCCTCATCATGACTGTAAAGGAGGCTGCGGCAGACATATCAAAATGGGTATAGAAAAATGAAATGAGTAGCCACCCAGATATCCTGCCTTTTGCAGCAGACTGAGAAAATGTGCTCGATACAGCAATGCCCCAATCTGCATCAGGTCTCACAATGTAGACCACCAGATAAAAAGTGACCCTCGGAAAGACTGTTTGGAGCCCTGCACTTGTCATGCTTGCAGGGAAAAGTACAGTAGGGAGATCAGTGGAGAGGAACAAGTGAATAAAGGAGTTACATAGAGTGCGATCCCTATGGAAAGAAGAGGGGGCGGGGGAGGGAAAGATCCTTTCAGTGGTAGAATCCCGTTGGAGATGGCAGAAGCCATGGAGAATAATGTACTGGATACAGAGACATATGGCGTGGCAAACAATTTTCACCTAATTTTGCCAGATTTGTTATGTGCCAAGTATTACAAGATTAACCTACCCATATGCGTTCACCAGCAACTTTGATGTGTGTTGCTACCCATACGTGTGCATGCTTTATATTCAAGCTTCATATTTCTGACTAACAGTACATCTCTCATCAAGATGGATACTTCGACAGAATACAGGTTCGGTAAGGGTAAACTTAAGTTCACCTCTTACAAAGATTTGATCAAGGATAGCAGCTGAACCTGTTGCAATTCCCTATGTTCCTCATACTAGGTGTGTAGAAACAGCACTAAAATTATCACCTTTAATCGAATGAAAAGGAGTGTCTCCAGCTTTTAAAAAACATTATTGATAAATACAGAAAAGCATTTATATATGAAGTCAAATTTTTGATCTGTGACCCATCAATTGCTTCTCATTCCACAAATGCTGTCCTTAAGTTTTTCTAGCATTTTCTGCATTATTCATAATTATATTTAACTAATGAATACTGTTATATACAGTATTTCATAATCCCAAATGATGTTAGGTGCAATAACGAGTAGTCACTTTGTAGGAAAACATGGCAGCCAAACACAGCAAGGTACATTAAGCAATCACCAGATTTTTAAGAAATGCTCTCTATTATTGGTATAAGGAAAAACATTGATCAGGACACATGAAATCTCTGCTCATCTCAGAATAGGATGAGGGATCTTTGTCATTCGTCCAAGAGTACAGACAGATCCAGATTTTCTTTAGGTCTGTTTCATGTAAAAATTGGTCTCAGCTTAAATTGCTGTAATTTCTGTGGTAGAACTTCAGCTTAAGCTATAACTTAGAGACACGAGTATCATGACTCATCTAAAGCTAAGACTTTTAAAGATTCATACTCCATCTCCTGAAACTGAAACATTTAAATGACTTAATTTTAAATTCATATCATGTATAATCTTGGCTTCCAGAAACCAAAACAGAATATTGAAGCTTGATTTAAAGACATTAAGTAAAATAAATTTACGAAGAGACACAGCTGCATCTTTCCTTCTTTCTTGTAATTGTTCAGTTCAGGTTACAATTAACTTTATCATAAAAGTAAAGATTCATTAGACGCCATGCAATTAAAAAATGGTACCCAATATACTTGCCAGCTCTTGGGCAGATTTATTCAAGTAACTTCATGTCTAGTATATTCTATTTAATGCTATACTTTTCTTTGAGTCCCCATAAAAGTAATTTTCTAATTTTCTTTTGTTATTGCTGCACCTGTTCCCATTAACCTTTCATATAGTTTGTTTCAGATCACTTTAATTCCTTCTTCACAATATCTCTGCAATTCATCTCTGGTTCTCTGACTTCATTTTTAATCCATTTTCTCTGGTGAATGTCCCATTTGCCATAAGAAGTAATTTTTCCATTTTCTCAATAAAACCACTCAAGGAGTTTGAAAATCTTAATTAAAATAACTCTTGCTTTTCTCTGTAATGTAATCACTCCCTGGTACCATTCTGCCCTCTCCAAGAATATGCTGATCTAAGTAACAATCACAAGGAGACTCCGAGGACTCATCCTGCTGACCTTCACCCATCTGGCTTTTCTAATTCCCCAATAAAGTTCTCATAGTGCTTTCCTTAAGACTCCATCTTTAGCAGATGATTGATTTGGCTTTGTGAAATGAAACAGAAATACTGTTTCACTATAGAATAAAACAATGAGATAATGAAGAATGTAGATAAAAGTAAAAATATATCAGCAATAACATAATACAGGTTGACCACCTTGAATCCAGCAATCATTAATCCAGTTCCACTGCTGGTTTGGACATAATTTTCACCAGCCTCATTTCAGATTTCTCTCTTAACTGTTTCCCTTTACCACTGTTTTGGTGGTGCTATTAGTAGAAGCAGCTGTTGGCACAGTCTTAAAAAAGCAATTCATTCCTGCATTATTCTGCACTGATTTTTATAACCTGCACTTACCGCTTTGAATAAAGGAAGCGTTTCTTGTGGTGTAAAGTGCAAACATCATACCTTATCTATACAAAATAAGGTGGAAGTTCTGCAAAAATTTGAGTGGTGTGTCTCTGAAAAGCATATGTGACTTGCATAACATTGGCTCTTTGACAATTTATGATATAAGGAAACAAAAAGAAGACTTGCTCCAGTTCTTTGCTGATAGCAAATCAAAACAATAGATGTGCATAAGGAAAGCAATGAAAGATGGAAGATGTTCACAACTAGATAAAAGTTTTCATAAAGTGGTTTAAACTCCACATCCATGAAGCTGTAGAACTGTCCGGAGAGACGGTGAAGGAACAAGTGAAATTATTTCATGAAGAACTAGGGCTGGATTATGAGTGTGATTACAGTGAACGGTGGCTTCAGCGTTTCAAGCAGGGACATGGTTTAGAATTTTGTGTGGTCAGCAGACAAGGAAGCAGCCGCTGAGCTTGTTGATGAGTTCACTGAGTTGATTTCTGATGAAGATTTAAGTCCAGAGACAGAGGAAGTCTAAAATGTGGACGAAACCACCTTAAATTGGTGTTGTATTCCAAGACGAACAATGACTACAGAGGATGCACAATCACCAACAGGTTATTGAGGATCAGAAGACTGTGTCACTGTGTTGAGCTGCTTTAATGCTGCAGGAACCCACAGGTGTAAGTTGTTAGTCACTGGCAAAAGTTTACATGCCAAAGTTTTCATAGGTATGAAAGTTTCCAGTAATTTACCATGCCAAAAAAAAAGGATTACAACTGACATTAGATTGGAATGTTTTGAACATTACTTTGTTCCAGAAGCAAGAGCTCACTGTGACACTGCCAGTCTGGACAAAAATTGTACAATAATGATTTTAGATAACTGCTCTGTGCATCCAATCACAGAACTCTTGGTAAAGAACAATGTTTACAGTATCTATCTGCCACCTAGTTTATCCAAGGGTGAGGTGATCATCAAGTGGGTTAGAGGTATTTATTTACTTAAGTCCTAACCTAGCTACCTGTCGTTTGGCAGAATCACTAATCTGGCACCGCACAGGTCCCGATCATTTTGGATTTGTGGTGGTGAACCTGTACGAGTGAAGATCTTACCTGCAAGATGGAGTGGTGTTGAGTTTCTTCCTTGAGTATCTCTGCAGTTTATGTTCTCTGGACTACATAACTTTTGGACTCGAGCAAGGCAGCCTTTCTTGGCAGCATCAAGTAAAGCAGCATCTCCTCGCAGTAAGTCCTGAATATCTGTATCTCCCTCTTTCACAAGGTCCAGAGGTGTATTGCCATCTCTGTTCTTCTTTGTCGGGTCAGCTCCATGCTAAGAAAATGAAGGTGACTTTCACAACACATCTGGACCAGCTTTATTTACATTATCTGATCAGCTAATTATTTTCCAGGGCATCAAGGAACAAAAATGAAGTCATTCATTTAACTACATAATTCTGTTCTTTCATTCAATTAGACTGTCGACAACCTGCTTCTTAAAGCCATTACTAGTTTTGGTTCCTCAAGACAAATTAGAACTAATCAAAAAATCAGCCTTGATATGTTCCATTCCACTAGCCTCAATTGCTTTTTGGAGTAAGAATTCCAAAATTCAACTTTTGTTTGTGTGAAGAAGTACTTTCTATTAAAACCAATAATGACTAACGCTTATATTTGCTTTTCTATCTCATATTTGATAGCGGAATCTAATTCTTTCCCCCTATACTATCAACTTGTTCAATATTTTAATATCTCAAGGCGAATTTCTCATGATCGGCACTGACCAGAATTGAATGCAGTATTCCAGATGAAACTGAACCATAGGTTTAACCTAACTTCTATTCTCTTGCATTTCAATCCTCAGAATTATCATTGCAGTTAGCAGAACTGAAAAACCCTGTGGCGGGAAATTGACAATGAATGTTTTGGGTTAAGACCGACACAAGGTAGAGATCAGAAGTTTAATCTTATTGATTTCAAATTTCAAACACAAAAATGCAGTGTAGAGTTTTCTATACTAATCTGAAATTTGTTTGATCTGGACCTAAACATGCACACAATTAATAGTAATACATCCATAACAGCTTTCATTTTTATCCAATTTCAGTACATTTTACTGCATCAAATTCTAATCATGTGCAACGCTGCATGCTGATAAAATCACCACGCATTTATACAAATCTTTCAAATTATCACATACCTTTAAAAGAAGTTTGCAAATTTCATATTTGCCTTTGGCTGCTGCTTCATGTAAAGGTGTGAATTTCCATAGATCAGCCACATTCACTGAGGCACCATGCCTCACCAACAGTTCTGCTACTTCATAATGTCCATATGAGCAAGCATTGTGCAAAGGAACAAGACCCCTGAGAAACAAATAATTGGAGTTTAACCACTCTGCCAATTGCACAAGTTCTTTTCGATCAAAAATCTAATGTTTCTTTATATTAAATTGCATTAGATAGCGTTGCCCAGAAACAGATATTTGTATCACTGCGTGTAGCTATAGACAACCCAATAAAATAATGAGACATTGTTGTCACTCTGAAGACAAATTTTCTTTTTACCATGTGTACATCAATCATAGTAAAGCATCAGGTAAATGGGAGTATCACAGACAGCTGAGTTTCTGGCCACACCACTTGCGTATATATGGTTCCTGTGCAGAAGCAATTGAGATAAAGAATCCTGACCAATTTTTGCCCTTTCTTGCCACCAGCATTAAAGTAGAGATCAGGCCCCAGCATAGCAAGAGAGTTGGATGCACAATGAACAGGAAGGAACGCAAATCCTTTTCAGTAGTCTTCAAGAACTCTATAGCTCAATCATATTAATTTTACCTTTCCTTTTTAACAGTACAAGCTTTGTAAGTAGCAAGGGGACCAAACCTTCAAACAAAATATATACAAACCCTTTGTCTTTGGCATGCACATCAGCACCATGATGTAGCAGGTACTCTACAACAGCCACCCGATTGTAACCTGCAGCAAAATGTAGTGGGGTGGAGTGCCGTCCTTCCAAGTCCCTGCAGTTCACATTCTGGGTTGTGCACAATTGCTTCAAAACAAAACATTAAAACAAAGGTTATAATATGAAAGTTAACTGATAGAATTAAACTGACTTGAAAGGCAACACAATGAAAGCAAAACTCTTTGTTAAATTTGAAAACAAATCACAAAACCTGTTTTTTTTTAAATTTGTTAATTCCCTGGGCTATTCCACTGAAGAAATCAAGAAAAGAATACATCCAGGATAGATCTTACTGATAGATTTGCATCTTAAAAAGACAGCTGAATAGTACATATGGATTTTACTGTGCATCAGACATGGATTTAACCGAAGTTCCTACTTCATACCTTCATTTCATTCTTCTCTTGCTTAGATTCAAGAGAGGAAATGCGTTAAATTGGCTCAGAATGAAAAAGGATTAATTGCAACATTGCTCAAATTGAAAAGAATGTGCTCATATATAGCACCTTTAAAGTACCAACATACTCATGTCATTGTTAGAATTTTAACAGCTGGAATTTAGATTATGAACTAATTACAATCAGAAAGGTTATTTTAAGTATACTTACTAGTCATATAATTACCCAGTTGACACAGTGAGTCATGGGAATTTTTACATTTAGCCACTAAAATATGTTAATAGGAAAAGGCAGGCAGTGAATTTCAATACAATGTCAGGCCATAATTCTCTGGAAAAATAAGGCCTACGCTAGGTTGGTTAGAACAGAAACACAGGATGATCTAACAAGACAGACAGAAGAAAACTTAACTTTAGAACTGTCTTTATCTGGGATACAAGGAAAGTATTATGCAAATATAGTAGCATGCAAAAGTTTGGGCATTCCCGGTCAAAATTTCTGTTACTGTGAACAGCTAAGCAAGTAAAAGATAAACTGATTTCCAAAAGGCATAAGGTTAAAGATGACACATTTCTTTAATATTTTAAGTAAGAAAACTTTATTTCCATTTTTAACAGTTCCAAAATAACAAAAAAGGAAAAGGGCCCGAGCAAAAGTTTGGGCACCCTGCATGGCAGTACAGTCGGCCCTCCTTATCCGCAAGGGATTGGTTCCGGGACCCCTCGCTGATACCAAAAAACGCGGATGCTCAAGTCCCTTATTCAACCTGTCTCAATGCGGTGGACCTTAGGACCCAGTGGAACCCCAGACCTTATTTAACCTGTCTCAGTGCGGTGGGCATTAGGACCTGGCGGCGGAACTCTGAATCCGCAGTGTTTCTGTTCATGAAAATAATCACGATCACGATTTAAAATAAAGTGGAAATAATAAGCGATCAGAAAGATGAAACACCATCGTTCATTGGAAAAGCGTTAGGCTACAGTCGGTCAACAACTGGAACAATTTTAAAGGATAAAGTGAGAAAGGCCCTGCCCCGATGAAAGCTACAATTACTACTAAGCAATGCAGTGGTTTAATTATCGGGTTTTGGGTTTTTGATACTCCACATCAACCCAGCATGGATGGAGAGCACGCTCGGGAGGGATCTGTCACTGAATTGAACTCGGGAACTTCTGTTCCCGAGCCCGGCGCTTAAACATATGTTTCTTAAGTGTTTTATATGCATAGAAAGGTAAAATATATACTATATACTAAGACAAACGTTTGACTAACTGACGCTAAATAATACTGGATGTCCCGACTTACTTAGTAAGAGAACTTGCAGTTTTTTTTCGATCTCGATCTACGATAACCTACGCACATCCTCCCATATACTTTAAATCATCTCTAGATTACTTATAATACCTAATACAATGTAAACGGTATGTAAAGTAGTTGTTGTACTGCATTGTTTAGGGAATAATGACAAGAAAAGAACATGCTCGAACAACAAGTGCTGGAAGAGGACTTGCGGGTTTTCTCAATTCGTGGTTGGTTGAATTCACGCATGTGGACCTCGCGGATGAGGAGGGCTAACTGTACTTAGTAACACCCCCTTTGGCAAGTATCACGGCTTGTAAACGCTTTTTGTAGCCAGCTAAGAGTCTTTCAATTCTTGCTTGGGGGATTTTCGCCCATTCTTCCTTGCAAAAGGCTTCTAGTTCTATGAGATTCTTGGGTCGTCTTGCATGCACTGCTCTTTTGAGGTATATGTGTCTTTATTCTCCCTACATTCCTCCTTAGAACACCTGGAGAATAAAGATGCATACGTAAGGCTCCTTTTCATTGACTACAGCTCTGCCTTTAATACCATCAATCCAAATAAACTGATTCCTAAGCTCCGGAACCTGGGCCTTAGCACTCAGATCTGCAGCTGGATCTTCAACTTCCTCACAGACAGGATCCAGGCTGTAAAAATAGGGGACAAACTCTCCTCTACAATCACTCTGAGCACCAGTGCCCCACAAGGCTGCGTACTCAGGCCCCTGCTGTACTCACTGTACACTCATGATTGTGTAGCCAAGTTTCCATCAAACTCAATATATAAGTTTGCTGATGACACAACAATTGTAGGCCGTATCTTAGGTAATGATAAGTTTTGAGTACAGAGAGAAAATTAAGAACCTGGTGGCATGGTACGAAGACAATAACCTATCCCCTAACGTCAGCAAGACGAAGGAATTGGTCGTTGACTTCAGAAGGAGTAGCTGACCGCACAACCCAATTTACATCGGTGGTGCGCAAGTGGAACAGGTCAAAAGCTTTAAGTTCCTCGGGGTCAATATCACAAATGACCTGACTTGGTCCAATCAAGCAGAGTCCACTGCCAAGAAGGCCCACCAGTGCCTTTACTTCCTGAGAAAACTAAAGAAATTTGGCCTGTCCCCTAAAACCCTCACTAATTTTTATAGATGCACCGTAGAAAGCATTCTTCTAGGGTGCATCACAACCTGGTATGGAAGTTGTCCTGTCCAAGACCGGAAGAAGCTGCAGAAGATCATGAACACGGCGCAGCACATCACACAAACCAATCTTCCGTCCTTGGACTCACTTTACACAGCACGCTGTCTGAGCAGGGCTGCCAAGATAATCAAGGACACGACCCACCCAGCCAACACACTTTTCGTCCCTCTTCCCTCTGGGAGAAGGTTCAGGAGCTTGAAGACTTGTACGGCCAGATTTGGGAACAGCTTCTTTCCAACTGTGATAAGACTGCTGAACGGATCCTGACCTGGATCTGGGCCGTACCCTCCAAATATTCGGACCTGCCTCTCGGTTTTTTTTTGCAATACCTACTTCCCATTTTTCTATTTTCTGTTTATGATTTATAATTTAAATTTAAATTTTTAATATTTACTATCGATCTGTAATCCAGGGAGCAGGAAGCGCAGAATCAAATATCGTTGTGATGATTGTACTGTGACGAAAGAGGGTTACAAAAGTACACAAGACTAAGATGTTAACTGTCCTGTGCTAGCACCAGTGGGATCAACAGTTGATCTGCCAGCTGTCTTCAGGAGAGAGAGATAAGTAAGACAATGGAGCAGCATTTGGAAATGTTAATGAAGAGACGAGAGAGTTTAACGGAAGGAGACACCGGTCTGAGTATTGTCAAGACTGGCTCCTTTTGAACCCTGGGATCAACAGTTGATCTGCCACCTGTCTTCAGGAGAGAGAGATAAGTAAGACAATGGAGCAGCATTTGGAAATGTTAATGAAGAGAAAAGAGAGTTTAACGGAAGGAGACACCGGTCTGAGTATTGTCAAGACCGGCTCCTTTTGAACCCTGAACTGTTTGAAGTGTGATGGACAGGCGATAAAAAGGGGCAGGTTCGCTAAGACACCACAGACAACACCACGAGGTAACGAGACCCTGGCGGTGTGCCCCCACAAGTTGGTGGGAGCTTTTGGAGGACTGGTCGCGGGACCAGCCATGGACGCACAGGGTGGAAAGGTACGATCGGCGGGAACCTGGTGTGTGTGTCCACCCTTGCCTGGGTGCCGGGTTCACCGCAGAGGAACGATCGTATCTGAAAACGGAGGGGTCACAGTCGGTGACCTCATAAGACATTACAAAGGGCTCGCCCGAAAGCTAACTGCGAGGAATATCAAAGGTCTGTTGAATCCGATTTGAATATCAACATTCGCTCTCTCTCTCTCCCCAACAGCACGACAGCGATTACTGCGAACTGAACTAAACTGAACTCTGTCACTTGTGATCGAACATTTTACCCCTAGACTGCGATAGAGCTGATTGACCCTATTATCCTAGTTCTGTGTACGTGTGTTTATTCATTGCTAACCTGTTGCATTTATATCCTTACTATTAGAGTACTGTGTTGCTTATTTCTTTAATAAAACTTTCTTAGTTCCAGTAATCCAGACTCCAACTGAGTGGTCCATTTCTGCTGGTTTGGCAACCCAGTTACGGGGTACGTAACAGTACGCTCTAGTATCAAATGTTTGGCGACAATAAAGTATATCCACAGATTCTTGATGCTGTTTAGGCCGGGGGGCTGTGAGGGCCATGGCAAAACCTTCAGCTTACTCCTCTTGAGGTAGTCCATTGTGGATTTTGAGGTGTGTTTAGGATCATTATCCTGTTATAGAATGCCATCCTCTTTTCATCTTCAGCTTTTTTTATAGACTGTGTGATGTTTGCTTCCAGAATTTGCTGGTATTTAATTGAATTCATTCTTCCCTCTACCAGTAACTGTTCCCCATGCCACTGGCTGCAACACAAGCCCAAAGCATGATCAATCCACCACCATGCTTAATAGTTGGAGAGGTGTTCTTTTTATGAAATTCTGCACCGTTTTTTCTCTAAACATACCTTTGCTCATTGCGGCCAAAAAGTTCTATTCAAAAGGTTCAAAGGAACATCTAAACAAGCCTGATGCAGTTTGGAAACAAGTCCTGTGGACTGATGAAGTTAAAATAGAACTTTAGATATTAAAGTTAATATCCCAGTTTATTTTTGTTTGCAGATTGGTTCTTGTCCACACTGCTGGTTCCGGTCTTTCATTGATTCTACTGTGTTTCTTGTACTTACTAGGATTACCCACAATAAAATGAATCTCAGGGTTTTATATGGTAACATATGCAGTTTGATACTAAATTTACTTTGAACTGTTTATTTTGGAAAGTATTCTGACTGGTTGCATCATGGCCTGGTATGGAAACTTCAATGCACTGAAATGCAAGAGGCTACAGATGTCAGGTTGACATCCATCATTAAGATCCCCCCACTCCCCCACCATCTGGGCTATCTTTGTTTTTCAGGCTAGAAGTACAGGATCTTGAAGACTCACACCTCAAGGTTCAACAACAGTTTCTTCCCCACTGCCATCAGATTCTTGAACTGACCTGACCTGAAAATTCTAAACTGTCCTTTAGGCTCTCTCTCTCTCTGTGAACTTGAACCAATGTAATGATCTTTGTTTTGTTGTGCATGTATAATTTATGTTAACTTAAGCTCATGTAATTTATGCTTGTCACGTTTGTAATGTACTATACTGCTGCTGCAAAAAGCAAACGTGCATGGCGTTTATACCCTGGGTATATATGCACATGACCATAAACAAACCTGATCCAATGTTAATGAGAAACAGTGATATGGAATATGTTATGTCTTGATTCTCCTACATAACTGGATTTAACTTTACCTTATGGCTTTAATACTTTGTGATTTGTTTACTCTCAGCCTCACCTGAAAATTCTACACACCTGAATACAGATTTGCTACCCCTGCCCATCTTTCCTTCACTACCAGTGATGGCAACAATATAATAGTACCATGTGTTAAAATTTAAATTTATTTACCTTATTAGTTAGACTCTCTCATTCAATACAGTGGACTCCAGTTAATTGCAACACATCAGGACCTGTACATGTTGCCCCACTTAAGCTGAAGTTTCATGTAAATAGTTAAAGACATAAAAAAAAATGAAACTACTGTTTGAGTAACAAATTATGCATTTAAATGAAATAGAGCAAATAAGAACACTACAGTACTATAAGACTGTATATTAGTTCCTAATAGTTACAGATGAAGGAATTCATCCAGTGTACGCTGCCATGTATGGGATGTCCAGGGAAGGGTTCAAGAAGGCAATTCTGCAATGCTTCGTGGAGAGTTAATGGCATAATAAAGCACAGAAGTCATGGTTATTTCCTGCAACCAAGACTCTATTTTGTGACGACTACTCGTACCAGTGGACCTGGACTTCTGAGGTCAAAAGAGTGAAAGTGTCTCACTTCAACGACTTTTCCACTTTAAAAATTCTCTTGCATAGGCTTCACTGTCATTGTCAAACACAATGGACAACTAACATGCTGCCATGTTCTTGTGATTGACTGTAAATGAACAAAATTAGTGCAGACACCTAGTGCACATAATGGACTGTCTTTGTGCAATGTTTTCAATGATTGCATCCGCCAAATCTTCATTTTCATTGTAACATTCAAGATTACTGTCGACACATTCAAGTTCTTCGCAGTTCCTATCTTGAGGTAGTGAAATGGTTTCATTTTCACTCCCAGCTGTTTCTGGCATCTCCAAGCTGAATTGTTGAAACCACAGAGAGCAAAACAATTCTACACCATCTTATCAGTGAAAAAAATCACTGCTTTTTGAACACAAACACACATTACTTAAGCTATTTAAAAACTGTTCACTCTAAACACAGTGTAGCGTCTAATGGCCAGACAAGTTCATGCGACTGCCACTTGTTAAAAAACTGCTCAACAACTGTCTCCAATCCCAATTAAGTGGCATAGTGTAACACACAAACTAAGGAAATCTTACTATTTTCTCAATTTATTTTTGTTCTCTTGAGAGTTGCCCCAAATAAGTGGCTGCTCCAATTAACTGATGGACCAGTTAACCGGAATCCATTCAATATACAATTTAGTTTTGTTTTATGTTTGTGCATTAACCCACCTGCCCTGTTTACTAAACTTGGCAGCTTTCTCTCTCCTACATACCTGTACCTCCCCATCTGAACATCAGGCATTCGAATGACATGACCTATCCATCAGAGCGGGTGTTGCTTTATCGTGTGGAGATACTGTTTATGTTGGTCTCCTCCCGTATGCTGATGTTAACGCACACATGCTTCCAGCTGTAGGTGGTCCATGATTCAGTTCCATACAGTAATGTAGGAAGGGTGACTGCTCTATAGACAAAATGTTTTGTTTGGACCTGTATGTCACGGTCTTCAAAGACTCTTTTCCTTCATCTTGCATCGAATCCACTAGCACTAATCATTACTTTGAGTTAATGTTTGTTTTTGAGGACAGAATGTTGCTAAGGTAGGGAAAGTTCTAGGGTGGTATCATCAATTTTAATGGAGAGCTGTATAAAATGGCTGGTTGGGTGGTGGTTGATATAAGATCCATCATTTTTATATTCAAAACAAGAACCAGGGCCCTATATAACTTGTTAAAGGCATTGAGGGTTCACTGGAGGTCTTCTTCAGAGTGTGCTGCAATAGCGTTGTCATCCACATACTGAAGCTCCATGATAGTAGTGGTGCTAATCTTTGTTCCTGGCCTTGAACTGGTTGAATTTGAAAAGTTTGCTGTCCATGCTATACATGATTGATTCCCTAAGGCATGTTTTGGGTGAAGGATAACAGCAATATAGATGACAGATAGGGTGGGCACAATGACATTGCCCTATTTGACTCCTGTCTTGACAGTGAAGGGTTCTGACTGAACGCCATCATGCAGCAGCCTCAGTATTTATGAGCACTTGTCAGGGTAGCCATGTCTTGATACTATATGCCAGAAAGCTTGGTGGTCTACTGTATCAAATGCCTTTGTCAAATCTATGGAAGTCAAATACAAGGGTTGCCTTTGTTAATGGCATTTTCCCTGTAATTGACGATCGTGTCTGCAGTACCTGTAGTTGGGCAGAATCAACACTGTGATTCATGGAGTACTTCTTCAGATAATGGAAGGAGTCAGTTGACAAGAATATCTTAGCCTGTTGTTGACAGGATGGAGATGCCCCTGTAATTGCCACAATATGCCTTGTCTCCCTTCTTGAATATGGTCATTATTAAAGTCCGAGGGCAGTTGTTCCTTTTCTCAGACCTTCAGGGGCAGGATGTATATGTAGTGCAGGAGTAGTGGCTCACCTTCCTTAAGGATCTCTGCCGGGAAGCCGTCACGATCAGTGGCTTTGTTGCTTTCAAGCTCCTGATGGCATTATGAGCCTCTTTCATACTGGGAGGTTCCCCATGTCTTCTCTCACAGGTGTCTGGAGGATTTGATTAGTAACCTCTGGTTCGGCAGTGCTGTCGCAGTTAAGTGGTTGTTGAAAGTGCTCTCTCCATTGATTGTTGATATCCTTCAGATCCTCTATCAAGTTCTTCCCATCCACTGAGTGCAGGGGGTTTAATCTGCAGCAACTTGGACCACAGACTGCTTTGGTGGCACTGAGGAAGCCTCTCCTGTCACCAGTCTGCCAGGTTCTGGATCTCTAGTTCACCAAGAAGTATTTAGCTCCCTGTGCTGGACATTTGCCTTTGATTTGGAGTAAGATTCTCTTTTGGCCTTTCTGCCAATGTCATTCAGCCAAGCTTTCCTTCTCATGAAGATATTTTGTTCTATCTCCATGCCATTATCAGATCAATTCTGATGTTTTCTGCATTTGTACCCAAACATGTTTTTGCAGGTATCAAGGATGGTGGATATAAGTAGACCCCACTGTTCTTCAACATCCTCCGAAAATTCCCATTGGAAGTTTTACCCAAACAAGGCCTGAAGGTACTGTTGGGTTGTAATGTCAAGCATGCTCTCAAGTCTTGGTCTGGTTAGATTCATATGAACCCTTGTCTTTTCATGTCTGATAGACATGGTGGAGCAGATCAGGTGATGATCTGTCCAGCTATCATCTGTGTTATTCATGGCCCTTGTGACATTCACATCACAGCCAATGAGATGCCACTGTTTAGATCGGGGTGCTGCCAAGATGCCTTGAATTTATTTTTCTGGCAGAGGAGAGTGTCCATGATGATAAGATTGTGCTGCAGTGGTTTTGGTTGGATTGTTGTGTCTGGAATTTTCCTCTTCCATTGGTGACTCTACAAGTAGCATGATTTGCTAGTATGCAGGTAAAACAAGTAAATAGAAAACCTAACACAATAATATTGTTTATTGCTAGATGTCATTATCAGTGTCAACATTATGTACCATGTTGTATGATGGTCTCATGACCATGATTGCTTTGGCAACTTTTCTACAGAAGTGGTTTGACATTGCCTTCTTCTGGGCAGTGTCTTTACAAGATGAGTGACCCCAGTCTTTATCCATAATCTACAGATTGTCTGTCTGCCTGGCTACAGCGCTCGCATAACCAGGGGTTGTGATATGCACCAACTGCTCATTCAACCATCCACCACAGCTCCCATAGCTTCACATGACCCTGATCGGAGGCCGGGGGCAGGGGGGGTTGCTAAGCAGGTCTATGCAGGTGCTACACCAAGGGTGACCTGCAGGCTAGCAGAGGAAGGAGCACCTTACACCCCCTTTGGTAGAGACGCATCTCCACCCCATCACCCAGAGGTGCTAAATACAAAAACAAGGCTGCTATACCTCAAGTTATGTAACCTATCAATGAGACCACACTTTGAATATCATCAGCAATATTTGTCTACAACTGGAGTTTTTGGACATGAGTAGATAATCAGCATCTTTATCTCAAACCAGTTGCAGTGAGACTGCATTTACAAGCATGCTTGAGGTGACTGTTAAATCAGTGATCATAAAAATTCTTTGACAAATCATGTTTATTTTTTAAACTCCCACAAAATATTAAAAACACGGAACTACTATTCTTTTACCAAGAAAACTTAACTACCTTCACCGTTTCCAGGTCTCCAGCCTTTGCTGCCTCCAAGAATCGATAATCAACATCTGAGTTGTGCAATGGAACATTCTCTAAATAGAAACATGCATAGGATTACCATCCTTATTCATATAACACTTAAAAACCCTTGCACAAAATACTGTAGTGTGCAGCTTTATAATGGGTCACTTATTAATCCATCAAACTGAAAAAATACTGAAATCTTTCATACAAATGTATACAATGTTTAATCATAAATTTGCTAATTAAAAAAGTGTAATTATGCTGTTTTGAACACAATACTAATCTGCAAAAGATCTCTTACAAAGTTGAGCTAAAAGACAATCTGCAGTACTGTGCAAAGAGTACTTAGTTTTATATTAGCTCAGTAGTATTTAGTGTTATTTGGTAAATGGAAAGACAATATACTGCACTGGGCAAATGGCTTAGGCACCGTAGCTATATACTGTATATGTAAATAGTTTTCACGTTACTTCTTATTCTAAACCATTCTAACATAAATATGTGCATGTCATGAAACATGGAACTGATAAAAAACAAACCAAAAAGAAATCTGTAATGACAAATTCACTTCATAAATTTATTCTTTAATATTAAGGCATCTTCCTTCCTATGATTGATAGAATCAGGATAAGGCATAACATACGTACCCAAAATAATGATGTATAATCTGGAAGGTTTTCCGTGTTAAAATCAAACCAAGTTTCTTAGTATTATTGGAAACAACAATTTCAATTCATAACCTTGGTACTCAATATGTGTAGATTAAGACACTCATATATGCAGAGATTTATTTTAATGCTTTTCCTATTTGCACCATTCATTAATGTGTAACCTAATGAAACAAAATCAGACTACTCTTTGCAGAAAACAGAAGAATTGAAAGTGATGGAAACATGCAGCAAGCGAGGGAGAATTTGTAGAGACTATCCTGTGGCTTAGGCTATCTACATGGATGACAACTGATCTGCTGAATATTTCCAGCAGGTTCTAAACCCTAACGAACTACACAGTGCACGCACTTACCATTGAGTATCTGCTGCACAGACTCGTTCCCCATTTGTGCAGCTGTAAACCCTTGTAGAGACAAAATGGAAGGGTCGCTGCCGTAACTTAACAAGAGGCGACATGTCTGTAAGTGTCCACCATGTGCCGCTCGATGTAAAGCTGCTTGACCAAGCGTATCCAAAGCATTCATCTGTGAAAGTGAGAATATTAGTCAGAAGGCAAGGCACAGCAGGAGTATTTTTGATGTACATACATACCATGACAAAGTATTGGCTCTGTATTCACAAGAATATAATTTTTTTTTTAAACAGATTTATAATACAACTAGCTGCTACCCAGATCGTTTGGGTTATAATGCTGGCAATCATGATGTTTGCATTTATTTTCATGACATCAGTTTTTGTAAATGAAATTATAAGCGTATAATTATTACATGAATAGAGGATTATTAATATTGTACACTTTAACAGAAGTTACTATTTAAAACATACACACTGAAAATATATATACAAAAATATATTTAATACAATTCCCGAAGTGGGAATCTCATTGTGCAAATTTGTTTGATTTCGAAGTTAAAGTCCATTAAATTACACTATTTCTTGCATTTGAATCCAATGTAAAAATAATGGATTACATTGATCTCTAATTCTGGACCAGCAAACATACAATGGGAAAGCAGTGTATTTTGTAATCAAGGCCAAAAAATTAGTGATCTATTAATTTACATAGCAAAACTAAGTTGAACAAGAAACTGAAGTTGCTTCAATTTAAAAGGATATGTTTGGTGTCTGAGGGACGAACACATTTTCAGAAAAAAGCACTACCAGTCATTGATATGTCCTCAAATTCATGTGGTAGCAATATTTTTTGCTGCAACATAGCACTGGTGGAAACCAATTACAGCATGATTGAAGCTTAAGTTTATGCGATCGATACACCAGGTGGTGACAGAGTATTTAAATTTCAACAGGAAAATGTACCATCGCAATGTCTGTCATACCATCAAATAGATTTACAAGTACAAGCTTCATTGGTGATCCTCAATCATAACCTGAACTGCATCATTCATGAAATAACTAGCAATTCAAATTAGTGTTGAATGACATTTGGGCAAACACCCTGTATCAGATCATGAAATGATATAACTCAGCCAAAGTTTTTCATTGAAATCATTCCTGGTGTGTCTCCATATTTCATTCCTCCGTTTTCTAATTTGAGCAAACTCTCACAGATGGCCTTCAAACTTGCTTACATTCTGTTCTTCAGCAGTAATCGTTAAAACATTTTCCCAAATATGTGCTTTAATACAAGCTTTCAACTAGTCTTCTATAATACCTCATGAATTACTGGTGGCATTTGATGAAAATTTTCAGTTAACACTAAAGTAACACTTCTCCTCAATTTATTATTACGAATAAGACCTGCAACTTCAGATCTAATGCTTCAATGGATGTTTTGTGAGCAACTGTACATTCATCCTAGACAATGCTTACAATCTTCAGAATATTCCCCTTGCAATTTTCCAACCAATGTCACATGTTGGAGCCTCCTTGTTTAAAAGAAGTTTAAAAGCTGTATATGCAAATTCCCCAACTACCAAACTCCAGCCACCACCTACCGCATCTGAAACGTTGAAAAATTGTCTGATGGTGTTAAGGCTAGAGTAATTATGTTTTGTATCTGAACTATAGCCAAAATGAGAGATGAAAAGTTCTACCGGTTCCACCATAAATACCCAAAACAAGAGGCTCCTTTGTTACTATGAACAGCCTCCATATTTGCATCTCTTTCTTTGGTATTTCAATAGATTCTTTCATTCACACATTCGTCCATCTTCATCCAAAAGATTATCATAGCTTATCCTCTGCAAAAAACTTGATGCATAAATTTTAATTTTCTCTTTGTGATTCAGGTAGACCAAAAGTAAGCTCCAGCCAAATATTTGGGACCTCAAATATAAGTCTGAAAATTTTATCAATTTTCAAGGAGAAAAAATTAAAATTAGATACCTTTTGATTACAGAGGAACTCCAGTAGGAGTTTTAAAGAAAAAAAACAGTAAATATTGTCCATGTTATGCTAAGCCAACTCACAAAATTTCAAGGTTCTAGATTGCTTCATTATTGAGCTATTCACAAGGTATGACATTTACTGCATTATCTGAACCAATATTAAAATAAATACACCATCAAACCAAGCAAAACCGTCTAATTCATTATTTATATATATGGCACTATCTAGAACTTCAAGAATGTTTGTGGTATCTCGTCTTATTTTCATTCATAATCCAAAGTTATTAGGAACTGGATAGCTATATGGACAGGAAGGGAATGGAGGGTTATGGGCTGAGTGCAGGTCGGTGGGACTAGGTGAGAGTAAGAGTTCGGCATGGACTATAAGGGCCAAGATGGCCTGTTTCCGTGCTGTAATTGTTATATGGTTATATGGAACAATATAGGACACTACAATTAGGATTGGTGTCTCTGTGCTCTGGTGTCAAGTCAAGTCACTTTTTATTGTCATTTCGACCATAACTGCTGGTACAGTACACACTAAAATGAGACGTTTTTCAGGACCATGGTGCTGCATGAAACAATACAAAAACTACACTGAATTATGTAAAACAACATAAAAACTACACCAGACTACAGATCTACCCAGGACTGCATAAAGTGCACAAAACAGTGTAGGCATTACAATAAATAATAAACAAAACAATAGGCACAGTAGAGGGCAGTAGGTTGGTGTCAGTCCAGGCTCTGGGTATTGAGGAGTCTGATGGCTTGGGGGAAGAAACTGCTATATAGTCTGGTCGTGAGAACCCGAATGCTTCAGTGTCTTTTGCCATATGGCAGGAGGGAAAAGAGTAAATAAAGGGGGGGGGAAGGAAGTAAAAAAATATAATAATCAGCTGAGATTCCAATGAACCAAATAGTATGCCTACAATCACAGGCCTAATAAAAAGGGGCATCTGATTGCTACTTTTTCTGCAGAAACGCATTCTGGTAAGATACAACACCTACTAAATAGAGGGATTTGAACAATACATGACAGTTCTATACATTTAGTTAAGATTCCAGATTTACAGTTAAGTCAAAATAATCATGTTGTAAAAGAAAATGGACTGCTGAGAAATTCTCAGGGTTCACAATAAAATGAGTGTAGGAATATGTTACAAAATGGCATCAAGCAAATACAAATTTGTCCTATGTATAAATGAGAAGAATCTTTAAAGAGTATTTTGTAAAATAAGATGCTGCCTCAATTTTAGTCGATATTGAGTAAAGAACGCTGTTGAACGCTGGTCATAATGAATTGTTTTAAAGGAAGATTGGAAGTGGCTGGGATACACTGGTTGCTCAAAAGATTTGAGCATACATAGTAGTGGATTTCATAGTCCAGCCCATCATCATATCCATCAACAGTAATTAAAATTAATAAATTCTCTCTGCACCACATAGCAATGTATGGACCTTGCGGGAGAATATTAAATTGAAGCAGGGTAAATTACAAGAGTATTAGGAAGTACTAGGAAGAGTTAATTGGGAACAGCAGTTTCTGGGCAAGCCAACAACTGGCATATGGAAGGTATTTAAAGACCAATGACATACAGTATGAAAACAGAATTTCCTGCAACTGCAGATATTCTTGTGTTTGTGACACAGGGTACAGCACAGGTATGTTCCAGTAAAAAGGACGGACAAGGATGGCAAGGAAAGAGAACCTTGGATGTCAAGAGAAAACATCAGGTATGTAAAGTTTAGGTAGCTAGAATCAAACTGAATACTTGAGGATTGTCATAAAATAACTCAATGAATAAACACATTGAAATAGACACCATCTACGAAAGCCAAAGAAACACAAGCCAACAGAATTCAAAGACCAACTGAAGGAGTAGCCAATCAGGACTGAGGCAAGTGAATGGGGGGGGAGGGGGTGCTATATAAATGCGAGCACAGCCAGAGGGAAAAGAAAACAACCACTGCACACTGAGGACGTCACCTCGATTGGTGTTGAAACATCTTCAAGCTAACTGTCAAGCTTGGCGAACAACGAACATCAAATGCCTCAACCCGAGCTACAAATATTCAAAAACCATTCTAGACTGTACACTGTTAAGGGCAAGACAATCAACAGTGTCGATGAGCAGAGGGATCACAGCTCCCAAATAAGGTGGTTAAGGTGGCATACGGCACACTTGCATTTATTATTTGAGGCAATAAGCTCAAAAGTCACAAAGTTAAATTGCAGCTTTATAAAAGTATTTAGGCCACTTCTGGAGTATTGCAAACACTTTTGCTTGCCCCATTATAGGAAGGATGTTGAGGCTTTGGAGAGGGAGAGGGCACATGCTATAAAGAGAGGTTGGACAAATTTGGGCTGTTTTCTCTGGAGTGGTGGAGGTTGAGTGGAGATTTGATAGAGGTTTATAAGATTATTTTAAGACATAACTAGAGTAGACATAAACGTCTAATACCAGAAGCCACGCACTTAAGGTGAGACAAGATAAATTCAAAGCAGATGTGAGGGGCAAGATTTTATTTAACACAGAGAGTGGTGGGTGCCTGAAATGCGCTGCACCAGATGTTGGTATAGGCAAAAATATTAGAGGCTTTTAAGAGAAGTTTAGATAGACACATGAATGTGAGGAAAATGGAAGGATGTGGACATTGTGCAGGCGCAGGATTTGTTTAGTTAACCATTTGATTGCTAGTTTAATTGGTTTAGCACAACATTGTGGGCTGAAAGGCCTGCTCCTGTGCTGTACTGTACTGTACTGCTCTGTTCTATGTTCTATAAACCCAGGAACTAACTCCTTACATGGCAAAGACGCATAACCCATTTTTTTCTACCGATGATAGCATCAGCAACACAGTGCTCAGGGATAAACCACTGCCCATAATACCATCATTATCTTTTGAATGTAATACCTCCATGTGTGCAACTTCCATCCTTTGCCATTACTAACTCTCCAACTGGTGCTCACTACCAAATTATAAACTTGCTTTGTTTCCACTAAACTAACACTCAGGCATCTTTTGAAATGCTTAACTTTATTTTACACCGCTAACTCCCCTATAAAATCCTCATTCTCTATTACCTGCTCATGAACAATTCCGAGTTTCCAACCTTGCCTTGTAGTTAGTACTAGATGAACTTCTTCCAACTAAAGACTGTGAGAAAGACCATTTTCTTGTCACAAACACACAGTCCCATCTGGAACCATCAATTTATTCTCCAGCCACATCTCAAGGTCATGCAAAGCTGTCCTGAACTTTTCTGTCACAACTCCAATGAAAGTCCAGCCATATATGATTGCGCCATTCAACAGTAACATTTTTATCTCTGTGACATTGCTGATTTCCCAGTCTATTAACTCCTATAAACCTGATTCATGCCCATCATTCAATGTTCTTTTGGCTAGCTTTCAATCTTCTGCACTCTACAAGCTTGGAGATCCTCCACAACTTTGTTGCCCATATCCAGGGGTGCATCATGCTTGCTGATCTACATGTCAGTGAATTAGCTGCCAGTGAAGCAAAGGCTCACATTCTCATCATTATACAAATTCCTTCAGGGCTCATCCGTCCCCACCTTGGTAATTCCTTCCAATCCTACATCTCTGATGCCTGTAAGCTCTTCCAATTCTACCACCATTTTAGTCACTCGATCACAGGCTACTAAGGTCTGACGCTCTGGAAGCGCCACTTCTTCCTCACAAAGCTACACTGACCTTTTTCTCCCAGCTCCTTATTCTAACGACCTTTTATGGGGGACATTAGAGGCATTATAAAAAACTAAGTTGTCACAGTGTGGAAACAAATTAAATTGCATTAAATTTGTAGAGGAGTGGTCTGAAGGAAAACATACCTTTGCTCCATGCTTGTGAAGAACTTCCACCACATCATTGTGTGCTCTTTCCGCAGCCACGTGTAGTGGTGTAAGAAAACTGCAAGAAATTTAAGTATTAAATTTTGTAAATTATGTAAAAAGATTTTTAAAAAACTGCAGATAACTAAAACCCAAGACAAATAAGCTGAAAATGATCAGTGAATCAGGTAGCATCTGTGGAGAGAGAAAAAGCTGAATGATTTTGATTGCACGTTGAGCTAATTCCAGTTCTCCCAAAGATACTGCCTGAAATGCTAATTTCCAGCATTTTCTGATTTGTTTTAAAATTCATGTATTTAGAACATAGAACAGTACAGCACAGGTACAGTACAGTACAGCTCCCGATGCGGCCTTCTATATATTGACGATACCTGACGCAGACCATTTCGCTGAACACCTACGCTCTGTCCGCCAGAGAAAGCAGGATCTCCCAGTGGCCACACATTTTAATTCCACGTCCCATTCCCATTCTGCTATGTCTATCCACGGCCTCCTATACTGTACAGATGAAGCCACACTCAGGTTGGAGGAACAACACCTTATGTTCCGTCTGGGTAGCCTCCAACCTGATGGCATGAACACTGACTTCTCAAACTTCTGCTAATGTCCCACCTCCCCCTCGTACCCCATCTGTTCTTTATTTATATACACACATTCTTTCTCTCTCTCTCTCTTTTTCTCCCTCTGTCCCTCTGACTATACCCCTTGCCCATCCTCTGGGTTCCCCCCTCTTTTCCTTCTCCCTGGGCCTCCTGTCCCATGATCCCCTCATATCCCTTTTGCCAATCACCTGTCCAGCTCTTGGCTCCATCACTCCCCCTCCTGTCTTCCCCTATCATTTTGGATCTCCCCCTCCCCCTTTCAAACCTCTTACTAGCTCTTCTTTCAGTTAGTTCTGACGAAGGGTCTCGGCCCGAAACGTCGACTGTACCTCTTCCTAGAGATGCTGCCTGGCCTGCTGCGTTCACCAGCAACTTTTATGTGTGTTGCAGCACAGAAACTGGCCATTTGGCCCACAATGTTGCACTGAACCAGCTAAAAAGCAACACCCAAACACTAGTCCCTCCTACTTACACCATTTCCATATCCCTCCATCCTCCTTACATCCATGTGCCTATCCAAATGTCTCTGAAAAGCCTCTAATGTATTTGCCTCTATCATCATACTGTCAGCGCACTCCTGACATTCACCACACTCTGAGTAAAGGACTTATCCCTTACATCCCGTTTAAACCTACCCCCTCTCCCCTTCAATGCATGCCCTCTGGTATTAGATATTTCAACCCTGGGAAACAGATACTCTCTGCCCACTCTAAATATGCATCTTGTAAATCTCTATCGGATCTCTCCTCAGCCTCCAACACGCCAGAAAAAACAACCCAAGTTTATCCAGCCTCTTGTGATAGGACATGCCCACTAAAGCAGGCAGTATCCTGGTAAACCTCTTCTGCACCCCTTTCAAAGCCTCAACATCATTCCTATAGTGGGGTGACCAGAACTGTACGCAATACTCCAGATGTGGCCTAATCAGAGTTTTATAAAGTTGCAACATAACCTCTTGACTTTTGAACTCAGTGCCTTGACTAATAAAAAGAAGCATTCCTTAAGCTTTCTTAACCACCTTATCGACCTGTGGAGCCATTTTCAAGGAGCTGTGAACTTAGATCTCAAGATCTCTCTGCTCAGCAGCACTGTTGAGCACTTGCTCTTAACAGTGTACTGTCTCTTTGTATTTGCCCCACCTCACATTTATCTGGGTTAAACTCCATCTGCCATTTCTCTACCGATATCGGCAACTGATCTATACCATGCTGCATTCTTTGCCAGTCTTCTACACTGTCCTCAACTCCACCAATCTTGATATCATCTGCAAATTTACTAACCCACCGATCTACATTTTTATCCAGGTCATTTATATACATTACTAACAGCAGAGGTCCTGGCACAGATCCCTGCAGAACTCCACTAATTACAGACCACCAGCTCAAATAAGTCCCTTCAACCATGCCCCGTCTTTTATGTAGAAGCCAGTTCTGAATCCAAACAACCAATTTGCCGTGGATCACATACATCTTAATCTTCTGGATTAGCCTCCATGAGGGACTTTGTCAAACACCTTACTAAAATCCAAGTAGAAAACATCCACTGCCCTACTCACATCAATATCTCTAATCACCTTGTCAAAAAACTCAATCAAGTTGATAAGACATGACCTGCCCCATACAAAGCCATGCTGGTTCTCCCTAATTAGGCCATGGATTTCCAGGTACCCATACATCGTATCCCTCAGAATTTTCTCCAGAAATTTCCCTACAACTGACATGAGACTCACTGGTCTATAGTTCTCAGAACTTTCCCATGTTCTCTTCTTAAACAGAGGTACAACATTAGCCACTCACCAGTCCTCCAGGACCGTGCCTGTGGCTAGAGAGAGGACACAAAGATACTGGTCAAGGTCTCTTGCCTCCTTCAATAACCTGGGATAAATCCCATCAGGCCCTAGGGATTTATCCACCTTACTCATTAGGAGGCCCAACATTCCCACCTCCTTGATGTCCATCACCCTAACATATTTATACACTCAGCACTAATCTCCTGGTCCTCCATATCCTTTTCCTCGGTTAATTACTGAAGCAAAGTACTCATTAAGTACCTCACTCACGTTCTCTGCACCCAAACAAATGTTCCGCTCTTTATCCTTGAGTGGCCACACCCTCTCCCTAGTTATCCGCTTCCTCTTTCCAAGTTCCCTACTTTAGTTCTTTTCTGGCTTCTTTATACCCATGTACTTCATTTAATCCTAACTTTCAAAGCTTTACATACTTTTCCTTTCTCTTCTTTACTAAATTTATCACTTCTCTGGACTTCCAAGGTAATCTTATCGTTCCATCCCTGTTCTTCCTTCTAAAAGGAACATACCTTTCCTGTATTCGAACTGATCTTTAAACACCCTCCACATGTCTGATTGGGACTTTCCAGAGAAAAGGTGTTCCCAATTAACACTTCTTAGCTCCTGCCGAATGCCCTTATAATTTGCCCTACTCCAATTTAAAACTCTCCCACGAGGACAATACCTAACCTTATCTCCAGCTATCCTGAAAGTTAAGGAATTGTGGTCACTGTTCCCTAACTGTTCGCCCACTGAAAGGCCAGTCATCTGGCCAGGCTCATTACCCAACACCAGGTTCAGGATGGCCGTTCCTCTTGTTGGACCGTCCACATACTGATTTAAGAAACCTCTTTAACAAGTTCTACCCCATCTAAACCCCTTGCACTACAGTGGTCCTAGTTTATACTTGTGAAGTTTTAATCCTACATGATAACAACCTTATTATTTTAACACATTTCCTTAATCTCATTACCTATTTGTTCCTCAATGTCCCAGTGGCTACTAGGGGTATGTTGTACAATTCTATCAGTGTGACTGCACCCTTCCTATTCCTATCCTCTCCATTATGTCTCCCGAGAACAGCTGTGATATTGTCCCTGATTAGTAGTGCAACTCTTCTTTTACCTCCTCTATCTTTTCTTTTCTTTTGGCATGCGCCTGTGATTATGTCTTTTTCAAGTCTTTTTTTTTTTACAAGGTGCGAGCGAGAGAGAGACTGTGTGACCTGCCACTCCTCACACAGACATTTTGCAGTATTTTTCCCTTTTTATTTTACGAGGTTGAGTTGCGATCTCAACCTGGCACGGATGCAAAGCATACTCGGGAGTGGACCCGATGGGTTTCGAACCCAGGAACCTCCGCTCCCGGGTAGGGCACCAATGTCACTGCGCCACCAGCCGGCCCTCCTCTATCTTTTCTAAAACTTCAAAAACCTGTACATTAATCACCCATTCCTGCCTCAACCAAGTTTCAATAATGGTGACAACATCGTAGCTCCATGTCCTGGAGGCAGAAGGCTGAAGAACTGGACCTCAAGGGTGGCGTTCTCAGGATTGCTGCCAGTGCTACATGACAGTGATGGTAAGAATTGGAGGAGATGGCAGTTGAATGCATGGCTGAGGAGTTTGTGCAGGGAGCAGGGTTTTGGATTTTTGGATCATTGGGATCTCTTCTGGGGAAGGTGGGACCTGTACAGATTGGATGGGTTGCACCTGAACTCGAGGGAGAGCAATATCCTTGCAGGTAGGTTTGCTAGCATGGTTTGGGAGGGTTTAAACTAATTTGCAAGGGAGATGTGACCCAGAGCGATAGAGCAGTGAACTAAGTGTATGGAGTAAAGCCAGATCTAACATATAGAGGGGCTTTGAGGAAAGAGAAGCAGAATAAACGGGGTAAAGACAGTAAGGTAGAAAGGCTGAAATGTGTGTACCTCAATGCAAGAAGCATCAGGAAAAAAGGTGATGAACTGAGAGCTTGGATACATACATGGAATTATGATGTAGTGGCCATTACAGAGACTTGGCTGGCACCAGGGCAGGAATGGATTCTCAATATTCCTGGATTTTAGTGCTTTAAAAGGGATAGAGAGGGCAGAAAAAGGGGAGGAGGGGTGGCATTATTGGTCAGGAATACTATTACAGCTACAGAAAGGGTGGGTAATGTAGCAGGATCCTCTTTTGAGTCAGTATGGGTGGAAGTCAGGAACAGGAAAGGAGCAGTTACTCTATTGGGAGTATTCTATAGGTCCCCTGGTAACAGCAGAAATACAGAGGAGCAGATTGGGAGACCGATTTCGGAAAGGTGCAAAAATAACAGGGTTGTTATCATGCGTGACTTTAACTTCCCAAATATTGATTGGCACCTGATTAGTTCCAAGGGTTTAGATGGGGCAGAGTTTGTTAAGTGTGTCCAGGATGGATTCCTGTCACAGTGTGTGGACAGGCCGACTGGGGGAATGCCATACTAGATCTAGTACTAGGCAATGAACCGAGTCAGGTCACAGATCTCAGTGGGTGAGCATCTGGGGGACAGTGACCACCGCTCCCTGGCCTTTAGCATTATCATGGAAAAGGATAGAATCAGAGAGGACAGGAAAATTTTTAATTGGGGAAGGGAAAATTATGAGGCTATAAGGCTAGAACTTGCGGGTGTGAATTGGGATGATGTTTTTGCAGGGAAATGTACTATGGACATGTGGTCGATGTTTAGCGATCTCTTGCAGGATGTTAGGGATAAATTTGTCCCGGTGCGGAAGATAAAGAACGGTAGGGTGAAGGAACCATGGGTGACAAGTGAGGTGGAAAATCTAGTCAGGTGGAAGAAGGCAGCATACATGAGGTTTAGGAAGCAGGGATCAGATGGGTCTATCGAGGAATATAGGAAAGCAAGAAAGGAGCTTAAGAAGCGGCTGAGAAGAGCAAGAAGGGGGCATGAGAAGGCCTTGGCGAGTAGGGTAAAGGAAAACCCCAAGGCATTCTTCAATTATCTGAAGAAAAAAAGGATGACAGGAGTGAAGGTAGGATCGATTAGAGATAAAGGTGGGAAGATGTGCCTGGAGGCTGTGGAAGTGAGCGAGGTCCTCAATGAATACTTCTCTTCTGTATTCACCAATCAATGAGAGGGAACTTGATAATGGTGAGGACAATATGAGTGAGGTTGATGTTCTGGAGCATGTTGATATTAAAGAAGAGGAGGTGTTGGGAGTTGTTAAAATACATTAGGACGGATAAGTCCCTGGGGCCTGACGGAATATTCCCCAGGCTGCTCCATGAGGCGAGGGAGGAGATTGCTGAGCCTCTGGCTAGGATCTTTATGTCCTCGTTGTCCATGGGAATGGTACCAGAGGATTGGAGGGAGGCGAATGTTGTCCCCTTGTTCAAAAAAAGTAGTAGGGATAGTCCGGGTAATTATAGACCAGTGAGCCTTACATCGTGGTGGGAAAGCTGTTGGAAAAGATTCTTAGAGATAGGATCTCTGGGCATTTAGAGAATCATGGTCTGATCAGGGACAGTCAGCATGGCTTTGTGAAGGGCAGATCGTGTCTAACAAGCCTGACAGAGTTCTTTGAGGAGGTGACCAGGCATATAGATGAGGGTAGTGCAGTGGATGTGATCTATATGGATCTTAGTAAGGCATTTGACAAGGTTCCACACGGTAGGCTTATTCAGAAAGTCAGAAGGCATGGGATCCAGGGAAGTTTGGCCAGGTGGTTTCAGAATTGGCTTGCCTGCAGAAGGCAGAGGGTCGTGGTGGCGGGAGTACATTCAGATTGGAGGATTGTGACTAGTGGTGTCCCACAAGGATCTGTTCTGGGACCTCTACTTTTCGTGATTTTTATTAACGACCTGGATGTGGGGGTAGAAGGGTGAGTTGGCAAGTTTGCAGATGACACAAAGGTTGGTGGTGTTGTAGATAGTGTAGAGGATTGTCAAAGATTGCAGAGAGACATTGATGGGATGCAGAAGTGGGCTGAGAAGTGGCAGATGGAGTTCAACCCGGAGAAGTGTGAGGTGGTACACTTTGGAAGGACAAACTCTGAGGCAGATTACAAAGTAAATGGCAGGATACTTGGTAGCGTGGAGGAGCAGAGGGATCTGGGGGTACATGTCCACAGATCCCTGAAAGTTGCCTCACAGGTAGATAGGGTAATTAAGAAAGCTTATGGGGTGTTAGCTTTCATAAGTCGAGGGATAGAGTTTAAGAGTCGCGATGTAATGATGCAGCTCTATAAAACTCTGGTTAGGCCACACTTGGAGTACTGTGTCCAGTTCTGGTCACCTCGCTATAGGAAGGATGTGGAAGCATTGGAAAGGGTACAGAGAAGATTTACCAGGATGCTGCCTGGTTTAGAGAGTATGCATTATGATCAGAGATTAAGGGAGCTAGGGCTTTACTCTTTGGAGAGGAGGATGAGAGGAGACATGATAGAGGTGTAAAAGATAATAACAGGAATAGATAGAGTGGATAGCCAGCACCTCTTCCCCAGGGCACCACTGCTCAATACAAGAGGACATGGCTTTAAGGTAAGGGGTGGGAAGTTCAAGGGGGATATTAGAGGAAGGTTTTTTACTCAGAGAGTGGCTGGTGTGTGGAATGCACTGCCTGAGTCAGTGGTGGAGGCAGATACACTAGTGAAGTTTAAGAGACTACTAGACAGGTATATGGAGGAATTTAAGGTGGGGGCTTATATGGGAGGCAGGGTTTGAGGGTCGGCACAACATTGTGGGCCGAAGGGCCTGTACTGTGCTGTACTGTTCTATGTTCTGATCCATGCCCTAAGTTATCACCCTTTCCTATAATATTCCTAGCACTAAAATACATACACTTCAAACTAACCGACCCACTATACCTGCTATTTCAATTTTGCCTTTCAACACTTTCCCTGGCATCTACCTCTGGTCCAAATGTTCCCTTGCTGACCTGGGGCTCCTGTTCCCAACCCCTTACAAAACTAGCTTAAACTCTCCCAAGTAGCATCAGCAAACCTCCAGGGTAGGATATTGGTGCCCCTACAGTTCAGGTGCAATCCATCCCTCTCATACAGGTCAGCCTTTCCCCAGAAAAGGCTCCAATGATCCAAGAACTTGAAACCTTGTCCCCTGCACCATTTCCTCAGCACTCATTCATTGTGCTACTGTGGAACAGGGAGCAACTTAGTGGATAGAACATTCAGTTGGTGCTAATCAGAACTGTAAGAATTTGAATACTTTATGGAAGAGGTTACTTCAACTTACTATGAAATTTTGTCTCGTACCAAGTTACTGCATATAAAAGTACATTGTTTTCAAAACAGAAGTTTACAAAGTTAATCCTTTTATGTCGCCATTAACTAATGTGGTTAGGATAAGCAATGCTTATCATATTTTTATAAATCATCACAGTTAATCCAACGATCAGACTTGCAGTCACCTACATGATGTAATTTCAGGTTCACTATTAATTATCTTAGTCACCCTAAAGCAATTTTTCCTTCACCATCAACAAAACAAAAGCATCCTTAGTTACAGCCCAACATTTTTAAGATATGTAATTTTACAGTGTTTATAACTGGCTTAATAAATTCAGATAACAAGTAAACCTATTAATAACGAATACTTACTCTTTATTTTTCTCATTCACATTTGCTCCTTTTCTCAAAAGCAGTTCTGTCACCTGCTTCCGTTTTGGGTGTTGTGAAGCCACAGCACAATGCTGAAAAAGGAATTCAGATGTCGTTTTCCACATTTTAATTGCTTTTAACTAAATGTCAACAATATACAGTGCCTACATAAAAAGGTATTCACCCCCTTGGAAGTTTCATGTTTTATTGTTTTACAATATTGAACCACTGTGGATTTAATTTAGCTTTTTTGACACTGATCAACAGAAAGTCTCTTTTGTGTCAAAGTGAAAACAGATCTTTATAGTGATCTAAATTAATTACAAATATAAAACACAAAATTGTTTGTACAAGTATTCAACTCCCTTTAATATGACACACCAAATTATTACTGGTGCAGTCAATTGGTATTAGAAGTTACATAAGTAGTTAACTGGAGACCTGTGTGCAGTCAAGGTGTTTCAATTGATCGTAGTAAAAATACACAGGTATCTGGTCCAACTGCTGGTGAGTCAGTATCCTGGCAAAAACCACACCAAGAAGACAAAAGGACACTTCAACAACTCTGCAAAAAGGTTATCGAAAAGCACAAGTCAGGAAATGGATACAAGAAAACTTCCATGTCACCGAATATCCCTTGAAGTACAGTTAAGTCAATCATCAAGAAATGGAAAGAATATGGCTCAGCTGTAAATCTGCCTACAGCAGGCCATCCACAAAAACTAAGTGACCGTGCAAGAAGGGGACTAGTGGGGGATGCCACTAAGAGACCTATGACAACTCCGGAGGAGTCACAAAATTCAGTGGCTGAGATGGGAGAGACTGCGCATACAACAACTGTTGCCCAGTCACAGCTTTATGGAAGACTGCAAAGAGAAGGCCACTGTTGAAAAACGCTCACATGAAATCTCAGCTAGTTTGCCAGAAGGCATGTGGGAGACTGAAGTCAGCTGGAAGAATGTTATATAGCCTAATGAAATCAAAATTAAGCTTTTTGGGCATCAGACAAAACGCTATGTTTGGCATAAGTCAAAAAATGCATATCACCAATAACACAACATCACTACCATGAAGCATAGTGATGGCTGCATCATGCTTCAGTGCAACAGGCCCTGGAAGGCCTGTGAAGGAAAAATGCTTGAGAGGGTAAAATGAATGCAGTAAAATACAGGGAAATCTTGACGCAGTCTGCAAGAGAACTGTGACTTCGGAGATAATTTGTTTTTCTAGCAAGACAATGGCCAAAGTTACACAGGAATGGCTTAAAAACAACACAGTTAATGTCCTGGAGTAGCCAAGTCAGAGCCTAGACATCAATCCAATTGAGAATTTGTGGCTATACTTGAAAAGGGCTGTTCACTCACAATTCTCATGCAATCTGACAGAGCTTGAGCAGTTTTGTAAAGGAGAGTGGGGAAACATTGCAGTGTCCAGATGTGCAAAACTGATAGTGACCTATCCACACAGAATTAAGGCTGTAATTGCTGCCAAAGGTGCATCTACTAAATACTGATTTGAAGGGGGCGAATACTTCTGCGACCAATTATTCTGAGTTTTATGTTTGTAATTAATTTACATCACTTGGTAGAGATCTGTTTTCACTTTGACACAGGTCTTTTTCTATTGATCAGTGTCAAAAAAGCCAAATTAAATCACTGTTATTCAATGTTGTAAAACAACAAAACATGAAAACTTCCGGGGGAAGGGTGGAATACTTCTTATAGGCACTGTAAAGAGCTTTTATCAGCACATAGGATACGATAACATATATCAATACAGGACTTTTTTTTAATGGAGACACAAGAGACTACAGTTGGGAATTCGGAGTAACAGAAAGGAGCTGAAGAAATTCAGAAGGCTAGGCAGCATCTATGTAAGGAAATGAGCATTTGGCCTTTCAGAACAAGGCCCTTCCTCAAGATTGGAAAGAAAGGTGCAGGGATGGGGTGAAGCAAGGGAAATAGGGATCCAGGTGAGGGGGGTTTTAGGCAGAGAGTTGGAATAATATAAAAGGCTGTGAGGTGATAGGTAGAAGTGACAAAGGGCTGAAGATAATGGAATATGATAGGAAACCTTTGAAGAACAGTGGATGATAGCATAAAAGGGAGCAAGGTGGGGATGGGAAGTCCATGCAAGGAGTGTGTGGGTGATGGAGATAGAAGCAGAGAATGTGGGGAAAGATAAAGTGAAGGGGGCAAGTTGGATCAGGAGATAAAAGGAAAGGAAAATGAGAAATGGGGAAACGGGACAGAGGGTGAGAAGTTATCGAAAGTTTGAGAATTCTATGTTCGTGCAGGTTGGAGACTGCCTAGGCAGGATACGAGGTATTGTTCTTCTCCGACTGCCCAGGTGGACCAAGAAGTGATTTTTTTTTTATTTATCAGCAGCCAACCAACCAGAATGGACATCACCATAATGAGACAATGTCAATGGAAAAAAGAGTGAAAATTACAATAATTCTGAGTCAAAGGAATTGGAAATGTTAACCAAATGGGCAAATCTTCAGTGTTAATGCAAAAGAGCAATGCTCAAGTAAAGTGAGCTCTAACATTCCCTAATAGTGAAAAAAGATCTAGTGCTTTCCTGGCGTATATGATGCACAAAATCTTCTCTGGCTTCCAGCTAGGCCCAGGTGTTGATTTTAACTGACGTTTCAATGACAAACTCCACTATCTTCATCAGGGATGAATCCTAGGCATGTTTAGGCTGGTGATCTATATACTTAACTCCCATCATCCATCCCTCCGGATTGGTTAGTTCTCAACCGTTTTTTATTTAGAACGAGACCTTCGTCTTTGTTAAAATTCTTTTACTCTAGTCTTATTTCAATGGCTTCCTTCATCTTCATGAAGGTCTCACTCTAAGTAAGAACTGGAATATGATTTTCAACAAGGTGGGACAGCAGAAAACTGACTGGTTGAGGACTAACCAATCAGGAGAAACGGATGTCAGGGAATTGAGTATATATACCACCAGACTAAACATCATCCCTGATGAACATGATGGAGTTTGTCATCAAAACATCAGTTAAAATCGACACCTAGACTCGGCTGGAAGCCTGAGAAAAGCTTATGCATTCCTTAATAGGTTTAATTCCACCAATGATTAATTCAAGGAGATGCACCGCTTAAATTCCAAGCTACTATGCAGAAACAAAATAATTGTCTTGCTCACATAAGAAGCCCTCTGTTGGCAAATTGTCTTACCCACTGAACATAATATTTTGTTGATATCAAGAATGCAGGACTGCAATTCCCCAAGAGAAAAGAACATTGGTAAAGAATGGCACAGTGGGACAACTGGTAGAGTTGCTGACACACAGTACCAGGGAGACTCTGAGTTTGCACAAGCTACCTTTCCCTCAGGCCAACGACATGCAGGTTGGTAGGTTAAATGGATGCAGCAAATTGCCTCTAGTGTATAGGCGAGTGGTAGAATTTGTAGGAGTTGGGAGAAGGAGGGGAGAATAAAACTGTAGTTAATGTAGGATTTGTGTACATAAGTGGTTGATGGCCTGTGCAAATGGCTTGTTTCTATGCCGTGTCTCTATATAATTGGCCATTATCTACTACTGGTTTGTCTTAGTTTAGCATGTTAAATTGAGCTTTCAAAGCACAACAACTGATTAGGTTTTCCCTGCTACAAAATTCTTCAGCTGTACAAGATCATTCATTTCTTTTTTAAAACCATTTTAAAGCAAATTTTTCTGCAATAAGCACAGTTCAGATCATTACCAATGGGGTTTCATGGGTCTGTGGATGCTTGAAATTTATTATCTCTAAAGCAAGACTCTTTTTCACTTTTGCCAAATCAGCTTCCTTTGCAGCTTGCAGTAACGAATGGCCTTTAAATTCATCTGTTTAAAAAGAGAAAGTAGTTTAAATCATGGGTTCATCATTTAATGCCAAAACTGGCTTCGTTAAAAGTACTAGGCTTTTGTTCATACATTATATTTAACCTTCTACTAATTATAAAGCAGCAGAAATAGAATTCATGCCAATGAAACATATTCTGACCAAGAGATTCAGCAGATGCAAAAAATCCAAAGCAACACACACAAAAAAAAAGCTGGAGGAACACAGGTCAGGCAGCATCTCTGGCAATGAATAAAGTGTTGATGTTTCAGGCCAAGACCCTTCTTCAGGACTGATAAAAGGGGAAGACACCAGAATACAAAGGTAGGGGAAAGGGGAAGGAGGACTAGCTAGAAAATGACCAGAAGGAGAAATTCATGCCATCAGGTTGGAGGCTATCTAGACGAAATACGAGGTGTTGCTCCTCCACTCTGACAGTGACCTCATCATGGCAAAAGAGGCGGCCATAGACCAGCATGGCGGAAGGGAAATAGGGTTAAGAATTAAAATGGGTGGCCACTGGGAAATTCTACTTTTAGCAGATAGTGTGGAGGTACTCGACAAAGCGGTTCCCCAATTTACGTCAGGTCTCACCAAAGTAGAGGAGGTTGCATCAGGAGCACTGGATACAATAGACAACCCCAAAAGATTTGCAGGTGAAATGTTACCTCACCTGGACTATTTAGGGCCCTGAATGGAGGCAAGGGAAAAGGTGAATGGGCAGGCACAGCATTTCTGTCGCTTGCAGTGATATATACCAGGAGGGAAATTAGTGAGGAGACGAATGGACAAGGGAATCGTGGAGAGAGCAACCCCTGTGGTAAGCAGAGAGTGTGGAGGAGAAGAGATGGTAAAGATGTGTTTGGTGCTAGGATCCCACTGAAGATGGTGAAAGTTGCGGAGAATGATGTGGTTGAATGCGGTGTATCATGGAGTGGTAGATGAGAACAAAAGGAAATCTATCCTGCTTAAGGAAGCAGGAAGATGGGTGAACACAGATGTCACGCAAATGGACATGAAGGTAAGGGAGGGCAGCATCAGTGATGGAGGAAGGGAAACCCCATTCTTTGAAGAAGGACGACATCCTGGAAAGGAAAACCACATTCCGGTAACAGGTGGTGGAAACGAAGGAACTGAGAAAAGGGAATTGCAATTTTACAGGCGACAGAGTGGGAAAAGGCACAGCCAAGATAGCCATGGGAACTTGGAGGTTTATAAAAGATGTTCTAAGTAAATTTAGTATATACATGTCACCATATGCAACGCAGATACCTTTTCTTGTGGGCATATTCAATAAATCTATACAATAATAACCATAACAGAATCAATTCGTTGAACACCCAAGTTGGGCAGTCTTTCGAGCGCAGAAGACAACAAAAAGAAATAAATAATAATAATAAAAATTGAGAACATGAGATGAAGAGTCCTTGAAAGTGAATCAATTTGTTGTAGGAACACTTCAATGATGGGGTAAGTGAAATTGAGTGAAGCTTAAGGTTTAATGTAATTTATTATCAAAGTATGCATGCAATGTTCATCCAGGGCTTCTGAATGGAGAAGAATCAAACATTTCGGGGGGGGGGGAGGGTGGAAACACTCATCTCCAACTGTTTTAATAAAGTCCATTACAACCGTGGTGTAGTTATTTAGGTCCATAGATTAGTCCTTGAACACAGCCCAGTTTACCGACTCAAAGCAATCTAGCCATTTCTGCCTTACGCAACCACCTCTTTATTAGCCTAACCTCTGGAGCCCTGCTCTTTAGCCTCTACCTGCATGCAAATAGAAGGACAGCCAAATGACATGATTTACCAAAATACGGTCTGGGCACAGAACGGTAGGCATTCTGTATCTTAGTATAACAGTGGTCTAGTATACTGGGACCTCTGGTGCTACAGTATACACTGATGATAATTAGGCAGGGTTTTCTTCAAGCAAGCCGAGCTGAAGTCCCTGACTATGATGTGAAATCTGTCGGGATGAACTGTATCTTGTTTGGAGATGGCATCTTACAATATCTCAAGTGCTTGACTATAGTCGGCCGTTGGTCTGTAAACCGCTGCCAGGATTATGGAGAACTCCCTAAGTAAATAGAACAGACGGCATTTGACCTTGAGGTGTTCAAGGTCGGAGGAACAGGAGTTCTGCAAAACCGTCACATTGGAGCACCACTGAGAGCTTATCATGAAACACACACCTCCAACTTCTGCCTTTTCCGAATCATTTGTTCCATTCAGTAAATCGAGAAGCCTTCCAGTTTGACTGTTGTATCTGGCATGCTGGGAGACAGCTGAGTTTCGCTCAGACATAGTCCCTCATTTCTCAACGATAAAGAAATCTTGCCCTGAGGATCTCAATTTTGTTCTCCAGCCATTGCATATTTGCTAACAGGATGCTGGGTAGTGGGGGCCTCATCCCTCTAGGTTTCAATCTAGCTTGCAGTCCTCCCCTCTTCCCTCGCTTATGGCGAAGAACTTTCGTCCACTAAAATGGCCTGTAACTGCCTGGTCTGCTGCGACCTTCAAACAATCGTAAAATCTATAGATCGTTCAGTTGATTGAAAAGTACCTTGCTTAGAGGGAAGTTACATGCTGCAGACTGCACTGAGAGTAATTCGAAAGAGGTATATTTAAAAGTATATTTACAAGTGTTGCCCGCAGCCCACAGAACGTCGTCATGGTTTACCATTAACGTTGTGACGTTGGTATACAGTTTGTCTCCAGAGATGGAGACAGAGAGATCGAGAAAGGAGAAAGATTTCTGAAAAGGAGCAAGTGAACTTAAGGGCAGGGTGGAAGTTGGAGGCAAAGTTGATGACATAGACATTACACATACATTGCAAATAAAGCAGCCAGTAAGATAATTGCATAAAGGAAATTGATTTTATTTAGCAGAAATTTTAAATGGCTTAATCTCCAAGTTGGATTATAAAATTTAAATCAACATTTTAATTGCCTGGCTGAGTAAGATTTATCACCATATATAGCTCAATTTAAAAGTCAAATGATAACATAATCAAATAGTTTGGATGTGATATTTAGTGGAGCTAGCACAGAAAATATTCAAGGAATTAATGTCACTCATCAAGGAGGTAACTTTTTAAATAACTTATGGAAATTCAATAATCCAGTGGAACAGCTTTACAACTTTGAGGGAAGGATTATTGCACATATCAATCTCAAATGAAAGTCAAGTAATTTGCTTATAACCCATTCCTGGTACTGCTTTGTGAACATTGTAGTGAAATTCTGCTCCAATGCTCATTGTTGTGATAATTCATTTACAGTTGCAAGAAAAAGTTTGTGAACCTTTTGCAATTACCTGTTTTTTTTTTGCATTAATTACTCATAAAATGTGGTCTGATCTTCATCTAAGTCACAATAATAGACAAACACAATCTGCCGAAACTAATAACACACAAACAATTGGACTTCTTCTCATTGCAATCTTGAATCAGGCTTGCGGGTCCGGCAACTGAGGAAGGAAATGCACTGACTTCAAATAGGTATATTAATCACTTATTTATTTACAAACAGTAAAAATTTAACCGAAAATGCATGCTCTCCAAGTTACAGGCACTACAAATGTGAATATTCAACAAACATACTTAAAATGCGTGCAGAGCAGACCTCCCCAATCATCTTGCCTTAAGCAAAGGAAGAGAGCATGCTACTGTCAAGTGCTATTTTATATACCCAAGATAAATGGAACCGGACACCAGGCAGCCATCCAATGGGAAAAGCAGCTGCAGTTTCTAAACCAACCAATCACAATGAAAGTGACTTTCGACAATCAGAATAAGGCATGCTCCCACAGGACACTCGTCAATACTGAGTACACCATTTAAACAATCATAATCTAGGTTCAAAAAAGTATGTAAACTCTGGGGTAATGCCTTTTACAAAAGTTATTATGTACACCATGCCTCGACCAGAAACAACTTCCGGAGGACCTTACAAGAAGAACTGTGGAGATGCATGTACCTGGAAAAGGCTACAAACGCATTTCTAAAGACCTCAGTGTTCATCAGTCCACAGCAAGATAAATTGTCTACAAGTGGCAGAAATTTAGTACTGCTGCTGCTCTTCCTAGGAATGGGCATCCTGCAACGATCACACCAAGAGCACAAAATGCAATGCTGATGGAGGTGAAAAAGAACTCAAGGGTAACAGCAAAAGACCTACAAAAATCTCTAGAACTTGCTAAAGTCTTTGTTCACATGTCCACTATAAGAAAAACACTGAACAAGAATGGTGTTCATGGAAGGACACCACTGCGCTCCAAAAACAACACTGCTGCACATCTCAAGTTTGCAAAAGACTACCAAGATGTCCAACGCTTCTGGGACAATATTCTGTGCACAGATAAGACAGAAGTTGAACTTTTTTGGTAGAAATGTGCATTGCTATGTTTGGAGGGAAAAGGGCACTGCACACCAACACCAAACCCTCATTTCAACTGTGAAGCACGGTGGAAGGGGCATCATGGTTTGGGGCTGCTTTGCTGCCTCAGGACCTGGACAGATCACAATTGTTGAGGAAACAATGAATTCAAAATTGTATGAAGACATTTTACAGGACAATGTCAGGGTAGCAGTCTGTCACCTGAAGTTTAATAGAAGTTGGATGATGCAACAAGACAAGGAACTGAAACACAAGTGTAAATCAACAACAGAATGGTTTTAAAGGATGTAAATTTATGTTATGAATGGCCAAGTCAGAGTCCAGACCTTAACCCAATTGAGATGCAGTGGCATGACCTGAAGAGGGCTATTCATGCAAGGTATCCCAGAAATATTGATGAACTGAAACAGTTTTGTATGGAGGAATGGTCTCAAATTCATCCTCTCTGTTGTGCAAGTCTCATCAGCAGCTCCAGGAAATGCTTGGTGGACCTTTTTACTGATAAAGGAGATAGTACCAGTCATTAAGTACAAGGGTTCACATACTTTTTTCCAGTCTGGACTAATGCTAATTACAATTGTTTGTGTGTTATTAGTTTAGGCAGATTGTGTTTGTCTATTATTGTGGCTTAGATGAAGATCAGACCACTTTTTAAGAGTAAATAATGCAGAAATCCAGTTATTGCAAAGGGTTCACAAACTTTTTCTTACAACTGTAGTTATGTATTCCTTTCTTTTGTTTCACCCACTCCTAACAAAATTACAAATTCAAGTGAACAATCCACGATATCATGATCCACTTGTTGGAGTATTTGACGCTAAAAATATTTAGGAAGCAACAAATTTACTGTAATGTTATCTCTGCAGTTTTGATACTTACATGCAAGCCTCTCTTTTAATTCTGGAGTGGGAGCCATATCCATTGCACTCTTGCCATGGCAGTTAACTAGGGTAGGGTCTGCACCATGGCTTAATAGAAGTGAACAGACTTCGACTCTGTTCTTGGATGCAGCTTCATGCAGTGGTGTGAATTGCCAGAGATCCATAGCATTTACACAGGCTCCATGCTAAAGGCAAAAGAAACGACATTCAGAATATCACTGTATCTTCGATGAATCCTTGACAGTGAAACATTATTAAGTTACACAACGATTTATAAAGTAATGGAAACCATTCCAACAGGTTTTTTCCAGAAGAAAACAAATATAGATTTAAAAAATTAAATGTCTTAAGCAGATTGGAAAGTATAACCATTTCTTGTTAGAACACAGGAATATATGTATATTGGATGAAAGTGAGGACCTATTTAACTAGTTAATAAATTAAAGTACAACAATGTTTAAATATAAAGACAGGTAATTTGTAGTACCTTAAGTCTAAAAGTAAACATAACTGTTCTTACCTTCAGCAATAATTCAGTGACTTCATAATGGCCATAAGAGCAAGCATTATGAAGAGGTACAAGGCCACTGAGGAGAGAAGACAATTTAGGTAAGGACTTTACAGATTAAAAATACAAACTATTAAAGTATAATCATACATCTTTCCTTTGTTTTGGGAAGCAAAAATCTTTTGGATTTCTACTTTTGCTAAAGGAAGTTACATCATTGTACCTTTGATGACGGCCACAAATTTTCTCCATCTCTCTTCTATCAAAGCAGCAGTTGATAGACAACTGGTCTCACCAAAATCATCTCCATAAGACATAGGAGCAGAATTAGGCCATTCAGCCCATAGAGTTTGCTCATTGCAAGCATTCTGGCAGTAAAGTTATGATCAAAACTCATCACTTAAAATACACCATATATCTATTAAAACATTCTAACTACCATTGATCACTGCATAGTAATCAATAGCTCTGTCAACTCAGGATGTTAATAACTTCTCACAAGAATAATGTATTAAAAATGTAAAATGAAATGCAAAAAAGAATGGTGTTTAAGTTTTAAAGTCAAGACTATATACGACATGGAAATGAGTTTGCAGGTTGTGGCGTTCCTAAGCACCTTCTGCTCTTGTCCAGCTGATTGGGGGTTCTGAACACTGACCAGGGAGGAGACTTAAACCAGTCACAGATTGATTAACGTTGGGTAAAAGTTACTAATTTTGTGGAAGTGGGAACAGGCAATGTGTACTGGAGAGGATATGGGGTCAGAAGATTAATCAGGTTCAAATGCTGTATCTGGCTTATCACAAAACACTAACCAGTTTGCTTCTCCAGCCTCTACATCACTTCATTACATATTTCAAGTCCCCGCCAAAACTTCCAATTTTCTCAGTCTTTGTTCCTAAGTAGCTAATAGCTAAGGAACATACTGAATTTCAGAGTTCTAAATTTGCTTTTGCTCTCCCTGGATATAAATACTTTTACATAGCAACACAGTAACAAGTTAACCTTATTTTACTGGTGAATATAGAGCAAATCCCCACTCCCCTGTAACATGCGAGACAATGGAAGTTCTACACCTGTGGGATGTTGTCTTGATATACTTAATGCCAGAACTGACACAAGGTGGCTAAAGCATTCTCTTACAACACATATAGACAGGGCTGGTTGGTGAGTCCAACTTATAGATTGTGTCCAGTCATCATTTACTTTTATCAATGTGAATTTCTCATTTTCTGTTCCTAGAAAAATGTGTAAGTTTGAGGCTTTGACTAAGCGTAAATCAAGTTTGTAATTAATCTTATTTAACCCGATGTTGTTAGCCAAGCACTTGAGTGCATTTTCTTTCTAAGAAATAATGCACATTAACCCCTTTCAAGGTAATATTTCAATTCTACATCTACCAAAATATTCTGTGTTATATCCCTTTTGAGTTATACAGCACAGAAACAGGCTTTTTGGATCAACTGGTCCATGACAAACGAGATTCCCATCTAAGCTAGTCCCAATATTCCTCTGAAGTTTTCCTACCCATTAATTTGTCCAAGTGCCTTTTAAGAGTTGTTACCTGTCTCAACCATTTCCTAGGACAACTCATTTCAAAATGTTGCCCCTCAGGTTCTCCTCACAGTCAAATCTATGCCCTCAACTTCCTGATTCCCTAACCCTGGGGGAGAAACAAAACAGTGCGTGCTGTGCCCATCTATGATTTTACACACCCCTGTAAGACTGATCCTCATTTTCCTACACTACAATGAAAAAAGTTCCAAGCCGTCCAACCTCCTTCCCAGCAACATCTTTGTAGAACTCCTCTCTACACAATCAAGTTTAAATGCAAGTTTTCCTACACTAGGGTGACCAAAAGTGAATAAAATACTCTAAATAGGGTCTTATACAACTGCGACATGTCAAAACTTCTAAATTCAATGTCCTGACTGATGAAGATTTGATTGCTAAAAGCTAACTTCACCACCCTATCTACCTGAGATAGCACTTTCAGGGAACTATGCATTTGTATTCCTAGGTCCTTCTGTTCTACAATACTTCACAGGGATTTACCATTCACTGTGAAAGTCCTACTCCTGTTTCTCATTCCAAAGTGCAATACCTCATACTCATCTGAATTAAACTCCACTTGCCAGTTCATCCAGCTGATCAAGATCTCTCTGTAAATCCTAATAACCTTTTCTGTCAATGACATCACCTATTTTAGTGTCAACTGCAAGGTTATGTACGTTCTCTCCAAATCATTGCTATTTGTCATCTGTATCAATGGTTTTAACACTGACCCTGGGAAAACACTGTTCTCCAGCCTCCAGTCTGAAAAACAACCTTGCACCATCACCCTCTACTTCTTACCATGAAGTCTATTGTGTATCCAATTAGCCAGCTCTCCCTGGATCCCATGCAATCTAACTTTTCACAACTTACAGTGCAGAATCTTATTAAAGGTCTTATTGAAGTCCATAGACTACGTCTACCATCTTGCTGTCTTTGACCTTCTTGGTTATTTCTACCAAAAGTTATTAAAAGTTAATCAAATTCATGAGGCATGATCTCCAAAGTACAAAGCCGTGCAACTTCAAATCAACCCCGACCTTTCCAAATGCTTACGTATCCCTCAGAATCTCAAGTAACCTACCTACCACTAATGTTAGGCTTATAGGTCAATAGATCCCAGGTTATTCTTTGCAACATTTCTTGAATAAAGGCACATTTTCCACCTTCTAGTCTTCTGGCACTTCATCCATCGCTAATGATAAGAGATGCATCTCAGGGCTCCTGCAACTTTTTTTTCCTCAAGCTTCCCAGTGCTTTAGGGTATTACCTCATTAGACCATGAAAATTTATCTGCCTTCATATGATTTAAGACATCGAGCATCTCCTCTTGTGTAATGCGGACTATACCCAAGACACCTCAATAACAATCTCAAATTCCAAAGTCTTCAGGTCTTTGCCCATGGTAAAAACAGAGGAGACATATTTACTGTTGGATTACTGTTTATATTTACTGTTGTATTTTAAAATAAAATCACACTTCTCAGTAAAGCAGGTCCAACAGACACAATGTCAGTTTTTGGCAGTGTCACAGCATTGCATTTCTCACTATCAGAGAAACTATTAATGATTGGTGGAACGATTTTTTAAGAACTACCTAGTTAATATCATGTACCAATTTGTTAGCCATTGGTCCATACAACTCAGAAAAGTATTCAATGTTGCAGAGGTGTTCTATTACTTTAACATGCTATGCGAAAATCAACTCTTAACTCACCCTTTGTCCTTGGCGTGTACATCTGCTCCATGTTGAAGGAGGAGTTGAACAATTCGCACACGATTGTAACCAGCAGCCAGATGTAGAGGAGTTGACTGGAGGCAACAATCAACAATTTAGAAAATAATTAGTAGGAACCAAATTTATATTTGACCTGAAGCAACACTATCAATATGATAAAATTAAAATCAAATAGCTCAAAGGAAATTAATAATTTTCATTCACAAAATAACTGCATATAATCCCATGGGCCAAGCAGTCTTCAATATTTTATTTTAGATAGGAAATTCACTACAATAAACAAGCATTGATCTGGAAATTACCAATATCGCAAAAATGAGTGATCCTATATTCACCATACACCAAAATCCACAGGGGGAGAATTTTCCCCAGTACTTAGCTGATAATGCATTTTTTTTTAAAATCCCTGTCAAACAAATTTACAATAGTTGGGCAATCTAATCCGCCAGATTAATATTGGGATCTTAAATTAAGATATGCGCATGACATAATTTTCCAAGTAAGAACTCTGTTAAATAATTTGAAAGTCTCTGTTGAATCGCTACATTTAAATCAGCACAGTATTCAGTTTCACCAAGTGAAAACGATAATATCTATTGTTTGCTTTGTAATGGAAATGGCACTATGAACCATAATTACATTTTCCTAAATGGAATACATTTCAGATTGTTCTATGCCTAAAATTATTTAATTAGAAATGTTATTCCATTAACAGACTCATTTTCCAAATCAAGCATAAATACACATGCAAAATAAAAATGTATGCGATTTTGATCACCAGGGCCAAAATTATCATTATCACAGTATCTGTTCCACTGGTTAATAGATCAGCAAATGAAAACCAACAACCTTTGCCAAACAACAAAGTGCAAACTCAATTTTTAAGACAAAAATATCATGGGAAAACCCTATTGTCAATAACCCTCACATCACAAAGCTGTGCTGAAGTGACCACCTACCTTGTTCAGTTGAAATCTAAAATGGATAAGTAAATCTATTACCTTGATTAAAAACTCCAATTTTAAGGCCCAATTTTTAATGAGTACTGTACAGTACAGACACTAATATATTGGACCCACTACAAAAGAAAGGATAAACATAATCACAGCCATAAACAGGAAGATTTTGTTTCAGAACAATAAGCACCTAAAACATTGATTTTGTGCACCACAGTAGCATAGCGGTTAGTGCAACGCTACTACAGCTTGGGACATTTCAGAGTTCAATTCTGGTGCCGCCTGCAAGGAGTTTGTATGTCCTCCCTGTGGAATGTGTGGGTTTTCCCTGGGTGCCTCAGTTTCCTTCCATAGTCCAAAGACATACCCGGTAGTTTCAGTGATCATTGTAAATTGTCCCATGAGTAGGCTAAGGTTAATTTGGTTTAGTGTGGGTTGCTAGGGCAGCATGTCTCAAAGAGCTAGAAGGACTGACTCTGTGCTGCATCGTTAAATAAAAATTTTTTAAAAACTTGTTATTTAAAGTCCCACTTCCTCTGTTACCTTTTTTGCATTCATCCAGAATCAGAAAAGCTTTTCAAGAGGGTTAAAGAAATAACCTACTGGAGATTTAAACTACTGTCAGAATTTTTAAAAGAATGGATTTGACATTAAAAAAATCATTGAACTGGTGATCTGCCCAGTGAAAGCAAAGACTAGAGTTGTGTATTTCAATGCAAGTCAATTGGGATCTTCCGTATACTACATCTGACAGGCCTTAAGAGTCTATACTGGTTGGCTCATTGGATTAGAGGTACAACAGTTAACACAGACCAATATCCCTCTGCATAATCTCATGCATATTGCATTTATTAATGTTCTGGCTAAATAATTATTCAAAGGAAATTAAACATTACATTGTGTATACAAATCTTTCCAAGAAAACAAGAGAAATCATCAAACTTGGTGAAATTATAGAGAATTAAACATAATTAAAATATACTTAAATTTTGCTTTGAGTTGTTTTATTTTGGTAAGGATTATTTTAGGAATAAAACTTTGATTGTCATGCATTTTTATTTCTTTATTACTGCTACACCACATCATCTTCCCTGTACCCAAAAAGTAGAACCGGCTGGGTGCAGATAGATTCACATATAGCTTCATCATCAGTTTACAGGAAACTTCTTCAACATTCAGCTGCAACCAGTCCAGAACTGGAAGAGCTTGCTGAAGAATAGTACAAGAATCTAATCACAACAATATCTTACAAAAGGAGATTCAAATCAAGTTTGAACTGACCTTTAAAATAAGCATCAGTATAAATTAAAACTAGGTTTAAAAAAAAAGGACTTATTAGCCTTCAAGAATTTGACATAATTCTTGCCTTCAGTTTTGCAGATAATGCAAGATTTAACGCAGGAAGCAGTTATTAATGCTTGAAAAGGCACAAACAAATTAATTCTATCTGATATAGTGATTTGCAGCAGTAATTCATTCCATTGATATAGCAACAAAATGCTCATACTGCATCATACACAAAGTAAACAAGAAACAAAATCTATATGCATTAGTTAAATTAAAAACTAATCAAATTAAAATGTGCCAAATATATCGAACCATGCGAATTTGGATGAAAAATTGATTTCTCCGCAGAATTAGATATGTTTTATGGAAACTTCAGTATGGAGTGGATTCAAGATGGTGCAAAATGGTTTACTGCATTTAGTTCTGTTCACATGATGTATAAAATGTTGCTGATAACAGGAAGTGGACATGATTCACCAAGTTACAAATAAAAACTCAAATTTTCATAAATTGTTCAGAAACTTTAAACAAATCTTGCTCCTAAACTTTCTATTAATATTAAATGCAGCTTTTATCATTTAGAAAAAAAACAGGAAGCTGCCAGTCAACATTTGGAGAAAACCATTAATGTTGAAGCAGTTTACTTTTCACTTTGATGACTCCAGACCAATCTAGATAAAGATTAGTCCTTAAGGACAAGCCAAAAACTAGAGAAATCTTGAATTTAAAGAACATTCCATCTCTTAGTAGAACACTCTGGATTAAAAAAACCTAAGTAACAAATCTGCAGGTCATGCATATCAATGCACTGATATCTTTACTTGACAAATAGTAAAAACTGTACCGTGATTTGCGATCGAAAAATAATGTCAGTTTTCACAGGACAATGTAATATACTGTAAACAAAACATTTGTCATACATAGGTCGTCAAAGAAATAGGTAACACTGTCTTTCTGAATTATAATTTACACACAGTTTCTTCTGGAAAAGTATGCTGCTACAAAGACACTCTCAAAGTAGTTAGAGCTCCCTCTAGCTGTGGAAAATACTCATCTGGATAGAAAACCTCATTGAATGTATATAATGTACTTTCTAAGAGAAAAACTTCTTTAATATGTAATCTCTACATTTAATATTGGACATTCAAACAAAAACCCAGTGATGGTCAGTTCAGTTATGAAGACACCAAACTATTTTTTAAAAGACTGACCCAAGAAATTTATAAAATAATTTTTGACAGGATGTAACTATGTCTTCCAAGCAAGCGAAAAAATTCTCACAACTAATGCTAGACTGGAAAAAGGAAGTTCAAGACCGCAGAGACCAAGACAAACAAAGATACCTTAGTAGAGATGTACAACAGTGTACAAACACAGGCCAGTGTTATAGCAGTCCTAGTTACAGTAATTTGCCATTACAGAATTCACAAATCACAACCTAAAAATCCATGATATGCATTAAAGATTGCCCTCACAGAATTTGAAGAGAAAAAGCTTACTTACGAATGCAAAGAAACTACAAGTTCTATCTATTTTAGCTTTTTCCAACACACATCTTCAATGAATGTGCAGATAATGTAGTTTTTTTAAAAAAGTTTAGTAGATTCATTTTGCTCTCTAGTAGTTTATTTTCCTCCCAAACACCCTGCTCCAAGTTTTCCCACATGACTTATGATCAAGATGTCTGTGCAAGCTTAAGTACACGCTGTGACCTTAAATGACTGATGTTATTGGCATTGCGTAATATTATTAAACTACCTTACCTATATCTGATATACACTTAAAAGTATGTCTCCATTCAAACAGAAGGCCAGAAGGTGATAAGCATCTGCAGTCTCTTGTGTGTCTAATGCAACTGCTGGCTTTTTAAGAGATTTGCTCTGGAAACTGACAAGCACAATCTCTTAATTGGCTCACTGTATTAAACCAGCAGTTGCAGTACTCATCATTATTGTTAGATTCAGTTATAGAGCATGGAAACTGATGATTTAGCCCAACATGGTAATCAAGTTGCCTACCATTTACCTGCATGAACAAGCTTTTCCACTTCGACCAAAGCCCTCTAGTTTTAGACTGGAAGGAAAAAAAAACTTGTGATGACTTACCTTATCTATGTCCTTCATTATATTATAAACCCCGGTAAGGCTCAGCCTCCTATGGTCCGGGAAAAAAAAGCCACGGCCTATCCAGTCTCACCTAACCCAGGCTCTCCAGTCCGGTTTAGCATCCTCGTGAACCTTTCCTGTACCCTTTCCTGCTTAATAACATCCTTCCTATAGCTAGGTCTCTAGAACTGCACACAGTATTTCAAGCAACACACATAAAAATTGCTGGTGAACGCAGCAGGAAAGGCAGCACCTATAGGAAGAGGTACAGTTGACGTTTCGGGCTGAGACCTTTCGCCAGGACTAACTGAAAGAACAGATAGTAAGAGATTTGAAAGTGGGAGGGGGAGGGGAGATCCGAAATGATAGGAGAAGGCAGGAAGGGGAGGGATGGAGCCAAGAGCTGGACAGTTGTTTGGCAAAAGGGATATGAGAGGATCATGGGAAGGGAGGCCTAGGGAGAAAGAAGGGGGTGGGGGGAGGCCCAGAGGATGGGCAAGGAGTGTAGTGAGAGGGACAGAGGGAGAAAAAGTAGAGAGAGTAAATATATAATAAATAAATAATGGATGGGGTACGAAGGGGAGGTGGGGCATTAACAGAAGTTAGAGAAGTCAGTGTTCATGCCATCAGGGTGGAGGCTACCCAGACAGAATATAAGGTGTTGCTCCTCCAACCTGAGTGTGGCTTCATCTTGACAGTAGAGGAGGCCGTGGATAGACATGTCAGAATGGGAATGGGATGTGGAATTAAAATGTATGGCCACTGGGAGATCCTGCTTTCTCTGGCAGACAGAGCGTAGGTGTTCAGCAAGACAGTCTCTCAGCCTGCATCGGATCTCGCCAATACATATAGAAGGCTGCATCAGGAGCACCAGATGCAGTATATCACCCCAGCCGACTCACAGGTGAAGTGTCGCCTCACCTGAAAGGACTGTCTGGAGCCCTGAATGGTGGTAAGGGAGGAAGTGTAAGGGCATGTGTAGCACTTGTTCCGCTTACAAGGATAAGTGCTGGGAGGGAGATCGGTGGGAAGGGATGGGGGGGGGAGACGAAGAGTCGCGTAGAGAGCGATCCCTGCGGAAAGTGGGGGGGAGGGGGGAGGGAAAGATGTGCTTAGTGGTGGGATCCCGTTGGAGATGGCAGAAGTTATGGAGAATAATATGTTGGACCCGGAAGCTGGTGGGATTTCAAGTACGGATTCACCAATTTCTGTAATGGTGCAACATTATGTCTCAACTCTTGTGCTCCAGAAGCATTAGAATATCTTGATTTTTAACTCAAATTAACTGTGGCTTGCAAAGGCTAGATAGCAGATATCAGAGAAGCAGTGGAAAAAGTTGTCGAGAGATAGTTTAAGCACAGGACTGCCAACCATCAGAATCCACATGGAAGATGACCATACCTATGAAAGCTGTTGCCAAGGTACTGACACGGATTAAAAGACAGAAGCATGGAACAGAATGTTGGTTGAAGATAGTGAGGTGGAGGCTGTTGCTGGAGATCTGGGTAAGATCATAATAATGTAGTTTTGCAGCCAATCAAGCACAGATCTGTTCAAGATCAAGAAATAAAAGAGCATGGCTGACCAATCTAAAGTCCGCAGAGAAAACAGCAAGGCATGAACAAAAGTCATGAAAGATGTTAGTTTTTCTATGTGACTGATTTGGAATATGGACTGCAATAGATGGAACTTTGAATAAAAGAGATAATTGAAATGAGAAAAGGGATTGTTCAAGGATTTCAAAGGGAATAAGAGGGATAAGTGGACATTAGGTATTAGCTTGGAAGACAAGATTTAAGAACAGACTTTCCTGAGAATGGAACTTTGAGGAGATGAACAGCATCCAAGGTCAAGCAACACACATATAAGTTGCTGGTGAATGCAGCAGGCCAGGCAGCAACTTTTATGTGCATTGCTTGAAATTCCAGCATCTGCAGATTTCCTCATGTTAGCATTCAAGGTCAGATACATTTGTAATTCTGATGCATTATTGATGAAGTTCTTTCTTTACCTTGGTAAAAGAAAATTTCCAGGTTTTTACAGATTACACTGGACAATTTTTTTCCAACAATGTTGCTTCTTCAGAATTTTTTTTGTTTGCGATGGTGATAGACTGCTTGAAGCTGAACACAAATATAATTTCAGGCTACTTGTATCACATAGGAATTTGGAGAAACAAGGAATTTAATGTTTATTGAATATAATGTGTTTAACTGTATAACGGTGCAGACATTTGCAATAGCTCAACTAAGATAAGAATGTTCTGTTGATGATTTTCATTTGTACTCATTGTCCAAGGCTTCTCGCTTGAGTATCCAACAATAACCAGCCAATACTAATAGATTCCAGTTGCCCTGATACCGTTTCCCCATGACCGCAATGTCCTGATGAAACCTTTCACCATGCTCATCAGAGACAATGCCAAGATTTGCAGGGAAGAAGACTAAATGGGAATGCAGAAAATGAACCTTCAGTGATATATTGCACTTCATGGTTTTGTATGCTTGAAGCATGTTGTCAACCAGTTGCACAACAGCATCCTTGAATGCCATCCATGCAATTTTCTCTAGTCCCACTCGAAGTTCTTTGAATTACCTGTCATTAGTTACCCGTTTGATGTGTGGAGCAACAAAAATGCCTTCTTTAATCTTGGCATCAATTATTCTGACTTATTATGAATTGAAATAACAAATATAGGCAATTTTTTTTTTAAAAAGGTGGGTGATGGGGAAATTTCATGGCAATTTTCATGATCAGCAGCCCAAAATCCAAAAGATACACCCAAAAGTATTCAGGAAGCAAAACAGTTGTTGTCTGTGTTATTACTCTGGTTATTAACGTGTGCTGAAATTAATTGAAATGGCAAAAGTTTTTCTCTTAGATATCTGCAGAAGTAAGAAAGATTTCCAAAGATAAAATTTCAGCATAAAGATATACAAAAACTCAAGAAATTTATTACGTCAGGCATCAAGTTATGCAAGGCTGGAGCCTGCAAATCAGTCTAGGACACTGCTTTGGATGCCAAAACAATCCAGCTGTTCTCTTTCCCTATAAATCACATGCCTGGACTAAAAAGCAAACAAGTGTGCACAGATAGGGAAAGCAAGATACCTGGGAAAATGCACCAATATTGAATGCAAAATTAAACACACTCATGAAAAGGTAAGGACAAGAGAACACAAGTCAGATAAAAAAGATAAAAAATAGACTTCCTACTGTAGCCTAACCAGTATTTAAAATATGATTAATTTTGAAATTAAAACAAATCTTGAAAGGATTGGGCTAAAGAATTTGAAAACTTATGTTTGGAGAATACAAAAAAAACCTTCAGAATCATTAATCACCAGACAAGCAACATGACGTAATCACAAAGAAAAACCTCAGGAAAAAGTGTACTTCAATGGATTAATCATCTACGAGGGATAAAAGTTACAAAACCTGAACACTGTCTTGTCAGATATATGAATGCATTTATCCTGCTAAAAGCCTGGTTCAGGAAAGAACCATTTCTCCCATTTTAGTTTAGCAAGGAACTTGCACAATTTTCTCAGTGGTAGATAGATAAAGAAAAATGGGAGCCGATCTGGAGAGAGGAGAAAAAAACAAAAGGTCTCTGTGATGAACCAGACTCCAAAACCAAATTATTCATAACTATTTATTGACTACAGCCTCACATTTAATATATCAAATCTAAGCAAGCTCATCTCCTAACTCCTAGAACTGGGACACCAACACTTACTTTCCTTAGCTACTGGACCCTTGACTTCCTGACCAGACAACTGTCAGTAAGGGTACACAGCAAAGCAACACCTCTTCCATAGCTACTTCATATTGACAAGGGGGTGGGGGGAATGGTGAGGATATGGCAGAGTCCTCAGCCCTCTAATCCCTACTTACTGATCTAGCGGCATGGTGTCATAACAACCACCTTTCCAAAACAAAGGAGCTGGTCATTGGCTTCAGGAACAGGGTCAGTGCACAAACTCCTGTTTACACCAATGTTGTTGAGATCAAATGGGTTGAGAGCTTCAAATTCCTAGGACACCAGGGTTAAGAAAGCACACCAACGCCCAATCATGTGAATGATATGGCTAAAGAAAACACACCAGCTTCTACTATCTCAAGTGACTAAACACATTTGGCATGTCCTCACTGACCCTCACCAATCCTTATAGATTTACTGTAAAAAAAATCTTATCCGGACACATCTTGGCTTGGTATGACAACTGCTCTGCCCAAGACCACAAGTAACTGCAGAGAGCTGTGGACACAGCTTAGTACATCACAAAAAACAGTCCATGGATTCCCTCTGTACTTATTGCTGCCTCAGTAAAGCAGCCAACATAATCAAAAACTCCTCACATCCCAGGCATTCTTACTTCTGTCCCATCAGACAGAAGATACAAAAGCTTGAAAGCATGTCCCACCAGGCTCTAGGGCAGCTTTTATCCTTATTATAAGACAACTGAATCGTTCCCTTGTACAAGATGGACACAATCTCAGAATCTCTATTTCTAAAAAGCAGAATATTTTTACATCTGAAAGATATTTATGTTTACAATTCATGTGTGACATTCGGAGTGCATATTTTCAGTTAAGTTTACTAAGATTGTTTAGCAGGTCAGGCAGCATCTTTGAGAAAGAGATATCTCTTTTCCACAGATATTGCCTGGCCTGCTGAGTTCCTCCAGCATTTTGTATATGTTGCTTTGGATTTCCAGCATCTGCAGATTTTCCTGTGTTTGTCACCAAGATTATTGCTGTAGTGCCTGCACAAAATATTCCTGAATATCATTCCTTGATAGACCAGGCATTCAAGTTCACACATTTTCAACCACCCTGCTGTTACAAAAATGGTTCTTGTATTGTGCAGTTATTTTGGGTTAATTATCGGTGAAATTTTTATACACAATAATCACTTTTCACTTGCCTGAAACTCCAACTCTAAAGTTTCACTTTACCTGTCAAAACTTGTTATGAAACTAGCGACCGAAGTGCATAACTTTGATTGTAAACCTATTTTTCCATCCTGAAAAGTCACTGACTATTGACTTTATATTTCACTATCCAACATATACGTGCAAAACCCCCCCCCCCATAACTTATTAATAAAGGCCATGTGGTCCTGCCAGTTCTCAGCAATCCCGGACTTATTCCCACTCCACCCCATTATTTCCCTCTCTCTTGCTCCCTCATGTGAGCATAAACTTGCCTTTGTATCTTGGCCAGTTAACTTCTTTTAGAATTATCTGATGGATACCCATCTGGTCAAGATAATGTGCAAACACAACAATATTTGAGGTTAGGACTGAACCAGGTTTGCTGCAGCACTACTGCCACCATTTATGTTTATTCCTCCCTCTTCTTTTCAGCTTTTACTTGACAATTTCACTTTGTAGCTGGAGAAACTATCAATGTTTGGTCATTTCAGTCAAAGCACCAACAGTCATACTCATCATTCCATGACTACACAACTTAATGACAGTTCAACATTAAACTGCTATCCTTAGAAAGTCGATGCACTCCCACAGGATTTCTTTATGACATGGGCATACAAAGCCTGAGGATAAATTGCATTTATTTGATTTATTTTCACCTAAGAATTGCTATCCAAGTACTCAATTCCACATGTTGCTCAATTCCAGCTGCTGTGTGAGCTTCGCTCTAGTTTAAAGTAAAAAACTACAAAAGTAGGCCAAATATTTATTAAACATTTTCTACAGTTTGATTGCGGCTAATTGATGTTCACAAAAAGACTGTCCAAATTCTCAACTATAGTCATGAGCATTACTGCACAAAAAATGGTCCTTTAGCACATCAAATCCATGCCAAACTGTTATTCTGCCTAGTCACTTTGACACACACGTGAACCATACCCCTTCCATCAAAATAAAGATAACAATTAGCTTTATTTGTCACATGTGCATCAAAACATACAATGAAGTGCGTTATTTGCATCAAATCAAATTAATGAAGGATTGAGTGGGCAGCCCACAAGTGCCGCAATACTTCCGGCGCCAACAAAGCACACCCACAACTCACTAACCCTAATTTACATTTTTGGGACGTGTGAGAAAACCAAAGAGGTTACGGGGAGAACATACAACCGCCTTACACACAGCAGCAGGAACTGAACCCCAATCATAAGAGCTGACTATTGTAAAGCAGTGCATTACTATGCTACTGTGTACAGGTGTCCCCCGCTTTCCGAACATTCTCTATACGACATTTCGCTTTTACGAAAGACCTACATTAGCACCTGTTTTCGTTAACCGAAAGAGGATTTTCACTTTTACGAAAAAAGACGCTCGCTTTAAACTTGTGTTTACCCCGAGAAAGACAACTATGACCATGAAGCCTTACACGGGCAGGTGTGTGCACATGCGTGACGTGCGAATGTGTGTACGTGTGCACATGCGTGACATGCGTATACGTGCCAATTTTTTTTTAACAAATCGACTTTCGCTCAAACTTCCCAATTCTGTTAAGTGAAACTACACTGTACTTACATTATTTCTACTTTATATAGGCTGTGTATTTATCATTATCATTCCTGCTTTTACTATATGTTAGTGTTATTTTAGGTTTTATGTGCTATTTGGTATGATGTGGTAGGTTATTTTTTGACTCTGCGAATGCTCAAAAAATTTTCCCATATAAATTAATGGTAATTGCTTCTTTGCTTTACGCCATTTCAGCTTACGAACAGTTTCATAGGAACGCTCTACCTTCGGATAGCAGGGAAAACCTGTAGTTATCCAAACTTCTCTTAGATGTTGCAATTAAACCTACATCCACCACTTCTGCTGGCTGCTCGTTCCACACTCGCACCACCCGAGTGCAGAGGTTTCCCCTTAAGTTACCCTTATATATTTCACATTTCATCCTCAACCTATGACCTCTAGTTCTAGTCTCATTTAACCTAGTGGAAAAAGCTTGTTTGCATTTACCCTATCTGTACCCCTCAATTTTATAAACCTCTAACAAATTTCCTCTCATCCTCCTATGTGCCAGGGAATAAAGTCCGAACCCATTCAACATTTCTCTAATAACCACAGTAAGACAGCCAATCTATGCACATCATTCAAAGGATTAATAGAAAATCACTGGCTTCGCAGCCAGAATTTATGAAAAATACTGGCAGTCAGAATACAAAAACTTTGATAATTAGTTTTTTTTTGTTATAATCACAAGCATCTTGAAATCTAATATTCTGGATGTTATGCTACAGATACTTAAGCCAGCAAATCATGCTACTTCAGCAAGATATCAGCAACATAAAATTACAAATGAAGTAGTAATCTGATTTACACATAAATTAGACTTACTTGCCTAATAAGGCCAAGCATGTGTCAGAAACTATATAGATGAAATTAGGAAAGAGAAATAAAAGCGAGAGAATACATGGACTGGTAACACTGCAAGCTGCATTGGTTAAACTTACATATAATCAGCCATTTGCTTGTATGTCCCAAATCCACTAAATTATGGATATAAAATTTTTGAACAAATCACAGACCGTATATTTGACATTGCAGTACCAGTAAATAACCATAGTGCATAAGAAGTGTACCATATTTCCATTTCTACATCGTAGACTGATGGGGTGAGGTTCTGCAGTCTGCAATGTCAAAAATGAAAAAAAAAATTCTTATTTAGTAAATGTGATCACTATACACCAGTCTGAGCTTAGGTTTTGCCCAAAAACATTTGTGATAGCAAACTATGTATAACATTCTTAACAAGAAAATCATTAATCAAAAGTGTTCATTGTTTCATTATGCTCATTCTTTGAAACCATATGCATGTAGATACCTCATAACTGAACAAAGGTGCTAAAGATAAAATACTAAATTTTTCATTAGGTGAAACCTGGGTACTCTATAAAAATGAAAAACAATGCAAAAGCTGTTAAGAGTTCCTTTCACACTGCCCGCTTTGATCTTGAATTTACATTTTATATGGTACTTCAAGTTTTCATGCAATTTTAGTTGAAAATCCAGCTAACATAATTTTAAGTTTTCATGGTATGCAGGTAAAAATAATAATATAAGCTATGTATAATATCTACATCAGACACTAGGCATACCAAGTTAACAATCAGTCAGCCATCAATCAATTGTTTGAGAACCAGGAAACCTAGAATAGTCAGCTTTCTCTAGTCAGTTAATCTCTATTTTGAAACAAAATTAACACAGAGAAGTCAATTAACCTCAATATCAAGTACTGATGTTTAATGCAGTGTTTAACAGATGAAGCTCATGCTAAAAGATGCATTTGAAATATTTTTGTACAAGTAATTTTTTTTATAACAGCACTTTCAGGATTATCTTTGAAATGCTTGCATTTAATGCTGCTTAGATATGATCAGGTGAGTAACACCATACATTTAACACTGCCACTTGTAGGGTGCCACTGAATTCTCATGAAATGTTTCTACTTATGACGACTTTATCTTCTACCTTCTAAGTCCATACATTTCAATCAAATAAACAGTTTGGTTCTTGAATTTCATAATTATTGCCAGCACTACTTTAGGAAGGGAGGGCAAGGATATATTAAACTGAAAACATGTTACTCATTTCCTGCCATAGAAACCACCATCTGAAACAGCACTCATCTAATCACACATTCCACCTGCAACATACATGTCAAAACACTAAATGAATACCAAACCTCTCATGACGACATCCTCCACCAGCCTGGAGACAGAATGATGGCCAGAGTAAAGACCAGCCATTGGACGGCTACAAGATTGAGAGAAAAGCAGCTTGCTTCTGTTCCACCATAAGGAAAAGACAAAGTACTTTCTTTAACACTCTTTGAATGGCCTTCAGTATTAATGAAGGACTGCTGCTCAGGCCTATGTGGAACTTTAATGCACAATAAATGCTCCACGAAAGTTTTCATGCAATTTTTAGAAGGGTCCATTAAGACAAGTCAACGCAAATCTCTTCTATGTTCAGCCAGTAGTATGCTTCAAAGCACTAAGATGTAATACGGCACTGATCTTGATCCAAGATCTTATGACCAGAAATGGGTAATATTGTAAATATTTTTGTAGAGCATACCTTATATAATTCCTCTCCTGGATCTCCAAACAGCTTTTGCTAAATGTGGCTCATGATGAATACACAGATGTAAAATCAAGTTGAAAATACAAACCTAGTTTAAGACCACTGATCTTGCACAAGAATTAAGAGGTAATCCTACCATACAAAATACTGCTGTTACTAGGCTATTTAGTACATTTAACAGTGCTACACTCCAGGGGAAACAAAATCAGAACATTTAAGCCAAAACATTTCAACAATTATGCAGCACATGCCTTGACATCCTCTGAATTCAAGACCTCATACACTGTGTCCACCATTCTGACAATCACCATTAGACCGACTAGTACCAGCATTTTCACTTGGGTTACATACCACAAGATGCTCTCACCAGGCACACTGCACTTATTTTGCCCATGTTTCAAGTGAATACAATACCTGAATCCTAATGATAACAAACTTTGACTCAAGTGCCCCACATTCTTAATTGCTGTTTACTATAAACTTCATCAGCATTTTCTTGTACATGCTTTTGTAAATTTGAAGATCAAAACTAAATATATCTGACATTTTTAAAGTTAATCCCAAGATTCTTTATTATGTGCCTGTTCATCCTCTGTTTAAATAATAAATTTAGAAAGACAGATAAGCTTTCTTACTTTTCTTCCATCACTGGCATGACAGTTCACATTTAGTGGAGTAAGCAGAGCCATGAGCTTCTCTTCATTACCACTCCTGAAAAGGAAAGGAAAATATTTAGGAAAGGAAAGTATCGATCAGAATTTATCAACTTCAGCAACTAAAAAGATGATCTGAAAACTGACATATCTTGTCAACAAAGACAGTTAAAAAAAATGGAATTAACTTTGTTTTTCTGAACCTGATCTCAGAGGGATATACATTTCAAATAATATTACATAAAATTAGACAAAACTCCCACAAACTAATATCTATAAACTATGTGGAATAGTGACCAGACTGTTCACTATTCTAGATCCACAAGTTGATTTTAGTTGTTTGCTCCTTTTTTTTGCAACAATATTATTACAGAGTGTTTCTGGGGTACACAGCCAATCTCAACTGTACTTTAAAATCTAAACAACTTATCCTGTACAGACATGGCACAGAAGTCCACATACATCGCATGATTGAGAAAAGAGAGAAAAATCGGGAGATAAGAGATCATTTTCTTAACTTTTCAAAAACAAGTGTTCCTTCAGATGATTCACAAAACTGTATACTGTACCTTATAAGGACAGTATCAACCTGTTAACATTTTTCCAGGACCTAATGTAACTCCAATGGTTCTGTTGTACTTAAATGCTCTTGTAATGAAGGACAACATATGGTATACATTCTAAATTTCTTGGTGTACTTGCATGTTAACTTTTGTAAAATATAAGAAACTCAGGTATTGCTGAACATTAACACCTTTAAATTTTTTACCATATAAAAATACTTTATTTTTCTATTATTATTCCACCAAACAGTTGATATTGTGTTTCTGAATAATATTCCATCTGCCATGTGCTCACCCATCTTGACACAGGTGGAGGAATATTTTGGATAATTAGGTCCATCAGTTTCCAGCAATCCCATCATTCTCATTCTCACTCTGTAACATTCTCCCATGTAAACGGCCAAGTGACCTACCAGCATGTCTTTGAAATGTGGGAGTAAACCAGGAAATACAGGCAGTCAGAGACAGAATGTGCATATTCAACACAGGCAGTACTCGAGATCACAGTTAAACCTGGATCCCTAGATGCATCATCATGCCATTTGATAATTTAGCCCAAGGTCTCTCTTCATTCTCCATACAATACAGACTGCTTCCTAACTTTGTATCTCTAGCCTTTATAAATTACACCTGGCCCGCTCATACAAATCCTTGATATGGATAGTGAACATATGGGGCCCTGATCACCAGTCGCAGTCTCCCTACCAAAGCATAATCACTGCATTTCTATCCTGTTTACTAATTCTCAATGCCGTAAGCACTAAATTTGCCTGAAAACCTTGTGTGCGTCTTATCAAAGGTCTTCTGAAAAGCCTAAATGCACATTCACTAATTCCAAATTACATAGTCTAATTGCAACTATCTCAACAGCATTTTGAGATTTGTCAAACAATTTCCCTTTCATAAATCCATATGCACTGTTAATCCTATTGTTAACAAATTTCACGTCACATGCCGGTGATAATAAACCTGATTCTGGTTTCCTATATGCTCTGTTAGCACTTTCTTAATGTGATTTAAACATTTTCCCTATTACTGATGCCTGGCTAACTGAGCTGTAGTAGCTTTTTTTTTTCTTTTCAAGTTTGCTACTTTCCAACTGCTCAAGAATCTATTACATCTGAAAGCCAGTTCTTTTAAAACCTTGATGAATGTCATTTAGGACCTGGAATTTAATGGCTTTTAGTCCTGTTAATTACTCTAATACTGCTTTTAAAAGTGCTAATTTCTTTCAGATCATTAGATCTTGATGTGATACCTTCTGCTAATTCCGATGAGTTTTCACTGTCATCTTCCATGAAGATCGATGCATTATATTTCTTTTATTTCTCTGCTATTTCCTCATATCAATTTTAATTTCTCATGTCCCATTCTATAAGAAACCCACATGAATTTTTGGCTATTTGTTTTTCTCTTCACAACGTTTTATACTTGATTCCTCTTGCATTATTTTCCCTTTCCTCATCAATTTCCTAATTTTGTTGCTAAACTTTGAAATTTCCCTAATCTTAGTCTAGTGTTATTTTCCCAGCAACATTTTAAGTTGCTTCCTTTAATGCAATGCAGACTTCTGGTCAGCCACAGCTGAATTACTTTTCCTCTTGGATTACCGTACATTAAAGGTGCATTTATTTGCTGTAAATTATTCACAAATCCTCAATGCCAACATTGTTTGCTAACTATTAGAATTCTAATGCAGATTCCTTACATTTCATGCATTCATTGTTTGCTCTGTTGAAATTTAAGATCCTTGCATCAGATTAAATTAAATCAAATGTGGTTTAAAATATCACATTATGATCATTCTTCCTTAAATGCCCCTTAACAATCATTCCTCACTGCACAATACTAGATCACAAAAGGCTAGCACCACATCCCACCACCCCCTCACATAAAAACTCAACATAACTGATGTCAAAAACTCCATTATACATTTCATGAATTCATGATCCATATTATCGCTGCTTTTTTGGTTTGCCTAACAAGTGTGTCATTATTATATTATCCACATTCAATTCCCCTCTAATTTCCTGATCTGTGTCATGCTCCATACCAAAGTATTCTACCATTTGTTGATACTCAGCTTCACCCAAATGGATTCTACTTTTTGATTTTCTGAGCTGGCATCATTCTTCTCTTTCAACAATGTTTGGCTCAGGGTCCTGGTTTACAAATAAGCAAAACCAACTGGGATTCAACTGGGATAATTTCTATTTCATTCCAACAAATGGAAAATGAATTAAGATGGCCTATTGGCCGCTGTCAAATCAACCCAGATGAAAAACCTGTTAATATTTACTATTAGACTTCCATACACTGGTGAAAATCTTACAGGTAATGTGCACTTGAAATAATAAATAACAAAAGAGAAATAACCTTTTCAAGAGAGGGCAGGAAGAAGAATAAACAGTGAGTTACGTCAAAAATCACTAAATTAGGCTTCAGCAGATTTTTACTAAAAATTGTAAAATTATAGGAAAAGTAGTATCAGTAATCCAACTGATGCGATCCATTTCAGAAAACGAGCATCTTGCGTAAACTATATATTTATGTTTGTATTTAAAAACTGGAAGTCACAAAATTGCCTCAGTCTTTAAAGTTAAGTTTATTTAAGAAATATGTAGTGTCTTGAAAAAGTTTTCAGCTCCCACAATATTTTTCACATTTTACTGTCTCATTTTCTAATTTTAAAATATTCTGAAGTTGGATTTTATGAGTTAATCTACAAAACATTGTGTATCGTGGCAAATTAAAAGAAAATTTTCAAAATCTTTTAATATACTAAAATTTAAAAACCAGAATTGTGAGGCTGAAGTATTCATCCCTTTAAATATTACACTAACTTTCATCAGGTACAATATTCTATATTACCTTAGCAATTCACCCAATTTGCAGATGTAGAAAATTGGAGGATCACTTGTTTTCAATGAACTCATAAGAATAAATACCCCCTTCTCTGCAAGTTCTAACAGTATGGTAGATTTTCAACAGAACAAATCCAAATGAAGACAAAAGAGCATTCGAGACAAGTCAGGGAAATGATCACAGAGAAGCATAAATCTGGGGAAGGGTATAAGACCATCTCACAAGCACTCAACATACCTTGGAGCACAGTGGAAAAAATATGAAACCACAACCACACTGTCTAGGTCAGGCTGCACCTCTAAACTTGGTCGCCAGAGAAATCTGATACTCGTAAGAGGGCTACTCTGATGCCAACAGTCATTCTGGGTGAGCTGATGTTGAGCGGTACTTGTTGTGTAAATCGAATCTGTGCATCAGTCAGTTAACACCATCCCTACAATATGGTGGAGGCAACATCATGCTATGGGGACACTTTTCAACAGCAGGGACTGGAAATCTGATCAGGATTGATGGGAAGATGAATGCTACTAAATACAGAAAGATCCTGGGTAAAAACTTGCTAACCTCTGCCAGAAAGAAACTGGGGAGGAAGTTTGTCTTTCAGCAGGGCAGTAACTCCAAGCACTGCTTCAACAACCATGGAAAGACTTCAAAAAAAAAAATTAATGCCCTTGAGTGGCCCAGTCAGAGTCCTGACCTTAGCCCAGTCAAACATTGCTAGCAAGATCTCAAGATTGCTGTCCACTGCTCCCTCCGCCAACTAACATAGCACAACTTGAGCAATTTTGCAAGGAGAAATGGGCAAATCTTGCTCCATCACTTTTTGCAAAGCTAATAGAGATTTATTGAAAAAGACTACCAGCAGAAATAGCTGCGAGAGGTCGTTCAACAAAGCACCAAGCAAAGTGCTATGAATACTTTTAAACTGCTGACATTTCAGTTTTTGAATTTAGAGTTTTCCTTGCTTTAAAATTCTCCATGTTTTGGGCTCTACTGTGAAAAAAGGAGCATGTGATTCATAAATAAAAATTCTCAGTTAAATTTATCATTTACATGAACAAAGGGTTAAGGACTGAATGTTTTCAGAAGGCACTGTAAACCAAAATTTATAGAACCAAATTAATGAGAAGATTAACTAGTACTTACCGTGCAGCTTCTAGAAGCTCATCTTTCTTATATTCACCTGTATAATTAAAAGGAAAGGTCTTATTGGTACTATAATCAGAAATCTATACTTCAAGCCTATATTCTACCACAGTTTAAAGCAAGAATGCTAAAGCCCAAAACAGAACTATGACTAATGACACACACAAAATGCTGGAGGAACTGAGCAGATCAGGCACCATCTATGGAGAAGAGTAAACAGTCATCGTTTCGAGCCAAGACCTTTCTTCAGGGCTGAGTAGAGTCTCGGCCCGAAATGACGACTGTTTACTTTTTTCCACAGATGTTGCCTGACCTGCTGAGTTCCTCCAGCATTTTGTATGTGTTGCTTTGGATTTCCAGCATCTGCAGATGTTTTCATGCTCATGACTTTCAGATTGGTTTAATCCAGTTCAATCAATGAAGATATACTTCAGTTACTCTGATCAGAGTTCAGTGCCAGGCTTCCCTAGTTCATGACAACCACCTACTTGAATGCAACCTTTGTGATTACTGACACTAACTGTCCCTTTTTTTAAAAAAACAACCCTTCTATTCACCAGTTATTGCACAAGCCAAATGACTTGGTTTTGTTCTCAATTCCGAAGTATGCCATAGATATGCTCCAGTATAATAAGACTACACATCTATTTAATAATAAAACTGTTAATTCATAATGCAATAGAACATAATGCAACAGAATAATTCACTGCTGTGCTTAACATAAAAAATTTAGGCATGAGAAGAGGTGTGCAACCAAATGGTGGGGGTGTCAAGATAAAAATTACCACTACAAACATAAGGTGGTGATAATAGGGACTCTAATATTCAGGTAATTGGTCAACACATGGACCAGGTGATGCAGGACCCCAAAAATGGCCTGTACTTGCAGACTGATAGCAATGCTGTGAATAATGCATGCATTTCAATGATTCCTTTAAATACTGATTCCAATTACGCTTACTACAATTAGGACAGGGGAGAGGTTGAGAGCAGAGATATGAGTGTTTTCTTCCAAAGGGAGAGAATGACAAATATAAAAAAACTGCATAAATTGAATTTAGATGACACAGAACAATGTTAAGTTTATTATTAAAGAAAACCATCCCTGCAATAACTTCAGATTTTTCTCAGCTACATTTTTGATTTTATCAGAACTGAACCTTATGTGAGACACATGGAGAGGCACAGAAAATGACATAATCAGATTACCACATATTAAATGCATAAACTACAGAAGTGTTACATCACCACTATATAGTGATACATAAACCATCATAAGTAGGGTGGTATCGCCTGCCACCCATGGCCGAGTTGGCATGTATGGCTTGCTGCCCCCTAAGAGGCCGACAGGGTGCTGAGACCTGCATAACCGCAAAGCCTTAGAATAGCTGCAGGGCTAGCATGAGGAACCCGAAGCAGAAGAGCTGATTTCTCTCAAATGGATCTGGAAGATCACCATCCAAAAACATCCCAGAGTTACTTTTAGTTTGTTTGCCAAAATCTATCCTCAATCAACATCAGCATACACATGTCATTCATTTACATGATTCTGCTCTGTGTTAATTATTACATTGTTTGAACTATATTTCGACAATTTAAAATTGAGTTAATTTCAAGAATTGAAATAGGAACGCATTCAAAAATACAACATGAATCATAATGGTGTACAAAGCTGTCTCAATGTCCATTGCCCAATAGCACTCACATCACTGTGATGAAGTGCTTTGAGAGGTTGGTCATGGCTCAAATCATCTCCTGCCCAAGGACCTGGACCTGCTGCAATTTGCCTACCACCACAAGTCTACAGCATATGCAATCTCACTGGCTCTCCACTCAGCCTTGGACAACCTGGACAACAGCAATACCTGCGTACATCAGTTGCTGTCTATTTATTCTAGCTCGGCATTCAACATCATCATCCCCTAGGTACTAATTAACAAGCGTGAAATTCTGAGCCTCAGTGCCTCCCTCTGCAACTTGATCCTTGACTTCTCATTGAAAGACCACAGACGGTATGGATCAGTAATAGTATCCCTTCCTTGCTGACAATAAACACAGGCACACCTCAAGGACGTGTTCTTCGTCCACTGCTCTACTTTTTCACACCCACGACTGTGGTTAAGTTGTTCCTTCCCACGTCTTGTGGCACACTGGGCGGCACCTTGTATTTCTTTCGTATTTCTGCTTGTTTTTTTTTTACGAGGCCGAGTTGCTGGCCTGACACTCAACCCAGCACAGATGGAAAGCGTGCAAACAGCCAGCCAGATTCAAACCCAGGACCACTTGCCTTGAAATCCAGGACCACTTGCCTTGAATGCCTAACTGTGGGGTTAGACACAGTTCAAATGCCATCTATAAATTTGCCAATGTTGTTTGTAGAATCTCAGATGGCAATAAGGAGGCACACATGAGTGAGACAGATTGGCTGGTTGAGTGGCACTCGATGTCAGCAAATGAAAGGAACTTAGTGTGGATTTCAGAAAGAGGAACCAATCCTCACTGAGTCAGTAGTAAGCAGCTTGCCCATCACTGAAATATTTCTACAACCTATGGATTCACTTTCAAGGACTCTTCATCTCATGCTCTTGATATTTATTGCTTATTTATATACTATTATTATTTCTCTCTTTTTGTATTTGCAGAGTTTGTTGTCTTTTGCATACCGGTTGAATATTGAAGTTGGTGCGGTCTTTCACTGATTCTGTTATGGTTATTATTCTATGGATTTATTGAGTATGCCCACAAGACAATTAATCTCAGAGTGGTACATAACCACATATGTACAATGATAATAAACATACTTTGAACTTTATTGAGTTCCTGTGCATCAACATCTCAAGAGAACGTAATCTAGGCCGAACAATGATGCAATCATGAAAAAGGCGTACTATCAACTATACTTAATGACAGGTTTGTGCAGATTTGTATGTTACAAAGACTCTAGCAAATTTCTACAAATTTCTACAAATGACTTGTGGAGAGCATTCTGAATGGCTGTATCACCACCTGGTACGGAGAATCCAATGCACAGGATCATAAGAAACTGCACAGGCAGTCAACCATCTCCACCATGGGCACAAGCTTCCGCACCACTAAGATCATTTTCCAAAAACAGTGCCTCAAGAAAGCAGCATTCATCACTAAGGATCCTCACCATTGAGGACATGCCCTCTTCTCATTACTACTATCAGGGTGCAGGTACAGGAGCCTGACGATGCATCCTCAATGTTTTAAGAATTGCTTTTTCCCTCTGCCATCAAATTTCAAATGGTCCATGAATTCATGAAATCTAACTATTTATCTTTTGAACATTTTTATTGCAAATAGTTTTTTTTTGCCTTGCACTGTACTGTTGCCACAGAACAACAAATATCATGACATATAGTATGTCAGTGATAATAAACCTGATTCTGATTCAGGAACTTTTGGTGTAATGGCAATTCCATACCAAAAGCAGTGAAGCAGTAAAAAAGATACGAATCCAGAGCCATCATTAAAGACTCTCAGCATCTGAAACATGCCTTCTTTGTATTATTACAATCAGGAAGTACAGAAGCCTGAATATTCACACTCAACATTTTAAGAACAGCTTCTTCTCCTCTGCCATCAGATTTCTGACAACATAAAACGAATTTCACAACATATGATGATAGTAAACCTGATTCTAAGTAAAAATATTCCATTCTCTATTAGAAATGTAGAGAAAGGAAGTGTGACCCATCTCAGTTTCTCTCTTGTAGACAAGATTTTTTACATCAATTACAAAATCATTTCTAAAATTTTAAGGCAATTATGAACATTGCTTCAGGAAAACATACACAAATAACTAATAATTTAACAACAAGCAGCAATTGCAAGAAACTATGCTTATTACTGATAATATATATTTATACATATATACACACATTACATATATGCACACACACTATATATAAACACAAAGAAAAAAGTATAAAGTTTGATCTCAATATGTTAGAATACCAAAATCTCTCATTCAGTGAGACTGCAGTGGGGAATTAGTGGGGAATTGTTAAGAAACAAAAAAATATGCAAAGGGAGACTAGCAAAGCTAAACTTCTCTTACCTGTTAGCACAGCTTTTGCAGAAGGATCTGCCAAGTCTTGAGCGGTTTTACCATCAGTATTCCGAATGTTGGGATCAGCTCCGTGCTGCAGGAGAACTGAAAAAACAGACACAGCAACTCACTTTTAAGACGCAAACAATATTATTACCAGACATTATGAACAACTTGGAAGATATTACATAAAACGTTGATTGCAGCAACAGCTTACCATGGTCAATTAAATCTAAGGATCAAATGAGCCACGACTTCAATTATATAAAGCATTCATAATACAACGCATTGCCCAAGGTTTCAATGTACTGAGCAGTAAGCCTAAACGTCAATATCAGTGACATGCTTCTTGCTTTCCCAGTGTGCCTCTAACTCAACAATCTATACAATTGTGGATGGCCTGAAATCTTTCAATTTACATAGAGTAAACCTCACAAAACACAGACAGCATAAATACAATAGATTGATGAATCTGAGTATACGATAATCAACAAGCAATACCTGATATTGCATGATCCTAATGAATGGCCAACTAATCAATTAAATTAGATATTCAAAAATACTCATTTTCAGATTCAATCTCATTTATGCGTGCACATTTTTAGGTTTTAATTTTTAGATTGCATCTTTCTGCTCTTATGTCTTATGGTCTAAGTCAGCGGTGGCATGTGCTACCGGGCCACAAGGAAACGATATGATCAGCTGCACCTTTCCTCATTCCCTGTCACGCACTGTTGAACTGTCGGGGTAAACACAAGTGTCCCGTCAACACACACAAAAAATGCCGGTGAACGCAGCAGGCCAGGCAGCATCGACAGGAAGAGGTACAGTCAATGTTTCAGGCTGGGACTCTTCGCCAGAATTTGACTGCTACTTTTGTCCCTTATTTGGGAGCAAGAAAGTTGGCAATTCTAACTGTAAAAGACAAGTTGAGGTGAGTTTAACCTCACTTGATCACCACCACCCCCCCCCCCCCACCGGGTCAGCCAGTCCGCAAGAATATTGTCAATATTAAACCGGTCCACAGTGCAAAAAAGGTTGGGGACCCCTGGTCTAAGTTATTCAAAAGTGGAAAGCTTAATATTGTAAATTGCTTTAAACTGTTAATGATTTAATTTATTTATTAATTACTCTCCCTTGACAAGTACCCAGTTGGACTTATACTAATTCACATTCTACACCATTTAAAAGTTTCATAAATTGTAATTAATTCTACAGTCACTGGACAAGTTGTCTTTATGTCGTATAACAAACATTAGCACTATCTCTCATTTCTATGAAATTTTCATTGACATTACTGCTAAATTCTCCTAGTCTTAATGGGCCATGGACCTCTCCCAAGATGCTCAAAAGAACCCTCTTCCAAAATCAACTCAAATGTCACAATGGCTACACCACTGGCCTTCTCAAATTTTTGCTGAGTGGGATTTGGAAAACTTCATCAGGTAGAACTAGGTGAAGAAAATTCCGATTGTCAAACCAGGAAAACAGTTCATTAAATGAAGGTAACAAACAATTTATCTTACATGCTTCTGTGAAGATATTTCATCCTGCAAATGTAAATGAGGGAGAAAACACTGAGCAGAATTTCTTTGAAAATAACTGTTCGACCATCTTCTCAAATGGGATAAACTGGCTCTCTTACTAAAGTTGAGCTGAAAAGTAAAATTGAGAAAAGAACAAAAAGAAAATACTTTTCCCTATTCTTACAAAGGTTCTACAACCTAAGATTATTACTGTTTCTCTTTCCACTAACTGCTTCCAGTATTTTTGTAAAATAAAGCATATGCAGTTTTGAGAACTGCACCAGGAAAACCAGGAAATCTTATTCTTTACCTAGTTCTACTGTTGAAATTTTCCAAATCCCATTCATCCACAGAAGAAAAAAATTAAAATCGTTGAAAGATGAGTAAGCATATGAATACATTTTATCTTATCTCATTCACGGTATCATTTGACTCGAGTTCTATAGATAAAATAGCCATTTACTATATTTTCATCATAAGTTACAAGTAGTCAATTTCAAAGAAAAAAGGGATGGTAATGCGATAAATAAAGCAAATGCACTGAACCCATGAAGCTCAGCATGCTGAGCAATGATCTTGCTCAAGCCCCACTGTATTTGTGCAAAATAATGTATCTTGCCTACCCAAGCTTCCATTATAGTTTGTTTTCTTCCATTGGGAATTCTGCACCATGCTTGACAGGAAGGTCAACTATCCTCATTTCATTTCACACAGTTCTGTTACCACCCCTTCCCCTCCTTCTTAGGGGTGTTGGTTCTTTTTAAAGCAATTTTCCTCCCTTTAAAAATGCACGCCACATCTTTTAAATATCAGATTCATCTTAATAACTTCACATGGGGAAAGTTTTTTTTAAATCACAATGAATGAAAGATAAGTTTATCTAGACAATGCCAATGAATTTCACCCATTGCTGGAAACATTCCTGAACCTATACTATTGTCATATCATCTTCGTTCTAGAGGGAGGGAAAAAGACATGGCAAATTTTTCATGTATAAGCTTTTAATCAATATTGGGCTCACTAAACTTGTAGACTCAAGAACAAAGGTAGGGAAAAACTTTATACACAAACATTTAAGCATTCTCCTTCCAGGAACTAGGAGCTTACCCACAATGTAAGATGAACCATAGCTACAGTAATGGAGTGATATGAGAAATGCTGATTTTTCAAGAAATAAGTTCCTGAATGTTACATTTCAGCATATATAAACAGTTGCCATACTCTGCTCACACCTTTATCAAAAGGAAACAACTTTTGTCAAATTTTATTCAATTGTCAGCAAATGTTTTCACATTTAACATATCTACTCTTTCCAAGATGATTATCTGTAGTCTCAAAGGCAGAGCCAGTGGTTTCCCCTGATGGCAAAGACACCTGGAATTTATTTTTTTAAATCTGAATTTTGAGAACTTTCATTTCTAGCACTTTCATTTCCATCTTACCTTTGAAAATAAATCCTGTGCAGCACTTATTTCTGAGATGTTTTAATTTAAATGATACTTTCCAGGATTCCCTAGGTCACTACTAAAATACTTTGTTTTTTTCTTTTCCTAGTTAATGTTATGTTTGAATGCAACTTAATTTACTTCAAGTAATCCTGTTTTTATCCATACTTGTATATTAATCCTAACATGTTTCAATATTAGAGCTTTTTTTTTTAAGGATTTTGGCTCAGCTTTTGCCTACTCTTGTAAATGACAAGTGGATATTTTGCGAAGTATTCAGTTAAAGAAACCTTACTTGATTTTCCTGAAATGGAAAGGAAACACCTTCCTGGACACTTCTTGCCATTATCACTTCTGAAACTTTCTAACTGTATCAACACAATTTTAATTATCAATAACCTTGCAAAATTATTGAATTACTTACCAATGCAGACATCAATCTTTCCTTTGATTGCTGCTTCATGCAGAGGAGTATAATTCCAATTATCTCGAGCATTTGAATCTGCTCCGTGACATAGCAGCAAACTGACAACTTCTGCATGACCAAATGAGCAGGCATTATGAAGTGGGATCAGACCACCATCGTCACGTGCATGAACATTTGCACCATTTTGTAAGAGGTGTTCAACAACATCCTTTCTGCCAAATCCTGCACCAAGAAATAAAATTTCAGTCAACCATAAATTCTTATCACACAAAAAATCAAATATTTCTGGCACATTAAGCCAAAAAGTATTTTCCAAGTTATTGATGCTACAATATTTAACCCCTACAGAAATGGAAGCACACAAATTCAATGCAAAATTTTCCTGAATTTTTTTTAAAAATTATGAAATTTACAAAAAATATAATCACACCAAATATAAAAACAAATATTTGTTGAAAATGATTTATGGTTGCAAAATTTAGAAAGATAAAAACAGATTTGACGAAGATGAGGATTGAAATGACAATCATTTCAACCCTCATCTTAACTATCTAGACATGTAGACCGAGTGCTGGGTAGTAGGATAAATGAAAGTAACTTACTTTAACCGTAATATCTTTCTGTGCCATAATTTTTTTTATTAAGCTTTATACATGAAAAAGGACAGGCCAGAGAACTATAGGCCAGTGAGCCTGACTTCAGTTGCAGGGTAGTTACAGAAAGGAGTCCTGAGGGACAAGATCTACCATCACTTAGATAGTTAAGTCCTGATCAGGAAGAGTCAGCATAGTTTTGTGTGAGGAAGGTTAAGTCTGATGAATCTTTTGGAGTTTCTCCAAAGAGTTAAAAGGATGGATGAAGGGTAGGGCAGTAGATGGCATCCATACGAACTTTAGTAAGGTCTCTGTCAAGGTCCTGTATGGCAAGCTGATCTGGAAGGTTAGGTCACTTGAGATTTAGGGGGCACTAGCAAGGTGGATTGGCTCAATGACAGGAAGCACAGGGTGATGATTGAAGATTGATCCTCTAACTAGAAGCTTGTGACTAGATGGGTGCCCTGGGTGCATCGGGAGGAGAAGATAGCAGCGCGATGCACGTGCGCAGCTCTCCGGTGAAAATGATATCGTCTCCCTTAAATAGGGGTCATGGACAATTCTGATTTGATGGAGACAGACGTGAAAGTACAGAGGAACATCTGGAGAAATTTCTGAAACGCCGGTTCGCTGCTGCTGTTACTGGGCGATCCAGAATCTTCTGGAGGGAAGGTCCCAAAATCCCCGGCTTTGCCTGCTGCTGGTGACCGAGGCTGAGGTTGAATCGATCGGATAGAGATGGTGCTCCGTACTCGGTGTCGGAGGGCTGATCGGAGCTCGAAGTTTTTGGACGACTCAGAGTCGGACTGTGGTCGGGCATGGCAGGGAGAGTTTTCTTCCTTCTCCCGTCTGCGTGAGATGTGGGACATTCGAGAACCTTGAACTTTTTTACTGTGCCATGGCCTGTTCTTCATCAAGTTATGGTATTGTTGCACTATTGTAACTATATGTTATAATTATGTGGTTTTGTTAGTTTTTCAGTATTGGTCTGTCCTGTGTTTTTGTGATATCACACTGGAGGAATATTGTATCATTTCTTAATGCATGCATTACTAAATGACAATAAAAGAGGACTGCGTGTCCTCATAATCTAATCTAATTCACTATTTATGCAATTGATTTAAATATGAATGCACATGACACAATTAATGTTTAATGATGATACTATGTTGAAGGTGAAGCAGGCTACAATGAATTGCAAAGAGATTTTGAACAATTAAGGAGACAGACGGAGGAATGGCAAATGGATTTTAGTTAGGTGTGAGGTGACGTAGTTTGGACCTTCAATTCAGGGTAGGACTTGTACAGTGAATGCCACTGCACTGACAAGTCTTGTACAGCAGAAGAATGATCAGGAATAGTAAGCGTGATTTTGAGCATGGGAGGTCAAGTCTTATACCAGCAGCATAGAAGCTGCCCTTGACCCCAGTGGTATGTGCTTCCAAGGGGATAAGAAACTCTATTGAAGCTGGGGTGTTCTGATTAAGTTGAGTGCTTTACTGAGGCAGCAAGTATAGAGGGAGGCTAAATAATAGCTTTAAATACAGGTGTCCCCCGCTTTTCGAACGTTCGCTTTACAAAACCTCACTTTTATGAAAGACCTACATTAGTACCGTTTTCGCTTTCAGAAGGTGCTTTCACTGTTACGAAAAAAAATCAGCGTGCGATAAAAGGCAACGCGCGCCCCGAGCAGCCGCTCTCTCCCGGATTCGGAACAGTTTTCTAGCCAGCCTTGCTTAACCACGTGCCTGTCAGCAGTCGTTGCAAGATGAGTTCTAAGGTATTGGAAAAGCCTTAAAAGAGCTCGTAAGGGTGTTGCACTTAGCGTAAAACTAGACATAATTAAGCATTTCGATCGTGGTGAACGAAATAAGGACTAAGTGAGTTTGGCTTGTGGGAGCTGACGAACATGATGTTGAAGAGGTTTTGGCATCCCATGACCAAGAACTGATAGAGAAGAGCTGATGCAATTGGAAGAGGAAAGGATAACAATTGAAACTGAATGCAGTAGCGAACGGACCGAAAGTGAAGTCGTCCAGGAACTGAACGTGAAGCAACTGTGTGAGATCTTCACTGCAACGATAAAGTACGACTTTAATTTTGAAAGGGTATGTAGGTTTAGGGGATATTTGCAGGATGGTTTGAGTCCTTACAAAGAACTGAATGATAGAAAAATGCGCGAGGTTACGCAGTCAAGCAAGCCTTCTGCATCAGCCATAGCAGACAACAAACCTCGACCTTCCACATCGAGGCAGGCAGTCATAGGAGAAGATGAGCCACCTGCCCTAATGGAAACAGACGACGAGATGACACCCCAGTGTCCCACCAGCCCGCGATTCGCGGAGAATGCAGTGGTAGCCGGGAGGCACACAGCACATCTTTAAGAAAAAAGCCGAAATAAGCATGCTAATTAATTAGGTGCCGCCCAACACGTAATTATCGGCTCAGATCAGAGACGACGCAATCGGAAATCGGCACTGATCTGGGCCAACAATTACATGCCGCGCGGCACCTAATTAATTAGCATGTTTATTTCGGCTTTTTTCTTAAAGATGTGCTGAATGCCTCCCGGCTACCACTGTACCCCTGTGTGCTTCGCAGCAATCTATCAGTCGGCAGCCTGGAGGGTGGGAGCCACTGCACCACCCAACCTGCGACGACTCAGTCTAACACACCAGCATCAGTGTGCTCTGCGCTGAACCAATTCCGGTAAGTGATACTACACTGTACATACATTATTTCTACTTTATATCGGCTGTGTATTTTTACGTGTTATTTGGTATGATTTGGCAGCTTCACAGTTTAAAGATTACTGGAGAGCGCTTGCACCTGTTTTTGCCAACAGCGCTTGCGTGAGATTTTCTGCCGACGGCACTTGTGCAAGATTTTTGCTACGGAGAACAGTGCAGTAATGATTGTGCAGTAATTATTTCTTCTTTATACAGGCTGAGTATTTATCATATCATTCCTGCTTTTACTATATGTTACTGTTATTTTAGGTTTTATGTGTTATTTGGCATGATTTGGTAGGTTATTTTTGGGTCTGCGAACGCTCACAAATTTTTCCCATATAAATAAATGGTAATTGCTTCTTCGCTTTACGACATTTCGGCTTATGAACCGTTTCATAGGAACACTCTACCTTTGGATGGCGGGGGAAACCTGCAATACATTATCACTCAGCCAGCTCCTATTTTTGCAGTATTTAACATAGTTAATGCAGTTACCTATAATGACCAGCCTAAATGTGGCCGGTTCTCGTAACTAAACATGCTTAAGTGTAACGTCCAACTTGCAAGTTGGTTACAGTGAAAGTCGAGGGTACATTGTATAATATAATTTATCTGATTGCTGCGTGCTTCTAGTAGCACAATGCATCATGTGTTATGTGGTACCATATTTTCCCATCAGTGGGAAGGCTGTTGGATCATCTATGTCTCAAATTACTTTAATGGGATACACACTGACAGAAGTAAACACATACTGTTAATTAGCAGAAGAAAAAAAAACTACCCTTTTAAGCCAGCAAGGTCTCCGATCATAACATACAGGCATTTCCTCATCAACTCTCCCCTCCTTTGTCGATTGTATATCCTTAACATTGTATAATATGAAGATGAAAGATTCACATTATTAGCCTGAAAATGACCCAAAGGACTTTAATAACTGGAATGTTGTTTCGTGAGAAAAATGGGGACCATATTCTTCATTCCAGCTCAAGATTCAAGAGGAATATCTCAGGATGACATGCACATCTCTAAATGGATTGGTTTGATATTTGCATTTCATGGTGTATTGAACAATCCTTGGATACAAAACAAACACTGTCTGATGGGACAAAAAACAACAATTGCAGATGGTATCTAAAGTGACAGCTACAGATAGTATCTGAAGCAACAACTAGATTGTACATCTAGTTATTATGAATTGTTAAGAATGACTTTAAATCTTGTTAGCTTATTGAGTTCATGCATTACTCCTTCAAATTATAACCAATTCATTAAAAGATAGATCCACTGTGCTTGTGTCATTTTCTCTTCAACTATTCCATCCCGGCTTACATTTTAGCTGTTTATTTCAGTCTCTCACTTTCTGGCTGCTTTTCTAATACTTGCATTAAGGCACAATCCCATTGAGCATTTATATCAGCTATATTTGATTAAACATTAGAACACCCTAGCTAGGAGCCTGTTCTCTGACCTTGCCTCTTGATTAGGTTTCCTAAAATGCCTGGTTTTATCTTCAGTCTCGGAATCCAAAGAGATACGATTTATCTAATTTAGTTAGATAGACCAGCCATGCATTTCTGCTATTTACTTTACTTTATTGTCGCCAAACAATTGATAGTAGAGCGTACAATCATCACAGCAATATTTGATTCTGTGCTTCTCGCTCCCTGGATTACAAATCGATAGTAAATACTAAACATTTAAATTATAAATCATAAATAGAAAATAGAAAAGGGAAAGTAAGGTAGTGCAAGAAAAACAGGAGGCAGGTCTGGATATTTGGAGGGTACGGCCCAGATCCGGGTCAGGATCCGTTCAGCAGTCTTATCACAGTCGGAAAGAAGCTGTTCCAAATCTGGCCGTACAAGTCTTCAAGCTCCTGAGCCTTCTCCCCGAGGGAAGAGGGACGAAGTGTGTTGGCTGGGTGGGTCGTGTATTTCAGGTCTTTTAAAGAAAAAATCAGGCCTTGTAGCTTTTGCATGTTCACAGAATAGTTACAGCAAGGAAAGGGGCTGTTTGGCACATCAAATCCATTTCAGTCTCAAATTTTAAAACATCCAGTTAGTCTCACCCCTTTCTTCTCTAAGCCCTTGATTTTTACAATTCCAACTACTTGTATGATTACTCCTAGCAGTGCAGTCTAGATCCTAGAAACGATCTACGAGTTTAAGCTTCTCATCATATGACTTTGGGTCTTAGTTGTAAATAGTGTTTTGATCCCTTTGGTGCAATCAACTGCTTATTTTAAACTTTATTGGCATTTGTTAAGGCTTATTATACAGAAAAGCCCTCACGTTATGCAGTGTTTCTTTTAGATAACCTGCAGGAATTTTATTTTTCAGAAATTGCTAAATTTTATGCTGAGAACTTTGCTTGTAGTTGATGAACTTAGAGACATTATGTTTTTCTTGGCATGCTTCCATAATTACTCTTGTAAATAAAAAGTTTTATTCTAATTTGAGCTGCTTAATTCTAAGTTTTGGGCACCATTCTTGGTTACACCACAGAAGAATAAATGGCAAAAAAGACCTTTGTAATGTAACAATCCAACAACTGTGGAAAAACCTGTACTAAAAGGCAATTAGAATTGGCAACAAATGCATGGCTTCCTAACGATGCCCAAATCCTAGAGAATGAATACATTAAAAAAAACAGAACAAAGTTCTCCTGTACAACTTTAAGTTACAATGACCAATATTGAGCACCAACATGAATAAAAAGCACAATGAATGAATTGAAGGTTAAGAAAATGAAGTGTGCGATCAGAGCAAATTATAACTAATTAAATAAAATTTCACATTTTAATATACATCTGCATTAGCATAACCACAAGTTTTCAGGTTTGCCGTATCCAGTGGCCTATTTATAACAGACAAAAGCGATATGGTTATTCACTACATTTCAAACTATAACATCTGGATAATAATTGCTAAGTAGCAACAATTTGCCTTATCATTAAGGTCAAAACCTAGTATCCTCATTACATTCTATTTTCTTAATACTTTTGGGAATCATTAACTAGAGGAAAAACATTTGCCCCCAAGGGAAAAACAAATTCATTTTCCACAAATTCTTGAGCAATAGCAGCTGGTTGTTCCCTCAATAGATTTATTTTTGGTAACTCAGTAACATCTGAGTCATAGACAAGAAGCCCATCCTTCAAAATATGCCAGGAAAAGCTGTTTGATTTACTACCCAAGCCTGAGAAGATGATCCTGGCTACTGGTCAAGAAGAATTAACCCTCTTCCCTCCGCCCCCACCCAAAAAAAATGAAACAAGCACTGGGCAAAAAGCAAAATCTTAGCCAATTTATACATTATCTTGATAAGGATGACATACTTTGGGTTCACTATCATCAGTATTTTACGCTAAGTGCTCACAAATACCATACTGAAATCAGCAGCACTTGCTTCTAGGCAAAACAGGATTTATCCTGTGCCTAACAGTCAGAGGTTGCATAGTATGGTTTTCTGCACACCCCGATTAACAATAAGAAATATGGAGAAAGTCATGTAATCTAAATATGCACCTTGTTTAATCTAATCCATCAGTATTATTGATATGCTCTAAGCATAAATGTAGCAATCCCTCAGATCTCTGGTTGAAAAGATGTTTGCCAACACGTCAAATGATTTAAGTGCGAAAAAGAAAGTACAGCCAAGCATATGAACAAGTAAGAAATCTGTGCCCTCACTTCTATCTACAATGTTTAGTGCAATCTACCTGTAAGTCTACGACTAATTGCTACCTACATTACACTGTCTTAATTTTTTTTATTCTGCAAAAATGCCCAAATCTAGAACTCTTCACATCCACACTAGTTGGAAAATTAATGCTAAGCACAACAAATGAGCTAAAATAAGGATAAAAATTTTCGACTGGCACTGTTAGTCGTGATAAGTAGTTAAATCATGTCAAAGTCAAGATTTTCAATGTGGGAATGACAGCCACAAATTTGTGTAAAACAGGATACTACTCCAGCAAAGATATAACGATCAATAAACTGTGTTGATGTTTTCCAGAAATGCATTTTAAGAACAGAAGACTTAGCCACATAGGTCTTTTATATTCAATAGGGATCATAAATAACCAATATCTGTGAGTTCAATATTTACATGCAAAACCATGGGAGATGAATTTGCACACTGTGTACTTGCAGATATTTAACCTTCAAAATATACATTCTTGTTCACATTAACTGGGATCAGACAAAATTAAGTTAAGATTGGTCCCAAAATTCTGTTCACTGACATCTTTATTTACAAAAAGTTTAATGAATTCACTGCATAAATATTATTGTCATTATTTCACTTGTGCCAGCTGCAATCCATGCTCAGTGATAATCAACACCATGCCATCTTTCCTGGTTCATCTAGTCCTGATATAAATGATGTGTGGCCATTCATCATGAACGCATTTCAGACAGTTTTTATCCCAGGCCACAACACTCCTTTCAATCACCTTTATTCTTACTGACTTGCACTGTCACCTGGACTTCTAACATTGCAAGCTTAAAATTTTTCCTCCCCAGGGTTGGAGGAAAAGGGCAAAGTCTTAAAAAAAGGTTTTGCTATGAGCATGAAAATTTTATACTTCTACAACTTCTTCCAAACACTCTATTCTCAAATCTGACAAACACTTTGAAATTCCTTTCTTAAACTTATCATTCTGCCCCCTTACTATATTTCTAATTCCATAAAAGTCAGCCATTCACAAGGTTTTGTTCACCGCTTTCATTGCTTCTTTTCTTGCTTTATCTATTTCCTTTTGTTTGACTATATGCAAACAAAAGTGATTTACTCATTAACACGACAGCATTAATGAAAGCTATTGTACTTTTAAATTCACTACATTTGAAAGCAGAGCCTAAACGTTTCTCTATTACAAGTACCTCTTAATTTGACAGGTGGACTCCAGCTGTTGCCAATTTTCTCCTATTTGTACAAGTACATCCAGCATTTGGAACTTTATGTTGACAAGACCACACTGCTCAACAGATTATATTTGCAATGGTGACTATTCTGTTTCCCATAAAATAGCACTTGACCCTAGTCACCAACAAACAAAAAGATGCTGTTGCACCACAGAAGTCTACCTCTGAACACATGTGCTTTTTTAAAATGCTGAAAAGAATCACCCAAATGCAAATTCAAATCATTTTGAATGTTTAGGGCAAGAGGATATGTACCCTACAAATCACATAATAACCTATACGATAGTCTGAAAACATTCCAAAACTCAATTTGAAGGCAAAAGTAGTAATAAACATTATTGGCTAATTAGAAATGTTTGAAAGCAAAACACTTTTAGTCAGTCGCATTAAGAATGTTAAAGACCAGGATTAACTTAACAAATACATCATTGTTAAGAGATCAAAACGTGGGTAGCAACATACAGAAGTCATGACATGTCTTGTTGCATCACTGTGGCCCTTCTCAATTTCCCTACCAGATTCACATCCAATTTCAGATTTCACTAAAACAACAAGAACTGGGGAAATAACAATGGCAAGGTCAGCATTTGTCACATGGTACAAAATATTTTGCCTCAAAATCACAGAGGGCAGGCACAGCTAAAGAGATATTGCACAATTACAAAGAAATGGAAAAGGGGAAGCAAAAATATTTTAACATGCTGGAATTTCTAGAGCAACTTCCATTCATCAGTTTTTGATTTATTTTGTTGAAACCATATTTGAGAAAAATCCTTGACAATTCAATGAACAGTGATATTGTATCTCAGCAAAAATGTATATACACCAGGAACAAAGCATGATTGGCTGTTGGATCTTAGATTTCCAATTGCTGTGTCATTACCAGGGCATACAAGTTAACATCCTAACTTAGAGAGAGAACATTTAAAAAGTCAAAGAAAAAAATGATTTTTGTCTCTGATGATAGGTGAAGTAATTAATCTCAGAACCAAAGCATTCATAGGAAACATGATTTTAAAGGCCCTAAGAATGATTGCCAAATTACTCTTTCCTGAAATAAGATACAGGTTGAGCATCCCTTATCCAAAATTCCAAAATCTGAAATTTGAGCGCTGATATGATGTCACAAATGCAAAATTCCACAAGTCACTGTGAAGTTTCCAAGCCAATGCATAGGTCTCTGCACATCACAGATAGTGCCGAGAAGTAACACCACATATATAATGAACAAAAGTCAATGAAAAATAGAAGTACACAGTTTAAGGTGAAAAATGAAGATCTTGTCATGTATTGATAGAGTGGAATAGTCAGCGAAGTGAATAGTATGCTGATCATGAAACAAGATCTATCACAACAAAGTGAAAATTGAAGGCAATTGCGAATATTCAGCAGGCTGGTTACAGAAATTTAAGAAAAGGCACAGTATTAATTTTTTAAAGATTTATGGTGATAAAGCATCTGCTGATCATGAAACAGTAGAGAAATTCATTGATGAATTTGCCAAGACAATTGCCGATGAAAATCTAACTGAACAGCGGCATCAGTACATAAAAGTGATGAACAAGTGCAAGACAAAGACCGCTTACTGGTAACACATAAATTCAGAGCTGGGAATGATGGCAATGCCAGACAGCCACTGACTATCCATCCAATCAGCCGATATAGTAAAAGCTATTAATTATATAAGATGCGTGTGTATAAAATGTAAATGGGATTCATGTTTACACCTGGTTCCCTTTCCTAAGGTATCTCATTACATAGATGTAAATATTCCAAAATCCCAAACCAAAATCTGAAACACATACAGTCAAGCATTTTGGATAGGTGCGCACAAACAGCAATTTTACCTACTAAAATTATTACTTTTTAAATACAATGCATTATTTTTACTTTATATCTTCACCTCCCTCCCCCCCTCCACTTTCCACAGGGCTCACTCCCTTCACAATTCCCTTGTCCATTTGTCCTTCCCGGAACTTAGCCCTAGAAGCAGTCCAAGTGCTGCACCTGCCCATACACCACCTCCCTCACCTCCATTAAGGGCCCCAGGCAGTCCGTCCTGGAGACGCAAGGCTTCACCTGCAAATCAGTTGGGGTCGTCTACTGTGTCCAGTGCTCCTGATGCAGTTTCCTCCTCATTGATGAGACCCGTCATAAATTGAGGGACCGTTTCATCGAGCACCTCAGCACCGGGAAGTAGGACTCTCCGGTGGCCAAACATTTTCATTCCAATTCCCATTCCGACATGTCGGTCCATGGCCTCCTCTTGTGCCAAAATGAGGCTACCCTCAGAGCGGAGGAACAACACCTTAAATTCCATATGGGTAGCCTCCAACCTGATGACATGAATATAGATTTCTCCTTCCAGTAAACAAATTCTACTCCCTTTCTATTCCCCACACTGACTTTTTACCTCTTCTCGCCGGCCTATTACTTCACCTAGTTCCCGTCCTCCTTCCACTTCCCCTATGGTCCACTCTCATCTCCTACCAGATTCCTTCTTCGCCAGCCCTTGACCTTTCCCACCCACCTTCCAGCTAGTTTCCTTCCTCTCCCTTCCACTATTTTATTCTGGCATCTTCCCCCTTTCTTCTCAGTCCTGAACAAGGGTCTTGGCCTGAGACATCAACCACTTATTCACTTCCTTCTGTTTATGTGGAGCTTATGGGACTGCATTGAGTTGGTGGACTGGACAAAATTCAGGGATTCGCCTTCAAATCTGAATAAATAATCCACAGATGTCCCTGGTTTCATCAAGCCATGTGGATGAATATGTGCCTCCCAGAACATACAGGACATACCCAAACCAAAAGCTATGGATGAATCAGGAGATTTGTAGGGTGCTAAGGGTATTCAAGACCGGTAATCCTGAACTATACAAAAATTCTAGGTATGACCTACAGAAGGCTATTTTAAGAGTGAAAAAACAATTCTGATTGAAGTTAAGATTTGGAATTGGATGCTTGTCAGCTCTAGCAGGGTTTGCAGGCCATTACTTCTACAAAGATTAAACTACCATCATAAATAGTTGTGATACTTCACTCCTAGATGAGTTCAACATCTTTTATGCACACTTTGAAAGGGAGAATAAAACTACATCTGTGGAAATCCCTCCAGCATCTGGTCACCAAGTGATCTCTGTCTCGGTGTGGAGAACCAGTGAGATTACATCCACTGTAGACCTTCTTTAGACCACTGTAGAAAATCTTTTAAGGTGGTAAACCCTTGCAAGGTTTTAGGCCCTAATGGTGTACCCTGTAGGGCACTGCAAACCTGTGCCAACTAATTGGCAGGAGAGTTCAAGGACATCTTCAATCTCTCTTTGCTACAGTCAGAGGTTCCTGCCTCCTTGAGAAGGGCAACAATTATACCAGTGCCCAAGAAGAGCAGGGTGAGCTGCCTTAATGACTGCTGCCCAGGCACACTCACATCTAATGTGACGAACTGCTTTGAGAGGTTGGTCACGGCCAGAACCAAATCCTGCCTAAGGACCTGGACCTGCCTCAATTTGCCTATCGCCACAATAGGCCTACAGTGGACTCAATCTCACTGGCTCTCCACTCGGCCTTAGATCACCTGGATAATAACAATACCTACATCAGACTGTTGTTTATTAATTACAGCTCAGCGTTCAACATAATCATACTTTCAGTTCTAATCAATAAACTCCAAAATCTGGTCCTCTGTACCTCGCCCAGCATCTGGATCCTTGACCTCCTTACCGGGAGACCACAGTCTGTACAAATTGGAAAGAACATCTCCTCTTTGCTGAAAATCAACAATGGAGCACCTCAAGAATCTGTGCTTCGCCCACTGCTCTACTACCTCTGCACCCATGTCTGTGTAGCTAGACACAGCTCAAACGGCATCTATAAAATTGCCGACAATACAACTACTATTGGCAGAATTTCAGATGGTAACAAGGAGATGTAGATGAGTGAGATAGATCGATCAGCTGGTTGAGTGGTGTTGCAACAAGCTATCACTCAACATCAGTAAGACCAAAGAACTGATTGTGGACTTCAGGAAGAGGAATTCGAAGGAACACACACCAATGCTCATTGACGGATCGGCAGTGGAAAGGGTGAGAAGTTTCAAGTTCCTTAGTGTCAACATCTCTGAAGATCTACCCTGGGCCCTACATATTGATGCAATTACAAATAAAGTACACAGGAGCTATATTTCATTAGAAGTTTTCAGAGACGTTGTATATCACCAAAGACTGTTGCGAATTTCTACAGAGGTAACTTGAAGAACATTCTCACCACCGCATCATCAGCTGGTACGTAGGGGCCATTCCACAGGATCAGAAAAAGTTGCAGAAAGTTATAAAATCAGTCAGCTCCATCGTAGGCACTACCTTCCCCAGCATTAAGGACACCTTCAATTAGCAATGCCTCTAAAAGGTGGAATCCATCATTAAGGACCCCTCCACCCAGGACATGCCCTCTTCTCATTTTACCATCAAGGTGGTGGTACAGGCCCTGAAGACACACACTCAACATCTCAAGAAGAGTTCCTTCCCCTCAGCCATCAGATTTCTGAATGGACAATGAACCCATGTACACCAATAGCTTTTTTTTTGCTCTCCTTTTTCACTACTTATTAAATATACATTTCTTATTTTAATTTATAGATTTTTTTACATTATTTATTGAAATATACTGGTGCCACAAAACAAATTTCATGACATATACCAGTGATAAGAAATGTGATTCTGATTGCTGCAGAATGGGAGAAATTTTGACTCTGCAAGTTATGAAAAAAAAATTTAACATCGCATTACATGTCTTACTGATTTCTCACACATATTTAGCTAGTCCTTTTTTAAATGCACTTATGCTAATCATCCATTTATCCTTTTCATAAGTAGCTTTCCACTCTAAATAAGCCAAGTGCATATGATACTCCCAAATTCCCTACTGGATGTGAAGATGACTTTAATAATTAGTTTACATTTTTACCTGACAACTGGAAATTGCTTCAAAGTGTTTTTAACTATAAATACTGTATCGCCTTCCGGTTGCAATTCAGATATATAAAAAAAGTTCTAGCCTGTTCAGTACCCTTGGTAAGATTTTCAGTTTTAGTGATATCTTTGTACATTTTTTTCCTTCAACTTCTCATGTCTTAACTGTTTTTGAAATAAGATCACCTGGGAAAAAACTACTCAAATTTTCCAGTGAAACTGAAACACATTTCAGAAAATAGATTATATAGCACTTGTTTGTATGGATACAATAATGGTTAACTTTCCTAAATCATACTAAATATAGCAATTTACATGCCTGACACTCCTGATGTTAAATAACTACCTATAAAATCATTACCCACATTACAAAATTATTTCAAATGTTGTACTTTCAATTTACCTATATGAAAATATAGCTAACTTTCCCTACCATTATTAACCAGTTAATAACAAGAAATTGAACGTGTGTGATAATGAAAGGTGTTTACTGAAAAATAATTTTGGCTAAGTACTGCTTTTGACTGCTGTTCGTTCCAGTTTAAGAGGGTTATCAGTTACAATATTCAGTGCAGAAAACATTTGTGTTATGCCAATTTTCTTTCAGACATATAAAGAGTAAATGAGACGAGAGCAGATATTAAGACTGCTGGAAAATGACGCCTGAGAGATGGTAATAGGGGACCAGGAAATGGTGAACAAACCAAATATTTTGCATCAATTTTCACTCTGGAAGACACTAACTAGTAGTATGCTGGAAGTTCAAGGGTGTGAGGAGGTCGAAGTGTGTAAAGTTGCTATTACTAGGGAGAAGGTTCTTGGGAAACAAAGATCTGAAGATAGATAAGACACCTGGACCAGATGGTGTACGCCCCAGGGTACAGAAAGAGGTGGCTGAAGAGATTATAGAGGAATTATCAATGATCTTTCAAGAATCAATTGATTCTAGCATGGTTCTGGATGAAGGGAAAATTGCAAATGTCACTCCATTCTTCAAGAGAGAGGGGCTAAAAAAAAATAATAATAATTATAGGCCAGTTAGTCTGACCCAAGATGTTGAAGCTGATTGTCAAGGATGTGGTTTTGAGGCACATCATAAAATAGGCCAAAGTCAGCATGGCTTCCTCAAGGGAAAATCTTGCCTGACAATACAGCATGGAATAGGTCCTTCTGGCCCTTCGAACCACACCACCCAGCAATCCCCTGATTTAACCCTATCTTAATCACTGGTCAATTTATAATGACCAATTAACCTACCATCCGATACATCCTTGGACCATGGGAGGAAATCGGAGACCCGAAGGAAACTCACGCAGTCACGAAGAAAACAAACTTCTTACAGGCAAATTTGTTGGAATTATTTGAGAAAATAACAAGCAGGATAGACAAAGGAGAATCAGTGGATGTTCTGTACTTGGATTTTCAGAAGGCCTCTGACAAGGTGCCACACATGAGGCTGCTTAGCAAGGTAAGAGCCCATGGTATTACAGGAAAGATTTTTAGCATGAATAGAGCATTGGCTGATTGGCAGGATACATAGGGTGGAAATAAAAGGAGCCTTTTCTGGTTGGCTGCCAGTGACCAGTGGTATTCCACAGAGATCAATTTTGGGACATTTCTTTTTATGTTAATGTCAATGACTTGGATTATGGTATTGATGACTTTGTGGCCACGTTTGGGGATATATTGATAGGTGAAGGAAGCAGAAGAACTTAGACAGATGAGGAGAATGTGTAAAGAAGTGGCAGATGGAATAGTGTCAGGAAGTGTTTGGTAATGCACTCTGGTAGAAGAAATAAAAGCGTAGACATTTTCTAAACAGACAGAAAAAAAATCAAAAATCCAAGGTGCAAAGGGACTTGCAGAATTTCCTAAAGGTTCATTTCTAGATGGAGTCTGTGGTAAGGAAAGCAAATGAGATGTTAGCATTCATTTTGAAAGGACTAGAATATAAAAGCAAGGATATAATGCTGAAGCTTCATAAGGTACCAGTAAGGCCTCACTTGAAGCATCAACAGTAGTTTTGGGCCCCATATTTAAGAAAGGATGTGTTGACATTGGAAAGGGTTCAGAGGTTCATGAGAATGAAAGGCTCATCATACAAGGAGCGATTGATAGATCTAAACCTTTACTCACTGGAATTTAGAAGAATGAGGGGTGATTCCATCAACCTTATCAAATGTTGAAAGGCCTAAATAAGAGTGGATATGGAAAGAATGTTTCCTATGGTGGGGGAGTCTAAGGACCAGAGGGACGTCCATTTAGAATGAAGATACGGAGGAATTTCTTCAGCCAGAGGGTGGTGCATCTGTGGAATTTGTTGCCACAGGCAGCTATACAGGCCAGATTATTGGGTGTATTTAAGGCTGAGGTTGATAGGTTCTTAATCAGAAATGGATCAGCTGTGACGAGATGGCAGAGCAGATGTGATGGTCCAAATGGCTTAATTCTGCTCCTATCTTATGGTTACATCTGATGGAAACTTAGGAATGGTCATGACTGGCTACACTTACTCCTTTACAGGCAAACTTCAAAAACAATAATCACTATATGATTTAGAAATACTAAATTCTGGTGAAGTTCTTGTAGACACTAGCAAGATTACTTTTTCTGCATATTAGTAATTATAGCAAGTTTTAGTCCTCCTCCAACAGTACAAAATATACAGTAACCACTTCACCTGGTTTCACCTATCACCTGCCAAGCTTGTACTCCTTCCCCTCAGAGACAGTTGCAGAATGAAATTTATCAATTTCTTATTTTGACAAAGATTGAACATTTTAATGAAGCTACCCTGTGCATCACATCTAAATTGATGAGTCAAACACAATTAAGGGATGCAGAGGTGCAATATGACTGTTCCAATTATAATTCAAATTATACAAATTAAGTAGTGCCTTACCCTTTTATGAAATCCAGAACAAATACAGACCACAGCATTATACTATAAAAAAAACTAGATAAAAATAGTTACCCAGTTCTTTCAACGCTACAACAGCATATCAACTAAGAAACAAATACTCATAGATTCTTCACCAGACCAATAATTGTAGACTACTTACCCATTTAAACAATAGCTAGTTGCACTAATTACTCTCTGACCATCCCAAAGAAATCCTCGTAATTTTGATACATTGTGACCTCACATGCCTCATAATGGGCCTGATTACCTCACTGCAGTTCAAACCTACAACCCACCTTATGAGCTGGTATACTGTGCAGTTTTGAATAGAACACATCAGGCAGCACTGCTGAAACATCATAGCAGAAAAAATATTCTTTTGATCTAACCAATATTTATTACATTTTGCTCGTAATTCTACAGGGCGGGGAGGGGAGGAGGGGGGAGGGAACATCGACTCAGACCATGAGAGGCCTGCATCAGGCATTTTCATGCCTTACAAGGCGCAGATCGGAAGTCTGTGTGGGGTGCCACTCCTCGCACAGACTAGAGCAGTGTGTGATTAAGTGCCTTGCTCAAGGGCACAAACACGCTGCCACAGCTGAGACTCGAACTAGCAACCTTGAGATAACTAGATGAACACCTTAACCACTTGGCCACATGCCCAACACATAATTCTACAGAACCTGTTCATATATTGGTTCCTCAATTTAATCCAGCTCAAATAAAATTCTGCATGAAAATTTTAGGAACAGGACAAAAATAATTCCATATATAATACTAATTTGAACAATTCTACGTCATTTGCTTATTTGCATTTAAATGTTTCTCCCACAATGCCAAGTCCAAGGTGTTCTCAGGAACAATTTATTGCTTGATACAAGTAATATCAGGTGCACTATATCCAAGTTCTTTCAGTTCAATAAGTAGTGGGGACTGAATATCTTTATCCAATTTTGTACAGTAGTTGCCCTGAACTTCTGGAACCTAACAGGGAAGAACAAAGCACACAGCATCATAATAAACACTGTTAAAGAAGATAAAAAAGTTACATCACTCAGGACCAACCTTTAACTATAACAACAGGGAAAAAACTGGAGCTGCAGCTTGATGACCTTCAAATCACATGGGATAAGGAGGATGTCTTAGAAGCTATAGGGAGGTAGTCACCCCTAGATTGCTGGAGACAGGTAACTGGGTGACTGGCAAAAGGAGGGGAAATGCATAGCTAATACAGAGTACACCTGTGGCCATTCCTCTCAATAATAAGTATACAACTTTAGATGCTGAAGATACTGAGGGGGACAACTTACCGGGGAGGAGCTACAGTGACTGGGTCTCTGATACTGAGTCTGGTGCTGTGGCTGAGAAGAACACAGAAGTGAAGTGGACTGTAGTGTTGATAGGAGATTCCCTAGTCAGAAGAACAGAAAAGAGGCTCTGTTGGCACGATAGAGACATTCAGATAGTATGATGCCTCCCTGGTACCAGGATCAGGGACGTCTTGGTTAGATTCCATGGCATTCTCAAGGACGAGGGTGAGCAGCCAAAAATCTTGGTACATATTGGCACCAATGACATGGATAGACAAGGTGAGGAGGTCCTGAAGAGAGATTTTAGGGAACTAGCTAGGAAGCTAAGAAACAGGACTCCAAGGTAGTAACCTCTGGACTGCTGCCTATGCTACATGCCAGTGAGGGTAGGAACAGGATGATTTGGCAGGTGAATGCATGGCTGAGGAACTGGTGCAGGGGGCAGGGGTTCAGATTACTGTACCAATGGGGAAGATACGACCTGTACAAAAGGTTCAGGTTACACCTGAACCAGAGGGGGTCCAATATCTTTGCGGGTAGGTTGGCTAGTTATTCAGGAGGGTTTAACCTAATTTGGCAAGGGGATGGGAACCGGAGTGATAGTGCTGAAGATGAGGTAGCTGGTGTACAAATAGAGGCAATATATAGTGAGGAGAGGTTGTCGATAGGGCAAATTGCAGTCAACAGGATGAGTTGCAATGTAAAAGGTGAAGAAAATTGAGAAGGGTGAATACGGGACTGAAGGTGTTATATTTGAATGTGCACAGTATACGGAATAAGGTCGATGAACTTGTAGCACAGTGACAAATTGGCAAGTATAATGTTGTAAGCATCACTAAATCATGGCTGAAAGAAGATTATTGCTGGGAGCTTAATGCCCAAGGATACACTTTGTATCGAAAGGATAGGCAGGAAGGCAGAGGGGGCGATGTGCTCTGTTGGTAAAAAATGAATTCAAATCAATAGAAGGAGGTGATGTAGGGTCGGAAGGTTTGAATCATAGTGGATAGAGCTAAGGAACTGCAAGGGTAAAAAAAACCATGATGGGAACTATATTCAGACCTCCAAACAGTAGTAAGGATATGATCTACAAATTACAACAAGAGATAGAAAATGCATGCCAAAAGGGCAAAGTTACAATAGTGATGGGGGCTCTCAATATGCAGGTAGATTGGGAAAATCAGGTTGGTGCTGGATTCCAAGAGGAGAAATTTCTAGAACGCCTACGAGATGGCAAGATGACACAACCATGACTAACAAGAGAAGTCAAAACCAAAGACAGGACATATAATAGAGCAAAAATTAGTGAATGTTAAGAGGATTGGGAAGCTTTTAAAAACCAACAGAAAGCAACTAAAAAAGTCATTAAGGAAAAGATGAAATACAAAAGCTAGCTAATAATATTAAAAAGACCAGAAGTTTCTCTGGATACATAAAGTGTAAAAGAAAGGTGACGGTGGATATCGGACTGCTGGAAAACGATGCTGGAGAGGTAGTAATGGAGGACAATGAAATAATGGATGAACTGAATCAGTATTTTGCATCAGTCTTCAGTGTGGAAGACACTAGCAGTATGGTGGAAGTTCCAGGTGGCAGGGACCATGAGTGTGTGAACCTGAAAGGTTTGAAGGTAGATAAGTCACCTGGACCAGATGGTATACACCCCAGAGTTTTGAAAGATGTGGCTGAGGAGACTGTAGAAGCATGTTGTCTGCGGGAGCAACAGAGTGAGAGCAGCTGACGCCAAGAAGATTGAGAAGCTCATCGGGAAGGCTAATTCTGTACTGGGGATGGAACTGGCTTCTCTGGTGATTGTGTCTGAAAGGAGGATGCTGCAGAAACTACCGAGCATTATGGACAATCCCTCTCACCCCTTGCGTGATATACTGGACAGAGTTACCTTTAGTAACAGACTGATTCCACCAGGGTGCACCACTGAACCTCACAGGAAATCCTTTCTCCCCGTAGCTATAAGACTCCACAACTCCTCCTCCTTAAATATATAAGTGTATGGTTTCATTGCACATCTCTATTTTGCACTATGACTTTTAAATTCAAATTTTGTACTCTTTCTCGTACACCAATGTTTACACTTTGTATTTTAAAGTACACCCTATCCTTGTTATATGCGGGGGATACATTCCCCGCAGTCGCCACTTAGTATGGAAAACACATAATGTGCATAATTATTTAAATGGAGAAAATAGGGATGCATTCTGGAGGGCTTCCTAAATATGTTTTATCTGTAATTTATTCATTTTCATACCAATACGATACAAAAGCAGTACCACAAGGCAACATTCGTATTATATTTCATCAATTTAAGGTAATATTCAACGTAATAAATCATAGAAAATTAATATATTAAGGTGTACAGTACTCACCAACAGTGGCAGGTGTGTTGGGTCCGGGAGATGAGTGGTTATGCAGTGGTGTCGGGCAGCTTTACATGGATGCAGTGGATGGTTGTGGGTCGTCAGGATCATCAAGGACAGCAAGGGGTGAAGGAAGACTCAAAGAACTCTCAGAACTGCCGGCAGCAGGAGATGATACCGGTTTAGAGAAAGTGGTGAGGGTTGTTTGCTTGGCAGCTGCCCAGTGGACAGGAAGCATATTCTTACTCAAACCCTTAAGAGCACGGGGGTTGACTGAATGGTAAACTAAGAGAGGCTTCATCTTACAGTCTCTTTCGGCATTGGAACACATAAGCAGAGTCAACCTATCCTTTGCTGCCTTGAAACCTGACACAGTCTTTTCACATTTACTTATGTAAGTGCGTTTCGGCATATGCTTCCAAAAAAAGCCCAGTCTCATCTGCATTAAACACCTGCTTTGGTGTGATGCCTAACTCAGCTATCATATCCCGCAACTGCAAAGGTAGCGTTCAGCAGCTTCGTGGTCAGCACTGGCTTGCTCACCACGCAAGCTAAGTTGTGAAGCCTGTGACGATTAACAAACTTAGAAAACCATCTTCCACTTGCATTAAAGCTAACAATATCACTTGACACTTCCTCACTAGCCTCTGAACAAAGGCGACCACAAATTTCCAAAGCTTTTACATGAAGGTGATCGGAACCAAGTGTTTTTTTTTCTTTGTTTCATGCTCAATGTACAAACTCAGTATTTTCTCCATTTTTGTCATAATCGGGTTACGCACTTTGGTCACAATCTTTGAAGACACTTGTAATGAATCAATCGCTGTTTCTATTTTCTATTTCAATTTCTATTTTCTCAGCATTTTTCTTTATGTTTCTGATCCTGGACTCACCCAGGCTGAAGTAGCACCCCAGGGCTGTGTTACCTTCACCTGACGCGGCCCTGTTTATAATTCCCAACTTTTTTTTCCCCCAAGTGTTAAAGCGGTCCTCTGCCCAGAACTAACATAGGACGCTTAGGAGGCATAGTTAAATATTTCGAGCACATCTACACGCGGCCAAAACCAATGCGAGACTGGTGGGTGTGAGGCGTGCGCACGTGACTTGTATTGGCAGGAAAGCGGTGCTTCTCGTCCCAACAGCCTCGCATAACTGTGAGTTTTGGATACATATAAGAAGTTGGTAGAAATAGGTTCGACGCATAACTGTGAATCCACATTGTCTGAAGACGCATATAACGAGGATAGGGTGTATATATTTCTGACTGAGCAATCTTGCAACAATAATTTCCTTCGGGATAAATAGTTTATCTTATTAGTAATAACCAATCAAGAACAACTAAATTTGGGAATAGTTCCAGAAGACTGGAAAATTGCAAAAGTCACTCCACTATTCAAATAGGGAGAGGCAGAAGAAAGTAAACTATAGGCTAGTTAGTCTGACTCAGTGGTTAGGAAGATATTGGAGTTGATTATCGAGGTTTCAAAGTACCTGGAGGCACATGATAAAAGGCTGTAGTCAGCATGGTTTCTTCAAGGGAAAATCTTGACTGACAAATCTGTTGAAATTCTTCTGAAGAAATAACAAGCAGGATAGACAACGGAGAATCAGCTGATGTTGTGTATTTGGATTTTCAGAAGGCCACTGACAAAGTGCCGCACATGAGGCTGCTTTATAAGCTACGAGCCCATGGTATTACAGGAAAGATTCTAGCATGGATAAAGCAGTACACACAAAATGCTGGAGGAACTCAGCAGGTCAGTCAACATCTACGGAAAAGAGCACAGTGAACATTTTGACCGAGACCCTTCAGCAGGACTGGAGAAAAAAAGTAGATGAGTCGAGCTAAAAAGGTGGGGGGAAGGGAGGGAAGAACACAAGGTTACAGGTGACACCAGGAGGGAGAAGGGTGAAATAAAGAGCTGGGGAGTTGATTGGTGAAAGAGATACAGTGTTGGAGAAGAGGAATTTAATAGGAGCGAACAGAAGGCCATGGAAGAACGAAAAGGGTGGAACAGCACCAGAAGGTGGTGATGGGCAGGCAAGGAGATAAGGTGACAAGGGGAAAAGGAGAGAGGTCAGGCCCCATTACCGGAAGTTCGAGAAATTGATGTTCATGCCATCAGGTTGGAGGCTACCCAGACGGAATACAAGGTGTTGTTCCTCCAACCTGAACGTGGAGTCATTGTGACAATAGAGGCAGCCATGGATAGACATACTGGAATGATAATAGGATGTGGAATTAAAATAGGTGGCCACTAGGAGATCCTGCTTTACCCATTCCCCATTCTCTTTTCCTCGTCTCGTCTTTCTGGTACTCCCCCCACTTTTCTTTCTTCTTTGGCCTTCTGTCCTTTCCTATTAGATGCCCCCTTCTCCAGCCCTGTATCTCTTTCACCTAGCAACTTCCTAACTCTTTAGTTTACCTCTCCCCCTCCCGGTTTCACCTGTCATCCTGTGTTTCTCCCTCCCCTCCCCCCACCATTTAACTCCACTGCTCATCTTCCTTTTCCTTCAGTCCTGCTGAAGGGTCTCGGACTGAAGGGACTGAAATGTCGACTACTCTTTTCCATAAATGCTGCCTGGCCTGCTGAGTTCCTCCAGCATTCTGTGTGTGTTGCATGGATTTCCAGCATCTGCAGATTTTGTTGTTTGTGAATGGATAAAGCAGTGGATGACTGGCAGGAGGCAGAGTGGGAATAAAAGGAACCTTTCTGGTTGGCTGCCGGTGACTAGTGGCGTTCCATAGGGGCTCTGTGTGGGGGCCGATTCTTTTTACATTATATGTCCATGATTTGAATAATGGAATTGATGGTTTTGTTGTAAAGTTTGCAGACGATACAAAGATACGTGGAAGGGCAAGTAGTTTTGGGGAAGTAGGGAGGCCACAGAAGGACTTAGACAGATTAGGAGAATGGGGAAAGACATGGCAGATGGAATACAGTGTTGTGAAGTGTATGGTCATCCACTTTTGGTAGAACTGAGGCGCAAAGACACTTGGGAGTCCTTGTGCAAGATTCTCTGAAGGCTAATTTGCAGGTTGAGGCTGTGGTGAGGAAGGCAAATGCGATCTTAGCATTCATTTCAAGAGTACTAGAATATAAAAGGGTGTAGTGCTGAGACTTTATAAAGCACTTGTGAGGCCTCAATTGCAGTATAGTGAACAGTTTTGGGGCCCCTTATCTTAGGAAGGATGAACAGAAACTAGATAGGGTTTAATGGAGATTCACAAAGATGATTCCAGGATCGAATGACCTGTCATATGAAGAGCATTTGATGATTCTAGGCCTGTATTCACTGGAATTTAGAAGCATGAGGGTGACCTCATTGAAACCTATCAAATGGTGAAAAGCCTTGACTGATTGGATGCGGAGAGGATGTTTTCTATGGTGGGAGGACACAGCCTCAAAATAGAGGGCATCCTTTAACGGAGATGAAGAGGAATTTCTTTAGCCAGAGAGTGAATCTAAGGAAGTCTTTGCCGCAGGCAGCTGTAGAGGCCATTTTATGTACATTTAAGGCAGAGGCTGATAGGTTCTTGATTGGTCAGGGCATGAAGGGGTACAGGGAGAAAGCAGGAAATTGGGGTTGTGAGGAAAAATGGATCAGCACGATAAAATGGCAGAACACTCGGTAGGTCAAATAACCTAATTCTTCTCCTAAATTCAATGGTCCAAAAATAAGTTTAAGTAGCAATATACAATGGTAGCAACAATCACAACAAACAGAAATCTTATACGAATTCTTTCAAAGAAGTGGCGGGTCAACTCAAGAATTGTGCATCAGTCTTCACTGTGGAGACCCTAGCAAAATGCCAGAAATTCAAGGGCGTCAGGGGAGCAGAAGTGAGTGGAGTAGTTATTACTAAGGAAAAGGTACTTGAGAAGCTGGTCTGCAGGTACTTGAGAAGAAGGTCTGCAGGTAGATAAGTCACCTGGGCCAGATGGACTACACCCCAGGGTTCTGAAAGACATAGCTGAAAAGATTGTGGAGGCATTAGGAATGAACTTTCAAGAATGGATCGATTCTGGAATGGTTCCAGAGGATTGGAAAATTATAAATGTCACCCCACTCTAGGAAGGGAGGGAAGCAGAAGAAAGGAAATTATGGGCCAACAACAGGAATTCTGCAGATGCTGGAAATTCAAGCAACACACATCAAAGTTCACCAGCAACCTTGAAATTATGGGCCAGTGAGCTTGACTTCAGTGTTAAGATTTCAGGGTACTTGGTCGTGCATGATAAAGTAGGCTGAAGTCAGCATAGTTTCCTTAAGGTAAATCTTGTCTGACAAATCTATTGGAATTCTCTGAGGGCATAATAGACAGGATAGACAAAGGAGTCAGTAGATATAGTTTACTAGAAATTTCAGAAGGCCTTTGACAAAATGTGCACATGAGGCTGCTTAACAAGATAGCAGCCCGGGGTATTACAGGAAAGATGCTATCATGAAAAGAAGACTGTCCGACTGACAGGAGGCAAACAGTCAGAATAAAGGGGGTCTATTCTGGATTGCTTCTGGTGATTAGTGGTATACCACAGGGTTCAGCATTGGGACCACTTGTTTTCATGTTATATGTCAACAATTTGGGTAATGGAATTAACGGCTTTATGGCCAAATTTACAAAAGATACAGAGATAGGTGGAGGGGCAGGTGGTGAGAAAGCAAGGAGTCTGCAGAAGGACTTGGACAGATTAGGAGAATGGCAAAAGAAGCAGAAGATGGAATATTGTATATGGAAGTGTATGGTCATGCACTTTGGTAGATGGACTATTTTCTAAATGGGGAGAAAATTCAAAAATTGGAGGTGCAAAGAAACTTGGGAGTCCTTGTGCAGGATTCCCTAAAGGTTAACTTCCAGGTTGAGTCAGTGGTAAGGAAGGCAAATGCAATGTTAGAAGTCATTTCAAGAGAACTAGAGTAGAAGAGCAAAAACATGATACTGAGGCTTTATAGACATTGGTCAGAATTCACTTGGAGTATTGTGAGCAGTTTTGGGGCCCTTATCTAAAAAAAGATGAGCTGACATTGGACAAGGTTCAGGGGAGGTTTGCAAGAATGATTCCAGGAATGAAAGGGTTATTGTATGAGGACAGCTTGATGGCTCTGGGTCTGTACTTGCTGGAGTTTAGAAGGACAAGAGCGAATCTCATTGAAACCTCCTTCTTCTTTCTTCTTTGGCTGTCCATCCATTGAGACCTGGGCAAGGTTGTATGGAAGACCAGCAGTTGCCCATGCTGATAAAGTTTAAGGGAATGGGGGATTCTCAGATCCCTGTAAACAATGAATTAAGTACTGACTATGTCTGTGACTGCAGTGTGTTTGAATAATGTCTCACAGTTGCTTTCTTTGGAGCAAGATGATTCAAGTTTGCCCAGATCCACATAGATGTCTCTGAGCTTTTCACACCTTTTGATTTTGACAAAAAGCAGTACCTGATGGAAATTAGACAGAACATTCGTTTCTTAATTAAAACATAAATTTGACGGATGTCCTTATCTTTGTCATTAAGTTGTGGCTCCAGCAAACCAGGTAAGACATTCTTTTCTTTAATTAAGGTGGCTGGAGTGTCTAACAAATTGATTGTACTTTTGTATCGATAGTCCATTGACTTGTCCGGAATGGTTATCAAACTGATTGTTCTTTTGTATCGGAGGCCTTATAACTTCTGACAATTCTGATATCGGACAGTGAACTTGTAGAACCGCCAGGGAGATGAGAAAGGGTCTCTCCCTGATGTCAGGTCCAAGTTCACTCACTGGCTGAGCTCAAAGAAATAAATGGGTGAAAAAATAAGTAACGATCTTTTTGTGCTGTCGTTATTTGGTCTAGCAAAGTTACGTTTACAATGCTGCAAGTCTCCCCTCTCCATGCCACCGATGTTGTCCAAGGGAAGGGCATTAGGACCCATAAGCTTGGCACCGGTGTCATCGCAGAGCAATGTGTGGTTAAGTGCCTTGCTCAAGGACACAACACGCTGCCTCAGCTGAGGCTTGAACTAGCGACCTTCAGACCACTAGACTGACGCCTTAAATCACTTGGCCACGTGCCACACCCATTGAAACCTAACGAATATTGAAGAGCCTAGACAAAGTGGATGTGGAGAGGATGTTTCCTACAGTGGGTAAGCCTAGGCCTGGAGAGGACAGGCTCAGAATAGAGGGATGTCCATTTAGAACAGATGGGAAGGAATTTCTTTAGCTAGATGTTTGTGAATCTGTGGAATTCATTGCCACAGATGGCTGTGGAGGCCAAGTCATTCAGTATATTTAAAGCACAGATTAATAAGTTCTTGGTTAGTCAGGTTATCAAAGGTCACAGAGAATGGGGTTGAAATGGATAATAAATCAGCCGTGATGGAATGGCAGAGCAGACTCAATGGGCCAAGAGGCCTAATTCTGCCCCTATGTTTTATATCTTAAAAGACAACAAATGCAGGGAAAGGAGACACCACACAAAACAGCTTCTGATTCCTTGTTACAAAGAATACCTAAATGGTGTTGCAATCCATGTGACGGGTAGATATAGAAACATAGAAAATGGTTCTTCAAGCCACCTCTGCTATTCAATATTATAAATGATATTCAAATTCAGCATTGTATTTTCACTTTCTCCCCATATCCCCTATGACCCCACAACAAAATCTAACTTCTTAAATATATGTATTCATTTGGCTTCAACTTTCTGTGGTAGAGAATTCCACAGCTTCACTCTCTGGATAAAAACAATGTCCTTACCTCAGTCCTACACGGCTTAGCTCTATACTTGGGCTGTGAACCCTGACTTGAATTCCCCTACCACTGAAACATCTTTCTCACATCTCATCATTACAGTTCTGATGCAATTTTGTAGCTTTCTATCAAATTCCTTCTCATTCTTCCAAACGCTAAGCCAAATTGACCCAACCCATCTTCATACATCAGTCCTTCCGTTTTAGGAATTAGCTTGGTGAACCTTGATAGTACTTGATCATTCTTCAGATAAGGAGGCCAAAACTACACACAATAATCAAGCTCACATCTCTCTTGTTGCATCTCAGTCCTCTCGTGATTAAGGACAACATATCATTTGTGTTCGGCAACATGCTTATTTTCAATGACTAGTGACCAAGGACACTCGAGTCTTGCTGCACCTTCCCCTTTCCCATACTACTTATATTTCAGATAATAATTTGCCTTCCTGTTTTGCCACTAAACTTCAATTATCCAAATCATACTGCATCTATAATATAGATGCTAATCCCTCAAACTGTCCAAATCACACTGGAGCTTCCACGCATCAGCCTCATAGTTCACATTCCCACCCAGCATTTTACCATCCACAAATCAGATATATTGTTTTACTTCTCTCGTGGCCCTTTGCTGGGGTTTTAACACTGATCCCTGTCATACTCCACTGGTTGCTACCTGGAAATTTAAAAAAGACCAGTTTATTCCTAGTCCTCGTTTCCTGCCTGCCAATCTGCTCATTATCTATGTCAGTGGATTTGTTTCCCTTTCTAATCTCAGAGGATCGACACACACAAACACAAAGGCCACCAAAATGTAAACATGGTAGTTGGGTGGTGGTAAGTACAAACAGTCCCCAAGTTACTGGAGGGTTCCATTCTTCAACATTCTTTGAAAACCAATTTTTCTTCTAGTCAGCAAGTACAGAAGTGTTTAGCAAGAGAAACTTTAGAGTGAGTTGGGTTAAGCACGGCAGGTTTCTCTCAATCCTATAACAGTAGCATACTAATCATGTCAAGGTACCTGGGTATATATAGCTACTATCAATATTCTTTAATGTATTAACAAAAGACTTGTTATTGACATTACTGAGGTAGATTTAAACAAGCCAACCCAAGGGTTTCATAAAAATCAAAACTAAAAAGGACTTGAAACTGAGAATAAAGTTGCCCCCTATTACTGAACAGTAATTATCTGTTGGACTATATCGCTAACCACATTGTATTCCTGTGCACACACTTCCTTAATCTATATTGAATATTCTCTATATGTTCACACTAACACCAGCCATAAGGAACATAGTTAATGGAAAAATCTTGAAAAATCATTTAAAAAATTATGAGGAGTTTTGAGTAAAATTGGATTTTCATAAATTGGGTATTCCGTAACAGGAAGAGTCCCTGCACTTAATTACAATGCTCCCACGGAATAAGTTAGGTATACTAGGTTGCCTATTCCTACCCATATTTTTTCGATGCCATTCTGATTACACTTGGAATAGAAGTTAAACATTGCCCGTGTTCAAGAAATCCACAGCTATCGATTGCATCAAAACATTATTAAATCCTTATTAAGCCCTTCTCCCAACACCCCCCCCCCCCGCCACCACCACCAGCACCACCAACACCTCCAGGAAAATATCCATTCAACAGCCGAAGTGATAATGCAGTATGTGGCCTGTTTTTTGCACATTCGCTTGGTAGCAGCCGCCTCCCTGCCGCCGAATCTGACGACCCATGTTACTGCTCTACTCCGGGCCCACACATCTCATCCCCATCGCACTGCTAATGAGTTGTTTTGATGTCCCGAGGCTGAGGCTCCGAAGACATTTCGCCGCCCTACCTCCCACGAGCCCTACTCAAATGTCCCGGCCCACAGAACCAAGTCACACACCTGCAGCGAAGTGAAGTGGAGTCGATTTTCTGCCGGCCATGTCCTTGGCATTCACATTGCCCGAGTCCACCAGGCGCTTCACCCGCAAAACATCGCCATTTCTGCAGGCCTCGAACAACTCTCGGCCCGAGTCACTCGCTGGGCCGCCTGTTGCTGTCCCCGTGCCCGGGGGAGTGACGTTGCCGCCGGTAAATCCCGGCGAGTCCGGCCTGTCGGAGGTCGGAACCGTGCTCGCGACTGATGACGAGCCCGGGTCCGAGGCGCTCGGAGAAAGCTGACTGCGCCGCGCCGCCATCTTCCCCCGTCACTGCAGCAACGCCGATGATGTCAGCGAGCTGGCGGGAGCGCGCGCGGGGAACGCTCGCTCACGATGGCCTGAGGGCAAGTCGGGGAGCGGCGCTCGCCGGGGTTAGAGAGACGCTCAGCCCCGAGGAGAAACCCACCATATGTCGGGATAGAGCGGAAATATAATTCTGAAAAATTAAATTGGTGGTTTTAAAAACCTTCATGTCCTTCGGGAATGATCTGCAATCTGTTACCGATTTAATGCTCCGAATGAAGTCTCGAGTGAACATATTTGAGATGATCCGTTAGGCACCGGTTTTGTGACTGCAATTATAAAAGATCTGAATCAGGCATTTGTTGTGAAATTTATTGTTTCTTTCACAGCAGTGCATAGTAATAATAAAATAAGTTACAATATTGAGTATATATAAAAATAAATAAGTCGTGCAAAAAGAGAAGAAAATAAAAGTGAGGTAGTTAGTATTCATGGGTACATTGTCCATTCGGAAATCTGATGGTGCAGGGAATGAAGCTATTCTTGAAACTTTGAGTGTGTATCTTCAAGCTCTTGTACATCCTCTTTGATGGTAGCAATGAGAATCTTGGGTGATGGGTGTTATTAATGATGGACGCTGCCTTTTGAAGGTGTCCTGGACGCTGGCTAATTCCCATGATGGAGTTCGCAGAGTGTGTCACTTTCTGCAGCATCTTCTGATCCAATGCAGTGGCCCCTGCATACCAGATAGTGATGCAACCAGTTAGAATGCCCACCATGGTACATTTGTAGAAATTTGCTAGTATCTTTGGTGACATACCAATTCTCCTAAAATTCCTTATGAAATATAACCTCTGTCATCCTGTCTCTGTTGTTGCATCAATATGTTGGGCTCAGAAAAGATTACTTACCTAAATCCAATGATCAGCTTCAATACTAATTGTCAAACAATACTTATCTGGCACCCCTTCACATCTCTAATGCTAGTGAGTTATTCTAACAATCAATTTCTATCGACTAGTCTGTAACACATGTTGAGTTGGTGAGGGAAAATAATCATCTTAAGCAACATGTACATTTCAGCAAATGGCTGTTATTGATAATTTAATAATTACAAAAGTCACTTGGCGCCCTTTCCAGCACATGAGTTTGTTTTTAAAGGCAGATCATTACCAAACACTTCAATATTCTTCTGTGCTCCAGAAGTATCTGTGACAAAATATATAAGCAGATGATGAAGAAGAGGAGATCAAGGGACTCCGGGGTCATAAGTTCAGTAAGCAATCCAGTTGACTTCCTATTTTAAACTCATCCAAAACACTGCTATCTGCTTTCCAATTTGCAACAAATCCCATTCATCCTCCAAACCATTTGATAGAGACATTCAACTCCAGAGTATTCAGATTTTACAATTTTCATTCATGAAATACATAGGTGACAGGAATTGATGCCCTGCAGGAGGTGCTTCTGGGCAATTATGGCATTTATTTTAATGCCCATCCCAAGTTTCCCTGAAGTGCTGCTTGTACGGTGCTTCCTTCTTCATCTGCTTTGAACAACTAAGCAACTTACCCGATTGCTTCATAGGACTACTTCGAGCAGTGGTAGAGGACAGAGAATTTCCTACCTTGAAGTCACTGCCTGACCAGTGGCTTTTTTCGCAGCAGTTTTACGATCTTCATGGTCTGATTTGGATCCTGACTTTTTATTTTGATTATTTTAAAACAGAAATTAAATATTCACATTGCATGGTAGGACTTAAAATTACATTCAACTGATTATCAATCCAGAAATTTGTGGGCAATGGAGAAATGTAACATTGATAGTAGTAAGTGAGAAAACATCAAAATAACCTATACAATATACAGTAATCCTGAAATTCTTTTCCTTTGCAAACATCCACAAAAACAGAGTGCCCCAAAGAATGAATGACAGTTAAATGTTAGAACCCCAAAGCACCCCCTGGCTCCCCCTCCCACGCGTAAGCAGCAGCAAAGCATCAATAAAGACACAGACTTGCAGTACCCCAAAAACTACTCGTTCACCCAGTAATTTGACATACCACAAGTCCTCTCTCTCCCCAGTAAGGGAAAAAGAGATGTCCCCATTTCACAGCGAGAGGGGAGACATAACAAAACAACTCGCTGATGTACGCTGTCAAAAGTTTGTTATGTTGCTTCTTCCCAACTCTGTGCCCAAAGAACTTGGGTCTCTGGGCACACAACCAGCTCGCTGCTTTCAATCTTCCATCTCCCACGACGCACCAGTTTTCTGCAGCGGCACCGACCTCGAATCTGCCCAGCTCCAGAGCCAGGGAACTCTGGCACTCTGAAGGAGTGCTAATCTTCTAGGCTGCGGTCTTGGCATATCGAAAAATGGCCAGTCGTGAGACCCCGAGAGCGGGTTGCATTTCCTCAAAGAACGAATGACAGCGTGTAACTTCAGGTCAGTGTCTTACAGAGGGCGCTGGTGGCGGGCCCAAATGCAAGACACAGACACTGAAGTACTAGGAACAGGACAGGACTAGAGTTAGGGACGTGACTGGATGCAGACAAGGAGCTGGGATAAGAACACAGACTTGGGCTAGGACATTGGCTAGGCAAGCGGGACCAGGACTAGGAACTGGGAACTAGGAGCCTGGGCTTGGACTCCGAGTCAGAGACCGGACAAGGACCCAGAACCTGGGTCTTGACCTGGGCTCAGACCCTGGAACTAGGCGAGGACATGACATGGCTACAGGACTGGACAAGGCTTGGGTTCCTCGAGGTGAAGACATGACGAGGCTTGGGTTCCTCGAGGTGAGGATGTGACAAGGCTTAGGTTCCTTGAGGCGAGGACGTGATGAGGCTTGGGTTCCTCGAGGCGAGGACGTGACGAGGCTTGGGTTCCTCGAGGCGAAGACGTGACGAGGCTTGGGTTCCTCAAGGCGAGGACGTGATGAGTCTTGGGTTCCTCGAGGCAAGGACATGATGAGGCTTGGGTTCCTCGAGGCGAGGACATGATGAGGCTTGGGTTTGGAGTCTGAGCCAGAGACTGGACAAGGACCCAGAACCTGGGTCTTGACTCGGGCTCGGACTCCGGAACTAGGTGAGGACAAGACATGGCTACAGAAAAGGACGTGGAACTCCTGAACAGGATGAGGCACATGGACAGGACAAGAGCATAAAGCTTTGGCTTGAACAGGACGAAGGAACTCCAGCACCGGGCTGGACGAGGTTCTCCTGGGTTGGGCAAGAACACGAAGCCTTGATTTGGTCGAGGGTGAGACAGGAACGCAGAGCCTTGGTTGAGGGAGAACAGGAACGCAGAGCCTAGAGCCTTGGTAATCTCAAGAGACAGGAACATGGAACACAGAGCCGGGACCCCTCCTTGGAAACAGGACATAGGGCCAGGACTCATACACAGAACACTGAGAGACAGATCTCCACTCAAGGTAGCGGCAAACAGCTGGACCTACCCAATGGAGGCGAGGGCACAAAGAGACAGTTGTCAATACAAGGTAGCGGCAAATGGCCGGACCTACCTAGTGAAGGCATGGACACAGAGACAGCTCAAAACAACAATAGACAGTTCCTTATCTTGCTCCGGCAGTTACACTTGACAGCGGTGCAGGCGAGGCGAGGCGAGGCGAGGCGAGGTGAGACAAGGTAAGGCTGAGACACTGGTTGCAGGGCAAGGCTTCAGGAGGAAGGGGCAGAGAAGGGATTCATACAGGGGGTTTGGACAGGAACAATCCAGCAACTGAAGCTTCTTCTTCTTCTTCCTTGAGTTTTACGGCAGTTGGCATCCACACTGTTGCATTACCGCCATCTTCAGGATTTATTGTCCCTCATTGTCCATTCACTTTAAAGCCGTCTTTCCAGTCCCATTGCCCTTAAAAAACTAAACAACCATTTCCTCCCTCGATCACTCTCCCCACATTCCAATAAACCTTTAACACTGTTCTCTACCAGTCCTATTTTGCATAATTGTTGTAACATTTGGTGCCTTTCCTGTGCAAATTTCCGACATGAAATTAGAATATGCTCTACTGTTGTCTCCTGACATAGATCGCAAAAACCTGTTGGATGCTTATTTATGATGGCCAGAGTGCCATTAAGGTTGCTGTGCCCAATTCTCAGTCTACTTATAATTACTTGCTCCTTCCGCTTTACTCCCCTACTTCTTCCCATATCTACTCTGTTCTGAATTGAATGTAAATGTCTTCCTTTTATTACTCTATCCCAATGCTGCTGCCACTGTTGATTTATCCTTCTCCACACTATGCTCTTCCCTCTGATTTTGATAGTTTGATATTGACCTCTACAGATCCTTTTTTGACTGCTGCTTTTGCCAGCCTATCTGCTGTCTCATTTCCCATAATACCCAAATGTGCTGAAACCCACATGAATGCGATATTTTTGCCTTGTCTAGCCAGTCTTGAATTTGCAAACAGGATTTCATAAAGCAGATCCTGGTGACCTCTAGCTGTACCCGCCTTAATGCTTGCAAGGGCTGACACAGAATCGCTATATATCACAAAATTATTATAATCAACCTGCTCAATCCATTCTAGTGCTAACAATATGGCAAACATTTCAACTGCATATACACTCAAGCAATCAGGTGTTCTCTTGCTAATTTCCACTTGATAACTTGATACAACAATTACAGACCCTATTGCACCTGTTTCTGGATCCTTTGATCCATCCGTAAAAATCTGTATGCCTTTATATTTACATTCCCTATAACTATGATATTCACTGAGTATATCAGCCGTCCTATTACTGTGTTTAATCTTAAGCAATTCCAAATGTACAGAGGGATTTTCTAATACCCCGAAAGGTCTGACAGGCCACACCACACTTGGACAAAACTCTTTATTGTATACACCCATATCTTTTGCTGTTTGCTCTCCTGTCCAGCCAAAACTTTCTTTTTGTGTCCTCTCCTTCTCCCAGCATGTCTGCAACACCCTTTTTGTAGGATGGCTATCACCATGCCCCCTTAAGTTAATCCAGTAATTGTCCTCCAGCTGTTTACGCCGCAGCCCCAGTGGCATTTCATTTGCTTCAACTTGGAGTGCACACACTGGGGAAGTTCTAACCGCTCCCAGGCACACCCTTAGAGCCCGAGCTTGCACGATATCCAGTTCTGCTAGCACAGATTTTGCTGTTGACCCATATACAATACTTCCATATTCTAATCTTGATCTTATTAATGCTACATAAATATACTTCAGTGATGCAAAATCAGCACCCCTTTCCAATCCAGCAAGACACCTCATAACATTCATCACATTTTTACATTTAGTAACTACATACCTAACATGCTCTCTCCATGTTAATCTCAAGTCAATGTGCACTCCCAAAAACTGAAAACTTTCAGCTCTCTCCACGTTACTTCCATACAGATTCAGATTAAGTCCCCTGACCTTTTTCCTTGTAAAGAACATGGCTTTGGCTTCTCCACTGAAAATTTAACACCCCACTTTGTCCCCCACTCTTCAACTTGATTAATTCCATCTTGCATTTTGGTAACTATATGTTCAACATCTCTCCCTCTTTTCCACAAAGCCCCATCGTCTGTGAAGTAGGATGCCGTGCACAATCCTGATTTGATGGAGACAGACGTGAAGAAGCACGAAGGAACACCTGGAGAAACTTCTGAAATGCCTGTTTCGCTGCTGCTGCTACTGCGCGATCGAGAATCTCTGGAGATGAAGGCCCCAAATCTTCGGCCTTGCCTATTGCCTGTTGCTGGGGCCAGGGTCGAAACGCTCGGCAGAGATGGTGCTCGCTGCATCGGTGTCGGGGAGCTGGTCGGAGGCTCGGAGTTTTCTGACGGACTCGGAGTCGGACTGTGGTCGCATCCTTCCGGGATGTTGCATCGGCAAGTCTGCAGCGCTGGAGGTTTACCGTCTGCATGAGATGATTGGACTTCCGAGAGATTCTGTGACTTTACCATGCCCATGGTCTGTTCTTCGCAAATTACGGTATTGCTTTGCACTGTTGTAACTATGTGTTATAATTATGTGGTTTTTGTCAGTTTTTCAGTCTTGGTTTGTCATATGTCTCTGTGATACCATTCTGGAAAAGCATTGTATCATTTCTTAATGCATGCATTACTAAATGACAATAAAAGAGGACTGTGTGTCCTCATAATCTAATCTGCAAACAATAACCTCCCCACTTCTGTTGGAATATTTACGAATATATCATTTATCAAAATGGAGAATAAAGTTGGACTCATTACACTCCCTGAGGTGTCCTATTTTCTACAACATGCTGGCTTGATAGCTCTGATCTTATCTTCACCTGAATAGTTCTCCGGTTTAAAAAGTCCTTAACCCAATTGAACATCGCCCCCGCCCCCCCGCCCCACCGATTCCCATTAAATGTAGCTTGATTAGGAGCCCCTCTTTCCATAACACATCATAAGCTTTCTCAACATCCAAAAAAACTGCAACCACTGTCCCTTTATTTACTTGAGCTTTTCCTACTTCATCCTCTAGACACAACACTGGATCCATAGTATTCCTTCCTTCCCTGAACCCACTTTGATACATAGCCACCATACCTCTACTTTCCAAGAAGTATACTAACCTCTCATTTATCATACGTTCCATAAGTTTACATACATGTGACGTCAAGGCAATTGACCTGTAGTTTTCTGGCCTGCTGGCATCTTTCCCAGGTTTCCTTATTGGAATAATTATTGCCTCTTTCCAGCTCCCTGGTATTCCCCCTTCATCCCAGACTTTGTTATACAGAAGCAGTAGTTCCTCCAGACTTCCTTCACTCAAGTGTTTTATCATACTATAACATACTTCATCTTTACCTGGTGCAGTCTTTCCTGTTTTATCTAGTGCCTTTCTTAATTCTCCCCTGCTGAAAGGGACATCTTGCACACCGTCAAGGTTAGTTTTCCTACATAAAGCCTGCATATTTTCAGCTTTTGTTCTCTCTCTCTACCTCTTCTTCCCTTCCCAGACAATTTATTGCAACTATGTACCATAACAAAAGTGTTTGCCAACAACTCTGCCTTTTCCTTATTTGTTACTGCAGTCACATTTCCATCAACCAGAACTGGGCACCTCCACTCTCTCCTGTCCCCTCCCATCCTTTTTATCATCCCCCACACCTCTCCTACTTGAGTTGTGTTTCCAATTGAATCACAATACTTTCTCCAGTGCGTCCTTTTAGCATGTCTTATTGTCCCCCTTACTACTGCCCGAGCTTGTTTGTACTGAATCATATGTTGGAAGTTATGAGTTCTTTTAACCAGTTTAAATGCCTTATTTCTATTGCTCACTGCTTCCTTACAATTATCATCCCGCCATGGTACTATTCTCTTCTTTATTCTTCCTTTACTTTTAGGAATGGATTCTAATGCAGCTGATATTATACCTTGTTTTAATATGCTGTCAAGTGTTTCTATGTCCATTCCATCACTGACCTGACTTAGATATCTATCACTTTTTTCCAGAAATTTCTCCCAATTGGCTTTCTCAAGGATCCATTTCCCACCTGTATTCTCTGTGACCAATGAGGCAGAAATATTTATCTTGCACCAGATTGGGTAATGATCACTCCCTGCAGTTCCTTCTTGGTACACTAACCAATCACACACTGATGCAATAGAGTTTGATACTAATGTAAGATCAAGCACAGATTCTTTACCTGTATTAACATCAATTCTGGTACCACTGCCATCATTTAGGCACACTAAATACTTCTCATCTAGCAACTCCTCTATTACCCGACCATTGATGTCTGTTCTGTCACTCCCCCATAATACATTATGTCCATTAAAATCACCACACCAAACAACGTTACTACTATTCTGCCCATCTATCTCCTCAAGCTTGTTTAACTCTGGTTTTTTGCATGGATTATAATAATTCACAATCACCAACTCTTTCCTTTCAGCCCATATTTTTACTACCACATACTCTTGTTCACTTCCTATACCTAGTATTCTATAAGGAATACCTTGCTTTACATAAATTGCACATCCTCCTCCTCCCCCCTCTCTCCTGTCTCGCCTTACTGCCTCATAACCATATAAAACAAAATCTAAATTAGGTTTTAACCAGGTCTCCTGGATACACACAACATCTGGCTTTTCTCTCCTACTCGCTATAAACTGCTTGAAATCTTGTCCATTAGCAATCAGGCTTCTTGCATTCCATTGAAGAAGTAGCATTATTAGTAATATCAACCCACACATACTGTCTCTTGACTTGACTGTACCCTGAGTTCATCGTTTACTTCTTCCCATTTTAATCCTATCAAACCCAAATGGTGCTCTGCAGCTTTCACAATAATCTGAATCCTTTCAGTTTTAGATTTAATCTCATAAATTGCATTTACCACTCCTGCTATAAAGGTCACCAATTTCTTCTTCTCTATCCATGCATTCTTCTTATCTTGCCTTTCTTTAGCTGCCGCTTGCTCTTTGCAACATCCTCCCTCATTCATTTTCTTCTGTCCTGCCAACTTGACTGCCTCAGCATATGAGACTTTTTCCTTCACCTTTATCTGCTGCACCTCCACCTCTTTTCCCAACACTTCACATCCCCAGTACACTACACTACGGTTACCTCCACAATTACAGCACTTTGGTCTCACTCCCTCTCCACATTTTCCATATTCATGTTCCCCACCACACCTTGCAGATCTTCTCTTTACTTTGCACACTTTGGCCACATGCCCAAACTCCTGGTAATTGAAACACCTCATAGGTTTGGGTATATATTCTCTTACATTGTATCTCAGAAATCCAAAATATAACTCCTTTGGAGGCACCTTATCCTCAAATTCTACCAGAACGGTTTCAGTCTCCCTTTTCTCTTCTCCCCTTGTCATTCTTTTCACGCTCTTCACTGAACTATTCCTCACCCTCAAATTCTCCACTAACTCCTTCATATTAACACTGAGGGGAATCCCGGAGATCACCCCCTTGCAACCATTGACCCTTTGTGCTCCAACTCTTACAACCCTGGACACTTTGACTTTCCCAACATTAGTCACCTTCATTGCCTTCTCCATCTGCTCTTCAGTTTTACATCCTATCAGCAGGATTCCATCTCCTAAAATTCTCACATGGCTCACTTCCCCTACCTGTCCTCTGATGATTTTTGTTAACTTAAGTGGATCAATTTTCTTTACTTCCCCTTCCCCCTCAAATCTTACCACTACATTTAGCAATTTTGCCCTCAGGCCCTTCTCCTCCACTTCGCTTCCCTCACTTTCCAATCCACCTACACTAGACCCACCTCCTTTCTTTCTCTTCCAACCCATCACCTTCTTGTTCTTAGTCCCTTTCCCCACCTCTTCCCACTCACACTCCATGCTATTGCCGTCACCATCAGTCTACTTCCCTGCCATCCTATCAGAGTTTGCAAGGAACCGTGTACGAATATCGTTTTGGACCTATACAGGCAATGGCCAATATTCCCACAGAATGTCCCCCACAACACCCCAGCAGTCTGGCCGCCTTCTTCAGCCAGCCACTCCAGCCAGCAACTGAAGCTGAACCCAGGAGCTATTTATGTAGCCAGCCCAAAACGTGAATCAGCTGCCTCAAGTAGAGCACCCAACAGAAAAAAGTGAAACACGAGGAAATCTGCAGATGCTGGAATTTCAAGCAACACACACAAAAGTTTCTGCTGAACGCAGCAGGCCAGGCAGCATCTATAGGAAGAGGTACAAAGCTGATGGCATGAACATTGACTTCTCTAACTTCCATTAATGCTCCATCTCCCCTTCGTACCCCATCCGTTATTTATTTATTTATTATATATTTACTCTCTCTACTTTTTCTCCCTCTGTCCCTCTCACTATACTCCTTGCCCACCCACTGGGCTGCCCCCCTCCTCCTTTCTTTCTCCCTAGGCCTCCCATCCCATGATCCTCTCATATCCCTTTTGCCAATCAACTGTCCAGCTCTTGGCTCCATCCCTCCCCCTCCCACTTTCAAATCTCTTACTATCTCTTCCTTCAGTTAGTCCTGACGAAGGGTCTCGGCCCCAAACGTTGACTGTACTTCTACCTATAGAATAAAGGGAAAACCAGAAAACCTGGAATAACGAGCGATGGACTGGACCGTGAACGGGAATCCAGACATCACGGACTGGACCATGACAGTCAGGGTCTTCAAAAGAACCCTGAAGGGAAAAATAGGGATATTAACGATAGAAATTGAGCTGTTTCCGAAGATGCAAGCAAAGGAGTTGCCGTTAGGTGCCATCTTCCTCCTAAGCTCCTAATTTAAAATGGTATTTTAAAAAGTGTCATATCTTTTTGATTCTGAGTAGTAGGACAGCAAGGACTTGTGCTTATTTAGGATATTTAATGCAATAAAATGTCCCAGGAATGTCATCAGACAAAAATAATTCTAAGCTAAAGATAGGGACACAATGGCCAAAAATATTGTCAATTTTAGAAATGTTTCAAAGATCAGAAGGTTTTCAGACAGCCAAAAAGTTTTCAGAAGAGGCAGATAAAATTATAGGAGGCGGAGATAAAGTAGATAGAATTTTTCCCATACTATCAAAAATATAATTTTAAGGTGAGAGGAAGAGGCTTTAAAGAGGATTTGGAGGAAGTGTTTGTGACTGATACCTGGAACTCACTGCCAGAGGAGGTGGTGGAATCAGATGCAACAAGAGCGTTTAGCTGTGCTCTTGAATTGGGAGAGTATAAAATGATTTAGATGCATTGTGGGTAAAACGTGATTAGCAAGAAAAGCATGAAGGTCGGCATGAGCATTGTGAGCAAACAGTCTTTTTCTGTGCTGTACAGCTCTGTGGCTCTACTAAGATTATAGGAGCAACACACACACAAAGTGCTAAAGGTCTGACATCTAGGAAAAGAGTACAGTCCTCTTTTTCTAGATGCTGCCTGGCCTGCTGATCTCCTCCAGCATTTTGTGCGCGTTGCTTGGATTTCCAGCATCTTCAGATTTTCTCCTGTCTGTGATAAGCTGATAGGAGTTGGAATAATCAAAAGGGAAGTTTCAGGGGATCGCAGAGCTAAGGGAAGGGGCAGAATGATTGTCCACAGAGAGCCTTGAAACTATCAAGAATGGATGGGTGGGTTTAAACTAATTTGCCAGAGGGATGAGAACCAGAGTGACAGTGCAGAAGATGAAGTAGTTGGTTTACAGAGGCAATTTACAGTGAGACTCCTAGCAAGCAGATCCTGATAATAAAACAAACTTGCAGAAAACAGGATGAATTGCAATATAAAAGGGGAACAAAATCGAAGAAGGTGAACACAGGAATAAAGGTGATATATCTGAATGTGCGCAGTATATGGTATAAGGTACTGATTAACTTGTAGCACAGTTACAGACTGGCAAGTATGATGTTGTAGACATCACTGAATCAAGGCTGAAAGAATTACAGCCAGGAGCCTAGTGTCCAAGAATACACATTGTATTGAAGGGTAGGCAGGAAGACAGAAGGGGTGCTGTGGCTCTGTTGGTAAAAAATGAAATGAAATTATTAGAAAGAGGGGACATGGGGGTTGGAAGGTGTTGAATCATTGTAGATAGAGCTAAGGAACTGCAAGGGTAAAAAGAACCCTGATGGGAGTTGTATTCAGACCCCCAGACAGTAGTAAGGATGTGTTCTACAAGTTACAATGGGAGATAGAAAATGCAGGCCAAAAGGGCAATATTACAATAGTCATGGGGGATTTCAATATGCTGGTAGATTGGGAAAATCAGATTGGTGTGGGATTCCAAGACAGAGAATTCTAGAATGGCTATGAGATGGCTTTTTGGAGCAGCTTGTGGTTCAGCCCACTAGAGGATCAGCTATTCTGGATTAAGTGTTGTGCGATGAACCAGAATTAATGAGGGAGCTTGAGGTAAAAGCGGTAGTGTGATCATAATATGATTGAGTTTATTCTGAAATGTGAGAAGAAGAAGCTAAAGTCAGATGTATCAGTATTACAGTGGATTAAAGGGAATTAGAGAGGCATGAGAGAGGAAATGGCCAGAATCGATTGGAAAAGAACACCGCAGGGATGACAGCACAGCAACAATGGCTGGAATTTCTGGAAGCAATTCAGAATGCATGGAATATATACATCCCAAAGAGAAAGTTGTATTCTAAAAGCAGGGGTGACACAACCATGGCTAACAAGCTAAGTTAAAGCCAACATAAAAGCCAAAGGAAGGACATATAATAGAGCAAATATTAGTGGGAAGTTAGCGGATTGGGATGCATTTAAATACCAACAGAAGTCAACTAAAAAGTCATTAAGAAGGTAAAGATGGAATACAAAATATCATTGGCTAGCTTACTTTTGTCATAGTCATAGTCATCAATAAAGTATGACTATGACTATGACTATGACAAAAGTAAGCTAGCCAATAATATTAAAGAGGATACCAAAAGTTTCTTCAGATACATAAAGTGCAAAAGAGAGGCAAAAGTGAATATCAGACCACTGGAAAACAATTCTGGAGAGGTAGTAATGGGGGACAATGAAATGGCGGATGAATTGAATGAGTATTTTGCATCAGTCTTCACTGTAGGAGACACTAGCAGTACAGTGGAAGTTTCAGGTGGCAGGGGTCATGAAGTGTGTGAAATTACCATTACTAGAGAGAAGGTTCTTGGGAAACTGAAAGGTCTGAATATAGATAAGTCACATGGACCTGATGGTATACACCCCAGGTTTCTGAAGGAGGTGGCTAAATAGATTGTGGAGGCATTAGTAATGATCTTTCAAAAATCACGAGATTCTGAAATGGTTCCATAAAACTGGAAAATCAGAAATGTCACTCCAGTCTTTAAGAAGGGAGAGAGGCAGAAGAAAGGAAATAATAGTCCAGTTAGTCTGACCTCAGTGGTTGGGAAGATGTTGGAGTCAATTGTTTAGGAGGTGGTTTTGGGTTACTTGAAGCACATGATAAAATAGGCCATAGTCATCATGGTTTCCCCAAGGGAAAATCTCACCTGACAAATCTGCTGGAATTCTTTGAAGAAATAGTAAGCAGGATAGGGGTCCCCAAACTTTTTTGCACCGTGGACCAATTTAATATTGACAATATTCTTGTGGACCGGCCGACCGGGGGTGGGGGACAGCTGTTAATCACGACCGGAATATAGGTGATAAGTCAACTATAAGTGGCTAATACACTGAATTTCGTTTCTAAAAGGGTTTATCTAACAAATTTAATACTAAACACACAGCGCATATTTTCCTCGCATGAATATAGTGATAACTCAATTATAAGGGGGTTCCTTATGTCCAGTTTTCTCCGCAATTTAGTTTTCGTTGCATTCATTGCAGAAAACTCCGCTTCGCAGGGATATGATGTTGGAAATGAAAGCAACATTTTCAGTGCTTTCGTGGCTACCTCAGGATATCCAGCCTTGACTTTGATCCAGAATGCCAGCAGAGATGTTATGTCAAACATACTTTTCTGCCCACTGTCATTTGCAAGCTCGAGGAGTTGATCTTCTCGTGCTGACATGGATGATTCACCAGAGACATTCACAAATAGGTCAGGGACCCATTCCTTTGCACGTCTTGGGTCAATTGTGGTGGGAAGTAACGCTTGAATTCTGTCGATAGTGAAGATAGGTGATCACGCACCAGCTGTGAGAAAGACGGTGCAGCCTCAGTCTCTCCCAAAATTCCAGCTAATGTTGGGAACATGTCAAATATGCCCCTGTCCACTCGCCGTCCCCACAGTTCCTGATTGGCTGTGAAAGCAGACACTTTATCTGCCAACTTGAAGACAGCTGTCATTCTCCCCTGAAGTGACAAATTGAGTTCATTGAGCAGGTTGAAGATGTCACACAGATAAGCGAGTTTTGCTATCCACTCCTCGTCACTGAAGTGTGACTTTTTTCTTGAAAGAACTCTCTGTAGCTGCTCTGTTATCTCAAAAACCCTGGCCAGGGCTCTCCCCCTTGATAGACATCTGACTTCAGTGTGTAAGAGAAGGCGTTTGTGCTCTGCATCCATTTCCTCACAAAGCTGCTCAAGCATACCTGAGTTTTGCTTTGATGTGATTGATAACTTCAACAACGTCACTCAATACGCTGTTAAGATCAGGTGACATTTTTCGGCTAGCCAGCATTTCCCTGTGTGTGACACAGTGTGTAGACTGGCATTCAGGAGCAACCTCTTTGACTCGGGTAGTGAAATCAGACTCGTTAAGCCGTTCCAACAGCTGTGCTTCGATGTCCTCCGCTATATCAGCAATTCTCCTTGAAACTGTGGTAGCTGAAAGAGAAACCTGTGCCATCTTGTTAGCTGCAGCTTCTCCCAACAGATCACGGCTCATATCCTTGGCAGCAGGCAGAATCAATCCTTCACCAACAGTGAAAGGCTTCTTAGCCTTAGCAATACGGCCAGCCACTAAGTATGACACTCTCAGAGCAGCAGCGTTTGTGGAGGCGGCAGCTCTCAGCACTTGCTTCTGTTCCGCTTGCTCACGTTTTTTCCACTCAGAAAACTCAACGGGTTTGTCTTTAGTGCAGGGTGCTTGGACTCAAGGTGCCGAAGCAGATTTGAGGGCTTCATTGCCTCATTAGACAGCTTGTCTCCACATATCACACACAGCGGGCTTGGAGCGTGCGTGTCACCGGTCGTAATTTTATGTACGACTCGTCGTATTTTCTGTTGAAGGAAGCTTTCTTTTTTTTTGCAGTCTCGGCCTCAGCAGTCTCTGCGTTATCATCATCGTTAGGCCTTTTATGTCCCCTACCATCTCTTCCAAAGAAACTCTAAAGCGACGTTTGTTTTTCACTCATCGAGCAGTTGCAGGTTAATGACCGAATGATGACCTCGCGTGCAGGGAATGAGGAAAGGTGCAGCTGACTCATATCGTTTCATATTGCCAAATCATATCGTTTCCTTGCGGCCCGGTGGTTGGGGACCAATGGGATAGACAATAGAGAATTAGCTAATGTTGTGAACTTGGATTTTCGGAAGGCCTTTGACAAGGTGCCACACATGAGGTTGCCTGACAAGCTATGAGCCCATCGTATTACAGAAAAGATTCTAGCATTGATAAAGAAGCAGCTGATTGGCAAGAGGCAAAGAATGACTAGCTGCTGATGACTAGTGGTGTTCCACAGGGGGTCTGTATTGGGATCGATTCTTTTTATGTTACATGTCAATAACTTAGATGATGGAATTGATGGCTTTGTTGCAAAGTTTGCAGACGATATGAAGATAGGTGGAGGGGCAGGTAGTTTTGAGAAAATAAGAGGCTGCAGAAGGACTTAGACAGATTAGGAGAATGGGCAAAGAAATGGCAGATGGAATACAATGTCTGGAAGTATATGTTCACGCACTTTGGTAGAAGAAATGAAAGGGTTGATTATTTGCTAAATGGAGAGAAAATACTAAAATCTGAGGTGCAAAGGGACTTAGGAGTCCTTATGCAGGATTCCATAAAGGTTAATTTGCAGGTTGAGTCTGTGGTGAGGAAGGCAAATGCGATATTGGCATTCATTTCAAGAGGAATAGAATATAGATTAGATTAGATTATGAGGACACTCAGTCCTCATTTATTGTCATTTAGAAATGCATGCATTAAAAATGATACAATGTTCCTCCAGAATGATATCACAGAAACACAAGACAAAACAAGACTAAAACTGACAAAACCACATAATTATAACATATAGCTACAACAGTGCAAGGCAATACCGTAATTTGATAAAGAGCAGACCATGGGCACGGTAAAAAACATCTCAAAGTTCCGATAGCCTCATCATCTCACGTAGATGGTAGAAGGGAGAAACTCTCCCTGCCATGAACCTCCAAGCGTCGCAAACTTGTCGACGCAGCACCACTGGAAGCACCAGACCGCAGCGGACTCTGAGTCCGTCCAAAAACTTCGGGCCTCCGACCAGCCCTCCGACACCGATTGCCATCCTCTGCCGAGCGCTTCGACCCCGCCCCAGCCACCAAGCAACAAGCAAAGCCGAGGACTTGGGGCCTTCCCCTCTGGAGATTCTGGATTACACAGTTGCAGCGGCAGTGAAGCAGGCATTTCAGAAGTTTCACCAGATGTTCCTCTGTGCTCTCACGTCTGTCTCCATCAAATCTGGACTGTGCATGGCATCCTAGTTGACAGATAACAGGTATCACCTCGGAGTGGCCACTGGGCCACTGCGAGCTGTGTCGCGTTGCCATCTTCCCTTCCCGCCCTATAAAAGCAAAGATGTAATGTTGAGACTTTATAAAGCACCGTTGAGGCCTCACTTGGAGAACTATGAGCAGTTTTCAGCCCCTTATCTTAAAAAGAAAGTGCTGAAACTGGAGAGGGTTCAAAGGAGGTTCACAAAAATGATTTCAGGATTGCATAGCTTGTCATATGAAGAGTGTCTGATGGCTCTGGGCCTGTATTCACTCGAATTAAGAAGAATGAGGGATGACCTCATTGAAACCTGTCGAATGGTGAAAGGCTGTGATAGAGTGGATACGGAGAGGATGTTTCCTATGGTGGGAGTGTCTAACACAAGAGGACACAGCCTTAAAATAGAGGGGCGTTCTTTTAGAATGAAAATGAGGAGGAATTTCTTTAGCCAAAGAGAGGCGAACCTGTGGTATTCTTTGCCACACGCAGCTGTGGAGGCTACGTCTTTATGTATATTTAAGGCAGAGGTTGATAGGTTCTCGATTGGTCTGGGCATGAAGGGTTACAGGGAGAAGGCAGGAGACTGGGGCTGAGAGGAAAATTGGATCAGCCATGAAGTGGTGGAGCAGACTCGATGGGCCAAATGGCATAATTCTGCTCCTATATCTTATGGTTACTGAGTCTGTAAACTGCCACAATAAGCTTTGCGATTGTTGTACACAAGATTTGTATGGAAAGTGCTGTGTTGAACTATGAAGGCTGCTCACATGGTACATCCTTTATTTTAGCCATGCTAAACTGGATACTGATATTTTAGTCACCTTTAGGAAGGCACAAATACCATCATTCATTAACAACCATATCTCTGTTCATATTGCTCTGAATAACAATAAGCCAGGGATAGTTTCTTTATCTAGAATTATAAAGATCATTCGTGAAAGTTAAAAACATTAAATTTGAAACTGGATATTGATATCAAAACTAATTTTCATTCACAAACAACCAATAAAACAGTTTCCAAAGAGACGTTATCCAAGTCCACTCATCCCTTGATACTTTATTATGCTGCAGTCTCGGCCTTTAAAATGTGGTCTGCATGGAAATCACACAGCAGCAACATGCATATTGGCAGCAATAGAGGAGAGCAGACTGCAAAGGAAAGGGAGACAACGGCCACATTCACTAAAAGGAATATACAAGTCCTAGTCGACAAGATACACATCAGAGGAAGATCCAGGATGGGGACCAGGAATCCCATCAGGACACTTCTCATGTGATGGCCACAATGATCTTCAGGAATGAAAATCCCCACACAATAGACTAAGCTAAAAGAAACGTCATGATTTTGGGATGTATTCCAATGTAATTTCCACACCATTAGAGGCATCGCCAAAGAGATGTGCTATATGTGGAAGTGTGAATTCTTTAGATGAGATAACATTCAACAGGGTTCCAGAAGTGTAGAGAGCCGCTACAATTATTGAGACAAGGATTCATTTATGAATGTGTTATACCCAGTTCACGATCTGCACGGATGATTAGAGGGGATGGTGTGCATCTAACTGATATTTCTCAGCTAGTTATTGATGCACTATCTTTGTGTTAAGGATTGTAATGTGGGGAAAGTTCTTTGGTTTGTATTGGGAGACTGTATGGAAACATTTTTTCTCTATCAGAGAGTTCATTCAATCCTGTGGTACAGACTGGCAGTTTTTTCCATTAAACTACTGTTAGTGATGGAGCTATAGATGCTGAACAGGCCTAGCCCTTGATGGTTGCCTAATTTCTCCTTCTCTTCTTCCATTTGATGCCCTTTGGACTCCACCTCATGTGTCTCAGGCTCTAGCTCTCCATGATGCTCTCCTTCTGATGGCAGTTGCATCGACAGTTTGCAAGTTTGCGCAGCACAGAGAACGTGATGATGAAGTCTGTTCATCTGTTTACCAAATACTGCAAATTGTCCACTGACTGAGGCAGGCAATAAAATCTCAATTTGCGGAGGTCAATGATAATTTCTACCTTGGTACTCTGCCTCCAGGCTCAAAAACAGTTACTTTCCCCAAGCAATAAGACTGATCAACTCCTCCACCCATAACCCACCCCACCACACCCCACTCACTTTATCATTTCCTGTCAAAGTCACCTTATGTACTGATACTCTTGTACCTAGTGTCACTTCATGTGCATATAATCAATCTACGTATGTAAGCTATCTAATGTATTTATATTTATTGTGGTGTTTTATTATTATGTTCTTTATGCTTCTTGTGTTTTGTTTGTACTGCATTGGATCCGGAGTAAGAATTATTTCATTCTCCTTTACATTGTTTACTGGAAATGGCATTAAACAGTTTTCAATCTGTGCCCCTCAATGTATCTGGTATTTAGCAGACATGAACTTAAATGGTAAACATAAACTCAGCTCTTATCTCCCGGGAACCATCCTTCCAGCTTATGGTGTCACTAAAAATGCACAGCAGTGCAGATTCGCTCAGGTTGTCTAAATAATCATCCAACGATAATTCCCACTGGCAAAGACACAAAACCTATCCCTGTAATAATAATCAAGGAGAGATCTAAACGGATGTCTTTCACTAGAATGGCATGATAAGGCAAAATATTGGGACTATGGGTGAAGAAATCCCCTGGAGCTAATTAAAACACCATATTTGGAATATTATAGTCAAAGAGAAGCAACATCTTTTCCTGAAAGGGAAGTTGTGTTTGACCGATTCACTAGAAATTTATTGATGATGTAATAGACAGGATGGATTACGGGGCACCAGTATATATAATGTATTTGGATTTCCAGAATGAACCTGATAAAGTGCCACATGAAAGGTTCTTCGATCAAGATAAGTGAGGTAGAGTGGGGGTAATGTATTGCATGGATGGAGGATTAGCTAACTAACAGAAACTGTGGAAAAAATGGTTCATTTTTGAGTGACTATCTGTAATTAATGAGAGACCACAGGAATCTTTAGTGGTATGTTAAATACTCCTGTGTCATGTGGTCTAAATAGGCTGATGGGTGGCTGCTTGCAGATTCTGATGTAGCCTAACCTGAAAAGGCAGCTGAGCCTGAGAGTATGGCAAGTCACAAAGTTGAGGGGGATAGTTTCAGGTGAAGACACTATGAGAATATTCTGGTCACCTGTACACGAAAAAGTGTCAATGTGGAGCCAATGGCAAGATTGCAGAGGTACTGAGAGTCAGGAACCATTTGGAGAAGATGAGCAACAGAATGGTTGTTGTCACTGGATAACCAAGAAACTGGTTATCCACATCTCAGTGGGAAGAATAAAGGTGGATTTGAGAATAACATACCCAATGGGCAGTTCATTGGCCAAAGCCAGGTGGAATATACAGCTTACAGGAGGAAATAAACCACAGAGATGAGGACTCTGGAGTAAGTACTTCAGAGATGACTTGCCTTACAAGTGAGATTGATTGAACTTTTATGAATAATTGGCACATTATAAATGGGTGCAAGTGTATCTTTAACTGCGTAACGACTGTTGTACCGGCCATTTCTGTTGGTTGAGCATTGACTACCTTCAACAACATGTTTTACTGTGGCTTGTTTCTGACCTTAAAGAAGAACAATAAAATGGCGCTTGCAGATACTCCAAGAAGCCACTTCTTAAATCAAGTTGTTAATTTAGAGCATTGACATTTTAACTAAATTATTGCTTTCCATGAATAGGGTGATCTTACTCTATAGAGAAGGACCTCCAAACAGCCACCCAATAACTACATGTGACAGATAAACTTTGCCATCTAGCTGTCAAACCTGGGGACCTCAGTACTATCCAGACATACTGCCGATTTGTCCTGCTGGATCTGAAATATAAACTCTTCGGTAAATGATTGCTGAGAATTGATGGTGGACAACAAAAAAAATCCTGAGACACTAAAAAGTTTGGACATTTTGACTACCATCAGCAAGTAAGTCACTTTCACTAGGTCAGTGATGAGTCCAGCTGATTGTAAAGGTACATCTCTGAGGAAGGTCTGCACCAGCAGACAGAATTTCAGTTACCGTTAGGAGTGACAGCAGGAAAACTATTCTATTCAATAGCAGAACCCTTCTCTGTAGAGTAAATATTGGCTAGAAACAAACATTACTGTTTACAAGGCGAGCCATTTCATGAGCTGTGTGATGTGACTGACTATTCTCTGTGTTCTTCATTATTTTCAGATGGGGACTTTCCAGAAGGTCACGGAAAGGATATGCTGCCATGTTGCTGCAAGCTTTACTTTTATGTAATAAACTAACCTTGTTTTGAATTGGTGATTATTTTCCAGCATCTTACAGAGGTGTTGAGAGGAGAGCCCCATCATTTCTGATGCACTGGAAAAATGAATATAAATTCTGGGATTACACAGCAAATCAGAGGTTTGTGGAGTGGAGATACTTCTTAAATATTGAAGGTATATTCCTTCATCACAATTCAGAGAAACGTCACTCTCAGCAAAAAGAGCAACTGCCAAATGTGGTCTGCTTCTCTGAATCAGTAGTTATACAGTTCAAAACTTCAAGCATGTATTGCTTTCAATTAAACCACGGGAGATCATCATTTAACTCTATTTACCCACCATGGTTCCATCATTCTAAGTAACCTAACAAATATCTACCAAGCCTATTTTGGAAATTTTTAATTGGCCAATTTGTGACAAATTTTTTTAAGAGAAAGCTGCGATTTCCAAATCTCTTTAAGGAACAAGTGCTTCCTGATATTAAAAACTGAACAAAAGTTCAAAGTACATTTATTATCAAAGTATGTATACATTATACAACCTTGAGATTCATTTCCTTACTGGCAGCCACAAAAAAATAAACTCAAAATAACCTAGTGAAAGAAAAATCCAATGCGCTGAGAGAAAAAAAATGGTGCAATAAAAAGCAAGCAAACAGCATTCAAAACAGAAGTGAGTCCATAGGTAAGCCCAGAGAAGCCAAACCAGGCCTGCAGCCTCAGCCTCAGTGCAGTGATGCGTGCAGCAAACATCATGGAGTGGCAAGCAGAACTGGCCAAACACCCTGCCTTTTCAATCCATCCGGCCCCCCGTTTAAATCGTCCAAATATCAGGTCACTCCCCACTCAGAGACCTGGCCCTGTCACATCAATACGCTCTGGGCCTGGTCCCCACTGCCACATTCCAGCCTGTGCTTGACCTTTCCTATTCGGCCTGGCATTAGATTGATCAAGCCTCGCTTTTGCTTTAGGTGGGCTGGCTCAGAAACTCCTCCGCTCCGGCTTTTCTCCACCCCACTCACTCCGAGTCTGACCACTTCTCCTCCAATATGCCTCAACCTCACTCGCACCCACATATCTCGAGTCAGTCTTACCTTCACTTGCCTCTTCATTGTTGGTGGTGATCGTTTACCATAATTTTTACAGAAAAGTGCTATTAAAAAAGTATTTAGTTATAATTCTTGCTTTGAGGGCTGCCAGTAAGTTGCCACCTGCCTTCAGCACTTCCATATTAAACCAGAGTTATACAGCTTGTATCTGTCAGGTCTACACAGGCAGGCACCTTCGGGTCTCCACCCAGCAAACACAAGTCACCTGCCACTCATTTCCAACACATCACCTGCAGCCTATTTAAACCCAGCTCTAATCCACAGCCATTCAACAATTGAACTAGCCAGCCTCAACCAGTTTCTCCTGGCCTTCAGTTTACCTGTGAGTTTAGTATACGTTCTCTTTTGTTTTGTGGTCCCCTTGTGGCTTGTTATTTTGTAGTTTACTAGTACAATATAGTTTATTACTAAATCATCTCTGTTGCACTGCTTTTAGGTCAAGCCTCCTCTATACTTGGTGACAGGACGGGTGAACCATGCATGGACCCAGCAGAGCACATTTACCTAAAGGAAGTTGTCCATCATCAGGAGCACACGATCCCAAAACAACAGGATACATTGACCATCCCCTTGCCACTCTCAACAAACTCTCCGTCTTGATACAGTAAACCTACACCAGTCAAACTCCTTCTTTACAGCCCCAGATTCTGGTGTCCAAACACTTCAACAGATACCCAACCCAGCTCCACACCTTTCTGTCCCAGTGCATCTTACATTTCAAACTGCAGCCATCTCTGTATTCTACAGAAGGAGCCCTTGTCATCTCTCCCCTGACTGGGCAAGCTCTGACCTGGGCTGTTGCTAAAGCCTGGTTTATACTTATGCGTTAACTGGACGCCGTAACCTACGCGTGCTGAGAGCATTTATACTTGTGCGTTGGTGTGTCTGCATCGCTCGGCAATTTGCGCACGTCACACATGCGCACTCACTTGCCCGTGCAAGGTTTCATGGTCATGGTAGTCTCAGGGTAAACAAGATGCAAGCATCTTTTTTCGTGCGAGATATGTCCTCCATAATTTCGGAGGTCTATAAAACTTTATGGAAAGCATTGCAGCCAGAGTTCCTTCCCTGCCCTTCAGTCGCCCAATGGGAAGCTACTGCAGCGTGGGATGATGTGCGATACTACCAAGCGGACCAATCACAGCAAAACACAAAGTTGCTGGCAAACGCAGCAGGCCAGGCAGCATCTCTAGGAAGAGGTACAGTCGACGTTTCAGGCCGAGACCCTTTGTCAGGACCAATCACAGTTGTTGCGTTCTGCGTTGCCGCGACACGCGGTTACATTTTGGGAGAGGTGCGCTTCGCAGCAACTGAAGCTCTCGTGTAGGGTTCCGCGTCGGCTTTGCGTAGGGTTTGCGGTGACGCAGAAGTATAAACCAGGCTCAGCTGGGAAAATAAAACCATCATTTGCAATAAACTTGAGAAATTCACTATTGAAATGTGCCAGGTTTTCGACCATCCAGGAAGTGGAAGAGGTAGCAGATCAGATTACACCATGGAATTCAGGACCCTCGCGGCAGAATGCGGCTGGAATGCAGACATGCTGCTGGCCCATCACTGCCACGGCTTGTTGGGGCATTTGGAAGATGAGCTATCTATCTGGGAGATGCTTACTGGCCTTGAAAGCCTCATCATTCTGATTCTGAATTGTCAAGTGTCTCAACAAACAGCTTTCCAGATCCTCACCAAGAACCATTTGATGCTGCAGGACTTACACAGGTAGGGAGAGTTCCTGTAACCCCTCCATAAGCATGAGTGTCAGTAGAGAAACAACTAGTGTGCTTACTGTGGAGCTGCCAATCACCCATGCATCAAATGCCCACTGCATCTGGGATAATGACACCACCAAGTAGAGACGAGGGATCTTCTATTTGTTAAGCTCTCCCAGCGCCATAGCCTGACTCACTCTGACCTCATCCAACACCCCAACAGCTCGACACATACAGCAGGCTCTGGTGGATTCCAGAGCAGCAGACAACTTTCTGGAACAGATTCTGTGTGTGCAGTTTAGACTCTCTATCAGGCCTATCTCTCACTCCTTTTGCAACATGGCCATTGACAGATGTCCCTTGGGGTCTGGGATGGTCAGAGTACACACATGATGAACAGGTAGCACCATATGTCCATCCAATTCCTCCTTTTCGACTCACCCAACACATCTCTCATCTTGGGTTGTCCTGGCACTCCACTCACGACCCTCACTTCACCTGGTCACATGGTGCACGGCTGAGATGAGGACTCAGCGACTGGACCACCTGCCTGCAGCCTCAGCCGACTTCACCCCATAAATCCCTGGAGACAGAGGGAACTCTCGACCACACCCAACTCCCACTGGAGTACCACGACTCAGCCATTGCCTTCAGTGAACAGGAAGCCAGCACCCTATCATCTCACAGACAACGTGACTGAATGACCATCCTCCTCCCAGGCACCATCCCTCCCCAAAGCTGTCTGTTCTCCCTTTCCCCTCTGACACCCAAGCCATGAATGACTACATCGCCAAAGAGCCACAACACGTCTTCATTCGACCATCCCAATCTCCAGCAGGGCTCTTCTTTGTCAAAAAAGATGAGGATCTTCATCCCTGCAATAATTACCATGGGTTCAACAAGGTCACCATTAAGAACCACTACCCTCTTCCCTTGATGGGTAGTGTATTTGAAACACTCCGCGGAGGCCAGATCTTCACCAAACTGGATCTATGGAGCGCGTACAATCTGATCTGTGTCCACCAGTGGAAAATGGCATTAGTAACATTCACTGGTCATTGCTAGTACTTGGTGATGCCTTTCAGACTTTCCAATAGTCCACCCAACTTCCAAGCCTTCATCAATGAGTCACTTCAAGACATATTACACAGATATGTGTTTGTCTACCTTCACGACAATCTCATCTTCACTAAGGAGCCCCAAAACTATGTCGTAAGTCTGTTCAATCCCTTAGCATCTCCCTGAACACGAACTGTACTGCAAGTTAGAGAAACCTGTTCCAGTCTACAGTCATTTTCTTCGTGGGTCACATCCTTTCACCCCAATGCATAACCATGGACTCAAAGAAAGTGCACTGTTGCTGAATAGCCCTGACTGTGCTCCCTCAAACCCCTACAGCGATTTTTGGGCTTCTTCCAACTTATGCTGCTATTTCATCAGGGACTACAGCCAGACTGCTACTTCTGTCACCTTCTTCACCATATCACCTACCTTGCACAAGTTCAACTTCGCACAGCACCCTTATGGAGTAGGAGACAGGAGCTACTCACCAATAAGTAGACCTTGGTTGAATGGAGACATTGGCTGACGGGAAACACCGAACCCATCCTGACCACCAGAACCTCATATCCATACAACAGATCCTCCAACTCAACTCACGTCAGGCTTGCTGGGTCCACCCTTTCCAGCAATTCTACTTCACCATCTCCTACCAATCCAGCTCCAAGAACACTAAGGCAGACATCCCACCACCATATCTCGATGCAGCTGAAACTGAGGTCAACCCCCAGCCTTCCAGATCCTCGTCCAGATCATCTGGGATCTTGAGAACCATATCTGCCAGGCCCTACAGCACGAGTTTGCTCCCTCTCACACACCTGACGACCGCACATAGCTGCAAACTCTGAGCGACTCCAGTGGGCTCACTACTCGCCGCTCCCTGGCTGTCCAGGCACACCACGGACTCTGGATTTACTGCGATGCTGGCCCACCATGATTGCAGATGTGTGTCTGTTCATCATTGCCTGCCCTCAGAGTGCCCAGTCCATTTCCTCCAACCAGAGGCCACCCCTACTAGTCCCCTACTACCCTGTGGCTCCACATCACCATGGATTTCATCATAGCTTTGCCACCTTCTGATGGGGCCACAGTGATCATGACAGTGGTGGACTGGTTCTCCAAGGAAGCCACTTCATTGTCCCCTCCAAACTTGTCAGCCACTGAAATGGTGGACCTGGTTCAACACGTGGCTTGCCTCCATGGTTTCCCTCAGGACATTGAATCAGACTGGGGTCCACAATTCCTCTTTGGGTGAGCCTCAGATCCCTCCTCTACCTCGGTGAGTTTGTCCTCTGCCTATCATCCGCAGACCAACAGTCAATCAGAAAGAGTAAATCAGCAAATGGAGAAGTTTCCGTGGTGCTTTGCTGCCTCTGACCTCCCACCTGGATGTAGTATCTGCTCTGAGCCGAGCTGTCCCACAACCTACACACCACCTTTTGAAGTGCTTCATGACTTCTGTCATGTATTGAAATGGCAAGGTCATTCAATGTAGTTTGACACTTATCAAGTACAGTGATGATGTCATCAGTCTGGGACAGAACAGCACGTGAGATAAGGGAGTATGGAAGCAAGGATGGAAAACAAAGACACGTTCAGAGCATGAGATGTCATGCATTTATGTGCTCTCTAGTTAAGTACTAAGATAGGTTGCAAAAACTCAGCAGTGGCGACGAAGATACGGACTTTGAAAGTAAACTTAATGTTAGGTGATGGGAATGGAGAAATCTGGGATCCAACACTTTCAATGTTTTAAAGAGCCAATTACTATGCCTGAGGTGGACGTGGTGGCTCAACTCATTTGAACTTTATCCAACAGTAAAGGACTGATACTGGACGATAATGTAACAGATAATTCACAACAAATGAGGAGAGCACTACTTTTGCACCTTGCAGGACCAGATGTGCAGGATATATTCTCAACACTGTCAAACACGGGACAAGACAGACTACATGGCAGCAGTGGATGTGCTGAATGCTTACTTCACTCCCCAGGTCAACATTACATTTGCCCAGCACCATTTTCATCAGCTTGCCCCAAAACAAAGTGAGACGGTTCAACAGTTCTCTACGCGCCCTCGACAGGCAGCAAAATACTGTAAGTTCTAATTGACACAGGCAACTAAATCAGTGATGCCATAGTGGGAAAATGGAACTCAGTCTGTGTGTGGAGAAATTGCAGGGTCTAATGCTTGCCCACACACTGGAAATAACGGCACATTGTGAAAAAGTAGAGGTACATTTGTCAGCCATGTCACTCCAAGGAATCCAGCCAAAGACTGTGGGGCGTGTTTCACACCGTGAGGACACAACACATGGCAAAAAGACAGGGGAAAGGAAAGTTTACTAATACAAATGAAAGGAAATGCTACAGATATGGAAACAGATCACCTGGGTAGAGACCCAAAATGCCCAGCTCATGGATAGACGTGCAGATAACGCACTGGAAAGGACCGCTTTGCAAAAATGGGCCAGACAAAAGGATTAAACATACAAAACGTGAACCATGTTGAGGATGAACAGAAGGAATTTGCGTTTGTTGTTCAGGAGAGAGTCACCTGAAAAATTACCTTTTGTGTAGGGAGTGCAAATCTGTGCATGTTAGTAGGTTCAGGATACTGGGTGAAAATGTGTGGGAAGAACTTGTCGGAGAAGATAAAGTGTCATTCATATATTCCTAAGCAGAAGAGAAATCTGTACCCATATTCATCCAGCACATCACTGGGGGTTGAGGTAAGTATTGGAAACAGCACAGACTAGGCAGAGTTCATTGTGATAAAAGGCAGTAGTGATCCACTCCTAGGTAGAGAAACAGCCACAAAGCTGGGTGTGTTAAAGTTTGGAAAATATGTGTCAGTTGTTAAAGAGTCACTTAAACTGCAGTACCCAAAAGTATTTGAAGGGGTAGGAAAGCTGAACACTAAGCAGGTCAGTTTCTACATTGAACCAAAACTAAAGCTTCTAGTCCAGCCACTCAGACACATACCTTACAACTTGAGGGAGGATGTTGAGGGAAAAAAAAATTGAACAGCTAATGAAATTGGACATTATTGAGAAAGTTGAAGGCCCAGCTCCTTGGGTTAACCAGGTAGTAATTTACCAGAACCCAACAAGGACATCAGAATGTGCCGAGACATGAGAAGGGCAAACAAAGCAATTGTGAGGGAGAGATATCCCATTCCAACTGTACATGTGTTGCAAGGACGTGGCTGGGAACGAACCCAAGTGCAGGACACAGATGCTGAGGCAGAGTCATTAGGCATAGCACCACTGCGAACGGGGAGCCGATATCCAGGAGATGATGCGAAGTTTAACTAACAGTTCTCAGGAATAAGAAACAAGGTTTACTCTCACAAGAGTCGACCAATGAACTGGCCGCTTCTTGCTGTGGTCACAGGGTTTTTATCCTGCAGTTTGATGGGAAGCAGGTGCGTGTAGTTAGTGGTACCTGGGAATGATTGGAATCTAAATGAGGTGATCGAGGCCCAAATCCTGAGCCAAATGCCAAGGTGGGGGATTGCCAGACCGGACTATGACAGTACCCTCCCCCCTCAATGGGAGCCTCCAGGCGATCCTCCCAGCCTGTCCGGATGGTCCCGATGAAAATCCTGGATAAGGGAAGGGTCGAGGATAAAGGAGCGGGGGACCCAGGAACGCTCTTCTGGACCATACCCTTCCCAGTCCACCAGATATTGGAGACCCTTGGCCCGACTGCGCACATCCAGTAGTCGTCGGACGGTGTATGCGGTATGGTTGTCGATGATACGGCAGGTGGGGGAATCTCGGCAGAGGGACACAAAGGGCTGATGGAAATTGGCTTTAACTGAGACACATGAAAGGTTGGGTGGATGTGCATCGATCTAGGCAGCTTTAGGCGGACCACTGTGGGATTGATTACCCTTTCAACCTTGAACGGTCCCAGGAAGCGAGGGGCGAGTTTTCTACGTTCGTTCTTGAGCGGGATGTCCTTGGAGGCTAGCCACACCATGTGCCCAGGTTGGTACTCCGACGCCGGGATGCGGTGTCCGTCAGCCGTCTTCTTATTTCGATTTGTTGATTTGAGTAGGGCCGTGCGCGTCTCCTCCCAAATCTTAAGGCACCGATTAATATGGTCCTGAACCGACGGTACTGCAATCTCTTCTTCTTGCGCGGGAAACAGCGGGGTTTGGTACCCAAGGGAGCACTCGAACGGAGACCTTCCTATGGCAGAGCTCACCAGAGAGTTGTGGGCGTACTCAACTCACGGGAGGTGGTCGCTCCAGGTCGATGGGTTGTTTGCCGTTACGCAACGAAGCGTCGCCTCCAGGTCTTGGTTTGCCCGTTCCGTCTGCCCGTTCGTCTGGGGGTGGAAGCCGGATAACAGGCTGACCGATGCGCCCAAGGCTTGGAAGGTCTTCCATACTTGCGAGACAAACTGGGGACCTCGATCGGAGGCGATTTCCGCGGGCATTCCGTGGAGGCGGAAGACGTGGCGGATGAGACGATCTGCGGTTCCCTGACAGGAAGGAGGTTTAGGGAGGGCCACAAAGTGCACCGCCTTGGAGAATCGGTCTACCACGGTGAGTACGGTGGTGTTTCCGCGGGAAGGTGTAGACCGGTGATGAAGTCTAAGGTGATGTGTGACTAGGGGCGACAAGGGACAGGTAGAGGACGAAGTAGCCCCGCAGGTGGTCGATGAGAGACCTTTCCCCGGGCACAGATGGAACAAGCTGAGACATAAGAACGGGTGTCCCCCTCCATGGACGGCCACCAAAAGTGCTTCCTCAGTAGAGCCAGGGTCCGAGCACTCCCGGGGTGGCAGGCGAACCGGGATGTGTGTCCCCATTGGAGAACCTGGGACTGACGGAGGCAGGCACGTACAGGCGATCGCCGGGTCCATTGCCAGGGTCGGGGTCGTCCCGCTGGGCTTTCTTTACTTAGAGCCTGGATCTCCCAAGTGAGGGTGGCAACCACGCAGGAAGGTGGGAGGATAGTCTCAGGACTGGAGGTGTCATGCTGGCGGGACAGCGCGTCCGACTTCCCGTTCTTGGATCCTGGACGGTACACGAGGGTAAACCTGAACCGGCCAAAGAATAATTCCCAACGGGCCTGGTGAGAATTCAGGCGTTTGGCGTTCTGGATATATTCAAGGTTCTTATGGGGGTCTGTCCAGACGATGAACGGGTGTTCCGCCCCCTCCAACCAGTGTCTCCATTCTTCCAACGCCAATTTGACCGCCAGTAGCTCCCGGTTCCCCACGTCATAATTTAGTTCAGCGGGAGACAGTCGGCGAGAGAAGGCGGCACCGGGATGTAGTTTCTGATCCGGGCCCGAACGTTGGGACAGTATCATTCCCACCCCGGAGTCGGAGGCGTCAACCTCCACAATGAATTGACAGGAGGGTCCGGTTGAATCAGAACGGGAGCAGACGTGAAGCGCCTCTTTAGTTCCGCGAATGCTGAGTCCGCCTCGGAGTTGCAAAGGAAAGGTGCGACAGGTGAGGTAAGTCGGGTCAGAGGAGCCGCCACCTGACTGAAGTTTCTGATGAACCGGCGATAGAAGTTCGCAAACCCCAGGAACCGTTGGAGTTGCTTGCGGTCCGTGGGTTTGGGCCACTCCGTCACAGCCCGGATCTTCTCGGGATCAGCTCTCACCTGTCCGCTCTCGATGATATAACCTAGGAAGCTGACCGAGGGGACGTGGAATTCGCACTTCTCCGCCTTTGCGAGCAACTTATTCTCCCCCAGTCTCTGCAGGACTTGACGGACATGAAGAACGTGTTGCTGGGGACTGCTGGAAAAGATTAGGATGTCATCCAGATAGACAAACACAAAGCGGTTAATAAAGTCTCTTAGTACATCGTTAATCAAGGCTTGAAAGACTGCAGGGGCATTGGTGAGGCCAAAAGGCATGACCAAGTACTCGAGGTGGCCTAAAGGGGTATTGAATGCCGTCGTCCACTCGTTCCCCTCCCTTATTCGGACCAGATGGTAGGCGCTTTGTAGGTCCAACTTCGAGAAGATGGTGACTCCGTGAAGTGGTTCAAACACAGAACTTATCAGAGGCAGTGGGTACTTGTTCTTTATGGTTATATGATGACCGCCGCGAGAGATTCACTGATGTAGCCCTCCATTGCTTCCCTCTCTGGCCGGGACAAGTTATACAGCCGACTGTGGGCACAGGAGCTCCGGGGAGAAGGTCGATAGCACAATCCTGTGGTCCGTGCGGAGGCAGGGAAAGGGCGCGTTGTTTAAGAAACACGTGTCCCAGGTCGTGGTACTCCGCTGGAACCCTGGACAAGTCAGGGGGTTCAACTGCAGGTGAGGTCAAGGTGGTTTTCACAGGGGAAAGGGCCGACTGCAGACAGGTGGAGTGACAAAGCAGACTCCAGCTGGCTATCCTCCCGGTGGACCAATCAATGCAAGGGTTGTGGCGGCTCAACCATGTGTACCCAAGAACTATTGGGGCTTGAGGGGAGGAGATCAAGTTAAATTGTACCTGTTCCCGATGGTTCCCCGAGAGAATCAAAGACAGTGGTGGGGTACAGTGAGTGATTCGGGCCAGAAGTCTTCCGTCCAGTGCCCGGGCTACCAGAGGGGTAGTCAACGGCTCTCGAGAAATTCCGGCCTGGGTTGCTATATCTACATCCAACAGATTCCCCTCAGCACCGGAGTCTATCAAGGCAGACAAGGACTGGGACTGTTGGTTGTAGCTTACAGTGGCTTGGACTTGCATCCGGGATTGGGGGACAGAAGGGAATGTGGTCTGACTCACCAGGGTCTCCCTTTCTACTGGTGAGCCCTCCCCTTTTGGCCGAAGGGAGCAGGTGTCACGAAAATGGCCGGACTTACCGCAATAGAAACAATCCCCTGCTCTTAATCTCCGGAGCCGCTTGAAGGGAGAGAGACGGCTCCGTCCCAACTGCACTGGTTCCTCTTCCGGGCTGGTGGAAACGGCTGGGCCGGATGCTATTCTACGAGTGGGAGGAGGAGAGGAGATGGTAAAGCATGCCGTGGGGTGGCCAAAGGACGACCGGTTCTCTCCCTCTGTCGATCTCGGAGTCGGTTGTCCAGCCTGGTGGCTAGGGAGATCAATGAATCCAGGCTGTTAGTGTCATCCCCAGCCGCCAACTCGTCCTTTACCTTGTCGCAGAGGCCTTGCCGGAATACCTCCTGGAGTGCCTCATCATTCCAGCCCGAGTCGGCCGCTAGCGTCCGGAACTCCACGGAGTATTCTGCAACACTACGTGAGCCTTGATGGAGGGTGAGTAGCCGCTTAGCGGCATCTTTACCGCAGACGGGATGGTCAAAAATCTTCCTTATTTCTGAGATGAAGGTGGGGAAGGAAGAGCAGATCTCCGGCTGACTATCCCAGATCGCGGTAGCCCACGCTAAGGCATTTCCTCGTAACAACCCCATAATGTAAGCTATTTTAGATCTGTCCGTGGCGTACGTGGATGGCCGCTGCTCGAACACCAGGGAGCATTGTAGCAGAAAAGCCCGGCACTTCCCCAGATCTCCAGCGTAGGGTTCTGGTTCAGGGACGCACGGCTCCCTTAGCGGACGTGTTGTTGACGCCTCGGGCGTCGCCACCACAGGCTGTCTGGGCTGGTCAGACGGAGTTCCCGGAGTCGACGGGGTAAGATGGGTGTTTACTCGGTCGACCTGTTCACTGACCTTTCTTACGTCTACTGACAGGCAACGGAGGTTTTCCATGACTTCCCGGAGCAGCCGATCGTGCAAGCCCCATAGGGAATCCTGTTGGCGAGGGCTTGTTGCAGAGGATTCGTGTTCGTTGGGTTCATGTTGGCCAGTTCGTTCTCTTGCAAGGACGTGGCTGGGGACGAACCCACGTGTAGGAAACAGATGCTGAGGCAGAGTCGTTAGGCGTAGCACCTCCGCGAACGGAGAGCCAATATCCAGGAGACGATGCGAAGCTTAGAACTAACAAGTCTCAGGAATAGGAAACAAGGTTTTACTCTCGACCAACGAACTAGCGCCTTCTTCTGTCTGTCTGTTTGTATCTTGTTTTACGGCGGTTGGCATCCAGCTTCATGGTGCATTACCGCCAACCTCTGCTCCGGAATGTGCACTAGACATACATTCTAAATCCCTTCACCCAATCACACACACACACACACACACACACACACACACACACACACACACATTACCCTCCCATCTTTGACCTTCCTAGTACCCTATTCCTGTTTATCCATCATATCCTTTAAAAAAAAACCCTGTACCCCTTAAAAACGCTAAAAATACCCGGACTTGTGCTCTCTCACCCATGCCCAGCAACCCTTCTAATGTGAATTCCTGCTCCCTGAACTCCCTTAATTTAATTCTCACCATCTCTCTCTGTATCCCATACTTCCTGCAACACAAAACTACATGATCTACTGACTCTAGTGCCTTCTTGCTGTGGTCACATGGTTTTTATCCTGCAGTTTGATGGGAAGCAGGTGCGTGCGTTAGTGGTACCTGGGAATGATTGGAATCTAAATGAGGTGATCGAGGCCCAAATCTTGAGGCAAATGGAAAGGTGGGGGATTGCCAGACCGGACCATGACAACATGAGATACTACAGGGTATGAATAGAGTTGCAGTGTTTAGCAAACGAGATTTGAAATAGGGCCATCACCAGTTAGAACTAACTCCTGAATCTGAGAGATAACCACATTTTCTGTGCATAATGGGGTGCATAGGTACAGGAGACTGACATTCATCAGCCAGTGAGCAGTACCAGCATGAGATAGCAAATGCTTTAGCTGGAATTGAAGGAATTGAGAACATCTCAGATGATGTGATTGTACATGCATCTAACCAAAAACTGCACAATGAGAGTCTGCATGCTGTCTTAAAGAGACTTGCAGAATGTGGACTGACACTAAACCCGGAGAAATGTCAGTTCAACATGGACGGACTAGTTTTCATGGGAACTCTCTTGTCACAGAAAGGCATCAGACCACCTGAGGATAGAGTGTGGTCAGTAATGGAGGCTCGTGAACCATAAAATGCCACAGAAGTGAAGAGATTCCAGGGTCTTGTTGGCCACAGCAGCAGATGCATACCACAGTTTGCAGCTTTGTTAGAACCACTGAGACAAATGGCCAGGAAGGACACCTAGTTCAAGTTTGGAGGACAGCAGAAGCAAGCATTCAAAGTCCTTAAAGAGGAGCTAGCAAGAGCAGGTACATTGGCCTGTTTGTAGACGCTCCAACTAAAATAACAGCAGATGCCAGTCCAGTCGGACTGGAGGCAGTACCCATGCAACAGCAAAATGAAGAAATGGTCCCTGTATGTTGTGTGAGTCATAGTCTCACAGACTGTGAATGGAAATATTCACAAATACTCATCCTTATTTGTACGGGAGAAAATTTGACCTGATTACAGATCACAAACCTTTGGAGATGATTTACAGCCCGTGATCTAAACCATGCACACACATAGAGCAGTGGGTCTTGAGATTGCAACCATATGACTACAGAGTCACACATGGGCCAGGAAAACAGAGCATTGAAGACCCACTGTCGGGGCCACTGGGAGAGACTGCTCAGGAAGAGAGACACAAGCATGATTCAGAGGAGTGTGTCTTGTTCATAAAGCCCTGACAACACGAGAGGTGGAGAGAGCACCAGCCACAGATCCAGAGCTGTAGGAGGTGCGTAAAGCCATCATGAATAACCACTTCGAGAACTGTAAGGCATATGCACCCATTGCAAATGAACTGTGTGTAGTGGGTCATCTTATCCTCAGAGGGACACGGATTGTGTTACCTAACACCTTGCACACACGGGCACTCCTACAGCTCACGAAGGACACTTGGGAATAGTTGGTACAAAACAGCATCTCAGAACCAAGGTTTGGGGCCTGCTATGGATAAAGCAGCTGAGAAATACTGCAAAGCTTGTCACGGCTGTCAAACTGTATCTAGACCTGACCCTCCAGAATCACTAAAACTGACACTGTTATTGAATGGTCCTTGGCAGCAGGTAGCTGTTGATTTGTCTGGACCATTACCAACAAACCATTCCATTCTAGTAGGAGTTGATTACTACAGCCGATTTTAGGAATATGATATTTTGACCTCTACAACTGCAGAGAGAGCTACTGACAGTCTGGAGAACATTTTCAGTAGACATGGACTGCCCATATCTATCAAAACAGATAATGGACCCCAATTCAGATCTGAACAGTTCAAGGAATATTATGAGAGTAATGGAATTAAACACCTGGAAACAACGCCAAAGTGAGCTCAGGTAAATGCTGAAGTGGAGCCACAATGCATTGTTGTTGAAAAGGATTAGGATTGCTTGAGCAGAAGGACTTGACTGGAAACGTGAACTGAGAAAGGATGTGACTGTGTATAGATGTGTGGAACATGCCACCACAGGGAAAAATCCTGCTGAATTTCTCTACAACTGAAAAATGGGGGTGGGGGGGGGGTAGTTACCAGACATCAAGGAGGTACACACAGCAGAACTGGAATTGCGAGATCGGGATGCAGAACAAAAAGGAAAGTAAAAGCTGTAAGCAGATGATCAAAGAGGAGCACAAGAGTCTACAGTAAAAGTTGGGGACACTGTGCTTATCCAGCAAGAAAAAGTAGACAGATTCACCACACTTTCAACACAACACCACATAGGGTGGTGAGGAAAACAGGAAATCAAGTGGTAGTTGAATCTCCAACTGGAGTGCAGTATGCAAAGAGCACCACACATGTAGAAAAGTTCAACACGAGAGAATTTTGACAAACAGGAGGAAATTCACGGATTCGACAATGTGGTACCGGGACGGGAGGACAATATGATGGACAGTTACAGCCAAGCTCAGGATCACAGTGAGCTAAAGCTATTATCAGACATTGAAAACAAAGAGAAACTGTTTGAGAAACCTCAAAGGGTTAGAAAACAACCTCTGAAGTTTAACAATTTTCTATTGAAGTAGAGCTTTAAGTTATGGGTTTTGAAACAATGAAAACTGTTGTAAGTTGAAAATGAAGTTTTCATTTCCGGTGTTATCGTTGTTAAAACAGAAAATGTGTTGGTTATAGTCATGCATATCAGAGAATATGTGTTGAATTGAAATGGTTAAATCTGTGAGCTGAATGTGTTCTAAAATATTGAAGTTCTTTTCTCAAGAAAGGAAGGATGTCTTGTATTGAAATGGTAAGGTCAGTTAATGTAGTTTGACGTGATGATGTAATCAGTCTGGGACAGAACAACACATGATGTGAGGGAGCATGGAAGCAAGAATGAGAAATAAACACACATTCAGAGCATGAAGCGTTGAGTTTTGATATAGGCACTATCTAATTAAGTACTAAGATAGATTGCAAATGCACAATAGCTGCCATCCTTTGTTGTTCCCTGCATTGGAGCAATGGTTCAGGTTCCATCTGCAAGGGCCTGGTACACCAAGCCATAATGCTTGGAAGAGGGCCATCCTAGCTGTCAATTTCATCTTGTAGCCATCGCACTGGACCCATCTGCATCATCCTGGGCCACTGGGTGCCGGCTGTAGGAGGGGGTTTCCTGTCAGGCCTGCACAGGCGGGTACCTCCTAGTCTCCATCCAGCTAACAGGAATCACCTGCCAATCATTTCCAACTCATCACCTGCAGCCTATTAAACCCAATTCTCATCCTCAGTCCTTTGCTCACCCGTCATACCAGCCAGCCTCAAACCTGTTGCTCCTAGCCTTCAGTTACCTTGTTACCTGTGAGTTTTGCATCTGTTCTCTTGTTTTGAAGCCCCTCGTGGCTTGATATTTTGTAGTTTACTAGTAAGATATTATTGACTGCTAAATTGTCCCTGCTGCCCTACTTTTGGGTCAAGCCTCCTCTACATTTCCTGACAGACTCTGAATGAATTACTGTTGCAATGTTCCTTTTTCTGGTTACTGAGACAAAAGAGTCTTGTTTCTATTTCATGTACAAACTACGTCAAGCATTCATGATATTTAAATCACCCGGGACTATCCTTAAATATTATCATTATCCTTAAATGATTTTCCTTTCAGAGGAAGTAGCCAGTAGCTACACCATCAGTGAATTTAATCTTCAGTCAAAATGTTTACAACCCTGGACTATGTAACTTATCTTCTTAACTTAATGTTTTTCACTTTGTTATTATTCTCTGCTGCTGCTCATCCCCACTGAACCAGATGGAAATCTATCCAGTGCTCCAATTATCTTGAATGTAGCTTACTCATTACTGTTATACAAACCCAATGAGGAAAAGAGTCGCATTCCATTAACTTTGTCATTTTTTGTTATCTAATAGTTTTTATTAGACCATAAGAAAAAGGAGCAGAAGTCGGCCATTCGACCCATCGAGTCTGCTCCGCCATTTTATCATGAGCTGATCCATTCTCCCATTTAGTCCCACTCCCCCGCCTTTTCACCATAACCTTTGATGCCCTGGCTACTCAGATACCTATCAATCTCTGCCTTAAATACACCCAGTGACTTGGCCTCCACTGCTGCCCGTGGCAACAAATTCCATAGATTCACCACCCTCTGGCTAAAAAAATTTCTTCGCATTTCTGTTCTGAATGGGTGCCCTTCAATCCTTAAGTCATGCCCTCTCGTACAAGACTCCCCCATCATGGGAAACAACTTTGCCACATCCACTCTGTCCATGCCTTTCAACATTCGAAATGTTTCTATAAGGTCTCCCCTCATTCTTCAAAACTCCAAGGAATACAGTCCAAGAGCGGACAAACGTTCCTCATATGTTAACCCTCTCATTCCCGGAATTATTATGGTGAATCTTCTCCGTACCCTCTCCAAGGTCAGCACATCCTTTCTTAAATAAGGAGACCAAAACTGCCCACAGTACTCCAAGTGAGGTCTCACCAGCACCTTATAGAGCCTCAACATCACATCCCTGCTCCTATACTCTATTCCTCTAGAAATGAATGCCAACATTGCATTCGCCTTCTTCACTACCGACTCAACCTGGAGGTTAGCCTTAAGGGTATCCTGTACAAGGACTCCCAAGTCCCGTTGCATCTCAGAACTTTGAATTCTTTCCCCATTTAAATAATAGTCTGCCCGTTTATTACTTCTGCCAAAGTGCATAACCGTACACTTTCCAACATTGTACTTCATTTGCCACTTCTTTGCCCATTCTTCCAATCTATCCAAGTCTCTCCGCAGACTCTCCGTTTCCTCAGCACTACCGGCCCCTCCACCTATCTTTGTATCATCAGAAAACTTAGCCACAAAGCCATCTATTCCATAATCCAAATCGTTTATGTACAATGTAAAAAGAAGCGGCCCCAACATGGACCCCTGTGGAACACCACTGGTAACCGGCAGCCAACCAGAATAGGATCCCTTTATTCCCACTCTCTGTTTCCTGCCAATCAGCCAACACTCTATCCACATATGTAACTTTCCCATAATCCCATGGGCTCTTATCTTGTTAAGTAGCCTCATGTGTGCCACCTTGTCAAAGGCCTTCTGAAATCCAAATATACAACATCCACTGCATCTCCCTTGTCTAGCCTACTGGTAATTTCCTCAAAAAATTGTAATAGGTTTGTCAGGCAGGATTTTCCTTTAAGGGATCCATGCTGAGTTCTGCCTATCTTGTCATATGCCTCCAGGAACTCTGTAACCTCATCCTTGACAATCGACTCCAAAACCTTCCCAAACACCGATGACAAGCTAACAGGTCTATAATTTCCTTTTTTCTTCCTTGCCCCCTTCTTAAATAGTGGAGTGACATTTGCAATCTTCCAGTCCTCCGGAACCATGCCAGAATCTATCGACTTTTGAAAGATCATCGCTAATGCCTCCGCAATCTCCACAGCTACTTCCTTCAGAACACGAGGGTGCATTCCATCTGGACCGAGAGATTTATCGACCTTTAGTCTATTCAGCTTCCTGAGTACTTTCTCTGTGGTAATTGTGACTGCGCACACTTCTCTTCCCTGCCACCCTTGAGTGTCCGGTATACTGCTGATGTCTTCCTCAGTGAAAACTGATGCAAAATACTCGTTCAGTTCCTCTGCCATCTCCTTATCTCCCATTACAATTTCTCCAGCATCATTTTCTATCATTCCTATATCTACTCTCACCTGTCTTTTACTCTTTATATACTTGAAAAAGCTTTTAGTATCCACTTTGATATTATTTGCTAGCTTCCTTTCATAGTTAATCTTTTCTCTTTTAATGACCTTCTTAGTTTCCTTTTGTAAGGTTTTAAAAACTTCCCAATCCCCTGTCTTCCCACTAATTTTTGCTTCCTTGCATACCCTCTCCTTTGCTTTAACTTTGGCTTTGACCGCTCTTGTCAACCACAGTTGCATCCTTTTTCCATTTGAAAATTTCTTCTTTTCTGGAATATACCTGTTTTGCACATTCCTCATTTCTCACATAAACTCCAGCCACTGCTGCTCTGCTGTCTTTCCCGCCAGTGTCTCTTTCCAGTCAACTTTGGCCAGTTCCTCTCTCATGCCACTGTAATTTCCTTTACTCCACTGAAACACCGACACATCAGATTTCCACACATACCAACACATCAGATTTATTGATTCATGTGTAAGCCCTGAATCACTACTTCTACATTGTCCCTAATTTCTCACTATTTAGAAACTATGACCAGAAATTCTGTCACATAATGTAACATATTTGTACACCACCATCGTTGAAAATGTCCTTAAATTGAATCCATCTTGATAGTCTACATACACACTGATGCTGTTGGATATGGGTGGTAATGTCAAATGCACACTGAAGCAGGAATTAACCAGTGGATTGAGATCTATTTTGCTCAATACAGGGCTGTTGCCAGAGAAACTAAAGTCTCCTACACATATGAGATGGGTCCTTCTTTAAAGAGGTGTTCTTAATGCTTTCAATAACACCTCTTCCCATCCATTCAAAGAGGTTCTACTCCTCCCTGGTCCTTACCCCGAAAGTAGACATAATTTACAACCTCAACACTTACTAAACCTAATCTATACAGCTGGCGGCCCCCTTTCTCCTACTTCCCAAGTGACTTTTCCAGGAAGTCAGCAATGACAAAGCTTGGGAAATGTGCATGCAAAGTATGCAAACTTTTATGTCCATCATACATAACATTTTGGACCATAGCTGGGGAGTCCATACAAAACTATCATGGGCTCTGTGCACAGCATAGCTTCAGTGATCCATTTTAGACACAAGACAATTTTCAGACCCATCTACCTTTCTGATATCCAAAGCAAAAGCCCCACATTTTCCTCTGTTGTCTTTTCATTCACTCAGTGTATCAATGTCTTTTACTACCTTCTGCTCCCACCTGCACTATTTATCCTGATAGCAAGGTGACAGCAACTTGGGCTTCTCTATTTAGAGTCATAGTCTTTCAGCAGGAAAACAGGTCCTTTAGCACAACTTGTCCTTGCACCTACTCTGGATGCTGTTGAGGGAAAGCAGCATTCATCGTTGGAGCTCCCCACCACCCAGGTCATGCTCTCTCCTCACTGCCCCCATCGGGTGGAGGGTACAGGGGCCTCAGGACTCACACTGCCAGGTTCAGGAAGAGTTGCTACCCCACAGCCATCAGGCTCTTGAACAGGAGGGGATGAGTACACTCACTTGCCCATCCATTGCATTATACCCACAACCAATGCCCTCACTTTAAGGACTGTTTATTTTCTTACCTCATGTCCTCGTTATTTATTGCTATTTATCTATATTAGTGTTTGCACAGTTTGTTGTCTTCTGCACTCTAATTGATCTTTCATCGATCGTGTTATAGTTACTATTCTATAGATTTGAGGAGAATGCCCACAGGAAAATGAATATGGTGACATAAACGTACTTTGATAATAAAATTTACTTTGAACTTTGATCAAGTATTCTACCTGAGTAGGTCCCATTTGCCTACATTGGCCCATATCCCTCTAAATCCCTCCTACCATGTACCTTCCGATATGTCTTTTAAACATTTTAATTTTACTTAGAGATACAGTGTGGACCAAGCCCTTCTGGGACAACAAGTTGTGTCACCATGTAAACAGATTGCCCCTCAGTTCTCTTTGATCCTGTCCCCTCTCACCATAGACTTATGCCTTCCAGTTTTAAACTCCCCTCCCCTGGGAAAATGGGTAGCGGGGTGGAGATAAATATCTTTCAAAGGAACTAGAAAGTGCTCCTTCCCTCCGCAAGCCTGCAGGTCACCCTTGGGTAAGGTGTAGCACCTGCTTAGCTGCCCCCCCACCCCCGATCAGGGTCACATGAAGCCATGGAGCAACTGGTGCATAGCACAAATCCTGGTTGTGTGACTACCGATGCTAAGCAGACAACTCTGAAAAGTATTGATAGTAGCTGGGGGTCACCGTAAAGACACTGCCCAGAAGAAGACAACGGCCAACCACTTCTGTACAAAAATATAGCAGGAACAATCATGGTCATGGAAAGATCAGGAATGCACATGTCATATAACATGGCAGATGACGAACAAACAAACCCTGGGGAAAAGAGTGCGGCCAAGCACATAGACCAGGATGAGAGAAAAACCTGACATTACTATTATAAAATAATAATATTATTATTTAATATTCTCAAAATGGGGTTAGAAACAGAATGGACTGTTCCTAACCACATTTTTGATAATAAGAAATAATGAACTTTTTTATGAAGTGCTTTGTGAAAAGTTCAACATGCATGAACATTTTCCCAAATAGACTCCCATTAGTCTTTAATCTGAATACCATTGTTCAGGGTTTTTGTTCACAAAGAGAAGCCATACATAAAGGTTATCATGCACCTCCAACTTTTGAATTCTGTGGGATTCATATAAAGCTAAACATGCACACATCAGGTCTTCACCACATTCCACTGTTATACTTTTCATGTAGAGAAGTGATTTTTAGTGATAAACATGAATTATATCACTGCCACATATTAAAGACATCTGATTTTTGGAACAAATAGGTTTAATTGCAGAACATGCTGGTCCACTGCTGGCATCAATGCAGCATCTCATCTGCTGGTCTCTTCGTCATGAGTTCAGGCAGTGCCAACTACTTGTCAATGAGGGTATCCTAGTCAAACCTGGACATAAACTTGACTACTGCAAATACTCTACTTGGTGCAACTGCTTAGCAATTCACATCCTCAGGACATCCCAAAGTGCTTTGTAGGCAAGGTAGTCACAGATGTAAGTCAGAAAAGCAGCGTTCGCCGTGTGAAAAGAAGGGCTCCCCAAGAGACATTAGATAAGAAATATTGAACCGAATGTCAAACTAAACTCCCAACTCTTCACTAGTGTCAGAGGGTGTTTTGCATCTGCTTAAGAATGCAGATGTTGCCTCAATTCAATATTTCATCTGAAATTATACGGTTCAATAATAACACAGAAGAAAGTTTCAATCTCAAACAAGCCACAGAGATTTAAATGTGCAGCAGGGTTATGTAGTGACAGAAGTTTTAAATCTGATATTGTTGCCCATTGCTGATGAACGTGCCATTCATCAAAGACCAGACAACTATATAGCCTAGTCAACAACTGCTTACTGTGTCTTTATTTCTTCTTTCAAGCTGTACATTGTGTAATTTTTTTCATAGTTTGTGGCCATTTGAGAACAGATAACAAAAACACTAACAGTTTTTATCAAAAGCAACAGGAATTCTGCAGATGCTGGAAATTCAAGCAACATACATCAAAGTTGCTGGTGAACGCAGCAGGCCAAGCAGCATCTATAGGAAGAGGTGCAGTCGACGTTTCAGGCCGAGACCCTTCGTCAGGACGTACGATGTATGTTGCAGTTTTTATCAAATGCAGATTTTGAAGTTGCATTTATTTGATCGTCATGAGCCTGTGTCATAACCTCCTTCAAAAAAATATATCAGATGGTCAAAATCAGAGTTGAACATAATTAAGTAAATAAATAAAAGACAAAAAAGGATTTCTTTTGAGAGGGTATACATGTGTCAACATTAATACTGGTGGAGAGGCTGTAGAAACTTACTCTCAGAAGGTTCTGTGGCAGAGAATGGAAGGGAAAGTTGCCCTGGGTTTGTCTAGGTTTCTAGTTGGATTTCATTCTGAAGGCATCTCTGTCTCAAGTAATAAGAACGAGGAGGTCAACAGAAATACAACAATGGTTTCTCACCTCAGTCTGCACTTGACCAATTTCCTTTTTCTGTCCTTCTTGTGTGTCTGTTCTGCTTGTTCTTGTTCCACTCTGTGCCCTTATTCCTGCCTCTGTCATGATTCTGCCCCTATCAATGTCCCTGCCTTTATCTGTACCTGTCCTTCTTACTGTTCCTGACTCTGTAGATTGACTTTGCAACCACTTACCATAAGTAATCTTGACATCCTGACTGGCTGCATCACAGCCTGATTTGGGTCCTCTAATGCACAGGACTGCTAGAGACCGCAGAGGCCCAGCCAGTCTATCATGGACAGTCCTCCCTGACACTGAGAATATCTTCAAGAGGCAGTTCCTCAGGAGGTTGCATCCGTTATTCAAGACCCTGGCCATTGGGGACGTGCCCTCTTCACCTTACCACTGTCAAGGAGGAGTACAGGAGCCTGAAGACACACACTCAACGTTTTAAGAACAGACTCTTTCTTTCCACTATTAGATTTCTGAATGGTCCATAAGGCTTACGAACTCTATCTCATTACTCATCATTTGTATTACGTATTTATTTTTGTAACAGTCATTTTTATGTATTGCAAAGTACTGCTGCCATGAATCAAAATCGAATCAAATCAAGTTTAATTATCATTCGGACCATACATGAATACAACTGAATGAGACAGCTTTCCTCTGGGGCCAAGGTGGAAAACATTCAAACATGCAGAACTAGTCAGTAACGTAATTCGAAATAGTGAGCAATGAAATACTGGAAGAAAAATCAGATATAGTTCAAGACCCTGAATGATGATGTCTGACAATTGATCGTACAGACTCCCCTATTCTCTCAGCTGATATACAGCAGCAGGCAAGCCCGAGGCTTGAGGCCTAGTTCTCAGTACGACCAAGGCTACCCAGCTCCCATGTCGACTGTCCCTCCATCAGGCAAGGGTAACAGGTCTGTGGCAACTTACATTATCACTTGAAATTGCAAGTGAAATGTCCGAGACAATCTCCCACTGTTATACTGCACCAACTCTGATGCTGACGAATAGCAGGCAGCAACATGGTCTGCAGCCAGATCAGCTCCTTCAAACCCAAACCAGCCCCTCCGACGTCCCGGTGGGCTCCGCTGACATTCCGACCAGCCCCTCTGACCTCCCTGCGGGCTCGGCTGACATCCTGACCGGCCCCTCCGACGTCCCGGCGGGCTCGGCTGACATCCCGGCCGGCCCCTCCGACGTCCCGGCGGGCTCCGCTGACATCCCGACCGGCCCCTCCGACGTCCCGGCGGGCTCTGCTGACATTCTGACCGGCCTCTCCGACGTCCCGGCGGGCTCCGCTGACATCCCGGCCGGCCCCTCCGACGTCCCAGCGGGCTCTACTGATATCCCGACCACCTCCTCCGACACTTCGGCTGACCCCTTCGACCCCTCGGCCGGCTCTGCTGCTGACACCGGTCCAGCTACTCCGATCAACGAGCAGCTCGCTGATGGAGTAGCCTTGCAGTACCCGATGTTCTTGGAGTAGAATTGTCTTTGGATCGTAAAAAGAACAAACTTTACAAAGAAAAAGGCACTTTTAGTTGGCCTCGGAGAGGCCACTGCATTCGCAAGCACTGCCATCTTACCGGAAGCACAGCAACAAATTCCATGACCTGTGTCAGTGATAATAATTCTGATTCTGAAGTGTGTATCGATGCTGGGTTTGGGGATTAAGCCAGAATAGGGTTAAGGCAGATACACAGGGTCTTGGATAAAGACTGGTGGCCTAATCAGGTAGTAAAGAGGATGAGGGATAACCTATACCCGTGAGGAGATGAGGGAAACTCACAGCCCCTAGTATTTCTGTTCTTCTCTCCTGGCGCTGTCCTGTTTGGCTCCTGCGCTCCTTCTCTTCTTCCTGCAGACCTGGAGTGTCCTCCAACACTTTGTCCAGGATCAAACATGCTACAGTATTTACCTTGGTGACTCCAATAATCCACCATCCATCATCCACAGTGTCAAATTGAAAAAAAATGTGAAACCAACACAACCCACTTTTCAGTTTCAGGAATGTTTTCATGCCTACATCTTATTCTGTCTCTGTCTCTGTTTCTTTTTTTTAATCGATTTCTCTTTCTCTGTTTTTCCTCTCTTTTGGTCACTTTCTCTGCCTCCTCTTTTGTTTCTATCCCAGTCAATAGTCAAATGAGTGGGTCTCTTGATGAGATGGCACCGAGCTGCCACCTCCATCCTCCATTGAGTTTCAGTCATTTTTTGTGTTTTTTTGGGTTTGGGGGTGGTGGTTTTTGACACATACAGGGGAGTTAGCGGTCGCCAAATCATATTGTTTCCTAGCGGCCCGGTAGCACATGCTTTGCGGCCCGGTACCGGTCCACGGCCTGGTGGTTAGGGACCACTGTTCTATGCCACTGTCATAAGACAATTGAGTGATTACCCAGTACAATCATCTAGCAGCACTCACATTTATGGTGAGGAAATGCCTTTTCCTCATGCTAGAATCAACCCTTGTATCAGGAAGGACCTTGACACACTGCAATTTGACTATCACCACAATAGCTCTACAGCAGACGCAATCTCATTGGCTCTCCATGCGGCTTTGCATCACCAGAACAATGCAAGTACCTACGTTAGGATGCTGTTTATTGACTATAGCTCAGCATTTAACACCATCATTCCTACAGTCCCGATCGAAAAGCTACAGAGCCTAGGATTCTGTACCTCCCTCTGCCACTAGATTCTCAGCTTCCTAACCAGAAGACCACAATCCATGTGGATTGGAAGTAACATCTCCTCCTCAATGACAACTAACATTGGCGCTCCACGGGGATGTGTGCTTAGCCCACTGCTGATGATACAACTAGTGCTGGCAGAATTTCAGATGGTGACGAAATGGCATACAGGAACGAGATTTACCAGCCAGTTGAGTGGTGTCACAACAACAACCTTCCACTCAATGTCAGCAAGACCAAAGAGCTGATTGTGGACTCCAGGAAGGGTAAGCTGAGGGAACACAACCTAATCCTCATAGAAGGATCAGGAATGGAGAGGGTGAGCAATTACATTTCTAGGGTATAAATACTTCAGGGGATCTAACCCGGTCCCAACATGCTGATGCAGCTATAAAGAAGGCAAACAGCAAATATTATTTCGTTAGGAATTTGAACACTTGAAAACTTCTACAAATATACCATGGACAGCATTCTGACTGGCTGCATCACCATCTGGTCTGGGGGTGGGGGCTACTGCACAAGATTGAAGTAAGTTGCAGAAACTTGTAAAATTAATCAGCTCTGTCATAGGCACTAACCTCCATAGTATCCAAGATATCATAAAGGAGCGGTGCCTTAGGAAGTCAGCGTCAAATCATTAAGGACTTGAGAAACTCAGTTACAGAGAAAGGTTGAATAGGTTGGGACTTTATTCCCTGGAGCGTAGAAGAATGAGGGGAGATTTGATAGAGGTATATAAAATTATGATGGGTATAGATAGAGTGAATGCAAGCAGGCTTTTTCCACTGAGGCAAGGGGAGAAAAAAACCAGAGGACATGGGTTAAGGGTGAGGGGGGAAAAGTTTAAAGGGAACATTAGGGGGGGCTTCTTCACACAGAGAGTGGTGGGAGTATGGAATGAGCTGCCAGACGAGGTGGTAAATGTGGGTTCTTTTTTAACATTTAAGAATAAATTGGACAGATACATGGATGGGAGGTGTATGGAGGGATATGGTTCGTGTGCAGGTCAGTGGGACTAGGCAGAAAATGGCCAAGAAGGGCCAAAGGGCCTGTTTCTGTGCTGTAGTTTCTATGGTTTCTATGGACCCCTATCACCCAGGACAAGCCCTCTTCTCATTGTTACCATCGGGAAGGAGGTACCGAATCCTACGGCACACATTCAGGAACAGTTTCTGCCCCTCTGTCAGCTGATTTCTAAATTGATATTGAACCCATGAACACAAGCTCACTATTTTAAAATTTATTTTAATTTGGACTACTTATTTTAGCTTAACTTAACTAGTTAAAGGACACAGACAATTCATGTAACCCAGGTTTTTCCTCGACATTTATTTATCACGTATTGCATTGTACTGCTGCTGTGAAGTTAACAAATTTCACAACACATGCCGGTGATGTTAATGCTGATTCTGACTCTTGACCTCACAATCTACTGCATTATGTCCACTTTACAGTCCACCTGCACTGCTCCTTCGCTGTAACTGCAACACTTAATTCTGCGCTCTGTTACTGTTTTGCCCCGTAACCATCTCGATCACTGTTGTGATTAATTGATGAACAGTGTACAAGGAAAGTTTTTCACTGCACGCCTGATAGTAAACCCAAGAAGGAGAGACTGTCAAAGGGTGTTGGATAAAAGATCGCTAAATGAAAATGTGAAAGGACGTAGGGCATGAGTCGAGCAATTAGATTAACATATAGAGAACCCGTTAAAGTGGGATAGGTGCAAACACGGTAGGCTGAACAACATTCCTTGAATCTACATCTTGTTCTCTGTATTTAAACAAATATCAGCTTTGACTTTGACATTGTAACACACTCAACGTCTTGAATTTGCAATTGTGTAAATTGTGATACTGTAGCGGTTAGATTGCAGTCAACTCTCAACCTTTACAAAAACAAGGTTTGCATTTAAATCTTGCCTTTCACAGTGAATAAAGTACTTTTGAAGTGTAAATTAAAGCAACTGTGGATGCTGGAAATCTGAAATACAAACAGAAAATTCTGGAAAAGTCCAGTAGGTCATCAGCATCTATGGAAAGAAAAACAGTCTCAAACCTGAAGCATTAATTGACTCACTTTCCACACATGCTGTCAACACTTTTCCAACATTTTGTGACTTCGCTTTTGAAATTTAGTAACCATGTTGCTATTTAATTGAATTTGAATTTGAATTGACTTTTTCTCACATCCTTCACATACATGAGGAGTAAAAATCCTTACATTACGTCTCTGTCTAAATGTGCAATGTGCAATCATAGTGATTTATAATAATTTATAATAAATGGAACAGTCAATGTAATAAAGAGGACATTCCAATCAGTGTGAGGTCATCAGTCTGATGGCCTGGTGGAGGAAGCTGTCCCGGAGCCTGCTGGTCCTGGTTTTTATGCTGCGGTACCGCTTCCCGGATGGTAACAGCTGGAATAGATTGTGTTTGGGGTGACTTGGGTCCCCAATGATCCTTCGGGCCTTTTTTTTACACCTGTCTTTGTAAATGTCCTGAATCTTAGGAAGTTAACTACAGATGTGCTGGGCTGTGCACACAACTCTCTGCAGAATCCTGTGATGAAGGGCGGTACAGTTCCCATACCAGGCAGTGAAGCAGCCAGTCAGGATGCTCTCAATTGTGCCTCTGTAGAAAGTTCTTAGGATTTGGGGGCCCATACCAAACTTCCTCAATCGTCTGAAGTTAAATAAGAGTGAATTTATACACAACAAGTCCCACTAAACATTGTGACAATGACCAAGTAATCTGATGTTGACTTATGGATCAATATTGACTTAACTACCAGGATTATCTCTCCTGCTTTTCAAAGTGATATGAAAGGATCGTTTAAATCAACTTGAGAGAACAGATAACGTTTGAGATTAATATTTCAAAAGAAGATTAAAATACTTGACATTCATCGAACTTGAGAGCTATTTTAAATTAATTTACTGATTATTCATCCTTACAATTTCTGACACAAAGGGAACAGTAGGGAAAAAAAGCAGTTATTTTCATCCCTGGGATTGTAGACTGAGTCAGAGTGGATCTGACAGGGATTTATCATGCTCATTTCACATAAGCAGTAGAGGGCACCAGATGCCATGAAATCGAAACTACACTGACAGGCTGCTGCAACTTCTCAGTTTGTCAAGAGCTGCAAGAACATCCATCACCTTCACAATGACAACCTCAGTCTTCTCAGCTACTTCACATTTGGCACATCATAATCACCAGATCAACACATTTTCCAACGTCGATTGATGGATAACAATTGGTCAAAATTCTTCCTTGCTCTTCTTTAAAATAGTGCCTAATGATCATTTGGACGAGAAATATTTCATCTCAATGATGGGAACTCCAACATTGCAGTTGCTTCTTAGCACAGCATTTAAGTGCCGCCTGATCATGTGCTCAGGAGTCTGAAACCCAAACTTGCTGACTCAGATGCGAATCAGATGTCAGTACATCAAAAACATGAAGTGATTTCGGATAGCTAAAGGATGTGGAAAGTGCAGTATAAATGAAAATTCTTCCAATTTCCCTCAGGATCAATAAAGTATATCTATCTAATTGTCAATTAAGTGAAATAGATGAACAGTGTTACATTGACAATGAGTCCTAATGGAACAGAAAGTCCATGGAATGTTTGTTCAAAGATTCCTCGATAGAGTTAAGTATGATTTTAAAATCATAAGGGATACCTTCTTTTATTTTCTGATGCATAAAATACTGTATATGATGCCTATAAAAAGTATTCATCCTGCCTTGGAAGTTTTCATGTTTTATTGTTTTACAACATTGAATCACAATGGATTTAATTTGGCTTTTTTGACACTGTTCAAATGAAAAGACTCTTTTGTGTCAAAGAAAAAAGAATTTTCTACAAAGTGATCTAAATTGCTTCCAAATATAAAACACAAAATAATTGATTGCGTAAGTATTCACCCCCTTTAATATGACACACCAAATCATCACTGGTGCAGCCAATTGGCTTTAGAAGTCACACAATTAGTTAATTGGAGATCACCTGTGTGTAGTCAAGGTGTTTCAACTGATTGTAGTAAAAATACTCCTGTATTTGGAAGGTCCAACTGCTGGTGAGTCAGTATCCTGGCAAAAACTACACCATGAAGACAAAGGAACACTCCAAACATCTCTGCGAAAAGGTTATTGAAAAGCACAAGTCAGGAGGTAGCAGAAAAAAAACTGAAGTCACTGAATATCCTTTGGCGTATCGTTAAGTCAATCATCAAGAAATGGAAAGAATATGGCACAGCTGTAAATCTGCCTGGAGCGGGCCGTTCTCAAAAACTGAGTGACCATGCAAGAAGGGGACTAGTGAGGGAAGCCACCAAGAGACTGGTGACAAAATCTGGAGGATTAACAAGCTTCAGTAGCTGAGATAGGAGAGGCTGCACATACAACTGGTGCCTGGGTGCTTCATCAGTCACAGCTTTATGGGAGAGTGGCAAAGAGAAAGCCACTGTTTAAAAAAAAACCACATGAAATCTCTGCTAGAGTTTGTCAGAAGGCATTTGGGAGACTCTGAAATCACCTGGAAGAAGGTTCTATGGTCTGATGAAACCAAAATTGAGTTCATTAGCCATCAGACTAAATACTATGTCTGGTGTAAATCAAACATCACACATCATGCCTACTGTGAAGCATGGTGGTGGCTGCATCATGCTGTGGGGATGCTTCACTGCAGCAGGCCCTGGAAGGCTTATGAAGGTAGAGGGTAGAATGAATGCAGCAAAATACGGGGAATTCCTGGAGGAAACCCTGATGTAGTCTGCAAGAGAACAATGACTTGGGAGAAGATTTGTTTTCCAGCAAGACAATGATCCCAAGTATAAAGCCAAAGTTATGCAGGAATGGCTTAAAAACAACAAAGTTAATGGCCTGGAGTGGCCAAGTCAGATTTCAGACCTCAATCCAACTGAGAATTTGTAGCTGGACTTGAAAAGGGCTGTTCACTCACAACCTCATGCAGTTTTGTAAAGAAGAATGGGGGAAAAATGCAGTGTCCAGATGTGCAAAGCTGATAGAGACCTATCCACACAGACTCAAGGCTGTAATTGCTGCCAAAGTTGCATCTACTAAGTACGGACTTGAAGGGTGTGAGTAATTATGCAATCAATTATTTTGTGTTTAATAATTGTAATACATTTAGAATAATTTGTAGAAATTTGTTTTCACTTTGACACCAAAGAGTTTTTTCATTTGATCCATGTCAAAAAAGCCAAATTAAATCCGTTGTGATTCAATGTTGTAAAACAATAAAGCATGAAAACTTCTGGGGGTGGGGTGGGGGGGGAGTGAATACTTTTTATAGGCACTGAAGTTACAGGGAAGTTGTGTTGGATCGTATAAGTAAATAGTTAAACCATCTTTAAGAGCAGTGTATACCATGTTAAAGGGACAATGTAGAAACATGATTGAAAAATATACCAGGAGAGTTTTATCTGTAAAAGTATGTTGGCTTGCTGGCTTGATGCTCTTTGAAACAATATAAGATTAAGTGAATTAATTATGAGAAGATGAATGCGAAGAAATTACTTCCATCAGCGGAGAGATTAATTACCAGAAAGCATCGATTTAAGGTAATAAGTAGGGTGATTATAGAAGAAAATTAAAAGAAATTCAGATGCTGATAATCTGACATAAAAACTGAAAGTACTGAAAAGTGGGAAAAATAAATGAAGTTCATATTCCATGGTTGAAAACCTTTATCAGAACCTAGCTGACCTGTTGTGTAATTCCAGCTTTTATTATGAATTATCAGAGGTGATTTGTGAAGATTTTTTTTCATCTAATAGCAGTGGCCTCTGGATGAAAACAAAATTCTCTCTTCTGGAAAGAGGTTGAAATTCTCAGCACCTAAAACATTCTTCCAACCAAAAGATGAGTGATTAAAATGGATAGCCTGTTCTCTGCCAGATAGCTTCTTTTTATGCCATATGTGCTTGTGATGTAAGTTAGGAACATTTGAAACCCTGTTTATTACAGATGGCAATATTTTACAGGGCAATCAACAGTGTGTGATGGAAATATTGTTCCAAGGAAAATTGTAATGGATCTCTGTACTTCTCACATTAAAACGAAGAGCTAGATAGTAGCTTCAGCAGACCTTATGACAGAGATTGATAGTTCTAAACGCACCTGCTATTTGACCTTTGATAGTTATTCAAATTCAGTTCGGCCTATCAGTTGTTTCCTCTGTTCATTTGAAAAACAAAGGTCTGAACCCATGAGCATTGACTTTTGTGTTTCCTGTTAGCGGAATCATTTCCTGCGACAATATGTGAAGATAATATGGATTCTATTAACCAGACAATTACAGAATAACCTATGAAAAGACACCAGTCTTTAGTCTGGAAGTTATTTTGCTCTGCAAATGATTTATGTATTTAATTTAGCTAACTTTGACAAACTCTAGACAGATTGTATCTGGACTTTGTTCATAAGCTATGTAAATAATATAGCTCATAATATTGAATCTAACAGGTGTCTTCACTGGTGGCCAAGGATAAAAAGAAGTATAAAAACTTTACTGAGTTTATTCTGATTAAACCTTCCCTTATCACATTCCAGTTACTGAAATACTAAAGGAGCTGCATGCTGTCATCCATTGTTTCTCAATTTCCCCCAAGGCAAGCTGGATCGACTTTCACATGTTGTCTACCACAAGGTGGGTGAGCCTTCACTTATCCATGTTTCCTTCTCTCATAGAGTAATGTCATTTCAGCCCATCTAGTCAATGCCGGCTCACAGAGCAATCCTATTTCCCCACTAATTTTCCATATACCCTATTTCCCCCACATTCCCAACTACTCTCCCCCCCCGCAACACTGGGAACAATTTTCCATGGCCAATTAACTTTCCAATCCAAATATCTTTGAAATGAGGGAGGAAACTGAAGGAACAATGGGAAAGGCATGTGATCGCAGTAGAAGAGCACTGGAGGGTCCGGGTTGAGCCCTGAGACACTGATCACTAACACGACTACTTCGTATAATGAGAACATTTATCAAGAATGTGAGAACAGAGTCAGGATACAAGATTCAAACCTCAACTGTCTGTTTAGGGAGAAAATCTGCAGATGCTAGAAATCCAAGCAACACACAAAAAATGCTGGAGGAGCTCAGCAGGCCAGGCAGCATCTAGGAAAAGATTATACAGTCGACATTTTGGACCGAGACCCTTTGTTAGGACCCTTTTACTCTTCCCTATAGAAGCTGCCTGGCCTGCTGAGTTCTTCCAGCATTTTGTATGCATTGTCTGTTTAGAGTGTTGTCTGCTTGGAAGGAATGCAAACCAGGCTATTCTCCTACAAGCAAATTTGTCAAGTGATGCTTGTGGAGTGGTAGGTGTTTTTTTTAAATCCTTCTTGGATGCTCAAGCCTGGCTTTATAACCTATCCACAGTTTGCCCATTTAGTCATTGCTTGTTTACTTCTAAGGGCCTTAAGAGTCAACCACATCAGAGTGGAATTTAATCAAATAAGGGCCAGACAGAAAAGGAACATTCATTTCCTTAAAGGACCATGATGAGATAACATTGTTTACATGACAATCTGATGAAACACTTAACTTTCTTTTTCTTATCATGAATTTTAAACTAAATTCAAATTCTTGGGTTTTCACTTTTTCATGATTAGTAATCCAAATCCTGGAATAATGATGTAACCACTGCACAGCTGTACCCTATAATAGTCCCAGAAACTCTCCACCGACTGCATCATCCTTCTCCCTCTGGCCCATTGCTGAGTTCGTGTACATTTGATCAACACAACAAAGCTATTCATATGCTCAGATTTCTTTTTTTTGGCATGTGCGTGCGTGTTTTTCTGTGTGTCCGTGCGTGCGTGATGTTGGCAGAACGATGTCTTTTTCATGCCTTTACAAGGCGTGGAGTGAGAGAGGGAGAGGGAGAGGGAGAGGGAGAGACTGTGTTTTGCACCACTCCTCACACAGACATTTTGCAGTATTTTCCCCTTTATTTTACGAGGTCAAGGTTGATGTCAACCCGGTACGGATGGAAAGCATACTCGGGAATGGCTCAGACTGGATTCGAACCCGGGAAACTTCCTTCCAGAATCTGGCGCTGATGTCATTGTGCCACCAGCTGGCCCGCATGCTCAGCTTTCTATGTCGGCATACAAGCTCTGTGGATAACCTATCGACAAGACATTTCTTCTTCCAGATGATGTATCTTTGCATGATCAAAAAGGGTAGCAAATACTGTCTTCAAGGTGTTGTAACTCAATGTGTGGAACATAAGAAATAAGGTGGATGATCTTGTTGCACAATTACAGATTGCCAGGTATGATGTTGTGGCATCACTGAATCATGGCTGAAGGATGGTTGTAGTTGGGAACTGAATGTCCAAAGTTACACGTTATATCGGAGGGATATTAAGGTAGGCAAAGGGGGAGGCGTGGCCCTACTGGTAAAGAATGGCATCAAATCAGTAGAAAGATGTGACATAGGATCGGACAATGTTGAAGCCTTGTGGGTTGAGTTAAGAAACTGCAAGGGTAAAAGGACCCTGATGGCAGTTATATATAGGCCTCCCAACAGTGGCTGGGAGGTGGACCACAGATTACAACAGGAAATAGAAAAGGCGTGTCAAAATAACAGTAAACAACAGGAATTCTGCAGATGCTGGAAATTCAAGCAACACACATCAAAGTTGCTGGTGAACGCAGCAGGCCAGGCAGCATCTATAGGAAGAGGCGCAGTCGACGTTTCAGGCCAAGACCCTTCGTCAGGACTAACTGAAGGAAGAGTGAGTAAGGGATTTGAAAGCTGGAGGGGGAGGGGGAGATGCAAAATGATAGGAGAAGACAGGAGGGGGAGGGATAGAGCCGAGAGCTGGACAGGTGATAGGCAGAAGGGGATACGAGAGGATCATGGGACAGAAGGTCCGGGAAGAAAGACGGGGGGGGGGGTGACCCAGAGGATGGGCAAGAGGTATATTCAGAGGGACAGAGGGAGAAAAAGGAGAGTGAGAGAAAGAATGTGTGCATAAAAAAGAGTAACAGATGGGGTACGAGGGGGAGGTGGGGCCTAGCGGAAGTTAGAGAAGTCAATGTTCATGACATCAGGTTGGAGGCTACCCATACGGAATATAAGGTGTTGTTCCTCCAACCTGAGTGTGGCTTCATCTTTACAGTAGAGGAGGCCGTGGATAGACATGTCAGAATGGGAATGGGATGTGGAATTAAAATGTGTGGCCACTGGGAGATCCTGCTTTCTCTGGCGGACAGAGCGTAGATGTTCAGCAAAGCGGTCTCCCAGTCTGCGTCGGGTCTCACCAATATATAAAAGGCCACATCGGGAGCACCGGACGCAGTATATCACCCCAGTCGACTCACAGGTGAAGTGATGCCTCACCTGGAAGGACTGTTTGGGGCCCTGAATGGTGGTAAGGGAGGAAGTGTAAGGGCATGTGTAGCACTTGCTCCGCTTACACGGATAAGTGCCAGGAGGGAGATCAGTGGGGAGGGATGGGGGGGACGAATGGACAAGGGAGTTGTGTAGGGAGCGATCCCTGCGGAATGCAGAGAGAGGGGGGGAGGGAAAGATATGCTTAGTGGTGGGATCCCGTTGGAGGTGGCGGAAGTTACGGAGAATAATATGTTGGACCCGGAGGCTGGTGGGGTGGTAGGTGAGGACCAGGGGAACCCTATTCCTAGTGGGGTGGTGGGAGGATGGAGTGAGAGCAGATGTACGTGAAATGGGGGAGATGCGTTTAAGTGCAGAGTTGATACATTTCACGTACATCTGCTCTCACTCCATCCTCCCACCACCCCACTAGGAATAGGGTTCCCCTGGTCCTCACCTACCACCCCACCAGCCTCCGGGTCCAACATATTATTCTCCGTAACTTCCGCCACCTCCAACGGGATCCCACCACTAAGCATATCTTTCCCTCCCCCCCTCTCTCTGCATTCCGCAGGGATCGCTCCCTACACAACTCCCTTGTCCATTCGTCCCCCCCATCCCTCCCCACTGATCTCCCTCCTGGTACTTATCCGTGTAAGCGGAACAAGTGCTACACATGCCCTTACACTTCCTCCCTTACCACCATTCAGGGCCCCAAACAGTCCTTCCAGGTGAGGCATCACTTCACCTGTGAGTCGACTGGGGTGATGTACTGCGTCCGGTGCTCCCGATGTGGCCTTTTATATATTGGTGAGACCCGACGCAGACTGGGAGACCGCTTCGCTGAACATCTACGCTCTGTCCGCCAGAGAAAGCAGGATCTCCCAGTGGCCACACATTTTAATTCCACATCCCATTCCCATTCTGACATGTCTATCCACGGCCTCCTCTACTGTAAAGATGAAGCCACACTCAGGTTGGAGGAACAACACCTTATATTCCGTATGGGTAGCCTCCAACCTGATGGCATGAACATTGACTTCTCTAACTTCCGCTAGGCCCCACCTCCCCCTCGTACCCCATCTGTTACTCTTTTTTATGCACACATTCTTTCTCTCACTCTCCTTTTTCTCCCTCTGTCCCTCTGAATATACCTCTTGCCCATCCTCTGGGTCACCCCCCCCCGTCTTTCTTCCCGGACCTCCTGTCCCATGATCCTCTCGTATCCCCTTCTGCCTATCACCTGTCCAGCTCTCGGCTCTATCCCTCCCCCTCCTGTCTTCTCCTATCATTTTGGATCTCCCCCTCCCCCTCCAGCTTTCAAATCCCTTACTCACTCTTCCTTCAGTTAGTCCTGACGAAGGGTCTCGGCCTGAAACGTCGACTGCGCCTCTTCCTATAGATGCTGCCTGGCCTGCTGCGTTCACCAGCAACTTTGATGTGTGTTGCTCAAAATAACAGTGTTATGATAGTCACGGGAGATTTTAACATGCAGGTTGATTGGGAAAATTAAGTTGGTAATGGATCTCAAGAGAGTGAGCTTGTCGAATGCCTAAGAGATAGCTTTTTAGAACAGTTTGCTGTTGAGCCTACTAGGGGATCAGTTATACAGGATTGGGTGTTATGTAATGAACCGGAGGCAATTAGGGAGCTTAAGATAAAAGAACCCTTAGGAACCAGTGATCACAATATGATTGTATTCAACTTGAAATTTGGAGGGGAGAAAGTAAACTCTGATGTAACAGTATTTCAGTGGAATAAGGGAAATTACAGTGGTATGAGAGAGGAGTTGGCCACAGTAAATTGGAAGGAGCTGCTGGCAGGGGTGTCAGCGCAATAGCAATGGTGAGAGTTTCTGGGAAAAATGAGGACAGTGCAGGACATGTGTATTCCAAAAGTGAAGAAATACTCAAATAGCAAAATAGTACAACTGTGGCTGACAAGGGAAGTCAAAGCTATTGAAAAGGGAGAGCAAACAACAAAGCAAAAATTAGTGGGAAGACAGAGGATTGGGAAGTTTTTAAAAACCTACAGAGAGCAACTAAAAGAATCATTAGAAGGGAAAAGATGAAATATGAAAGCAAATTAGCAAATAATATCAAAGTGGATAGTAAAAGCTTTTTCAAGTATGTAAAATAAAAGAGAGATGAGAATGGATATAGGACTGCTAGAAAATGAGTCAGGAGAAATAATAATGAGGGGCAAGGAGAGGGCAGATGAACGAAATGAGTATTTTCCATCAGTCTTCACTGTGGAAGACACTATTAGTGTGCCAGATGTTGTAGTGTGTGATGGAAGAGAAGCAGTTGCAGTTACTATTTCAAGGCAAAAAGTGCTCAAAAAGCTGAAAGACCAAAAGGTACATAAGTCACCTGGACCAGGTGAACTGTACCTGAGGGTTCTGAAAGAGGTAGCGTTAAAAACATAGAAAACCTACAGCACAATACAGGCCCTTTGGCCCACGGAATTGTGCCAAACATGTCCCTACCTTTGAAATTACTAGGCTTACCTATAGCCCTCTATTTTTCTAAGCTCCATGTACCTATCCTTATCGTATCCATCTCTACCACCGCTGCCGGCAGCCCATTCCATGCACTCATCACTGAATAAAAAAAACTTACCCCTGACATCTCCTCTGTACCTACTCCCCAGCACCTTAAACCTGTGTCCTCTTGTGGCAACCATTTCAGCCCTGGAAAAAAGCCTCTGACTATCCACACGATCAATGCCTCCCATCATCTTATACACTTCTGTCAGGTCACCTCTCATCCTCTGTCGCTCCAAGGAGAAAAAGCCAAGTTCACTCAACCTGATTTCATAAGGCATGTTCCCCAATCCAGGCAACATCCTTGTAAATCTCCTCTGCACCCTTTCTATGGTTTACACATCCTTCCTGTAGTGAGGCGACCAGAACTGAGCACAGTACTCCAAGTGGGGTCTGACCAGGGTCCTATATAGCTGCAACATTACCTCTCAGCTCCTAAATTCAATTCCACAATTGATGAAGGTCAATACACCGTATGCCTTCTTAACCACAGCGTCAACCTGTGCAGCTGCTTTGAGCGTCCTATGGACTCAGACCCCAAGATCCCTCTGATCCTCCACACTGCCAAGAGTTTTACCATTAATACTATATTCTGCCATCATATTTGACCTACCCAAAATGAACCTCTTTACACTTATCTGGGTTGAACTCCATCTGCCACTTCTCAGCTCAGTTTTGCATCCTGTCAATGTCCCACTGTAACCTCTGACAGCCCTCCACACTATCCACAACACCCCCAATCTTTGTGTCATCAGCAAACTTACTAACCTATACCCCCACTTCCTCATCCAGGTCATTTATAAAAATCACGAAGAGTAAGGGTCCCAGAACAGATCCCTGAGGCACACCACTGGTCACTGGCCTCCATGCAGAATATGACCCGTCTACAACCACTCTTAGCCAGCTGGTGGCGTAGTGGCATCAGCGCCGGACTTCGGAGTGAAGGCTTCCGAGTTCGAATCCAGCTGGCTCCCTTGCATGCATTCTATCCGTGCCGGTTTGAGCATCGAGCTAGCAACTCAGCCTCATAAAAATAAGAAAGCCTGCTAAAAAAACACCATCATGACGGCATCCCGATAACTCCACTTGGAGTTAAGGGCTTTCTTCTTCTTCACAACCACTCTTTGCCTTCTCTGGGCAAGCCAGTTCTGGATCCACAAACCAATGTCCCCTTGGATCCCATACCTCCTTATTTCTCAGTAAGCCTTGCATGGGGTACCTTATCAAATGCCTTGCTGAAATCCATATACACTACATCTACTGCTCTTCCTTCATCAATGTGTTTAGTCACATCCTCAAAAAATTCAATCAGGCTCGCAAGGTAGAACATGCCCTTGACAAAGCCATTCTGACTATTCCTAATCATATTATGCCTTTCCAGATGTTCATAACTCCTGCCTCTCAGGATCTTCTCCATCAACTTACCAACCACTGAAGTAAGACTCACTGGTCTGTAATTTCCTGGGCTATCTCTACTCCCTTTCTTGAATAAAAGAACAACATCTGCAATCATCTGGAACCTCTCCTGTCCCTATTGATGATACAAAGATCATTGCCAGAGGCTCAGCAATCTACTCCCTTGCCTCCCACAGTAGCCTGGGGTGCATCTCATCTGATCCCGGTGACTTATCCAACTTGATGCTTTCCAAAAGCTCTAGCGCATCTTCTTTCTTAAAATCTATATGTGCAAGCTTTTCAGTCCACTGCAAGTCATCCCCACAATTGCCAAGATCCTTTTCCATAGTGAATACTGAAGTAAAATATTCATTATGTACCTCTGCTATCTCCTTCGGTTCCATACACACTTTCCCACTGTCACACTTGATAGGTCCTATTGTTTCACATCTTATCCTCTTGTAGAATGCCTTGAGGTTTTCCTTAATCCTGCCCGCCAAGGCCTTCTCTTGGCCCCTTCTGGCTCTCTTAATTTCCTTCTTAAGCTCCATCCTCTTAGCCTAATAATCTTCTAGATCTCTAACATTGCCTAGCTCTCTAAACCTTTTTTAAGCTTTTCTTTTCTTCTTGACTAGATTTATTACAGCCTTTGTACACCAAGGTTCCTGTACCCTACCATAACTTCCCTGTCTTATTGGAATGTACCTATGCAGAACTCCACACAAATATCCCCTGAACATTTGCCACATTTCTTCCGTACTTTTCCCTGAGAACATCTGTTCCCAATTTAAGCTTCCAGTTTCCTGCCTGATAGCCTCATAATTCCCCTTATTCCAATTAAATGCTTTTCTAACTTGTCTGTTCCTATCTCTCTCCAATGCTATTGTAAAAGAGATAGAATTATGATCACTATCTCCAAAATGCTCTCCCACTGAGAGATCTGACACCTGCCCAGGTTCATTTCCCAATACCAAATCAAGTAGTCTCTCCTCTTGTAGGCTTATCTGCATATTGTGTCAAGAAACTTTTCCGAACACACCTAACAAATCTACCCCATCTAAACCCCTTGCTCTAGGGAGATGCCAACCAATACTTGGGAAATTAAAATCTCCCATCACAGCAACTCTATTATTACAACTTTCCAGGATCTGTTTCCCTATCAGCTCCTTGATATCCCTGTTACTATTGGGCGGCCTATAAAAACACCCAGTAAAGTTGTTGACCCCTTCCTGTTCCTAACCTCCACCCATAGAGACTCGGTAGACAATCCCTCCATGACATCCACCCTTACTGCAGCCGTGACACTATCTCTGATCAACAGTACCACGCTCCCTCCCTGTCCTTCCTGAAACATCTGAAACCCGGCACTTGAAATAACCATTCCTGTCCCTGAGCCATCCAAGTCTCTGTAATGGCCACAACATCATAGCTCCAAGTATCTGATCCATGCTCTAAGCTCATCCGCTTTGTTCACAATACTCCTTGCGTTAAAATAGACACATTTCAAACCGTCGGTCTGAGCACGTCCCTTCTCTATCACCTGCCTATCCTCTGTCACACACTGTCTTCAAGCTTTCTCCATTTGCGAGCCAACTGCCCCTTCCTCTGTCTCTTCAGTTCGGTTCCCACCCCCCAGTAATTCTAATTTAAACTCTCCCCAGTAGCCTTAGCAAAACTCTTGGCCAGGATATTGGTCCCCCTGGGATACAAATGCAACCTGTCCTTTTTGTACAGGTCATGCCTGCCCCAGAAGAGGTTCCAATGATCCAGAAAATAAGAATCTCTGCCCCATGCTCCAATCCCTCAGCCACGCATTTATCCTCCACCTCATTCTATTCCTATCCTCACGGTCACGTGGCAGGCAATAATCCCGAAATCATTACCTTTGCAGTCCTGCTTCTCAACTTCCTTCCCAACTCCCTGTACTCTGTTTTCAAGACCTCTTCCCTTTTCCTGCCTATGTCATTGGTACCAATATGTACTGTGACCTCTGGCTGTTCTCTCTCCCACTGCAGGATATCGTGGACGTGATCTGAAATATCCCGGACCCTGGCACCTGGGAGGCAAACTACCATCTGTGTTTCTTTCCTGTGTCCACAGAATCACCTGTCTTACCCTCTAACTATAGAGTCCCCTATCACTACTGCCTTCCTCTTCCTTTCCCTACCCTTCTGAGCCACAGGGCTAGACTCTGTGCCAGAGGCATGGCCACTGTTGCTTCCCCCAAGTAGGCTGTCCCCCCCAACAGTACTCAAACAGGAGTACTTATTGTCAAGGGGTACAGCCACAGGGGTAGTCTCTAGTACCTGACGCTTCCCCTTCCCCCTCCTGACTGTGACCCACTTGTCTGTCTCCCATGGCCCTGGTGTGACCACCTGCCTATAACTCCTTTCTATCACCTCCTCGCTCTCCCTGTCCAGACGAACATCACCGAGCTGCATCTCCAGTTCCCTAACGCGGTCTCTAAGGAGCTGCAGCTCGACACACCGGGTGCAGATATGGCCATCCGAGAGGCTGGGAGACTCCAGGACCTCCCAGATCTGATACAAGCACAGAACACTGGCCTCGCACACATTCTTCCTTTCTGCAATTAACACAGGTAAACCTACCTCACCTTGTTACTGCCCAAGCCCGTTGAGCCAAAGCCCTCTCACTCTTCTACCCTCTCACTCTGCTGCCCGCTGGATATGATGGTCTTCTTTTAAAATTTTTCCTGCACTACTGGCTGACGTCACATGCCTGTGCAGTCTTGCCTCTCTTTACCCCGAGTAGTAAAATGCCTTTGCTCCGGAAATCCTGAGCCGTTCCACTCGTAGCCTTCTTGCTCCGAGATTGTGGCAACATCAGAAATGATCTTGCAATAATCATTGGATTCTGGTGCCAGAGGACTGGAAAATTACAAATGTCACTCTACCCTTTAAGAAAGGAGGACACAGCAGAAAGGAAATTATAGACCAGTTAACCTGACCTCAGTGGTTGGGAAGATGTTGGAGTCAATTGTTAAGGATGAGGTGGTGGAGTACTTGATGACACAGGACAAGATTGGACAAAGTCAGCATGGTTTTCTTAAGGGAAAATCCTGCCTGAAAAACCTGTTGGAATTCTTTGTGGAGATTACAAGTAGGATAGATAAAGGAGATGCAATGGATGTTGTATATTTGGACTTTCAGAAGGCCTTTGACAAGGTGCCACACATGAGGCTGCTTACCAAACCTGTGGTATTACAGGAAAGTTACTAAGATGGTTAGAGCATTGGCTGATTGGAAGAAGGCTGCAAGTGAGAATAAGAGGATCCTTGTCTAGTTGTCTGCCAGTGACCAGTGGTGTTCCGCAGGGGTCGGTGTTGGGATCACTTCTTTTTATGCTGTATATTAATGATTCAGATGATGGAATAGATGGTTTTGTTGCCAAGTTTGCAGATGATACAAAGATTGGTGGAGGGGCAGGTAGTGTTGAGGAAACAGGTAGGATGCAGAAAGACTTAGAATTAGACAGATTAGGAGAATAGGCAAGAAAGTGGCAAATGAAATATAATGTTGGAAAATGCATGGTCATGCACTTTGGTAGTAGAAATAAACATACGGACTATTTTCTAAACAGGGAGAAAATCCAAAAATATGAGATGCAAAGGGACTTGGGAGTTCTTGTGCAGAACACCCTAAAGGTTAACTTGGAGATTGAGTCAGTGGTGAGAAAGGCAATGTTAGCATTCATTTCAAGAGATCTAGAATACAAGAGCAAGGATGTGATGCTGAGGCTTTATAAGGCTATGGTGAGGTCTCACCTTGAGTATTGTGAACAGTTTTGGGCCCCTCATCTTAGAAAAGATGTGCTGGCATTGGAGGGGGTCCAGAGGAGGTTCATAAGGATGATTCCAGGAATGAAAAGGTTATCATACGAGGAACACTTGATGGCTCTGGGTCTATACTCTCTGGAATTTAGAAGGATAAGGGGGGATCTCATTGAAACCTTTTGAATGTTGAAAGGCCTAGACAGAGTAGATGTGGAAAGGATGTTTCCCATGGTGAGAGACTCTAGGACAAGAGGGCATAGCCTCAGGATAGAGGGGTGTCCATTGAAAACAGAGGTGTGGAGAAATTGCTTTAGTGAGAGGGTTGTGAATTTGTGGAATCTGCTGCCACATGCAACTGTGGAGACCAGGTTGTTGGGTGTATTTAAGGCAGAGATTGAAAGGTCCCCTAATCTGAGGAAAGACATCCTTGCCATAGAGGGTGTACAAAGAAGGTTCACCAGATTGATTCCTGGGATGGCAGGACTTTCATATGAAGAAAGACTGGATGAACTAGGCTTGTACTCGTTGGAATTTAGAAGATTGAGGGGGGATCTGATTGAAACGTATAAAATCCTAAAGGGATTGGACAGGCTAGATGCAGGAAGATTGTTCCCGATGTTGGGGAAGTCCAGAACGAGGGGTCACAGTTTGAGGATAAAGGGGAAGCCTTTTAGGACTGAGATTAGGAAAAACTTCTCCACACAGAGAGTGGTGAATCTGTGGAATTTCCTGCCACAGGAAACAGTTGAGGCCAGTTCATTGGCTATATTTAAGAGGGAGTTAGATATGGCCCTTGTGGCTATGGGGGTCAGGGGGTATGGAGGGAAGGCTGGTGCAGGGTTCTGAGTTGGATGATCAGCCATGATCATAATAAATGGCGGTGCAGGCTCGAAGGGCCGAATGGCCTACTCCTGCACCTATTTTCTATGTTCCTATGTTTCTATGTTCTTGATTGGACATGGCATCAAAGGTTATGGGGAGAAGGCTGGGAACTGGGGTAGAGAAGGAGGACGTAAAGGGTCCGCCATTATGGAATGGTGGAGCAGACTCGATAGGCCAAATGGTCTAATTCTGCTCCTATATCTTATGACCTTATGGTCTTCTGATCCCTGCAACTTCTGTGTTTGTGGAGAGTTTCAGCCTGTTTCAAAATTGATGCAAAAGTGTAATTCATTAGACTAATTAATCTTTATCAAGTAAACCAAGAACTTGCTAGCTTGTAAAAATAACAGGATGCAATATTGAGGTAGATTTAGAAAGTACCATAGCGGAAGAGGATTAATGTGATCCCAAATCTTTCACAGCAAGCACCTGCTGCCCAGAAGACAGGACGGTCCTTCTACCATCTCGTGCTCAAGTCAGTTCCAGTGAAGCAGTGTTTAAGCTGCTGCTTGAATTGAGCACTAATGGAAATTTCACTGAGTTAGAGGGGGGAAAAAAGCATTGAATCTGTCCCTGACCCAAGCTATATCAGAACTAGGTGTGTGTAATTCTGTTATCTGTATTCTTTTGAGATAACATGACCATCTAAGATAACTGTACTGATACCTGTGCATTCAATGGAGAAACCTGGTTGTCCTGTTTGTTTTGTTCTGCTCTTGGCACATGGAATGAGCCAGCATACAAGTGAAATCTGGAATAACTAAGGATAACTGGGATTTATTCCACCCAAAGCAGTGAAGATGGTGGGTCACATGGAACTTTCAAGACTGTTATGGATAGATTTTTGTCGGGTGGGAGTATCAAGATGCTCAGAACAAAGGTGAGTACATAAACCTGAGGAATGGATCAACAAGATATAGATCTATGTCCACACAGGCCCAAAAGCACGATAGTGTAGTAGTTAACGTAATGTTGTTACAGGACCAGAAATACCCACAAAAGGCAGGAGAAACTCAGCAGGCCAGGCAGCATCTATAGAAAAAGTACAGTCGACGTTTTGGCCCGAATGCTGAGTTCCTCCAGCATTTTGTGTGTGTTACTCGGATTTCCAGCACCTGCAGATTTTCTCTTGTTTACAGCACTGAAAACGTGTATTCAATTCCCGCCGTTGTCTGTGAGCGGTTTGTTTTCCCCGTGACAGTGTGGAGTTCCTCAAGGTGCTCTGGTTTCCTCCCACATTCCTAAGATGTATAGATGACTTTCTTTAATTTAGAGTATTGTATGTATCAGTATTACGAACACTTTTGGACCCCTTATCAAAGAAAAGGTATGCTGGCATTGGAGAGGGTCCAGAGGAAGTTCAGAAAGTGATTCTAGGAATGGAAGGTTTATCGTTTCATGGCCCTGGGCCCGCACTCACTGGATTTAGAAGAATGGGGTCGGGTGGGGGGGGGGGAATCTCATTGAGACCTATTGGATATTGACCGTCTTAGATAGCATGGATCTGGAGAGGATGCTCCCAGTAGTGGGGAGTCTCGGACCACAGAATGCAAGAACGTCCCTTTGGAACAGAGACGAAGAGGAAATTCTTTGTCCTGAGGACAGTGAATCTGTAGAATTCATTGTCTCAAACAGTTGTGGTGGCCAAGTCAGTGAAGAAGTTGATAGGTTCTTGATTAGTGAGAGCATTAAAGGTTATGGGTACAATCAATCAACCAGGATTGAATAGAGCAGACTCGATGGGCCAAATGGTCTAATTCTGCTCCTACGTTTTTAGTCCTATAAATAGAGTACTTAATTGCAACATATTGGTTAGAATATATTCTAATCCAATGGTCCATACTTCCTCCATGATCACAGCAGTGCTCATTTAATGTAAGATCTTCTGAACAAAAATCAATACCACATGGTAAATTTGAATTAGTTGACAGTATTTCTCACCTCTAGGTTGGAAGATTTATGTTACAAATCCTGCAGTGGGTTTAGTACTTATCCTGATAATGTGTTGTAGATCACCTGGCAAATGAGGCCTCAACCATGAAAGATTTTATCTCCAAGAGGCTGATGGAGGGAAAGTTACACATTTTGTTGTGCGTCATGTCAACAAAATTCCCCAAAAAAATCCAATTAGTTGCAAATATGTACAAACTGGCTGTAGCGTTGATATGTGGAAAAAAGTGATACAAAATTGGTGGTTGAAACCCATACAAAATGCTGGAGGAACTTAGCATGTTAGGCAGCATCTATGGAGGGGAATAAACATATTGGGGAAAAAAGCCTTTCATCAGGATGGGAAAGGAAAGGGGAGGAGCCAGAATAAAAAGATGGGGGGCAGGGGAAGAGTACAAATTGGCAGGTGATTGGTGAGACTAGGTGATGGGGAAGGTGGGTGGGGAGGGTTGATGTAAAAAGCTGGGATATGATTGGAGGAAGAGGTAAAGGACTGAAGAAGAAAGCGTCTAATAGCAGAGGACCATGGGTCAAGAAATAAAGAGAAGGAGGTGGGATAACAAACGGAGGTAATAGGCAGGTCATGAGGCCGGGGGAGGAGCAGAAAAGGAGTAAATTCTTACCTGAATGGGGAATGGAAAAAAAGAGAAGGTGGGGAGGGGGGAGGGAAGGGGATAATTGCCAGAAATTTGAGAAATTGATGTTCATGCCATTGGATTGGAAGCTACCTCAGTGGAATATTGGAATATGAGGTTTGCTTATCCAACTGGAGTTTGGCCTCATTCTGGCCATACAGAAGACCACGAACAGACGTGGCAGTATGGGAGTGGGTGGCCACAGGGAGGTCCTGCCTTTTGCAGTGAATAGTGTGAAGATGCTTGGTGAGGCCCCCCCCCCCCCAATCTGTGTTGGGTCTCAGCAATGTAGAGGAGGCAACACCTGGAGCACCGGATACAATAGGTGACCCCGGCAGACTTACAGGTGAAGTGTCACCTCAGTGGGAAGGAATGTTTGAGGGAGAGTGAGGAGGTGTACAGTTGAAAAGGAGAAAAGGCTCTATTATTTAGATAGACCCAATGCCCAGGTTCCTGAGATTAGTGCCTCGGTGTGTACCCCTGTAGCGTGAGTGCTAGTATTTGACTATAGAAATCTCCTTGTGGAGATCAATGATTCATCTAAAGGCTACTGTAAATCCACACTGGTTGTTCGTGGTGCTGTCTTCCTGTGACTCAACTACTGAATTAACTCTCTAGAGCTGAAATGTTCTTCTAGAACTAGAACTTCAATTAGAAGTACAAATGAAAAGAGGAAATGGGACAGATCAATAAAGGGTTTGCATCACAACAGAATTTTCATGTCCTTTGCTCCACAGTCTCTTCATTGATTATCTTCAGTCAATGCACTGGAACTGGAATCCCTAAATTCCTCTCCATCTCCATTTCTCTCTTTTAAATATTTATTCAAACATGTACATTTTGGACGAGCACTCGTAATGCCTCAGAATTCAATTTTTTTTATTCTCTTTTTAAGAGGTTAACAGCCCATCATGTTTCCAACATTTTTAAATTTAGCATTCTTTGAAGTTCAAAGTAAATTCACTGTTAAAGTATGCACAGTGGTATGCAAAAGTTTGGGCACCCCTGGTCAAAATTTCTGTTACTGTGTATAGCTAAGCGAGTAAAGGATGAACAGAATTCCAAAAGGCATAAAGTTAACGATGACACATTTCTTTAATATTTTAAGCAAGAAAACTTTTTAATTTCCATCTTTTACAGTTTCAAAATAACAAAAAAGGAAAAGGGCCTGAAGCAAAAGTTTGGGCACCCTGCATGGTCAGTACTTAGTAACACCCCCTTTGGCAAGCAACACAGCTTGTAAACGCTTTTTGTAGCCAGCTAAGAGTCTTTCAATTCTTGTTTGGGGATTTTCGCCCATTCTTCCTTGCAAAAGGCTTCTAGTTCTGTGAGATTCTTGGGCCGTCTTGCGTGCACTGCTCTTTTGAGGTCTATCCACAGATTCTCGATGATGTTTAGGTCAGGAGACTGTGAGGGCCATGGCAAAACCTTCAGCTTGCACCTCTTGAGGTAGTCCATTGTGGATTTTGAGGTGAGTTTAGGATCATTATCCTGCTGTAGAAGCCATCCTCTTTTCATCTTTGGCTTTTTTACAGATGGTGTGATGTTTGGTTCCAGAATTTGCTGATATTTAATTGAATTCATTCTTCCCTCTACCAGTAAATGTTCCCCATGCCACTGACTGCAACACAAGCCCAAAGCATGATCGATCCACCCCCATGCTTAACAGTTGGAGAGGGGTTCTTTTCATGAAATTCTGCACCCTTTTTTCCCAAACATACCTTTGCTCATTGCGGACAAAAAGATCCATTCAAAAGGCTCAAAGGAACATCTAAACAAGCCTGATGCATTTTGGAAACAAGTCCTGTGGACTGATGAAGTTAAAATAGTGCATGCAAGATGGCCCAAAAATCTCACAGAACTAGAAGGTTTTTGCAAGGAAGAATGGGCGAAAATTCCCAAACAAGAATTGAAAGACTCTTAGCTGACTACAAAAAGCGTTTACAAGCTGTGATCCTTGCCAAAGGGGGTGTTACTAAGTACCGACCATGCAGGGTGCCCAAATTTTTGCTTTGGACCCTTTTCCTTTTTTCCAAGTTTCAAAATAAACTTTTACATTTACAATAAACTTTTACAATAAATTTTTACAGTTAAACTTTTACAGTTTATTTTGAAACTGTAAAAGATGGAAATAAAAAAGTTTTCTTAAAATATTAAACAAATGTGTCATCTTTAATTTTATGCCTTTTGGAAATCAGTTCATCTTTTACTCGCTTAGCTATTCACAGTAACAGAAATTATGACCAGGGGTACCCGAACTTTTGCATGCCACTGTATATGTTACCATATACTACCTTGAGATTAATTTTCTTGCAGGCAATTACAGGAAAAATAAAGAACTACAAGCAAATTTATGAAAAGCTACACCTAAACAAAGATTGACAAGCAGCCAATGCACAAGAGAATACAAATTGTGTAAATAATAGAGAAATAATACCGAGAACATTTGATAGAGAGCCCTTGAGGGTGAGGCTGTAGTTCATAGAATCAGTTCAGAGTTGTGATGAGTGAAATCATCAATGTCAGTTCAGACGCCTGACGTTTGTAGGGAGTTGGTGGTGTGGGACCGAAGGCTTCTGTACATCCCGTTTGATAATAGTAGTGAGAAGAGAGAAGGGTGTGGATGGTGAGATGCTGCTTTCTTGTGGCAGCGCTCTATGTAAATATACTCCATATTCTTCTTTTACTTAGGCAGGAGATCTTTAAAATGTCACCTAAAACAAAAGAAAATCTGATTATTTGGCTTTCTTGCAGGACTGATGGATCTGCCTGGAATACGGGCTCAGATCTCAATGCCCACAGAGGGTGAAGAAACCAGACTTGCCTCCTGTGAGTGAGATGGGCTGCCTGGTCCTCCTCTTGCCACTATTACATTGGACTTGAGCAGATTCAAAGCTTGTGTTCCCACACCAAATTCTTAACTTTCTAACTTCCCAGCTGAATGTTTAAAGTAGTTCCTGTAACACTGATTATCTGATAGGTACTTTGAAATGGTTTTGGCACATGTACTGCCATACACAATGTATGTTTGTGATCTTTTGCTGCTGTAGCCCATCCACTTCAATGTTCGATGTGTTGTGCAAACCAATGTTGTAACATGGTTATTTGCATTACTGTCGCCTTCCTGTCAGCTTAAACCAATACGGCCATTCTTCTCTGACCTCTCTCATTAGCAAGGCATTTTTGCATCGGAACTACTGCTCGCTGGATGTTTTTTGTTTCTCATACCATTCTCTGTAAACTCTACAGGCTGTTATGCATGAAAATCCCAGGAGGTCAGCAGTTTTATGAGACGCTCAAACCACCCCATCTGGCACCGATCATTCCATTGTCAAAGTCACTTTGATCACATTTCTTCCCTATGCTGATGTCTGGTCTGAACAATAACTGAACCTCTTGGCTATATCTACAAGCACTGAGTTGCTGCCATATGATTGGCTGATTTATTTGGTTAAATCAAGCATGATGGGAGATAGCAACACACACCAAAGTCGCTGGTGAACGCAGCAAGCCAGGCAGCATCTCTAGGAAGAGGTACAGTCGACGTTTCAGGCCGAGACCTTTCATCAGGACTAAGTTAGTCTCGGCCTGAAACGTCAACTGTACCTCTTCCTAGAGATGCTGCCTGGCCTGCTGCGTTCACCAGCGACTTTGATGTGTGTTGCTTGAATTTCCAGCATCTGCAGAATTCCTGTTGATGGGAGATAGCAGGGCTTCGCTTCCAGATGAGCTCAATGCCTTCTATGCTTGCTTTGACCATCAGACATGGAGATAAAATGGTGAATTCTGACATCCCCGATGTTCCTATGATCACAGCCTTTGAAGCCTTCAGGAGAGTGAATCCACGGAAGGCATCTGGACTGGATGGGGTAACCGGCCACACAGACCTGTGCTGATCAACAGGCTGGTGTGCTCATTGAGATATTTTGCCTCTCACTTTGGCAGTCTGAGCTTCAAGCAGGCTTCAATTATACTGGTGCCCAAGAAGAGCGTCACGACCTGCCTCAGTGACTATCATCCAGTTGCCCTTACACCCACTGTGAAGAAGTGCTTTGAGAGGTTGGTGATGAAACATGTCAGCTCCTGCCTGAGAGGCAACTTGAATCCTTTCAATTTGCCTACTGGAGCAACAGGTCTACAGCAGATATCATCTCACTGGCTCTCCACTCAATCCTGGAACATCTGGGCAGCAAAGATGGATACATCGAGATGCTCTTTATCGACTGCAACTCAGCATCTCCTCGAAGCTGATCAATAAGCTCCAAGACCTTGGCTTAAATATCTCCTTGACCAACTGGACCTGGATGTCCTTACTTGTAGACCCCAGCCAGTTCAGATTAGCAATAAAATCTCCTCCGTGATCTCCATCAACACAGTTCACCAGTGCTGTGTGCATAGTCCCTGCTCTACTTGCTTTACACCTATGACTGTGTGGATAAGCATAGATCCAATGCCAAATTCAGATTTGCTGATGACACCACTGTTGTGGGCTGAATCAAATGTGGTGACAAATCTTTGTACAGGAGGGAGATTGAAAATTTGGCTTAGTGATGTGATAACAACAACTTCTCACTCAAGACCAAGGAACTGATTGTAGACATCAGGAGAGGGAAACCAGAGATTCACGTGACAGTCCTCATTGGAGGATCAGAGCTGGAGAGGGTCAGCAACTTCAAATTCCTAGATGTTACTATTTCAGAGGACCTGTCCTGGGCCCAGCACGTAAGTGCAATTGCAAAGAAAGCATGGCAGTGTCTCTACTTCCTTTGGAGTCTGCGGAGATTCAGCATGACATCAAAAACTTTGACAAACTTCTATAGATGTGTGGTGGAGACTATATTGACAGCTACATCACAGCTTGCTATGGAAACACCAATTCCTTTGAATGGAAAATCCTACAAAAGGTAACAGATTTGGCCCAGTACATCATGGGTAAAGCCATCCAAACCACATGAAACACTGTCGTAGGAAAGGAACATCCATCATCAGAGATTCCTACCTCTCAGGTTATGCTCTCTTCTCGCTGCTGCCATCAGGTAGCAGGTACAAGAGCCTCAGGATTCGCACCACCAGGTTCAGGAACAGTTACTACCATCAACCATCAGCATTTTGAATAGCAAGGGATAACGACACACACTTGGTCCATCATTGAAATGTTCCTACAACTAATGATCTCATTTTAAGGACTCTTTATTACATTACCTCACGTTCTTATTATTTACTGCTATTTATTTATATTTGCACAGTTTGTTGTCTTCTGCACTCTGGTAGATCTTTCATTAATCCTGTTATGGTTACTATTCTATAGGTTTGCTGAGTATGCCCGCAGGAAAATGAATCTCAGGGTTGTATATGTACTTTGATAATAAAATTTACTTTGAACTTTGATTAGATATTTGCTTTAATGAACTGGTGTACAGATGCACCAAATAAAGAGGCTACTGAGATTAGCTCCATTGCTGAAACATTATAGAACTTCAACAAGTTGACCACACACTGAAATCTGGTTAAGAAACAGTTAAGCAGAAAAGAATAATCTGCTGAGCCTTAGTGGCAGACAACTAGCGTTCAGGGAGGCTGAACACTAGTAACCCCAGTCCACACAAATGTACAGTGTGCTTGTGAAGTAGTGACAACTAATCCTGCCATTAGAACATTCACAACAATCCCATCTACATGGGATTTGAAAATATTTCCTGGCAACTCCTCAGGTGCCTTTCTACCTGTGGAAGAAGTGCATCACATATAAAATTTCAGACAATGCCTAATCTCTGATAAAACAGTAAGAGATAAGGTTCATAATTCCCCATTGCAATAGCCTGTTTAACTGAGTGATTCAAGCAAGATAGACAAAAGTCAATTTGTCCTTGTACCTGATCCCAGATCAGGTTACTTTTGAGATGTTAATATTTCACTACATTGATTACCTTAGCTATGGTTTGACCTTCTGCATGTTGTGTGTGGCAAGTAAAGGCCAGAAAGGAAGGGAATTGAGATGTTACACTATACCCCAGCAGTCACCTAACTCAATCTCTGTCAGAATACACACCTAACATTTAAATGTGTCATCCTACCATCTTAACCAGAAAACACTTCCAACTGTTCAACCATGACAGCCATGTTATCCAAAAAGGGCCATGCTGCCCTGACGATCCTTCACTCTCTTTTGCAGATCAATGTAGGACTCAGCTGAAGCCTGCAGAAGCTAAATGCCCATTAGGAGAAAGGTCCTTGACACCTGCTGGGTTAATGGAGATGGTCTCTCTGCTGCAGGAAATTACTCTGCTATCTGTGAGTTTTTCAAGTCTTTGCCAAAGAAGCCTGACAAGCAAAGTAGCAAAAACTGAAAGCAAAAGTTATGAAATGGGTTGAGTACTGGATGGGATTGTGCCATGTTGTTTCTTACAGGGTTATACCTCTGGTCAAGATGGACTCAATGCAGTACAAATGGTGAAACGTTTCTCAAAAAAGGGCATCACACACAACATGCTGGAGGTCAGGCAGGATCTATGGAGGGGAATAAGCATCTGACACTTCGGGCCAAGACCCTTCATCGGAAAAGACCTCTTAGCTTTTTCCTACTGTGCAGAGGGGCTGATCATCCTCTTCACTTTCTCACCTTTTCTATTATTTGGATCAGCCAGAGAAATCCATTTAGCCACCTAGTATAGATCCCTAGTCACATTGTCTTGGAAAGCGCTCCTGCTACATATAAATCAGTCTCACAAGTTGAGTAGAACATTGGCAGATGGAATTTAATCCTGATATGTGTGAGGTGACGCATTTTAGGTAGTCAGATAAGGTAGGATCCAAGCAGTTAGCAGTAGGAATGTTTATGAAGAGTGAAATCCAGAGATCTAAGTCCATTGATTCCTGCAAGTGGCACTGCAGATTGATAGGGTAGTAAAGAAGGCATACTGCATACTTTCCTTTATACATTCAGACTTATAAAATAGAAAAGTTGATAGCACCTGCACTGTGTCTGAAATGACCCATCTGAAACTACTAGTTGCAAGCCATTTTAATTCTCCTTCAACACTGACCTACCTGTCTGTCCTTAATCTCCTCCACTGTCAAGGTGAGGACGGACACAAGTTGGAAGGACTGTAGCTCATATTCCATCTGTATTGTCTACAGCCCAATAGCATAAACATTGAATTAAAAACAGGTGCTGGAAATCCAGAATACCACGCACAAAGTGCTGAAAGAACTTCGCAGGTCAAGCAGCATCTACAGAGAGGAATAAATAGTTGACGTTTCAGGCCGAGACCCTTCATTAGGACTGGAAAAAAGAAGGGGGGAGAAGCCAGAATAAAATGGGGGAATAACTCACTTCACCGCCCTGCACCTTCTGGTTTTTTTTGGCCCCAGGTCCCAGAGTCTGTATTCTCCTCTGTGTCCATGAGAGTTGGGACATTTTGTTGCAACTTTACAAAAACTTGTTTTTCCAAAGGGTGGCACGGTAGCGTGGCGGTTAGAGCAAAGCCTGCTGTAAGATTAGGGTTCAGTTCCTGCCTCTGTCTAAAAGGATTTGTACATTCTCCCTGCAACTGTGTGGGTTTCATCCAGGTGTTGCAATTTCCACCCACATTCCAGGACGTACTGATTAGTAGGCCAATTACTCACATGGGTGCAAGTGGGCAGCACAGGCTCATTGCCATGCCTACTGCCAAATGCCTACAACCATGTTGTATCTCTAAATATATAAATTAGATTAGATTAGATTATGAGGACACGTAGTCCTCTTTTATTGTCATTTAGTAATGCATGCATTACTTCGGTGTGATATCACAGAAACACAGGACAGGACAGGACAGACCAAGACCGAAAAACTAACAAAAACCCCATAATTATAACATATAGCTACAACAGTGCAACAATACCATAACCTGATGAAGAACAGGCCACTGGCACAGTAAAAAAGTTCAAAGTCTCTCGAAAGTCCCACATCTCACGCAGATGGGAGAAGGAAGAATACTCTCCCTGCCATGCCCGGCCACAGTCCGACTCTGAGTCATCCGAAAACTTCGAGCTCCAACCAGCCCTTTGACACCCCCAAGCACCATCTCTGCCGAATGCTTCGACCCCAGCCTCGGTCGCCTGCAGCAGGCAAAGCCGGGGATTTTGGGGCCTTCCCTCCGGAGATTCTGGATCGCACAGTAGCAGCGACGGCGAACCGGGCATTTCAGAAATTTCTCCAGATGTTCCTCTGTGCCTTCTCATGTCTGTCTCCATCAAATCAGAATTGTGCACGGCATCCTACTTACAAATGCAATATAATTTCACCGGAGAGCTAATAAATGGATTACGCCACATTTGGAGGATTGTGTGCATGACAGGAAGAATGTGATTGATTTGGAGACAGTTTAGAAGAGATTGATGAGCCTGTTGCATAGATCCAAGGTCTTAGTTATGGGGATAGGCAACTTGACAGACACTTAAAAAGCCAAGGCTTAGAAAGGTGTGGTCATAATGCAGGCAAATGGGATTGGGCGGAAAGGTTAGCATTGATTTATTGGGCCAAAGAGCCTTTTTCCCTGTTATACCATACGTGCAACCTGAGTGGGCAGTGAGGAAACAGTAAGGTGATAATGAGTTTGATTTCACATTTGCTACCTTTGCTGAGATACTGATACTCGCGTAGTCTCCCTAGGTGAAGAATACCATTGAAGTGGCGTCTTCATAAAGGGAAATGCCTGATACGAATGGCTAGAACCCAACCCAACCACAGTGAAGTTGCATGTAGCTCCTTCAGGAAAGTCACATTTGGAGTGTAGCTGTAGAAAACGTCTGAGGGTATGGACAATGAAATACCAGATCATTTAAAAAGTTTGTCAGAAATTCTACATTCATTATCTAGGACTATGGTGGAGTCTAGTACCAAATTTCTTTGTCTTTTTCAGCACGAAGGTTGTTGTCTTATGGACTCAACCCTAATGTGATGTTTGTTGCTGTTTCCATTGCAGCCAGCAGTGGAACCTCACTATGCTGTAATCAGCTCCTCCTTGGATTATAGTCAGCAATCTTTCTTACTGTAGTTCATTGGGATTTCTGGGGGTGGGATGGAGAGAAGGGTCCTTTCTCAGTAAAATGGCATTGTTCTCCTGCCGCTGATGTTGCTGGTCCACTGAGACGATATCCACCAAGGTGGTGTATTCTCTGATTAGGCTCAGAACTACCTGAGGTCATCTTCCAAGGTTGCCTGTCATCTCCTCCGCTGAAAACCAGCCACCTAAACTTTCTGGGGCCACACTACACTGATGCACCTGGTCAGGTGAAACTACAGAGAAGACCGGCACTAAACACAATGGTGACCTGTTTTTACTCGCAATTATGACATGATTTTGTTTCTAGCTTTTGGAATGTTTATTTTGTGGCAACTTTTCTCTAAAGTAGGCAATGGCTGGTGAGAGAAAGTGTAAGAAGGTTCATGACAATTTGGGGATGTAGTTACCAATATCTCATTTCATTACTTTTTTTCATGAACAACAAGCTCTTGTGGTTGCCTCCCTCCTCGATATTTCTCTGTATTCTCCTACTTTGGCTCTTTAGTTGCATTGCAAAGACAGAGTTCTCATGATGACGTATATTACACTCCACCATAACTCTTGATGCCTCTCTATGAGCTCTTCTCATTGTTTTAGCTTGCCAAATGTCTGTTCTACCTCTTTTTGCATGGCATAGTGGTTTTTTACTGCTGTCTGTGTGTGCATGGGCACGCAACGAGAATCAGCAGATAGCTGTTCTCACCCAGTTGCCAATCTTTGTTTTGCTGTTGTGGCTCGCTTACAGCTGGAGCAGGACCCAGCCAGAGAATGAAGAAATCATGACTGCCAGGTTATTAGCCATAGCCTGTTATTGATCTGTGTGAATCAATGCCTGTGTCTGCACATCATTTGAGAGAGGTAAATAATAAGGACATGTCCGTGTACAGTGCCTATAAAGTGACATGTTTGCACTCAGTGACTCCATGTCTCACAAAGAGACACAGCAGGACCATGTGTTTGCTCCGTTTGTTACTGTGAAAGCAGAATGAAGAGTAATTCAATTCTTTTTTTAAATAAAGAACTTTGGTGACATCAAACTGGCAGAAAGTCAGACCAGCCTAGAACCTATACTATGAGTGGCAGGGCACTAGGAATTGTAATGGAACAGAGTGAGCTAGGAGTACAGGGGATTCGTTTGCTGAAAGTTCTGTCACGGTTAGGTTGGTGAAAAGGTGTTTAGCATGCTGGCTTTCATAGTCACAGCACAGAGCACAGAAGCTGGGACATAAGGCTGTAGTTAGTGTACTCTGAGTTGGAGCAGAATCTATTTTTCCACCCACTGTTGTGTCAGTCATAGAGTTAGAGGGTAATTCATCCCTGTTACTTAGGCCCTCTAGTCCTGGCAAATCCTTGTAAATATTTTTTACATTCTCCAGTTCAACTGCATGTCTTGGTGAGGCCACACTTGGAGTATGACAGTCCATGCACACGCAAAGAGCAGGAATACCAGACAAAATGCTGGAAGAACTCAGTAGGTCAGGCTATGGAAATGAATAAGCAGTTAATGTTTTGGGCTGAGACCCTTCATCAGGATTGGAAAAGAAGGGGTGAAGAAGCCATTACACTGTGTATAAAGTTGGTCACCCCGTTATAGAAAAAATGTGGTTGAACTGGAGAGTGCAAAAAATATTTACTAGGATTGGCCAGGACTAGAGAGCCTGAGTTACAGGGATGTATTACTCTCTAACTCTATGACTGACACAACAATTGCTTATCCACTATCTACCAATTGCATAGCAACTCCATTAAAGCCAATTATAGTCATGTCATTGTACTCTCAATCATCAGCAAAATTGGAAGATGTTGTTTGGCTATCCTATTGAGCTCGATTTACTCAACAATAACCTTACTGAACGTCTCTTTATAGCCCTAGTAGGTGTAAGCCTTTATACCTTAGGCAAAGCTGTTGAATAGACAGATAAGAGTGACATATGAGTAACATCAAGATAGCATTGATGAAATGTGACACCACAGTATCTTGGTAAAACTGAAGTCACTGTGAGGCATGAAATTCTGGATTCAAACATAACACAAAGGAAGGCAGTTACAGTTGTAGGAAACTAATCATCTCAGTCCCAGATTATTAATGCAGGAGATGCTCAGGGCAACATTTTGAATGTTTTCATTAATGTTTGTCCCTCCACCACATGGACAACATAAAACCCTACTGGCTTCTGTTTTCAGAAACGAAAACTCCTACAGGTTCATTTGGAATGCAAATATAAACCTTAACACTTTTTTTCTTATTGGAAATTGTCTCCATTTATATCCTCAGTAAGCCAACCTTGCCCGTGAGGACCTATTCCTGCTAAACTGCTGACACTAAACCTTCTACTTGGCCTTTACATAATATGATAGTGTTCATGCTTCTCTCTTCCCTCATACTGAGATGTGAACTTCAAATCTGCCATTATATCTCCCTCCTCAACAAGCAACACTGGATCCTTCAGCATTGAGTTCCTCCAGCACGTTTTGTGTGTTCCAGCAGCTGCAGATTTTCTCTTGTTTGTGACCAGATCCTACCACTCTTGCAATTCATCAGCTTTCTCGCCATCACCTTTTCTTCTCTCAGTCCTTGAAAGTTCTTACTAATCTGCCACGTTCTGAGAAATCCACAATTAAATTCCTTTGATCAGGTTTCCACCCCAAATAGAACGGACTGTTTTTTCAATAAATGATATTCCATGTGATTCTCTTCATCCTTCCTGACCTATCTGCAGCATCTGATGCAACATCATTCTCGTCTAATGTTCCTGCAGAACTGAGCAGCCAGAAGAGTTAACCATTCCTAACCTCCATCCTTACAATTACATGAATACAAAATTCTTCCAATGGCTTTTCTCTATTATTACACTATTATCTCTGATGTCAGCCTCTTTTTGTTCCAATACATTTCTTCAACAACATCAGATTTTGCCCCCAAGGTGACCACAATTAGCTCTCCTTCCTCGTTACATCTTCCAAACTCTTTGCCACCCCTACATTGCTTCTGGAAAACTAAGCACACATTTCTTCCAAGTAAATATTGGAAAGAAAAAATTGCTTTCCTTCAATGCCCATCAGAAACCCGATTCCTCAACTCAACTAGTCCTGACAAAGGGTCTCAGCCTGAAACGTCAACTGCACTTCTGCCTATGGATGCTGTCTGTCCTGCTGCGTTCCACCAGCATTTTGTGTGTGCTCCTCAACTTTAGACTCCATTGCTCTCTCCAGCATCTTGTCATATTTGACCCTGAGGAGATATTTTGGCAACATATCTGTGGCATCTCCTGGGTTGGCTCTTTCTATCACTTAAACTCAGCTGGGTTCTGTTTCTGTTCCTGCCACTGAGAACCCTTGGTCCCTAATAAAATTGATTTACTATGTCAATGAATACCTGACTGGACTCCCATGTTTTACCCTAGATAAACCAAAGGATCCAAAATTCTCCTGGCCAAATCATAACTTCTGTTGTCAAGTCAAATAAATAGGATATTCTGCTCCAGCATGACATCACTGGCATTTCAAGTGAATTACCCTCACTCTGCAGGCTTCGGGTGAACTTTCATTGAATGCATGCTTTTTCAGCACAGTATGTTCTTTTGCAGTATTGAACCAATTGTAGCACCCCAAAAAAGCAGCACTGGTGGTTCATTTTCCTCACATTCAACCTGGTTAATTATTCTACATTTTGGCTTAAAATTTGGTGCAAAGGCCATGTATGCTGGGTAGCTGATTGGAAAATCATTGGGTTGCATAATGTTTGAAGAGTCTGCACCGATAACAGATAAAACATTTGGTAATCAATTGAACATCGCTGTAACCTCTTGAATTGCTTAGTTTATTGCAATATTTTATTGCAACAGCGATGTATCTTAAATCATTGTTGGAATTTTTCCTTGGAGTTATTGAATTATGTTACTCTGTCTGACACTGATCCCTTAATCAGCCTTACTACGACTGTCTTCCATGACCTGGATCAACACGTTGACGTCGTGAGGAGGCTCGCGTGCTTCAAGGACTCCATCAGCTGTTGCCAACTCAGGTCCCCCCCGTGTTGGAATGGATGTGGACGAGATGCCAGATGAAGATTGATTCAAACCCCGCTCCTGCACAGAACAGACTCATGCCTGCCCCCCCGGGCCATTCCGTATGAAACAACAACAATTAAAACAGCTTATCTCATCAGTAGCATATTGCATTCTGTATAAACATGCACAAATTAACTACCATGTTTCTGACATCATAACAATAACTATCATTGGAGAACATCTCAGTTGTGCTAAATGAGTTTGAGATATCTCAGGCTGGTGAAAAGTACTGTTTAACATCAGACTCCATAGTTCTAGCAAAGGAGTAGCCGTTGGGACAGTGAACACTTCTGGTAGGATGATTCTGGGAGAACGAATAATCCTTTCACACAGGAGGATCTGAATCCAATATAGTATACATCCCAAGGTATTTTCATGCAGCAGGTTCATCAGATCGACAATGGGGGCTTCAACAGCAGCATGGCCAAGGGTTGCAGACAGGTTCCTGGTGGGTGTACTGAAGCAGCCCTTTGAGCCCGTGAGTTTCCAATCATAACCTCCAGCGGATAACAGCTGACACTGAGACTGACCTCTTGATGTTAATACTGCTGACTGTTTTCAACTTGTTGATCCTAAAGAGGAAATATCTACCATTCAGATTAATGCTGATATTTCATTAAAATGCACTCCAATTGAAATCCAATGGTTATACTTGTCTGTTCATCTCCTGACCTATTTTTCAATGTTGTTTTGACCTTTGGAGTCCCTTGGAATGAGCTACTCTGTTCAGGTCAATGTGTGATTTGCAGATTATGCTAGAAGAGATGTTTGACAGGACTGGTGGATGAGTGTGTGGAGATTGCCATACTCCTTCAACTATTTACTGTGTGCTCTGAGTGAATGGATTTGAAGTACTCAGTACCATCCAGAATGTTTCTGTTTCGTTGCAATCAGTTGCAGGTGTGGATTCACATGAACTTATAGCAATGTTACTGTTTCTAAAGAAGCGTTGAAAGCTGTCTCAGAGCTTCAGAGTACAAACCTTAGGAATAAGATGTCAGGAAAACAAGTCCCTGGCTTTCTCTTTGAAACCAACAATTGGTGATCATGATCTTAACATTGACCACCTTGGCCTGGGAGAAGATGCTGAATCCCACCATTAGATCTGGAGGATTTTGTAAAGAAGACATTGGCAGTTTTTCTCCATTATCTTTGAGCTCCCTCTCATAAGTAGTCCATATCTTGGAAGCATACAGAGTTTGTGTATCACTGATGCCCAGTTCCAGGTCTCATGATCCTTATTGTCAGGAATAGTGTTGTCATGGGGACAGACTCATAAAGGTTTTTGGATGTTGAGTGGAGGTGTCATTCTTTAATTCGTACTAGTGAATGAGTCAGCAATGACTCAGAGTTCAGACCTGTATTGCAACTTAATGACTGAGGTTGGAGTAACCTTGGCTCTGCATACAGTGGTGTGGGTTAAACAGATTTAGATTAGTTTCACTCAGGTAAGAAACTGTTTGGAAGTGAGGTGCAACATTAGGTTAAAAGAGTTGAGGCAATGATGCAGACTATTTGACACCAGTCTACTGAGATTGAGCCTGCTTCAGAACTGTTGCTCAAGATCACAGTTTGCATGCTATCATAAGACGGAGATACTATACATTCTTAAAGGCAATCAAATTTGAGAAGTTCATTCCATTTCATCACCTGTTTCTCAATATTGTCATCACTCGTACATTCATAATTTACCATGTGATGTGATCAAAATACAAATCCAAATATAATCAAGCTAAAATTCAATTGAGTTTAAAACTGCAAACACGAGGAATTCTGCAAATGCTGGAAATTCAAGCAACACACATCAAAATTGCTTCAATTGAGTTTACCCATTTTGATGTTGTGGTACCGCTACACCCAGATTTACATTGGAATCCATAATCACAAAGTGAGGCAAATTTTCACAATCATTCAAGCAATTAGACTAAAAGATGTGTCATAATTTTACCAAATCAGTCGGATGTAAGTCGAAAATATATTTTCAAAAGTAGGCATAACTAATCCATATGAACAGTGTGCAAGATTGTCACATCGGAATAGTGAGTTGATGGTCTCCACTCTCGTTGTTGCAGGAGTGACTTCTCCCTCCCTTGATGGAGAGTGAGAGCCTGTCGGAGATACCGAAGTGCTGGTTTGTGGACTGTAGTTTTAGATGGACTCTGGATCGGAGTCTCTTTGGGGGAGGTGGGCTTCTGCTGTTGCTTTCATGGTGGGGGTGGAGGGTTTGGTGTTTCTGCTGGCGCAAGAGGGGGGGAAGGGGGGTTGATGCTTTTGCTTTTGCTGTTGCTTGTGAAGGGGGGGCTTCGGGCCCTCAATACTTTCCATCATTCATTCTATGGGGTTCTTGTTTTGTGGACATCTGTGAGGAGAAAGAATTTCAAGTTGTGTACTGTATACACTCTTTGATATTAAAATGAACATTTGAACCTTTTAACAGGAATTCTGCAGATGCTGGAAATTCAAGCAACACACATCAAAGTTGCTGGTGAACGCAGCAGGCCAGGCAGCATCTCTAGGAAGAGGTACAGTCGACGTTTCAGGCCGAGACCCTTCGTCAGGACTAACTGAAGGAAGAGTGAGTAAGGGATTTGAAAGTTGGAGGGGGAGGGGGAGATCCAAAATGATAGGAGAAGACAGGAGGGGGAGGGATGGAGCCAAGAGCTGGACAGGTGATAGGCAAAAGGGAAACGAGAGGATCATGGGACAGGAGGTCCAGGAAGAAAGACAAGGGGGGGGACCCAGAGGATGGGCAAGGGGTATATTCAGAGGGACAGAGGGAGAAAAAGGAGAGTGAGAGAAAGAATGTGGATAGACATGTCAGAATGGGAATGGGATGTGGAATTAAAATGTGTGGTCACTGGGAGATCCTGCTTTCTCTGGCGGACAGAGAGTAGATATTCAGCAAAGCAGTCTCCCAGTCTGCGTCGGGTCTCACCAATATATAGAAGGCCACATCGGGAGCACCGGACGCAGTATATCGCCCCAGTCGACTCACAGGTGAAGTGTTGCCTCACCTGGAAGGACTGTTTGGGGCCCTGAATGGTGGTAAGGGAGGAAGTGTAAGGGCATGTGTAGCACTTGTTCTGCTTACACAGATAAGGGCCAGGAGGGAGATCAGTGGGGAGGGAAGGGGGGGACGAATGGACAAGGGAGTTGCGTAGGGAGCGATCCCTGCGGAATGCAGAGAGAGGTGGGGGAGGGAAAGATGTGCTTAGTGGTGGGATTTGAACCTTTCAACTATTATGCTTTTGTGGCAGGTGGTCTGGGGGCATAGACTAAAACTGGAGTCAAAGGTCTTAAGGATTTAATAGCATCAGGCCCCGCTTGAATGTTATATTCCAATGCACTACATTCTACATTGCCTTCCATCTGGAGATTCGAACCCACAGTCTGGCGATATAGAACCAAAGGTGGCAGCAAATGAATCACAGCTGAGAAAAGAAAATTAAATTGAAGACAGTAAGGATGCTACAAAGGATTTATGAGACAGAGGTTGTCGCTGGGATGTAGGAAGATTAGGATTTAAGCAACAAGAGCCTTGTTGCAGCAAGTTATATTAATTTAGCTGGGATAGTTATAGTATGCAAATAATTGAAAAAAAGTAATTGAACCAGTTGCTGCCTCAGTCTGTCATAAATGCTGAGCAGTCTTTTCTCAGTTAGTGAGAAGTTTCATCACACTGCAATGACTCAACAAAGCGACTGACCTCCACTGGTTTTGTCAAAGGCTGGACAATCTCAATCCTGAGCCTCCAATAGGAAGCTATCCAAAAAACTACACTGAAGAGTAATCTCAGTCAAATGTGCCCAAGAATGATAGCAACAGAGAATTTAGAAAGTGCCACATGAATGCAGCAGGGGGAGTTTGGGTAAGCAAATGTCATGGGAAAATCTGGAACTTTGCTGGGAATCTGGCTGAGGCTGTTTGATCCTGGCACGTCGATTTTTTTTTACTCTTCACGTGATCTTTATTATAGGGGATGAACCAATGTCTAAGGTCTAAAAGATGTCCTGACCAAATAGCCACTGAACCTCCAGCACACTAAGGTCAATGTGATGCAATTGAGCCACATTTGGCATCCTAAAATAGAGTTTAAAGAGTCTTGTTCCTAACATCAATATTCAGTGTAATCTTGGGTTTTGCTATGAGCATGACCCAAGTAGCTAATAATCCTACAGGACTGGAACCCCTAGTTAGACCATATTGACAGATATTTATGTAACTGGTGTGATGGCGTGCTTGGAATTGGAATTGGTTTATTATTGTCACATGTAGCGAGATACAGTTCAAAGTCTGTCTAGCATACAGATCAGATGATTTATAGTAAAAGAATAACAATGCACAATAAAGCTCCAGAGAAAGTACAGTGCAAATAGGCAACAAGGTGCAAGATCATAATGCGATAGATTATGATTAACAAGTCAAAGTTTTAAACTTTGGAAACCCATGATGGGAATTTACCACAATAGACTGAAGAAAGCTATTTATGGGTAAAACTGTGGGTGAAATGTGGGAAAGAAATATGGTAGAACAAAGTTCCCATGCACTCGTCAAACCAGCAAGAGATGCATTATTAAACAACCTAGCCCAAAACCAGAGTAAGGTCTAGGATAAATAGCATAAGTGAGGTACTGATTGTGGACTGAAAGGGGAATTTGGGAGAACTCACCTCAATGCTCAGTGTGCGGTCAACAGTGAAATGGGTTCCTGGACATTAACGTCTCGGAGAATCTGTCCTGTGATCAACACATTGATGCAGTCATAAAGAAGGCCTGCCAGCAATTCTATTTCATTAGGTATTTGAGATTTGGTATGTGAAGCACCTTCAATTACTCCAAAAGACTGAGGTTTGGTAAAATACTGAAAGGCTTTTATTCGCTGTACAATACGACCTCCACAGTGAGTGTCTGCCCCCGGACTGAGGGGGAGGGGCAAGGCGAACACCTTTATACAGGACTCTGTGGGAGGAGCCACAGGGGCAGTCAGCAGAGGTGTGTGTCCCGACAGGTAACCCAGTTACAACATATATATATATGGTTTACCACATTCACCCCTCCTTTTTTTAAAAAGAGTCCTGTGGGGTGAAGTGACTGACAATATTTACAGCAAGTATATTTACAGGTTAAGTCTATCAGGCGCTCGAGTCCGTCGCTGTGATCTACGTAGCACCGGCGATGGCAGTTGTGCTGGCTCCGGCCTGACTTGAGGTGCCAGTACGTTAGGCGTCGGCAATCCCTCGTGTGTGTGCATCGCGCCCGGTATGGGAGTGTCGTGTGGTGTCTGTATAGGATCTGGGGTGCACAGTGTCTTGTAGATACATACATTGGTGGGTACGGGGTCAATAGTCACCGCGGAGTGTTCAGGGTAGGGGCCCGGTGCTCCTGCGGGCGCCAGGTCGCGGATGGAGACCGTGTCCTCCCGCCCATCAGGTAAAACCACGTAGGCATACTGGGGGTTCGCATGAAGTAAGTGAACCCTCTCGACTATCGGGGAGTATTTATTGCTCCTCGCATGTTTCCGAAGCAGCACTGGCCCCGGGGACGTCAGCCAAGTTGGTAGGGTGGTTCCAGTGGTCGATCTTCTGGGAAAAGAAAAGAGCCGCTCATGAGGGGTGGCATTGGTGGCTGTGCATAACAGGGAGCGGATGGAGTGGAGTGCCTCGGGAAGGACCTTCTGCCAGCGGGAGACCGGCAGTCCCTTTGACCTGAGGGCTAAGAGTGTGGCTTTCCACACTGTGCAATTCTCCTTCTCTACCTGTCCATTCCCCCGGGGATTATAGCTCGTGGTCCTACTGGTTGCAATTCCCCTAGCCAGTAGGTATTGGTGCAGCTCGTCACTCATAAACGAGGACCCTCTGTCACTGTGGATATAGCATGGGTATCCGAACAGAGTGAAGAGCTTGCGCAGGGCTTTTATAACTGACGTGGTAATGGTGTCACAGTTTGAGGATAAAGGGGAAGCCTTTTAGGACCGAGATTAGGAAAAACTTCTTCACACAGAGAGTGGTGAATCTGTGGAATTCTCTGCCACAGGAAACAGTTGAGGCCAGCTCATTGGCTATATTTAAGAGGGAGTTAGATATGGCCCTTGTGGCTACGGGGATCAGGGGGTATGGAGGGTTCTGAGTTGGATGATCAGCCATGATCATAATAAATGGCGGTGCAGGCTCGAAGGGCCGAATGGCCTACTCCTGCACCTATTTTCTATGTTTCTATGTTTCTATGTGTCGGGGCAGGGGATGGCGAAGGGGAACCACAAGTACTCGTCAATTACGTTAAGAAAGTACACATTGCGGTCGGTGGAGGGAAGGGGGCCCTTAAAGTCAACACTCAGTCGCTCATAGGGGCGGGTGGCCTTGATGAGTGGTGCCTTTTCGGGTCGGTAGAGGTGCGGTTTGCACTCTGCGCAGACTTGGCAGTCCCTGGTCATCATCCTGATCTCCTCAAGGGAGTAAGGCAGGTTCCGGGCTTTCACGAAGTGGAAAAGCCGGGTGACTCCCGGGTGGCAAAGGTCTACATGTCGGGCGTATAGCCGGTCGATCTGCGCGCTGGCACATGTTCCCCGGGATAGGGCATCGGAGGGCTCGTTGAGCTTCCCAGGCCTGTACATGATGTCATAGTTGTAGGTGGAGATTTCGATTCTCCACCTCAGAATTTTATCATTTTTGATTTTGCTCCGCTGCTGATTATTAAACATGAACGCGACTGAGTGCTGGTCAGTTAGCAGGGTGAACCTTTTGCCAGCAAGATAGTGCCTCCAGGGCCTTATAGCTTCCACTATGGCCTGGGCCTCTTTCTCTACCGCAGAGTGCCGAATTTCAGGGCCTTGAAGGGTACGGGAGAAGAACGCCACTGGTCTTCCTGCCTGGTTGAGGGTAGCAGCCAGCGCAGAGTCGGAGGCGTCACTCTCTACTTGGAAGGGAATGGCCTCATCCACCGCATGCATTGCTGCTTTGGCAATGTCCCCTTTTATGCGGTTGAAGGCCGTGTGGGCCTCGGCAGAGAGGGGGGATGTGGTGGACTTGACCAGGGGGTGGGCCTTGTCTGCATAGTTAGAGACCCATTGGGCGTAATATGAAAAGAAGCCCAGGCACCTTTTGAGGGCTCTGAGGGTATTGGGAAGAGGGAGTTCCAACAGGGGGCGCATACGGTCGGGGTCAGGGCCAATGACTCCATTCTCCACGATACACCCAAGGATAGCAAGTCGGGTGGTCCCAAATACACACTTGTCCTTGTTATAGGTGAGGTTGAAAGATTTGGCCGCTTGGAGAAATTTTTGGAGGTTGTTGTCGTGATCCTGCTGGTCATGACCGCAGATGGGTAATGTTATCCAGATATGGGAACGTGGCCTTCAGTTGGCACTGGTCCACCATCCGGTCCATTTCCCTCTGGAAGACAGATACACCATTTGTGACACCAAAGGGGACGCGCAGGAATTGATAAAGCCTGCCGTCCGCCTCGAAGGCAATGTAAGGGTGGTCCTCCCAGCGGATAGGGAGCTGATGGTAAGCGTATTTTAGGTCTATGGTCGAGTACACCTTGTACTGTGCTATCTGATTGACCATATCCGCGATGCGGGGTAGAGGGTACGCGTCGAGCTGCGTGAACCTATTGATGGTCTGGCTATAGTCCACGACCATCCTATTCTTCTCCCCGTTCCGAACAACCACCACCTGCGCCCTCCAAGGACTTGTGCTTGCCTCAGTGACCCCCTCCCTGAGCAGCCGCTGCACCTCCGACTTAATGAAGGCTCTGACCCCCGCGCTGTACCTCCTGCTTTTAGTTGCCACGGGTTTACAGTCGGGGGTCAGGTTGGCGAACAGCGGTGGGGGAGGGATCCTGAGGGTGGAGAGGCCGCAAGTGGTTCCGTAGTGCGGCAGTTGGCACGATGTTGGGTGGGATGTGCGGGTCGGTGTGTGTGTGTGGTCAGTAGCGGGGTACGTGACATATCTCTACAAAACAGGGGATTTATGACAGTAACTGGCGGGAGGGGCCCATCATACTTCATTGTCACGCTTTTCAGGTGGCTCTGGAAGTCCAACCCCAACAGCACAGGGGCACACAGTTGAGGCAAGACCAGTAACTTAAAGTCCCGATATTCTGTGCCCTGCACCACTAGCGTCGCTACACAACCCCCCCGGATATCTGTTGTATGCGACCCGGAGGCCATGGTGACCCTCTGACTTACCGGCCGTATCATGAGTCCACAATGCTGCACCGTGGCCGGGTGGATAAAACTCTCCGTGCTGCCCGTGTCAAACAGGCAGCTTGTCCTGTGCCCCTCCACCAGGATGTCCATCATTGACCTTGCGAGCTGGTGGGGAGCGCTTTGGTCGAGGGTCACGGAAGCCAGGGTGGGGTTGCTGTCCTGGTCCGGCGCGGTGGGTTGGCCCGTGAGCACCCGTTGGTCGTAGGTGGTGGGAGGTGGTGCCGACCAAGATGGCCGCCCCCATGTCTCGCACGTGGTGGCGGCGTGCAGGGAAGATGGGGGCAGGGAAGATGGCGGCCCCCATGTTTCGCACGTGGTGGCAGTGTGCAGGGAAGATGGCCACCCCGACGTCTTGCACACGGCGCTGCTCGATCCCGCTCGCGGTTTTGACTTACAGACCTTGGCGAAGTGGCCCTTCTTTCCGCAGCTGGAACAGGTAGCTTGTCGGGCCGCGCAGCGTTTCCAGGGGTGCTTCTCCAGTCTGCAGAAGTAGCACTTCGCGGACTCACGACTGGCTCCAGCCGAGGTCGATTCGCCGGCGGGTTGTGGGGTCTGCGGCGCCCACGTGGCCATCGGGGGATCGCGTGCCTGGAGAGCCTCGGAGTTATACAGAACGGCCTCCAACGTATTAGCCAGCTCGATCGCCGAACTTAGGGTAAGATTGGCTTTTTCCAGCAGCCGCTGGCGCACATACACTGACCTGGTCCCCGTAACGAAGGCGTCTCTCACTAGGAGTTCTGCATGCTGCGCCGCTGTCAGCTCCTGGCAATTGCAGGCCTGCACGAGTGTCTGTAGGGCCCGGACAAACTCAGCACTTGATTCCCCGGACTGTTGTTGCCGTGTCGCTAAGCGATGCCGAGCATAGAAGCTGTTTATCAGCCGCAGGTATTGTCTTTTGAGTGCGTTCATCGCGCCGTCGTAGTTCGGCTGGTCTCTGATCAGCGAATAAACCCGTGGACTAACCCTGGAGAGTAGAACTGTGCGCTTCGCTACGGGGTCGGTCGCTTTAATCTCCTCTAGATACGCTTCGAAGCAGGCCAGCCAGAGTTTGAAAGCGTTTCCAGCGACAGGCATTTTCGGATCGAGGTCTAATTTGTCTGGTCTCAGGGCCTGTTCCATGTTTTAAAATGTACAGCGAATAAAATTGAAGCACCTTCAATTACTCCAAAAGACTGAGGTTTGGTAAAATACTGAAAGGCTTTTATTCGCTGTACAATACGACCTCCACAGTGAGTGTCTGCCCCCGGACTGAGGGGGAGGGGCAAGGCGAACACCTTTATACGGGACTCTGTGGGAGGAGCCACAGGGGCAGTCAGAGGAGCCACAGGGGCAGTCAGCAGAGGTGTGTGTCCAGACAGGTAACCGAGTTACAACATATATACATGGTTTACCGCAGTATGTCATCAGAAATTCTGACAAATTTCTGTAGATGCACAGTGGGGTGCATTCTGACTGGTTGTACTGCAGCCTGGTGTAGGGGCTCCAATGCATAGAACCTCAAGAGACTGCTGAGGGTGGTAAACACAGTCAGTTCAATTATGGGAACAACCCACCCCCGCCACCAACACCGAAGATGTCGTCAAGAAGCAGCACCTTGGAAAGGTGGCATCCATCACTATCAACTTGCATTATGCCATCTTCATCTGACTACCATTGGAGAGAAGATAAAGGATATTTATATCAAGTATAAATATATCATCTCTTCCCCTGCCCCCCCCCCTCATATATACAGATTTTTCTGAGGAAGTTATCAGGAGAGTTGATGAAAGCAAGGCAGTGGATGTTGTCTACATGGACTTTAGCAAGACCTTAACAGGGTCCTGCATTGGAGGTTGGACAGGAAGGTTCAGTCGCTCAGCATTCAAGATGAGGTAGTAATTTGGATTAGACGTTGACGTCATGGGAGAAGCCAAAGAGTTGTAGTAGTGGTTGCCTCTCTGACTGGAGGCTTGTGACTAGTGATGTGCCACAGGGATCGGTGCTGGGTCCATTGTTGTTTGTCATCTGTATCAATGATCTAAATGATAACGTTGTTAACTGGATCAGCAAATTTACAAATGGCACCAAGTCTGGGGGTATTACGGACAACAAGGAAGACTATCAAAGCTGCAACAGGATCTGGACTAACGATCTGAAAAGTGGCAGGTGGAATTTAATGCAGACAGGTGTGAGGTGTTGTACTCTAGGAGGACAAACCAGGGTAGGACTTGCGTGGTGAGTGGTAGGGCACTGAGGAGTTCGATAGAGCAGAAGGTTCTGGGAGTACAGATCCATAATTCCTTGAAAGTGGCAGCACTGGTAGATAGTGTCATAAAGAAATCTTTTGGAACATTGGCTTTTTTAAATCAAATAATTGAGTACAGGAGTTGAGATGTTATGTTGAAGTTGTATGGGACCTTGGTGAGACCTAATTTGGAGTCTAGTGTGCAGTTCTGGTCACCTACCTGCAGGAAAGATATCAATACAATTGAAAGAAAACCAAGAAAATTTACAAGGATGGTGACAGGACTTGACCTGAGTTACAGGGAAATGTTGAATAGGTTGGGAATTTATTCCACATAGTGCAGGAAAATGAGGGGAGATTTGATAGAGGGATACAAACTTATGAGGGCTATAGATGGGGTAAATGCAAGGAGGCTTTTTCGCTGAGGTTGGCTGAGACTAGGACTAGATGTCATGAGTTAAGGGTGAAAGGTGAAATGTTTAAGGGGAACATGAGTGGGAGCTTCTTCACTCCGAGGATGGTGTGAGTGTGGAATGAGCTGCCAGCAGGAAAGCTGGATGCGGGTTCAACATTAGCAAATTCAATTATACTTTCAGCCTTACAGACCAGACACCTAATACAAGACCAGTAGCTGGAGGGGAAAAAGATTTTTATTCTGTGAAGCCAACGTAAGTTAAAGCTTTTTTTTAACTTTAGATATCATTTATTCATCATTCACTTTAATACAGTTAAAATAATTATCCAGGGAATATCCCCACATTGAAACTCCACTGTGGAAGCTCTCAAATTTGAAGTCGCTTTACTACAATCTAGAAATAAATATTAGGATCAATTAAAGAGAATAAAAACAAAACAAAACACTTGACTGCCATAAAATTCAGCTGGTTCACTCGGTTTGACTCCAGTTTCTAGAAAGCCACTCAGGTATATAGTGATAAGAATAAGAGCTGGCCTTACTGTTTTGTCTACTTCCTTATTCGTCCAAAATAACTTTGGAAGATTCTGTTTACACCGGGCTTCATGTAACTGGTGTAAACAGAAGGAGGCACAGACCAGGCAGCTTCTTCTTTAATAGATCCATTTACAGTATATATGATGTGAGCTGTACTTATATTTGATCCAACACATGGAAACTGTGATCACGAGTGAAACCTCCTCATCTTGCAGTGGAAGGAGATGTCTATGATCGATTGTTACAGATATGCACGTTCGAAGTGCAAGACTGCATGCCAAGCGTGACTCTGAAGATTGGTGCAACAACTACATCCCACGTTTTGTCAATGAGCATCTGGAACGTGTGTAATAACTCTTTGGACTGTGTAGTCGAGACATACTGTATATGTAAAGGAAAAGATTATGTCATGCTAGTAAAATGGTAAACCTGCAAATGAAATATTTGTTCATATACTGTTTAATAGCAACATGCCAATTTAGTTCATTACATATTTACAAATGTTATTAAGTGTATATTTTGAGGGGAAAGAAACAAGACCTTAATATTAACTAAAGTGGATACTTGACTAACCTGTAGCCATGGGGTGATCTTTCTTATTCAATTTATCCAGAACTCTGAGAAAAGATAAATCAAATCACAGCTCTTGACAGTTGGCTTGTGACCTACAAAATGACTTTGAACCTTTAGCTGACCACTAGACAGACTAGTCTGAAGTGCTCCAAGCAATAAGAAAAATACCACTCATACTTTGGATGTGGTGCTTTGTATCTCTAAAGGTGAAATTGAATGAGATTTGTTTGCAACATCGACACTGAAAAGATAATATTGAAATATGCATGTGTATCTGTCAAGGGCAGTTAACATTAGTTACACAGGACTCTGGTTGGACTCTGCACTGACTAAGGTACTATTCTGCTCTTTGGGGTGTCATTGAAATACTGGAGACAGTTTGGAAAGCTTTGAATCACTTATCCCTGGCATGAGACATCCGATGAAGATAATGAACAATTCAGTCTTGAGGAGGCCACAAGGAAAAGGATCATAGAAGATAGACTGTAAAAGTCACAAAGCACTAAATTGGTTTAGTTAGATGATAAATTCAAGCAGGTTATCAGGAACTTTCTGACAAATCCTTCATACATAAACAGCTGGATTTTGAGTGGTCTCACTTTTCATTAATTCCTCAAAATGAGGCTGATATCCCTCCCATCACATCAAATTACTGATTCAACTATCACTATTTTTGAAATTATGTTGAGTGTTCAAATCATCCACATTTGAATATGAAAGCTGGGGCCATTTGGAGAATGCTTGAAATGGCACCTGTCCCTGTACATGAGCAATGGAACAGAAGGGTCCCAGCAAAGCAGGATTTCAATTATTCCACTGGAAAAACAGAAGTACATCTCAGACTGTCCACCCCCCAGCCACCTTCTATGATCACAATTCCATGCCACCCCTACCCCCTTTAACTTCACAATTTAGAAATTAGCTTGAAATTGTGGTCTGTTTGTTTGTACTACTCGATCGAAGCTTACTGAATGCATACGGAACTGAAGCCCCAATATTTCATGTGGTCAGGGGCTAGGGAGAAAGGACAGCTTAATACTTGAACTAAGACAGACCAATACACTCCATCAGGGTATTTACCAAAGTACATTTCATAGTATTACATCCCTTGGAATTGCATTTGGTTCTGTGAAGAAGGAGCAGTGGGATTTTCCTGTGATTTTGTGATAGATGGACAGTGAAATTTTAATAGAAGTGTAGTACATTAATGGAGAGCCTCTGGGGCCTTGACATTAGCTATTTGAAGAACTAACTGTTTTATTTGCTTGAACCTCACTCATGTTGACACGTTATATAAACATCGTTAACATTTATTTTCTCTTACTGGTATCTTTTTGATTGGATCCTCCTATACACACCAGAAACAGCCCAGACAAGTTCCCAGAAACAAATATAATGTGGTACTAAAAATAAGCCCAGTGTTGGCCACTTAAGACCTGCCCGCTTTGCTTACACATTCTACAACTGTGTTAGAGCAGGATGAGTGTAAGAATAACCCATATCACTATGAAATAATGGAGAAATGGAGCATGCAGTTTTAACCACTGGATCTCAACCTGAATTCATTTCAAAGGAAAATCATAGATGTTAACATCAGGAGTTCTCTCTCAATGTCCGCAGTTCAATTGATCTACTTATATGCTGGCGACTGTGTTTGTTAATTACAGGCTTGAAATGTTCAGTGTGTCAACTGGGAACCCGCCTGGGCTGGTTCCGTGTGTTCACTGGGAACCCCTCTGGGCTGTTTCAGTGTGTCCACTGGGAAAGCCTCTGGGCTGTTTCTGTGTGACCACTGGGAACCCCTCTGGGCTGTTTCGGTGTGTTCACTGGGAACCCATCTGGGCTGTTTCCCTGTGTTCACTGGGAACCCCTATGGGCTGTTTCAGTGTGTAAACCGGGGACCCATCTGGACTGTTTCAGTGTGTCCACTGGGAACCCCTCTGGGCTGTTTCAGTATGTCCACTGGGAACCCCTCTGGGTTGTTTCCATGTGTCCACTGGGAACCCCTCTGGGCTGTTTCTGTGTGTCCACTGGGAACCCCTCCGGGCTGTTTCCCTGTGTCCACTGGGAACCCCTCTGGGCTGTTTCGGTGTGTTCACTGGGAATCCATCTGGGCAGTTTCCCTGTGTCCACTGGGAGCCCCTCTGGGGTGTTTCAGTATGTCAACTGGGAACCCGTCTGAGCTGTTTCTGTGTGTCCACTGGGAACCCGTGTGGACTGTTTCCATGTGTTCACTGGGAACTACTCTGGGCTGTTTCCGTGTGTCCACTGGGAACCCCTCTGGAAACAACAGGAATTCTGCAGATGCTGGAAATTCAAGCAACAAACATCAAAGTTGCTGGCTCCAGCCCTCCCCCTCCTGTCTTCTCCTATCATTTTGGATCTCCCCCTCCCCCTCCCACTTTCAAATCTCTTACTAACTCTTCCTTCAGTTAGTCCTGACGAAGGGTCTTGGCCTGAAACGTCAACTGTACCTCTTCCTAGAGATGCTGCCTGGCCTGCTGGGAACCCCTCTGGGCTGTTTCCGTGTGTCCTCTGGGAACCTGTCTGGGCTTTTCCCGTGTGTCCACTGGGAACCCCTCTGGGCTGTTTCCATGTGTCCACTGGGAACCCCTCTGGGCTGTTTCAGTGTGTCCACTGGGAACCACTCTGGGCTGTTTCTGTGTGTTGACTGGGAACCCCTCTGGGCTGTTTCCATGTGTCCACTGGGTACCCATCTGGGCTGTTTCCATGTGTACACTGGGAAACCCTCTGGACTGTTTCAGTGTATCCACAAGACATCCCCTGGGCTGTTTCAGTGTGTCCACTGGGAAACCGTCTGAGCTATTTCAGTGTGTCCACTGGGAACCCCTCTGGGCTGTTTCCCTGTGTCCACTGGGAACCCATCTGGGCTGTTTACCTGTGTCCACTGGGAACCCCTCTGGGCTGTTTCAGTATGTCCACTGGGAACCCCTCTGGGCGCTTTCCATGTGTTCACTGGGAACCCATCTGGGCTGTTTCAGTGTGTCCACTGGGAAAGCCTCTGGGCTGTTTCCGTGTGACCACTGGAAACTCCTCTGGGTTGTTTCACTGTGTCGACGGGTAACCCCTCTGGGCTGTTTCAGTGTATGCACTGGGAACCCTTCTGGGCTGTTTCCCTCTGTCCACTGGGAACCCCTCTGGGCTGTTTTGGAGTGTTCACTGGGAACTCATCTGGGCTGTTTCCCTGTGTTCACTGGGAACCCTTATGGGCTGTTTCCGTGTGACCACTGGGAACCACTCTGGGCTGTTTCGGAGTGTTCACTGGGAACCTCTCTGGCCTGTTTCAGTGTGTCCACTGGAAACCCCTCAGGGCCATTTCTGTGTGTTCACTGGGAACACCTCTGGTCAGTTTCCATGTGTTCATTGTTGAACCAGTCTAGACTGTTTCCCCTGTGTCCACTGGGAACCTGACTGGGATTTTCCATGTGTTCACTGGGAACCCCTCTGGGCTGTTTCCGTGTGTCCACTAGGAAAGCCTTTGGGCTGTTTCCCTGTGTCCACTGGGAACCTGTCATGGCTGTTTCAGTGTGTCCACTGGGACACCTCTGGGCTGTTTCCATGTGACCACTGGGAACCCCTCTGGGGTGTTTTGGTGTTTTCACTGGGAACCCATCTGGGCTGTTTCCCTGTGTCACTCGGAACCCCTCTGGGCTGTTTCTGTGTGTCCACTGGGAACCTGCCTGGGCTTTTTCTGTGTGTCCACTGGGAAGTCCTCTGGGCAGTTTCCGTGTGTCTACTGGAAACCCCTCTGGATTGTTTCATTGTGCCCATGGGGAACCCCTCTGGGCTGTTTCAGTGTATGCACTGGAAACCCCTCTGGGCTGTTTCCCTCTGTCCACTGGGAACCCTTCTGGGCTGTTTCTGTGTGTCCACTGGGAAAGCCTTGGGCTGTTTACCTGTGACCACTGGGAACCACTCTGGGCTGTTTCCGTGTGTCTACTGGAAACCCCTCTGGATTGTTTCACTGTGCCCATGGGGAACCCCTCTGGGCTGTTTCTGTGTCACTACTGGGATCACTTCTGGCTGTTTCCCTGTGTCCACTGGGAAACCCTCTGGGCTGTTTCAGTGTGTCCACTGGGAAAGCCTCTGGGCTGTTTCCGTGTGACCACTGGGAACCCCTCTGGGCTGTTTCAGGGTGTCCACTGGGAATCCATCTGTGCTGTTTCTGTGTGACCACTGGGAACCCGTCTGGGCTGTTTACATGTGTTCACTGGGGACCCCTCTAGGCTGTTTCAGTGTGTCCACTGGGAACCAGTCTGGGATTTTCTGTGTGTTCACCGGGAACCCCTCTGGGCCGTTTCCCCTGTGTCCACTGGGAACTCCTCTGGGCTGTTTCCGTGTGTCCACTGGGAACCTGTCTGGGCTTTTTCCGTGCGTCCACTGGGAAGCCCTCTGGGCTGTTTCCGTGTGTCCACTGGGAACTCCTCTGGGCTGTTTCAGTATGTTCACTGGCAACACCTCTGGGCTGTTTCAGTGTGTCCACTGGGAACCACTCTGGGCGGTTTCCATTTGTTCACCGGGAACCCCTCTGGGCTGCTTCCCAGTGTCCACTGGGAACCAGTTGGGGCTGTTTCAGTGTGTCCACTGGGAAATCCTCTGGGCGGTTTTCGTGTGTTCACTGGGAACCCATCTGGGCTGTTTCAGTGTGTCCACTGGGAAAGCCTCAGTCTGTTTCGTGTGACCAGTGGGAACACCTCTGGGCTGTTTCGGTGCGTTCACTGGGAACCCATCTGTGCTGTTTCCATGTGTCCACTGGGAACCCCTCTGGGCTGTTTCAGTGTGTCCACTGGGAACCCCCCTGGGCTTTTTCCCTGTGTCCACTGGGAACCCATCTGGGCAGTTTCCATGTGTCAACTGGGAACCCCTCTGGCCTGTTTCAGTGTGTCCCCTGGGAACCCCTCTGGGCTGTTTCAGTGTGTCCACTGGGAACCCGTTTGGGCTGTTTCAGTATGTTCACTGGAAACCCCTCTGGGCTGTTTCCATGTGTCCACTGGGACCCCTCTGGGCTGTTTCTGTGTGTCCTCTGGGAACCCCTCTGGGTTGTTTTGGTGTGTCCACTGGGAACCCATCTGGGCTGTTTCAGTGTGTCCACTGGGAACCCCTCTGGGCTGTTTCAGTGTGTCCACTGGGAACCCATCTGGGCTGTTTCAGTGTGTGCACTGGGAACCCCTCTGGGCTGTTTCCCTGTGTCCACTGGGAACCTCTCTGGGCTGTTTCAGTGCGTCCACTGGGAATCTGTCTGGGCTGTTTTTGTGTGTCCACTGGGAATCTCTCTGGGCTGTTTCAGTGTGTCTGCTGGGAACCCCTCTGATCCTTGTCTATTCTGCTGCAGAAGCTTCCTTTGCTTGTCAGATGAATCTGCTGTCGCAAAACACCTTGGGATGGAAACTGGATTCACATCCTCGCAACTGAAAGGATTACTTGGTCGTCCAAGAATCATCCCACCAAAAGTGTACACTGACATCATCCACAGTGATCATGGTTCCAAAAGCTACCTCTTTGACAGAATTGTGTTGTCTTCTGTATGTAGTGCTTTTCATTAGCCTGAGATATCTCAAAACTCATTTACCACAGCTGAGGTGTTCTTCAAGGAGAGTCACTGTCGTAATATTAAAGATACCCGTTAGTCTTGCGAGACCATGGATCTGCGCCTGGAAAGTCTTCACTCTCCAGGGCACAGGCCTGGGCAAGGTTGTATGGAAGACCAGCAGTTGCCCATGCTGCAAGTCTCCACGACACCGATGTTGTCCAAGGGAAGGGCTTTAGGACTTATACAGCTTGGCACCGGTGTCATCGCAGAGCAATGTGTGATTAAGTGCCTTGCTCAAGGACACAACACGTTCCCTCGGCTGGGGCTCGAACTCACGACCTTCAGGTCGCTAGTCCAATGCCTTAACCACTTGGCCACGTGCCGAGAAAACATGAAAACACGGTATAGCAACATAGAAAACATGGTATAGCAACAGCACCGGTGCACATCTCAACTCCACACAAATGAAAAGCACCACAAATGCACAGACACAAACAGACATCTATGCATGCACACACCTAAAACACATACGCACACCTTAAACACAAGCATATATACAAATATACAAACAGAAATGCATGTTGACACAGGAACACAGACGCGCACACACACACACACACACACACACACACACTGACACACACACGTACTCACACACACCCACACACATACTCTCACACTCACACACACTCACACACACATACTCATGCACACACACAGACTCACGCACTCACACATTCACACTCATGCACTCACTTACACACATACTCAGATGCATGCACGCACACTCACACACACGCACACGCACACACACACTCATCCACACATACACACACACTCACACGCACGCACGCACACACACACACGCACACGTGCGCGCGCGTGCACACTCTCACGGATACACACAAACTCATGCACTCACAATCTCACACTCATGCACTCACTTACACACATACTCAGATGCATGCACGCACACGCACACACACGCACACGCACACTCATCCACACATACACACACCCACACACACACGCGCGCGTGCACACTCTCACGGATACACACACACTCATGCACTCACACTCGCACATGCACTCACTCTCACACGCACTCACACTCACGCACACACTCACGCATTCACACACACACTCATGCGCACACACACATGCACACAAGTTCACACTAACAGACACACATATAGTCATAAACCAAAACACATGCAAAGAAACAAGTGTACATAAACTCAAACATGTGCAAATACCTACATTCATGTGTAAACATACACATGTTTACATACATGTATTTTGAGGTATTGAATGCTGCCATCACCAGATAAGATACAGTCCACCCCAACACATTTCAAATCATAGTTGGGGACTTCAGTCATGCTTGTCTGAAGAAAACTCTGCCCAATTACCATCAGCATGTAACATGCAGCACCAAGGCTTCAAACATACTAGACTACTGCCAATCTATGTTAAAGAATGACTAGCCACCCAAGCCCAGACCACATTTCAGTAAATCTGATCACTGGGCTGTCCTTCTCCTACCTACATACAGTCAGAAGCTAAAGAGCAAAGCTCCAGAGATCAGGACAACAAAGAAGTGGTTGCAGGAGGCAGAGGAGCTGCTATGGGATTGCTTTGAGTTGGTGTACAGGGCCGTGTTCAAGGATCTAGATGAATACACCATGCTTGTCACATACTTTATAAAAGCAGTCATAGATGAGTGTATCCCCATAAAATAGATGGTGGGGTGGAGATACATCTCTACCAAAGGAGGTGTAAGGTGCTCCGTCCCTCTGCTAGCCCGCAGGTCACCCCTGGGCAAGACATAGACCTCCTTAGCAGCCCCCCGACCCCCAATCAGGGTCATGCGAAGCCCTGGAAGCAGGTGATGGATAGTCATAACACAAGAACTGGTTTTGCGACCACTGACACCAGGCAATCTCTGAAAAGTATTGATAGTGGCTGGGGTCGCTAGTCTTGTAAATAACTGCCTAGAAAAAGGCAAGGGCAAACCACTTCTGAAGAAATATTTGCCAAGAACAACAATGGTTATGGGAGGAAAATACTTGCCCACATTGTACGACATGGCACATACTGAACCAATGATCCCCACAAAATCATTCAGAGTCTCCTCCAACTAGAAGTTCTGGATGTACCATGATATCCATAATCTGCTGAGGGCCAGATCAGTGGCATTCAGGTCTGGTGACCAAGTAAGATACGAGAGGTCCAGGTATGATCTCCAGAAGTCATCTCACATGCAAAGTGGCAATTCTGGACTAAACTTGAATCACTGAAGGATGCTCGATAGCTGTGACAGGGCTTGAATGTTATTACCACTTACAAAGTGAAACCAAGGAACTTAAAGTGCTTTGCACCCAGATGGCTCAAAGCCTTCTACGCTCACCTTGACCAACAAAACCTGGAGAAACCTCCATGACCTCCCGCAGCCCCCCAGTGACTTCAGTCTCTGAGGCCAATGTGAGAGTATCCTTCAGGAGGGTGAACCCAAGGAAGGCATCCCACCTAGACGGGGTACCTGGTTGAGTACTAACGATCTGTGCTGATCAACCTGCTGGAGTGTTCACTGAGATCCTTAACCTCTCACTTTGGCAGTCTGAGGTACCCACCTGCTTCAAGCAGGCATCAACCATACCAGTGCCCAAGAAATCCTGGTCCTATTCCTCAATGACTATTGTTCAGTAGCACTTACAGCCACTGTGATGAAGTGCTTTGAGAGATTGGTGAAAACTCCTACCTGAAATGTGACTTGGATCTGCTACAATTTGCCTGCTGGCACAACAGGTCCACAGCAGAGTGCTATCCCATTGGCTCTGGAGTATCTGGACAGCAAAATGATGCATACATCAGGATGCACTTTATTAACTACAGCTCAGCATTAAACACGATCATCCCCTTAAGACTAATCAATAAGCTTCAAGACCTTGGCCTCAATACCTCCTTGTATAATTGGATCTTTGATTTCCTCAGTCAGTTTGGATGGGCAACAACATCTCCTCCACAATCTCCATCAGCACAGGTGCACCACAAGTCTGTGTGCTTAGCCCCTGCTCTACTGGCTTTACACTTATGACAGTGAGGCTGATTACAGCTCCATTGTCGTATTTGTTTGCTAATGACATCAGTGTCGTTGGGCAAATCAATGGTGGTAACAAACCAGCATATAGGAGAGAGATTTGAAAATCTCACTGAGTGGTGCCACAATAACAATCTTTCACTCAATGTCAACAAGACAAAGGAGCTGATTATTGATTTCAGGAGGAGGAAACCAGAGATCCATGAGCCAGTCCTCATCAGGGGATCAGAGGTGGAGACAGTCAGCAATTTTAAATTCCTCAGCGTTATCATTTCAGAGTAACTGACCTGGGTCCAGCACATAAGTGTCATTAAAATGAAAACATGAAAACATGGCAGCACCTCTACTTCCTTAGAAGTTTGTCAAGATCTGGTATGCCATCTTAAATTTTAACAAACCTCTTTGTTGTGTAGTGGAGAGTGTATTGAGTGGCTGGATCACAGTCTGGTATGGAAATACCAATGCCCTGGAATGGAAAATTGGACAAAAAGTAGTAGATATGGCCCAGTCCATCACTGGTAAAGCCCTCCCCAAAATTGAGCACTTCTACATGGAGCACTGTTGCAGGAAGACAACATCAATCATCAGGGACCCTGACCATTTAGAGCATGCTCTCTTCTCACTGCTGCCATCAGGAAGAAGGTACAGGAGCCTCAGGACTCACACCACCAGGTTCAGGAACAGTTACAACCCCTCAACCATCAGGCTCTTGAACAAAAGGGGATAACTTCACTCAACTTTGCTGACACCAACATTGAACTGTTCCCGCAACCTATTGGCTCACTTTCAGTGACTCATCTCATGTTCTCGATATTTATTACTTATTTATTATCATTATTTCTTTTTTTTCTTTTGTATTTGCACAGTTGGTTGTCCTTTCACATTGGTTGTGTGTAGTCTTTCATTGATTCTATGAATGAGTACACCCACAGGTAAATGAATTTCAGGGTCATATATGGTGACATATATGTTCAATGTTCAAAGTACATTTATTATCAGAGTATCTAGATATTACACAACCTTGAGATTTGTCTCCTAACAGGCAGCCACAAAACAGAGAACCCAAAAGGACCATTAAAGAAAAGACCATCAAACACCTAATGTGCAGAGAAAAAAGACAAATCATGCTAACAATAAATGCAAGCAAATAGCGTACTGAACCGAAGTCCACAAAGAGAGTCCTTCGTTCAGCACAGAACAGAGCAGCGAGCTGAACTGACCTGTCCCTCGTTTCAGGCTCTGACACCCTGACTTTTCCAATCTGGCCCGGTGCCTAAATTGTCATCCAGGCATCGGGTTCGGCAACTTTGATATGCTCTGCAGCCTGGTCCCCACTGCCTCGATTCTTCCTTTCCAACTCGGCCCAGTGGTTAGATTGATCGAAACTTGGGCCTTCCTTGCTCTCGGCAAAGGGCCCGCTGCCTTGCCTCGGTTCTGCCACATCGACTTGTCTCAAACTCCAAAGGGAAGTTGCAGACTATTGTTTGTGGTGATCATTTGCTAGAAAAAGGGTGATGAACAAAGTATTAAGTTGTTTCCCTGGTTTCATCGTCCACCAGCCAGAAGTTGCTGAGAATCACCAGCGCCATCTTAAGCCGGAAGATTACTTTTAATCTAGATTTGTGCACCTACACATGTATTCGTACATACACACACGTGCATACACACATGTACACACACAAACGTAAAGGCACAATGTGCGTACACACACACACACACACACACACACACACACTCATCTGCAAGTTGGTATCGACATGCTCAGACACACAAATGGACACTGCTATCCACTATGGTTGTTATGAGATAAGGAAAGGAGGGAGAAGGACAGGGGTCGGGAGAAAGAGAGAGGGGTAACAATAAGAAGAGGGATTAGGGATGGAGGAAGGAGGGGAAGCGAATTTGAGTTATTAGTGAGGAAATGGGAAGAAGAAGGGAGTGTATAGGTGGCAGGAGGAGGAAAGAGGGATAAAGGGAATTAGAGAGGACAAATAGGTCCTTGGATAGGAAATTGGCTTCACTCTGCGACATATTTTTCTTCCATAATTCCTCTACCCTTATGGAGAAAGTCCGAAATCCATTCTGTACAATGGGCCTGGTGGTGGTCTCAGACACTCCCACCCACTCCACGCATCCATGGGAGTGGGGTTGCCTGCAACCTGTACTGTACAGGCATCTAATATCTAAGGGAATGTTTAACATTGAAACAATAGGCCAGTTTTCCTCACAGACCTAACAAAGTCGCTGGGGATGGGGCCAGGAATCTCCAGGATGTCCACAACTCCTTACAAGGTGTGACCAGTGACATCATTGTGCAGCTTACCTTGACCATCTGGAGGAAAACGGTGAAGGTGCAGGTTGAGGACACATGGTGACCCAGTTCTGTCCTCTGTAAGCTGTGTCCCTCAGGCCCAGCTAGTGACAGATACTGGTTTCATGCCTTGTTAGCCTTGGACTCCAGAGAGTCCAGCTGTCACTACTGCTCTCTAAAGGAGCTGTTACCAACACCATATGATGTAAGATTAATTGAATTACTCTCCCCATGCCAGCCACTCTCTCAGTATTCACTCACATTTAGACGTCACTTCTCCCTGTCCTCCTTCAAAAACCAGCCACAGGTTAATCTAGCATTGCCAGTTTCAGGGGTCAGTGGCTTTTAAGGATGGGAAAGGGGCGTGGCTCCAATTTTCTGACTTAGTGGAGTGGGACGCCTTTCCCTTTTGGGATTGAAATGTGAAAAAAATGCTCATTTTTATGTTCATTTTTAGAGAGCTTGGTGTATTACCCTTTGAGTTTAATCATTAGCTTTCAGGAACTGGAAAATGGCAGAACTTGAACCACATTTTCCTGTTCCTCTTTTGGTTCTTTAATATCATTTAGTCTAATATCTGTGGTGCTCCCCAAATTCACTGGTGTACAATGGGCCAAGTTGTTACCGCTGCTCCCTACCTCCCCTCCTCCCCCACGTTTCCCATCCACTCTCAAAGCAAACACCAGATCAAGGGAGATTAAAGATTAGATTTATTTGTCACATGTACATTGAAACACAGAGTGAAATCTGTCAATGACCAACACAGTCCGAGGATTGTGCTTGCGGAAGCCCACAGGTGTCCTTGCTGGCTCCATCTACCAGCCACATCCAGATCCAAATTATTTGGTAATAGACCTTTGACCACCAGCCAGTCTGGACATCAGAAGGTCGGAGAGGAGGGGACTTCAAACACATCCACCAACCAAGCATAAAAGGCAGGAGCGGGTCAATGCAGTGTACTAGAGCTTTGACCAGTTTGGGACTAATGATTAAAATGTCTGGGATTAATGATTAAGAACAAATTAAAGGAAGGTAGGGGTAAGTGCAGCTGCCATCATCTGAGTGGTGATCTTAAGGCTTTAGCTCTTTGAGACTTCCACGAAGTGAGGCTTCACTCAGAGGAAACAAAGCTCTTTCTCCACTTTATACCTGCTCAGCTAGGACAGTGGAGATGCCAGGCAGGATAACTGAATTCTCCTCTTGCGGGATGTGGGAAGGCAGGGTGACCACTCCAGCTGCGAGAAGTGTGTCCAGCTGCAGCTTCTAACAGACTGCGTTAATGAGCTGGAACTGGAACTGAATGAGCTCCGGATCATTCGGGAGGCTGAGGGGGTGATAGGACATTTAGAGAGGTAGTTACGCCAAGGTGCAGGACACAGGAAACTGGGTGACAGTCAGGAAGGGGAAAGGAGTTAAGGAGCCAGTGCAGAGAACCCTGTGGCAACCCCAACCCCCCAACAACAGGTATATCACATTGGATACTGTCGGGGGGGGGGGGGATGACCTAACAAAGAGAAGTCACAGTGATGAGGTCTGTGGTACTGAGCCTAGTTCTGCAACTCAGGAGGGAAGGGGGAAGAAGAGGCACACTGTGGTGACAGGGAACTCATTACTTAGAAGAACAGACAGGAGGTTCTGTGAGCGAGAACAAGATAACTGATGGTATATTGCCTCTCGGGTGCCAGTGTCTGTGATATCTCAGATTGATTCCTCAGCTTTCTTACATGGGAGGGCAAACAGCCAGAGCTCCTGGTTCATGTAGATACCAATGACATGGTTAGGACAAGTGACGAGGTTCTGCACAGGGACTTCATGGAGTTAGGTGCTAAGTTAAAGGGCAGGATCTTCAGAGTTGTGATCTCAGCATTGCTACCCATGCCACATGCCAGTGAGGCTATACTAGGAAGATTATACAGTTTAATACATGGCTAAAGAGTTGGCGTAGGAAGGAAGGCATTAGATTTTTGGATCATTGGGCTCTCTTCCAGGGAAGATGGGACCTGTACAGAAGGGACAGCTTACACCTGAACTGGAGGGGGACTAATATCCTAATGGTAGTGTCTGTTAATGCTGCATGGTAGGGTTAAAACTAGAGTTGCAGGGGGATGGGAACCAGATTGCCAGAACAGGTAGTGGAGAGGTTGTGGAAGCAGATGTTGGTAAGACCTCAGACAATGTTAGGAATCAAAAGGTTGAGCATTGTGCAAAAAAAATCAACGGGGTGAATACAGTACTGAAGGTATTGTATCTGAATGTGCGCTGTATACGGAATAAGGTAGATGAACTTGCAGCACAGTTGTAGGTTGTCGGGAATGATGTTGTAGGCATCATGGAATCATGGCTGAAATATCATAGCTGGGAGCTTAATGTCAAAGGGTTAATGTCATTGTATCAAAAGGACAGGCAGGAAGGCAGAGAGGGTGGCGTTGCTCTGTTGGTAAAATTGAAATCAAATCGTTAGACAAAGGTAACATAGGGTTGGAAGATGTTGAGTTGGTGTGGATAGAGCTAAGGAACTGCAAGGGAGTTGTATACAGCCCCCTAAACAGTAGTAACAATGTGGTCTACAAGCTACCACAGGAGATAGAGATAGAAAATGTATGCCACAAAGGCACTGTTACAATAGTCATGGGGCATTTCAATATGCGGGTAGATTGGGAAAACCAGGTTGGTGCTGTATTAAAGGAGGGGGGATTCCTAGAGAGCCTACAAGATGGCTTTTTAGAGCAGCTCATGGTTGAGCCCATTAGAGATCAGCTATTCCGAATTTGATTGAGAGCTTAAGGTAAGAGAACCCTATGGGGAAAGTGATCATAACATGATCAAATTCTCCCTGAGATTTGAGAAGGAGAAGCTAAAGTTAGTTGTTTCAGTATTACAGTGGAGTAAAGGGAATTACAGAGGCATGAGAGAGGAGTTGGCCAGAATAGATTGGAAAACAATCCCGGCAGGGATGACAGCAGAGCAGCAATGGCTGGAATTCCTGGAAGTAATTTGGAAGTCAGAGGATAGTCATAGTCATAGTCATACTTTATTGATCCCAGGGGAAATTGAGATATATATATATATATACACCTAAAGAGGAAGACACAACCATGGCTAAGAAGAGAAGTCAAAGTCAACATAAAACCCAAAGAGAGGGCATATAATATAATAGAGGAAAGATTAGTGGAAAGTCAGAGGTTTGAAAAGCTTTTAAAAAACAACAAAAGGCAACTAAAAAAGTCATTAAGAAGGTAAAGATGGAATACGAAACTAAACTAGCCAATAATATTAAAGATGACACTAGAAGTTTCTCCAGATATATAAAGTGTAAAAGATAGACAAGAGTGGATATCGAACCACTGGAAAACAATGCTGGAGAGGTAGCAAGGGGGACAATGAAATGGCAGACAAATTGAATAAGTATTTTGTATCAGTTTTCACTGCAGAAGACGCTAGCAGTATGGTGGAAGTTCCAGGTGTCAGAGGTCATGAAGTGTGTGAAGTTACCATAACTACAGAGAAGGTTCTTGGGAAACTGAAAGGTCTGAAGGTAGCTAAGTCACCTGGACCAGATGGTGTACACCCCAGAGTTTTGAAGGAGGTGGTCGAAGAGATCATGGAGGCATTAGTAATGATCTTTGAAGAATCACTAGGTTCTGGAACGGTTCCAGAAGACTGGAAAATTGCAAATATTACTCCACCCTTCAAGAAGGGAGAGAGGCAGAAGAAATGAAACTACAGGCCAGTTAGTCTGACCTCAGTGGTTGGGAAGATGTTGGAGTCGATTATTAAGGATGAGGTCTCAGGGTACTTGGAGGCACACGATAAAATATGCCGTGGCCAGCACGGTTCCGTCAGGGGAAAATCTTGTCTGACATATCTCTTGGAATTAACTTGAAGGAATAACAAACAGGATAGACAGATGAGAATCAGTTGATGTTGTGTACTTGGATGTTCAGAAAGGCCTTTGACAAGGTGCCCCATATGAGGCTGCTTAACAAACTACAAGCACATAGTATTACAGGAGAGATTCTAGCATGGATGAAGCAGCGGCTGATTGGCAGGAGGCAAAGAGTGGCAATAAAGGGAGCCTTTTCTGACTGACTGCTGGTGACTAGTTGTGTTCCACAGTGGTCTGCGTTGGGACCAATTATTTTTACATTCAATGTCAATGATTTGGAAGATGGAATTGGTAGCTTTGTTGCAAAATTTGCAGATGATATGAAGATAGCTGGAGGGGCAGGTGGTTTTGAGGAAGTAGAGAAGCTACAGAAGGACTTAGACGGATTAGGAGAATAGGCAAGAAGTGGCAGATGGAATACAGTGTGGTGAAGTGTATGGCCATGCACTTAGGTAGAAGAAATGAAAGGATTGACTATTTTCTAAATGGAGAAAAAAATATAAAAAACTGAGGCACAAAGGGAATTGGGAGTCCTTGTGCAGGATTCCCTAAAGGTTAATTTGCAGGTTGAGTCTATGGTGAAGAAGGCAAATGCAATGTTAGCATTCATTTCAAGAGGATATAAGCAAGGATGTAATGTTGAAACTTTATAAAGCACTGGGGAGGCCTCACTTGGAGTATTGTGAGCTGTTTTGGCCACTTACCTTAGAAAGGATGAGAGGATTCAAAGAAGGCTCACAAAAATGATTCCAGGATTGAATGGCTTGTTTGATGGCTCTGGGCCTGTATTCACTGGAATTCAGAAGAATGAGTGGTGACCTCATTAAAGCCTATCAAATGGTGAAAGGCCTTGGTAGAGTGGATGTGGAGAGGGTGTTTCCTATGGTGGGAGAGTCTGAGACCAGGGGACAGACACAGCCTCAGAATAGAGAGGGTGTCCTTATAGAATGGAGATGAGGAGGAATTTCTTTAGCCAAAGGGTGGTGAATCTGTGGAATTCTTTGCCACAGGCAGCTTTGGAGGACAAGTCTTTATGTATTTTTAAGGCAGAGATTGATAGATTCTTGATTGGTCAGGACATGAAGGGATATGGGGAAAGGCAAGAGTTTGGGGCTGAGAAGAAAATTGGATCAGCCATGATGAAATGGCAGAGCAGATCGATGGACTAAATGGCCTAATTCTGTTCCTATTTCTTATGGTCTTACAAGCAACAAGGCTCCCAGCACCTATCTGCGTCGAACAATAAAAATATCAGGCATCCAATCACAGAACCAGCCCTTAGCCATTACTCTCTGATTCCTATTGCTGCCAATTTGGATCTGCAAATAAACTCTTCTCAGGCTTCCGGCTGGGTCCAGGTATTGATTTTAACTGCCATTTTAATGACAGACCCTGTCATCTTCATCAGGAATGATGCCTGGGCACGCCTACTCCAGTGGTACACATAACCCCATCGTCTGTCCCTCCTGACTGGGTAGTCCTCAAGTTTGCACCGTCCCACCTTCTTTACAATCAAATTCCAGTTATTACTGAGAGCGAGACTTTCGCCTTTGTTTAAAAAAAAATTCTCTATAATTTTAACAGGAAGAAGCCCAATGGTATTTCTCTGAGCTATCCAGCGGTGGCCAAGGGATATTGACAGTGGAGAAGGAAGCAGCAAGATTGCAGGAGTTGGGCAAAACACTCAGCGATTCCTTCTTTCCTACCATTTTTCATAGGCCAGGGCTTGCAAGATGTAGTCATGGAGACCTACAGCTTGGAAACAGGCCCCTTTGCCCATGGCGACCATTGGATGCACATTTACACTAATCTTAACCTCAACCCATGTAGCTCCACCTTTCCATCAATTCTACCTAGATTTCACTCCCTACCCAAAACACTAGGGACAATTCACAAAAAGCTAAATTGCATATTTTGGCATGTGGGAGGAAATTGAGAGCATACTCACCAACTGCATCTCAGTGTGGTATGGCAATTGTCCCATATCGGACCGCAAAGCACTCCAGCGTGTGGTGAAAACTTCCCAGCGGATTATCGGCACCTAATCGCCCACCATTGAGAACATCTACCATAAACGCTGCCTGGGCAGGGCGAAAAGCATTCTCAAGGATGCATCTCACCCTAACCATGGACTTTTTACTCTCCTCCCATCCGGTAGGCGCTACAGGAGCCTCCGCTCCCGCACCAGCAGACACAGGAAGAGCTTCTTCCCTGAGGCTGTGACCCTGCTGAACCTCACATCACAGTGCTAAGCAGTATTGCACCCGTATTGTACTGTCTCAGTACTTGTATATTTGTGTGCTGTAGCACTTTTTTAATTCACAGTTATTTTGTAAATAACACTATTCTTTGCATTTCTGGTCAGATGCTAAATGCATTTCATTGGCTTTCTATCTGTACTCGGCACAATGACAATAATGTTGAATCTAATCTAATCCAATCGAAATGGGAGAAAACTGGAGCAACCTACGGTAACCCATGCCGTCACAGGGAGAGTGTGCAAACTCCACATCATCAGCACCAGAGATCAGGTGGGTGGAGCTGGGAGGCAACAGCTTTACAAGCTTTGCTGCCCAGGAGATCTTTTCACATCGTGTACCCCAGGAGATCTATTCACATCGTGTACCCCAGGAGATCTATTCACATCATGTACCCCAGGAGATCTATTCACATTGTACACCCCAGGAGATCTATTCACATCATGTACCCCAGGAGATCTATTCACATTGTGTACCCCAGGAGATCTTTTCACATTGTGTACCCCGGGAGATCTATTCACATCATTCATCCCAGGAGATCTATTCGCAATGTGTACCCCAGGAGATCTTTTCACATTGTGTACCCCGGGAGATCTTTTCACATTGTGCACCCCAGGAGATCTATTCGCAATGTGTACCCCAGGAGATCTAGTCACATAAGATTCTAGTATTTAAGCACCGAATCTTCTTCTTCTTCTTGCCTGTGTTTGGATTGGAATTGGCAGGTTCAATTACTTAAGTTACAGATTTTATTTTTTGATTTAAGACTGATTCCAACATCTTTATAGTTACTACTCTTTAGATTTGCTGAGTATGAAACTTAGAAATGCAGGAGGAGAAGATGGTGGCACGACGCAGCTCGCAGCGGCCACTCCGGTGGTGATGTCTGTTATTTGTCAAGTAGGGTGCCATGCGCAATCCTGATTTGATGGAGACGGACGTGAGAGCATGGAGGAACATCTGGTGAAACTTTTGAAATGCCTGCTTCGCTGCTGCTGCTACTGTGTGGTCCAGAATCTCAGGAGGAGAAGGCCCCGAGTCCTCGGCTTTGCTTGTTGCTTGGTGGCCAGGGCAGGGGTCAAAGCGCTCGGCAGAGGATGGTGCTCAGAGAGGCTGTGTCAGAGGGGCTGGTCGGAGGCTCGAAGTCTTCGGACGGACGCAGAGTCCGCTGCGGTCGGGTGCTTCCAATGGTGCAAGTTGGCGGCGCTTGGAGGTTCATGGCAGGGAGAGTTTCTCCCTTCTTCTGCCTGCGTGAGATGATGAGTCTATCAGGACTTTGAGACTTTTTTTTACCGTGCCCATGGTCTGCTCTTTATCAAATTATGGTATTGCTTTGCACTGTTGTAACTATATGTTATAATTATGTGTTTTTGTCAGTTTTAGTCTTGGTTTGTCCTGTATTTTCTTGTGATATAATTCTGGAGGAACATTGTATCATTTTTTAATGCATGCATTTCTAAATGACAATAAACGAGGACTGAGTGTCCTCATAATCTAATCCAATCTAATGGCCACAGGAAAATAAATCTCAGGGTTGTGTATGGTGTCATATACCGTATGTACATTGATAATAAAATTTACTCTGAGTATCCACAAGGTTATAGAACTATAAATATCTGCACTTCCCTCCTTAGAGACATCTTAGCTCACCTCACTCCAAATGGTTGATCGTTTATCCAAAGCCCTTCCCCTAATTCTGAACCCGGGCATCCCGAGGAAACGGTCCCTTGGAATTCATCTTGTCAGAGCCTGTGGAAATGTCTAATGTCTCAATGGGCTCTGGTTCACATTCTGCTGATCTCCAGTGAGCATGGGACAATGTCACTGAAATGTTCCCCTTCTCCTAATCCCTCAGTCTAACTAACCCATACTGTACTAGCTCCAAGGCAAGTACAAAGTCAAAAAACTACACACTGCCATCCAAATAAAGTCCAAAGGTCTGAAAAATCTCAGTGAAACTTCTGAAAGTTATGTTCCAACCTCTTTTAATAAAGGCAAACATACCATTTATCTTTCCTGGTTGCTCTCTGTACTTGCATGTTAACCTCCTGCAGTCTGCAGCCATTTTCAATTTTACTCACAGCCTCCTTGTAAATAAGAAGACCAGGATCAGGGGCAGAAAGGAATGGTGGCACTTGAGGCTGAAATAAAAGCCGTCTACACGTGAAAAGGGATATCGAATTCCTGGGAAAAATGGCACTTATGACAGGTGTACAGTTTAAATGCCTGTGACTATGATAGACCAATGTGAAAAACAAAGATTAATCGCTCCTCCCACCTGCTTGAAATTCCAGAAAGTTGCAAACATTGAGATTTTGAATGAAGGAGGAACTCTGTTTTGTTTGGTGGTATACGCCTGTATGGTTGAACAACAATAAACTTGAACTTAAAAATCAGCCCCCCCCCTTTTAGTTAAATTAAATCTGCTTAGATTTCCAACTTAACAAAGTATATTTCCTCATTCCTGACTTGCATATCTCCTGTGTCCATTGCAGAGAGTTTCTAATCCCAATTTGTTTCACGCTGCCAGTTCCTGCTCACAGATAACATTAATGTGTTTACCATATTCTCCTGACATGATGCACATGGAATGGAAACTTTCCAAATGTTCCGTGACTAGCTCTCCCTCCCCCAGGCTTTAACCCCAATTAACCCTGTATCTAATAATAAACAGTCCCACATAGTCTCATACCAGTGAAGCTAAGACAAAAATAAATTCCATGTTTCTTTACTTACTTTACCCTTAGTGTAATTGCTGATCTAAATTGAAATCAATCTCTCCCTTTCTTCTATTAACATGACCTACAGGCAAAACTCTTCAATTGACAAGAGGTCTTTAAGAGTTTAAGATTAACTTCTATGGCACTTCCGTGAAACATCTGCTGGAGCATTAGAGTGTACTCTGCATTCGTTTTCAGTTCTTGTGAATGTTTCCCATATGTCTGTGTTAAAAGTATGGGAGATGAGAATTGAAAGCTGCTTGACTGATTTTTTTTTACTATTCACTTTTCACCAGGGAAAAGAGTGACATAACCGTGGTAGTGTCAGATAGCCAGTGACATCACCACAAGGAGAGGCCATTGGATGAAATATGCTGACCTCTGTTCAATTACAGCAAGCAACTTTGCAATGAGTTGGGACAAATTAATTGCATAGATGGCCATGTTAGTTTTTGACACTCAGCCAATTTAATCACATACAAACTGACCATTTATGTATCATCATAGTGCAACACAGGAATGAAATTGGCCCTTCAGCCCGAACTTTCCATGTCACCCAAAATGGTTGTCCAAGCTGGTCCCATGTGCTTGTGTTTCACTCATATCACTATAACCCCTATCTATGTATCTGTCTAAGTACAATTTAACTATTGCTATTGTATCTGCCTTAACCACTTCCACTGGTAGCTCATCTTATATAGAAGAAAAAGTTGACCCTCAGGTCCTTTGTAAATCTTTCGCCTCTCGCCTTCTGGTTTAAGATGGTGTTGGTGAAGGCCAGCGACTACTATCAGCGGCAAACAAAACAAAGAAAACAAATGAATACGTTATTATAACTTTTTTCTGGTAAACGATCGCCGCCAACAATTGAGTTGAGGCAGAGTCGAGGCAAGCGGAGGGGAGGTGGAGTCGCGGAAGAGGCAGTCGACCGAGTGCGAGGCAGAATCAAGGCGGTCAAAGCAGTCGAGGCAAAGTCGAGTGAGCCTTTGGTAGACGAGGCCTGTCTACCAAAAGCTGAGAGTGAGCAAAGACCCAACGCTCGATCGATCTAAGTGCCAGGCCAATTTGGAAAGGTCGGCTTGGGGCCGAAAGGTGACGACGAGGTCCAGGTCCAGGTTCCGATCCTATCAGATCAACAGTGCCCAGATCTTAGAGTGAGGAACCACCTGACATTTGCATGATTTAAACGCCAGGCCAGATTGAAAAGGCAGGGTGATGGGACCAGAGGCAACGATCGGGCTGGTTGTACTCGCTGCTCAGCTCTGCGCTAAATCGAGGTTGTGGCCTGCTTCGGCTGGAGTGATGCCTGGCTTCGTGTCCGCAGACTCACTTTCATCTGGGTGCTCTATGCTTGCTTTTGTTATTTGTGCGATTTGTTTGCTTTTCTCTTTGCACATTGGATGTTTGACAGTCCTTTTCTAAAATGGGTTCTCTCGTGTTTCTTTGTTCTGTGACCTGCCTGTAAGGGGATGAATCTCAAGTTTGCATAATGTACACATACAGCGATATGCAAGCATTTGGGCACCCCGGTCAAAATTTATGTTACTGTGAATAGCTAAACGAGTAAAAGATGACCTGATTTCCAAAGGCATAAAGTTAAAGATGACACATTTCTTTAATATTTTAAGCAAGAAAACTTTTTTATTTCCATCTTTTACATTTTCAAAATACCAAAAAGGAAAAGGGCCCGAAGCAAAAATTTGGGCACCCTGCATGTCAGTACTTAGTAACAGCCCCTTTGGCAAGTGCCAGCTAATAGTCTTTCAGTTCTTGTTTGAGAGATTTTCGCCTATTCTTCCTTGCAAAAGGCATCTAGTTCTGTGAGATTCTTGGGCCATCTTGCATGCACTGCTCTTTTGAGGTCTATCCACAGATTCTCGATGATGTTTCGGTCAGGGGACTGTGAGGGCCATGGCAAAACCTTCAGCTTGCACCTCTTGAGGTAGTCCATTGTGAATTTTGAGGTATGTTTAGGATCATTATCCTGTTGTAGAAGCCATCCTCTTTTCATCTTCGGCTTTTTTACAGTTGTATTCAAAAGGTTGAAAGGAACATCTAAACAAACCTGATGCATTTTGGAAACAAGTCCTGTGGACTGATGAAGTTAAAATAGAACTTTTTGGCTGCAATGTGCAAAGGTATGTTTGGAGAAAAAAGGGTGCAGAATTTCTTGAAAAGAGCCCCTCTCCAACTGTTAAGCACGGTGGCGGATCGATCATGCTTTGGGCCTGTGTTGCAGCCAGTGGCATGCGGAACTTTTACTGGTAGAGGGAACAATGAATTCAATTAAATACTAGCAAATTCTGGAAGCAAACATCACACCATTTGTAAAAAAGCCAAAGATGATGTTACATACCCCGTGGGTATCTTGTGACTGTCTTATGAGCATGATGTAATAGTCTTGTGGAGGTCACATGATGTCATTTTCCCACCAGTGTGAGGTCACATAATGACCTGTTCTCAACAGGTATAAAGGAGACCCCTGGTGTGAAGCAGTTAGTTTTCATTTGAGTTGTTTGTGTGTGACGTCGGGCAGTGCAGCGCGGCAGATTTAAAAGGAACAAAGCCTCATAGAGCGGGCAGCGTAGTTTGCGGGCGGCGGAGTGAGCCGGGAGCAGAGTGAAGACTTAAGGGCTTCGGCTCACCGGGCTTAGGCGGAAGTGGGCGAGGCGAGGAAGGTTTGACATTCATTTTCTGTTGCTATTTGAGGAGAGGGGCATTATGAGTGTGAGGGCAGTTTGCTGTTCTCGGTGTCGGATGTGGGAGGCCCTGGAGTCTCCAAGCCTCCCGGATGTCTACATCTGCGCCAAGTGCATCGAGATGCAGCTCCTAAGGGACCGCGTTACGGAACTGGAGCTGCAGCTCGATGACCTTTGTCTGGTCAGGGAGAGCGAGGAGGTGATAGAGAGGAGTGGAAGGCAGGTAGTCACGCCGGGGCCACGGGAGGCAGACAAGTGGGTCACAGTTAGGAGGGGGAAGGGGAAAAGTCAGGTGATGGGGAGTACCCCGGTGGCTGTGCCCCTTAACAACAGGTACTCCTGTTTGAGTACTGTTGGGGGGGACAGCTTACCCGGGGGAAGCGACAGTGGCCGTGCCTCCGGCACAGAGTCTGGCCCTGTAGCTCAGAAGGGTAGGGCAAGGAAGAGGAGGGCAGTTGTGATAGGGGACTCAATAGTAAGGGGGTCAGATAGGCGATTCTGTGGACGCAGTCCAGAGACCCGGATGGTAGTTTGCCTCCCTGGTGCCAGGGTCCGGGATATTTCTGATCGTGTCCAAGATATCCTGAAGTGGGAGGGTGAGGAGCCAGAGGTCGTGGTACATATAGGTACCAATGACATAGGTAGGAAAAGGAATGAGGTCCTGAAAGGAGAATATAGGGAGCTAGGAAGGGAGTTGAGAAAAAGGACCGCAAAGGTAGTAATCTCGGGATTACTGCCTGTGCCACGCGATAGTGAGAGTAGGAATGCGATGAGGTGGAGGATAAATGCGTGGCTGAGGGATTGGAGCAGGGGGCAGGGATTCAAGTTTTTGGATCATTGGGACCTCTTTTGGCGCAGGCGTGACCTGTACAAAAAGGACGGGTTACACTTGAATCCTAGGGGGACCAATATCCTGGCAGGGAGATTAGCGGGGGCTACTGAGGTTACTTTAAACTAGAATGGTTGGGGGGTGGGAATCAAATTAAAGAGGCTAGGCGTGAGGAGGTTAGTTCACAACAGAGGGATGGGAACCAGTGCAGAGAGACAGAGGGGTGTAAAGTGAGCGTAGAAGCAAAAAGTACAAAGGAGAAAAGTAAAAGTGGCAGGCCGACAAATCCAGGGCAAGCATTAAAAAGGGCCACTTTTCAACATAATTGTACAAGGGCTAAGAGAGTTGTAAAAGAGCGCCTGAAGGCTTTATGTGTCAATGCAAGGAGCATTCGTAATAAGGTGGATGAATTGAAAGTGCAGATTGTTATTAATGATTATGATATAGTTGGGATCACAGAGACATGGCTCCAGGGTGACCAGGGATGGGAGCTCAACGTTCAGGGATATTCAATATTCAGGAGGGATAGACATGAAGGAAGGGGAGGTGGGGTGGCGTTGCTGGTTAGAGAAGAGATTAACGCAATATAAAGGAAGGACATAAGCCGGGAAGATGTGGAATCGATATGGGTAGAGCTGCGTAACACTAAGGGGCAGAAGACGCTGGTGGGAGTTGTGTACAGGCCACCTAACAGTAGTAGTGAGGTCGGAGATGGTATTAAACAGGAAATTAGAAATGTGTGCAATAAAGGAACAGCAGTTATAATGGGTGACTTCAATCTACATGTAGACTGGGTGAACCAAATTGGTAAAGGTGCTGAGGAAGAGGATTTCTTGGAATGTATGCGGGATGGTTTTTTGAACCAACATGTCGAGGAACCAACTAGAGAGCAGGCTATTCTGGACTGGGTTTTGAGCAATGAGGAAGGGTTAATTAGCGATCTTGTCGTGAGAGGCCCCTTGGGTAAGAGTGACCATAATATGGTGGAATTCTTCATTAATATGGAGAGTGACATAGTTAATTCAGAAACAAAGGTTCTGAACTTAAAGAGGGGTAACTTTGAAGGTATGAGACGTGAATTAGCTAAGATAGACTGGCAAATGACACTTAAAGGATTGACGGTGGATATGCAATGGCAAGCATTTAAAGGTTGCATGGATGAACTACGACAATTGTTCATCCCAGTTTGGCAAAAGAATAAATCAAGGAAGGTAGTGCACCTGTGGCTGACAAGAGAAATTAGGGATAGTATCAATTCCAAAGAAGTAGCATACAAATTAGCCAGAGAAAGTGGCTCACCTGAGGACTGGGAGAAATTCAGAGTTCAGCAGAGGAGGACAAAGGGCTTAATTAGGAAGGGGAAAAAAGATTATTAGAGAAAACTGGCAGAGAACATAAAAACGGACTGTAAAAGCTTTTATAGATATGTAAAAAGGAAAAGACTGGTAAAGACAAATGTAGGTCCCCTGCAGACAGAAACAGGTGAATTGATTATGGGGAGCAAGGACATGGAAGACCAATTGAATAATTACTTTGGTTCTGTCTTCACTAAGGAGGACATAAATAATCTTCCAGAAATAGTAAGGGACAGAGGGTCCAGTGAGATGGAGGAACTGAGTGAAATACATGTTAGTAGGGAAGTGGTGTCAGGTAAATTGAAGGGATTGAAGGCAGATAAATCCCCAGGGCCAGATGGTCTGCATCCTAGAGTGCTTAAGGAAGTAGCCCAAGAAATAGTGGATGCATTAGTGATAATTTTTCAAAACTCGTTAGATTCTGGACTAGTTCCTGAGGATTGGAGGGTGGCTAATGTAACCCCACTTTTTAAAAAAGGAGGGAGAGAGAAACCGGGGAATTATAGACCGGTTAGCCTAACGTCGGTGGTGGGGAAACTGCTGGAGTCAGTTATCAAGGATGTGATAACAGCACATTTGGAAAGCGGTGAAATGATCGGACAAAGTCAGCATGGATTTGTGAAAGGAAAATCATGTCTGACGAATCTCATAAAATTTTTTGAGGATGTAACTAGTAGAGTGGATAGGGGAGAACCAGTGGATGTGGTATATTTGGATTTTCAAAAGGCTTTTGACAAGGTCCCACACAGGAGATTAGTGTGCAAACTTAAAGCACACTGTATTGGGGGTAAGGTATTGGTGTGGGTGGAGAATTGGTTAGCAGACAGGAAGCAAAGAGTGGGAATAAACGGGACCTTTTCAGAATGGCAGGCGGTGACTAGTGGGGTACCGCAAGGCTCAGTGCTGGGACCCCAGTTGTTTACAATATATATTAATGACTTGGATGAGGGAATTAAATGCAGCATCTCCAAGTTTGCGGATGACACGAAGCTGGGTGGCAGTGTTAGCAGTGAGGAGGATGCTAAGAGGATGCAGGGTGACTTGGATAGGTTGGGTGAGTGGGCAAACTCATGGCAGATGCAATTTAATGTGGATAAATGTGAAGTTATCCACTTTAGTGGCAAAAATAGGAAAACAGATTATTATCTGAATGGTGGCCGATTAGGAAAAGGGGAGGTGCAACGAGACCTGGGTGTCATTATACACCAGTCATTGAAAGTGGGCATGCAGGTACAGCAGGCGGTGAAAAAGGCGAATGGTATGCTGGCATTTATAGTGAGAGGATTCGAGTACAGGAGCAGGGAGGTACTACTGCAGTTGTACAAGGCCTTGGTGAGACCACACCTGGAGTATTGTGTGCAGTTTTGGTCCCCTAATCTGAGGAAAGACATCTTTGCCATAGAGGGAGTACAAAGAAGGTTCACCAGATTGATTCCTGGGATGGCAAGACTTTCATATGAAGGAAGACTGGATGAACTGGGCTTGTACTCGTTGGAATTTAGAAGATTGAGGGAGGATCTGATTGAAACGTATAAGATCCTAAAGGGATTGGACAGGCTAGATGCAGGAAGATTGTTCCCGATGTTGGGGAAGTCCAGAACGAGGGGTCACAGTTTGAGGATAGAGGGGAAGCCTTTTAGGACCGAGATTAGGAAAAACTTCTTCACACAGAGAGTGGTGAATCTGTGGAATTCTCTGCCACAGCAAACTGTTGAGGCCAGTTCATTGGCTATATTTAAGAGGGAGTTAGATATGGCCCTTGTGGCTACGGGGGTCAGGGGGTATGGAGGGAAGGCTGGGGCGGGGTTCTGAGTTGGATGATCAGCCATGATCATAATAAATGGCGGTGCAGGCTCGAAGGGCCGAATGGCCTACTCCTGCACCTATTTTCTATGTTTCTATGTTAGTTACTCCGTTATGCTGCGTGTTTGTCTCATGACGCAGTTTCGTTTTAAAGAGGAGTTCTACTTTCTATTGTAAGGTAAAATAGTTCTGCTGGCAGTTTCACCAATCGCTGCCAGCTTTGTTGGTGTATCTTTGATTTACTATTGGAGAGTGAAGACCTTATTAAAGGACAGGAACCTGAAGGATCGGAATAAAGTTGGAGTCATTCGGCGGTTTTATAGAGGATCGACCTTATCGAGCATTCATTCAGAAGTGGTGACCTGTGTCTGAGATAACTCCTGCAAGAGCAGGGAAGTTTGAGCAGTGTCTACTCGCCAGGAAAAGGTCAGTTCCTTTAAGCCGTAATATTTCCTTCGTCATGAATCCTTTGGAGAATCAGCAGTAACGTCACGTCTTCGAAGAAATCTGTTTCCAGAGAAGTCTTTCCTTATTGACTGTGTAAATCGCTTGGACTTTCGAATTTACCATTTTAAGACTGGGTTTGAATTTACCACTTTAAGAACTGTTTTCACATTTACCCTTTTAAGAACTGTTCCAGAGTTGCCGTATGGCAGTAAACTTCCGGTTAAGTTAGTCGTTTGAATACTTACCACTATAGTTGAGCAGAGTTTAATAAATGTTTGTTTGTTTTTTATAAAACATGCCTGAATTGATAATTCATTGCTGCCGATTCACATGACAATGAAAAGAGGACTTTTGCATGTCACTGTACTTCTATAATAAATGTACTTTGAACTTTAAACTATGCTCTCTTGTTCTTGATTCCCTTGTCCTGGGAAAAGATTGCCTTATCCATGCTCCTCCTGATTTTATATACCTCCAGAAGAATACCCCTCCATCCTATATTCCAATGAATAAAATCCTAACTTGCTCAACTTCCCCGTATAACTCAAGCCCTCAAGTTCTAGCAACATTCTTATAAATCTCATCTGCTCTCTTTCTGATTGAATGACATCTTTCCCATAGCAGAGTAACCAAACTCTACACAAGACTCCAGGTGTAAACTCACCAACATCTTGCTCAACTGCATCGTAATGTGCTAACCCTATATTCAATGCCCTGGCTGAGGAAGGCTAGCACTCTGAACACCTTCTTCACAACCCAGTCCACATGTGTCACCACTTGCAGGGAATTGTGTACTTGCACTCCCGGCTCCCTTGTTGTTCAACACTCCCACAGGCCCTACGATTCGCTGTGAAAGTCCTACTCTGGTTTGATTTCTCAAAATGCAAACCTCAAATATCTGGATTGAATGCAATTTGCTGTTCCTCAGCCCATTTATCTAGTTGACCAATTTCCTCTTGTAACTTTTGATAACCTTCATTGTGCCTGACACAATTATTTTAGTGTCATTTGAAAAGCTACGAACCATGCCTTGTACATTCTCATCCAAACTGCGAATAACAAAGGGCCCTGCACAATTCTAGTCATAGGCATCCAGTCTGAAATAAAGAACTTCCATGATCACCCTCTGTTTTCTTTGCCAAGTCAATTAGGTATCCCCTTCAACAGACAATAGACAATAGGTACAGGAGTAGGCCATTCAGCCCTTCGAGCCAGCACCACCATTCACTGTGATCATGGCAATCAGTACCCTTTTCCTGCCTTCTCCCCGTATCCCTTCACTCCACTATCTGTAAGAGCTCTATCTAACTCTTTCTTGAAAGAATCCAGAGAATTGGCCTCCACTGCCTTCTGAGACAGAGCATTCCACAGAACCACAATCCTCTGTGTGAAAAAGCTTTCCTCAACTCCGTTCTAAATTGTCTAACCCTTATTCTTAAACTGTGGCCTCTGGTTCTCGACTCCCCAACATTGGGAACATGTTTCCTGCCTCTAGTGTGTCCAATCCCTTCATAATCTTATATGTTTCAATCAGATCCCCTCTCATCCTTCTAAATTCCAGTGTATACAACTCCAGTCGCTCCAATCTTTCAACATATGATAATCCCGCCATCCTTCGCTAGCTCTCTTTGGATCCAAATGATCAAACCTTCCAAATGAGCTTTCTATACAGAACCTTATCAAAGACCTCGTGAAAACTTATACAGACAATGTCCACTGTCCTGCCCTCATCAATCCTCTTGGTTATCGTTTCACAAACTGTAACAGAGTTGTGAGACAGGATTCCCCAAGCGCTGATCTGTGGGGACGATCCCAGCTCAGTACTTACTTGTTCAAGATGCTGATAGATGCATCCTTCAGTGTCCCTCCTTATTGGGAAATGTAGAAGAGGTTTGACTCCAATAACTTTAATAATAATCTGCAAGATAATCAGTCTCAGGGGGCCACAGAACGACAGAGAACCGGCACTGAACTCCACAGGTAACAGGGTAACTGAAGCCATGGAACAGGTTGAGGCTGGCTGCTTTGATGAGTGAACAAGGATTGTGGATGAGAGCTTCGGCTTCCTGCTCAGGGAAGAGTGGCGGAGAATTCCCAACATGGCATTCGAACGGGGACATTCCATGTGCAAAATGCTGTAAAGTGATGTTAGGGACCTTTTCCCACATCAGATGGTCAGTTTTTTCTGAGGCCAGACATTTCAGGGTTTGTTCCAAATGCTGGTTCACCTGCTCCATCTGGCTATTGGACTACTGTTGGACTACTGGCTACTGTGGGTGAAACCCAAAGGAAAGGCTCACTGTACCCCCAGTCAGTGAACAGAACGTGATGTGAATTGAGGACCACGATCCGACTCAATAGCCACCGGAAATCCATGGATCCTGAGGACCTGCTGGTGGACAATCTCAGCTGCCTCCGGCGCTGATGGCAAGTTAGAGAGGCCGAAGGACATGACCAGGTACTCATAGTGCCCTGTCAGTGTGTTGAATGCCAGCTCATCACCCTCCTTTATGTGGACAAGTTTCGATGCACTCCGCACTTCTAGCTTTCAGAATACTCTCGCCCCTGAAGAACCTCAAAGGTGGTGTTCATGAATGGAAGAGGGTAACGATCCTTGGCTGTTATGAGATTCAGCCCTCTATAATTTATGTATGGCCGCAGGCTGCCGCCATTTTTTTGTACAAAGAAGCCTGTGCTGGCTGGTGAGGTGGAGGACTAAATGAATCCCATTACAAGAGCCTCTTTTGTGTACTCCTCCCTAGCACATCCCTCTGGGTCTGAGAGAGCGCATAATCAACCACGTGATAGACAAGTATCAGGCACCAGATTTATTGCACAGTCGTAGGGTCGAAGTGGTGATAGAGTCTAGGCCTTTCCCTTGCTGAAGGCCTCTTCCAAATCCTTGTGGATGGAGGGGATTTCAACTGACTTGGATTTGCAACTACCCCCGAACATCCCTCTGAGGACAATTCCAGAGGCACCTTAGGTAGCAGGGGTAAATTGACAGACCTCAGAGTCTCCTCCATAGGTTCACGAGAGTCTTTAGTCGGGGGAGGGAGAGGGGGAGGGGGAGGGGAGGGGAAAGGGGAGGGGGAGGGGGAGGGGGAGGGGGAGGGGTAGGGGGAAAGGGAAGGGTTGCTGCTTGTGCATGGAGGGGTTTTGAGGTTCTAACTTTTTTTGTCATTTATGCTTTGGAGTTCTCTTCTGTTTTCATGGATGTCTGCAAAGAGTAAGAATTCCAGGTTGTGTACTGTATACCATCCTTAATATTAAATGCAACCATTGAATAGTAACCAATCCTCAGATGATGGCAACGAGGCACTATGAATAGTTTTTGTCCTCCTGGAACTTGGCTCCAAGGGTTTACACCTTCGAGCCTTTCCCTTAGACCGAACCTGGCGAATGGTTCCCTTAGGCTTGACTGCTTGGGCTCCAGAATCTTGGCCACACCCCGGCGAGCTTCTTGGCTTGCTCCCAAACTGGAGACCCTCTCTCTCCAGTTCCAGCGTACCCCTGACTAGACAGGGTCGGGACTCTCACGGTCTGATTGATCGAAACAGGCTTGTTTGCCTGTGGGGGTAGGACTGGGTCTCCCGAAGGCTTCAGGTTACTCGTACAGAAGTCTGCCTCCTTGGCGGCCACAGGTCTCGGGAGAGACTGGGGGTCAGAACACCAAACTGAAAACATTCCCTCTTGCAAAGACTTAATTGTAATGATTCTCCTTTCCTTCCAGTTCATGGAAGGATTTTTCCAAGGGTGTTGAAGATCAGAGTATGTGAGGAGAATTAATCATATGGAAACAAATATCCTCTGCACATTCCTCAGTCCTCCTTCACAAAACCAATGTCTAAAATGTCCTCTGCATTTTCCCCTGTCCTCATTCGCAAACCCGATGTCTAAAACGTCCTCTGCATTTTCCCCTGTCCTCATTCGCAAACCCGATGTCTACTGCAGGATCTGCCCGGATCCAAGAGGGGGACCAACCAGGCCAGCTGGGGTCATGTGCTAGCTCAGCTCCTGCAGGGGTACGTTGAGCTGATGCGCCGTCCTCAAGTCCGGTGATTTAGCAGCTGCTCTAGGGTACACAAAGGCTCTCAGCTCTCGCTGGTCCTGTCCCCAGGAGATCTCTGCCCTCAGTAGTGTTGGGAGTAATGGCTGCCCCCGACACTGGACAGCCCTAGCAGTTTCCTGACAGCTGCAGCTTCGGACATTCGGCCCACAGGTGACCTGCTTCCCCGCAGTAATAGCAGCAACCTGGACTCTGGCACTGGCACCTCTCATCAGCACGGAGTCTTCTGCAGCTGATTTGCATTGGCTCGACTTGAACTTGTGCAGGAGACAGGCTGGTCAGTGTCCAAGGTTGGGACATGCAACTGTGATGTGTTGAAGTCGGGCTTGGGCTAGCCCTCTTCAGCCTCCTGAGTTAGCCCAAGGCGAGGAGAATGGACTGATCAATCAGAGTCCTCTACCAGCTGTCCCAAGGCAAGGGGGTTTTTAATTTGCCTCAGAGTCCATGATGGTACAGAGTGGCCAAGGCCTCCCCGTTCCAGCCACTCTCCCCAGCCAAATTCTGAAACTCAATATCGTAGTAGGCTGCTGAGCAACTACCCTGACACATTGTCAGGCGGATCGGACGGTCCGAGGCTCTGTTAGCTTTGGTGGGATGATGGAACGTTCTGTTCATGGTGTTCATGAATTCTCCCGAATCAGAGCAGATCTGCGACCTCTATTGCCAACGTGAGGCGGCCCAGCCCAGGGCTGCCCTGGTCACAAGAGAGATCATGAAGGCCATGCTTTCTGATGGCTGGAGTTCAAATAGCAACAAACACTGTGTGAGGAAGCCGTGGCCGGAACCGGGGTGGAACCCGTCGAATCTCTCCAGGGCCATTAGATGGCCTGTCTCTGCAGAGCGACCGACAGCCTCACCCGAGCAAATCCAGCTCAGTCCCAATCACAGTTGGCACATAGTGACCTGGAGGGTGTGCATCTCCCTGCTCCATCTTGAAACTGTCTTGCTGTGACTGCCCACAGCTGATAAGAGGCTTTGATACCCCATTGGGTCCCTTTGGGCTCAATCACACTGTGATGATAGGTCAAGGTGAGGATGGCTAGAAAGAAATTGCTGAAGTGTCCGAGACTAGAACTGATACAAGACTGAGAGGAGGGCAGGGTTCTAAACTCGATGCTAGATGAGAATCCAAACTAGAGTTCACGACTGAGCACCAGTTCAGGTGCTCCTTAAATATTCAAATCCTAGCTTCAAAACATGGCCACCAATTAGCGGGGCAGGCCTGCTCTCCATATTCCAGAGAGTCAGAGCATCTAAAGCCCGGAAGTTGGCACGGTCCAGTGCGTATCGTAACACACACATTCCAAATAGATTGTGAACTGCAGCATGTCTTGCAGTGGCTCCACAAATCCCCAAAGGCCCCACCAGCACAATTAAATTGAAACCTGGATAACCTGAGCAGTTATTATTTCACGAATGAACAAATAAGAGAATCCCCCTACTCGTCAATATGGTGCCATGATATCGTTCACATCTGTCTGATGGGGGCTGTCCTTGTTTTAGAAGCGGCAGGCAAATAATTGCGAGTGAGTTAGGAGATAGAGTCCCTATTGAAGGAAGTGGAACATAAGGTTAGGGAAAGTAGGTACAGTGGCCCGGGAGAAACCACTCACATTCATTCTGCCACTCAGCTGCACTTACACTGGCCAACTGATGTACCAACAAGAGCATCCGGACAAGCCGATGTGGTCACAAGAGGAATATGCAAACTTCAGCCTGATAGCAGAGGTCAGGGTTGAACCTGGATCTCAGGAGCCATGAGACACCTACCCATTCTACTGCACCAGCCAACATCTCCACATCAGCAGCACTGCAAGTCAGAGTTGAGCCTGGGTTGCTGGAGTTGCAAGGAAGCAGTTCCACCAGCTCTATCAGGACGTCCGGCCATGGCAATAAAACCATAAGACATGGGAGAAGATTCAGACCATTTGGTCTATTGAGTCTGCTCCTCCATTCAATCATGACAGATTTATTTTCCCTCTTAACCCCATTCACTCGTCTTCTCCCCATAACCTTTTCTGAATTGAGTACCTGTTATGTTTTGTAACTTCAAAACTTTAAACTAATTCGAAAGAAGACACGGGTCTAACTTTGAATTTACTTTCGGTGATGTGCGCACATATCATGTGATAGCCTGATGGTAGATGCAATGTACTTTTACGTATAACCTGTAAATAATTATTTAAATGACCAAGGATGCTTAATCAACCAATATTTACACAAGATCATTAAAATATTACCAAAATATTAAATACACAACACTCCTCCTTTATAGCTATAAACTCCAACTCAATAGAGAATGCATCTCAAATATTTACACAGTATACTAAATAATACAACTACCATATACAGACATCCACAGTATTGTAAATTTTAAATTGTCCAATTCAGTCCTGAAGATTTAATCACTATGGAGGATTTCTTACTCTTGTGGGATAACATTGTTCCTGGCTGGGGGCGGGGAGGTGGTGGTGGTCACCCTGCTTGGCAGGTGAGACTTTTGGCTGTGAAACAATCTCAGGGTCTGGGGCCTCCTCTATGCTGGTTGTAGAAGCTGACTGAAGGACTGCAGGAAGTGGTTTTGGCAGCTCTGGACACCTTTCTTCTCTAATAATTGACTCTGCTCTCCTCAAATGATCAACGTGTTGTCTCCAGATGACATCGGACACAATCTCCATTGAGTAGGAGAGTGGTCCAGTTCTGTCCTTCATCTTTCCAAGTACCCACCTTTGATCGCCTCTGTAGTCCCTCACCAGGACTGCTTGTCCAGGAGTGAAACATCGAACCTCCTTGTTTGAGGAGCCCTTAATTTGTCTCAGCTGTTTATTGTGTATCCTCTTTTTGAGATTGAGTTTGAGGAGATCCAAGCAAAAGTGCAAGGAGCTGGTGACTGAGGAACTGGTGAGTTGTTAGTTGTGGAGTGTGCTGCATTGCGATATGCAAGGAAGAAATTGATGAGCTTCTGATTCAGTGTCAGTGTGGTGTGTTCTGCTGAAATTGCTCACAGTGTGTTCATTAAACTCGGGACAAACCTTTCCACCAAGTCATTTGTAGCTGGGTGGTACAGTGCAGATGGAATATATCTTATTCCATTCAATTTTAGGAATGAGTGAAACTGTTCTGTCACAAACTGTGGTCCATTGTCACGGACTAAGTGTTCTGGAACACCAGACCTTGTGAAGCAGCTTCTCAATGCATCGACGGTGTGTGAGGCTGTCGTGGATGTTATCAAAAACACTTCTGGCCACTTTGTAGCTGCATCCACTATAACCAAGAAATTTGTGCCTATGAATCATCTGGCAAAATGTGCATGAATCCTCTGCCAGGGCAATGCAGGCCATTGCCAGGGATGGAGAGGCACTGCTGTTGGCATCTTTTGGACATGTTGGTATCCCTTACAGTGCATAGCAAACTGCTTGATCTGCAGATCTATCCCAGGCTACCAGAGCAAGGTTCAGCCACACCTAGATGACTGGCTTTTAGCTCCTCCTACACTTCAGCTCTCAGCTTGAATGGTACAACAGCTCCCAATAGCCAGGCAGGGCAACCTCCGTCAAGAGCAATTCATCCCGCTACTGATAAAAATGGGGGAACTGGAGTTTCTGTTGCACATTCAAGCCATTTTAGGTTGTCGTTTAGACCTGAGACAGTGTGGGGTAAATTTTTCAGGTATTTCCTTTTTTAATGGCAAATGAGACAATCCATCAGCATTTCCATGATTAGTCAATCTTGTAATTGTGGCCTCCAAGAAACAGAGCCCATCTCTGCATTTGTGCTTCTGCTGATTGACAATAGATACTAGTAGTTAATATTTCAGGCCGAGACCCTTCGTCAGGAGCGTCCTGACGAAGGGTCTCGGCCTGAAACGTCGACTGTACCTCTTCCTAGAGATGCTGCCTGGACTGCTGCGTTCACCAGCAACTTTGAGGTGTGTTGCTTGACTTTCCAGCATCTGCAGAATTTCTGTTGTTCTAGTAGTTAATGATCAGTAGGAGGGTAAACTCTCTCCCATACAGGTATTGGTTGAAATGTTTTTCACACCAAACCACTCAAGGCCTCTCTGTCAATCTGTGCATGATTTTTCTCTGCTGTGGTAAGGGAATGTGATGTAAAGGTTATGCGGCATTCACTTCCATAGGTCTTAACATGTGACATGACTGCACCTATACCAGAAGGCGAGCCATCACAGGCAAGCTTCGCTGGACAATGTGGATCATAATGTGTGAATATAGTGCCTGATGTCGGCATTTTTCACCCTTTGGAAAGCCGCCTCACACTGCTTTGTCCATTGCCAGTTCTCCCCCATCTGCAATGATGTTCATAGGGTGGAGCACAGCAGCCTGGTTTGACAGGAACCAGTTATAATAATTGACAAATTCTACAAAGGACCGGAATTGTGACACATCCTTTGGCCTTGGGGGCATCCACCACTGCTTGAAATTTCTCAGCACACTTGTGTAATCTGTCTGCATCAATTATGTGACCACAGTAAGGTGACACTTGGTTTAAAGAATTCACACCTGTCACTTTGTGCTCTAAGTTCATAATCTTCTTATCTTTTTAAACACTGTCTTGGAGCACCTGCTCCATCCATCATTGTCCCTGTAGATAAAAAGATCCAAGTAACACATCTGAATGACTGGCGTCCTGTCGCACTCACCTCAATAATAAGCAAATGCTTTGACAGCCCATTCAAGGACTACATCTGCAGCTTGCTACCGTCCACACTGGACCCCCTACAATTCGCCTACCGACACAACTGATTGACAGATGACACAATAGCCAGAGCTCTACATACCATCCTTACCCATCTGGAGAATAAGGATGTTTATGTGAGAATGCTGTTCCTGACTACAATTCAGCACTGAACACCATAATTCCCTCCAGGCTCGACAAGAAGCTCGGACACCTCGGCCTTCACCCTGCCTTGTACAGCTGGATCCTGGACTTCCTGTCAGTTCACCGACAGGTGGTAAGAATGGACTCCTCACCTCTGCCCCTCTGACCCTCAACACAGGTGCCCCTCAGGGCTGTGTCTTAAGCCTCCTCCTTTACTCTGTGTAGACCCATGACTGTGTCACCACCCACAGCTCCAATCTGCTAATTAAATTTGCTGATGACACTACACTGATTGGCCTTATCTCAAATAATAACGAGGCAGCCTACAGAGAAGTCATCACCCTGACACAGTGATATCAAAAAAACAACCTCTCCCTCAATGTCGCAAAAACAAAGGAGCTGGTTGTGGACTACAGGAGGAATGGGGACAAGCTAGCCCCTATTGACATGAATGGATCTGAGGTTGAGAGGGTGAACAGCTTTAAGTTCCTCGGCATACACATCACAGAGGATCTCATGTGGTCTGCACATACAGTGCCTCTTTCACCTCAGATGGTTGAAGAAGTTTGGTATGGCCCCCAAATCCTAAGAACTTTCTATAGGGACACTATAGAGAGCATCCTGACTAGCTGCGTCTCTGCCTGGTATGGGAACTGTACTTTCCTCAATCGCAGGATTCTGCAGAGAGTGGTGCGGACAGCCCAGTGCGTCTGTAGTTGTGAACTTCCCACTATTCAGGATGTTTGCAAAGACAGGGATGTCAAAAGAGCCCAAAGGATCATTGGGGACCTGAGTCACCCCAACCACAAACTATTCCAGCTGCTACCATCCGGGAAATGGTACTACAGCATAAAAACCAGGACCAACAGGTTCTGGGACAGCTTCTTCCACCAGGCCATCAGACTGATTAATTCATGCTGACACAACTATATTTCTATGTTATATTGACTATCCTGTTGTACATACTATTTATTATAGATTACTACAAATTGCACATTTCACATTTAGATGGAGACACAATGTAAAGATTTTTACTCCTCATGTATGTGAAGGATGTAAGTAATAAAGTCAATTCAATTCTGCCAGAGTGCAGCTGCAGATGCTACTACCAAAATAAGTTTATTATAGCGATGAAACCATTTCTGAGTGTTCATGGTGAGAAACTCTTTGGATTCTTCTTCCATCTCCATCTGTAGGTAAAGTCCACTTTGCTGAAGTGTTTTCCTCCAGAAAGGTTTGCAAAGATATCCTCCATCCTGAGTAGAGTGTATCAATCTACTTTCAGTACTGGGTTGATGGTGACCTCAAAAATCACCACAGATCCTGACAGTCTCATTCTTATTAATTCACTTTCAGTTGACTCTGTTTCAGGGGATGTGGCATGCAAATGAGGGATGGGTCGCCAATCAAGTTGTAGTAGTCTCAACCAACCACACCCACACAATGCTGGCCCCGCTGTTTTTACCACATACAAGCTCGATGTGGCTTGTTGGTTGTATTTCACTACTACGAATGCCATTCTCACAGGAGTTATTTTTTACCCTGGTGTAAGTTCTTAGTTAAATATCTTCAGGCTTCAGTTTGATATCTTAGAAATGCCTCTCAGACTCATTTTGTGGCATGGCTGAAAGAGTTGAACCAGTGTCCAATTCCAATTTAATTAATTTGATGTTAACTTCTGGTGTAAGTGATACTGCTTTTTATTGTTAATTTTCACACTGTTACTCTCAAGGCCACACAGTCCTGTGTCACTACCATCATTATCAGATTTTCATCAACAGCGTAGAGATTAGTGCCCTTTTTGAAACTGCTACCTGACTTTAATTTTTTTCTCTTCCCTGTGTAGTCTATCTGTTTTTGTCTGCCCAACACGCTCTTTGTATGTGTCCTACTTTGTTGCATTTTCTGCAAGTTTTGCCTTTAAACCTGCATTTGTTTGGTGCATGTGAGCCCCTGCTACAACAGTAACACAATTTGTTTGGTCAGTCTGGTTTCTGTTCAGATACTGCAATTTTATTCACACTCATTTTCATTCCTGACTGCAACTCCATTGTGTCACTGTCTGTGGTTTCCATTGAAACAGCAATTCAACTGCTCCTTTTAATTACTAGCAGGACTTCAGTTAGGAGTCATTTTTAAATGCTTTATTTCAAGATTCCACAAACTAAACAATCTCTTAATGAATCTTTAAGCCCATTACCAAACTGACAGTGCTCAGTTGTTCTCTTCAATTCAAAGATTCAAAGGTTCATTTATCATCAAAGCATGTATTCATATACAACTCTGAAATTTGTATTCTCCAGATAGCCATGAAACAAAGAACATGAAAGTCATTCAGAGAGAAACATCAAACTCCCTCCCATACAAAAAAAGAACAGCACCCCAATCATCAACACCCCCCAAACCCCCTTCCCCTCCCCAACGCCCCACACAAAATAGAACAGGAACATCAAACCCCCCCTAATAAACAACCCCTTTCCCACACAATAAACTAACAGAACATCAACCCCCAAACAGCCCCCCCACAAAACAAAAAGGACAAAGAACAGGTAATTAAAAAAACACAATATAAAAACCATGTCTAAAAAAGTCCACAAACACACTGGTCCAATCTATAAATGCAGAACCACGATTACATCCCACAATATCACCAACATTCATTGAAAGACAGGGACACCACATGAGGCAGAGGCCAAGTCACCAGCTACACAGCGATGGCCCATTGACAGACTCCTTCTCTGGCAGAGATCTAAAGGCAGGCAGTCAGCACTGAAACTCTCACTCACCTTCTGCATTTGCCTCGATAGCTCAGTTTTCCTCGAGACTTTAATTGGTGATTAAAGGACACTTTAAACAGTGAAACAGAGTTGAACATTGGCTCCCACCCCATCTCAAAGATTCTTCGCATCAAGACCATCTGAGTACACGTTCACTTCCTGGAACCTTCTCAGAGCCAGCCAAGTTCTGGATCAGTCAAGAGATCTCCAAGCTGTAAGTCACTGGCTCTAACAGTTCCAGAAACACCTATAAGGTGAAAAACAGCCATTAAAGGAGTAAAAAAGCTGTTTTCATTTGCTACCTGGAGGATATCAATTGAGGGGGCATTGTGTGCTGGTGCCATCTTGACCTGGATTCAGCCACGTATGCTGAAATGGTCTCCCCTTCTGTTAAATTCCACTTATGAAACCTAAAGTGTTCTGCAATCAACAATGGTTTTGGTTCTAAATATCCCTGCAATACTTTGACAATATCAGCAAAGCTCATTTCTGCTGGTTTGGTTGGAGCAAACTGTGTGTCTTTAAACCTAATGCACACATACATGAACCAATTACCCACTGTGTAAACAAATTCATCAATCTTTCCAATGTAGCCATCCATTTCTGATTTTTTGGGATTATTATTACTGGGTATTCACTCTTCATGAACCCGTGAATCCTTCTGTTTGCTGACTTGTTCAGTGCTCTCCACGTGCTGGGCTGCGAATTTTACTCAAAGCTCCTTGCTGCATTTTTCATATTTCAAGTATCTCACTGAGCTTTCTTGAGTTTGTTTTAAAAATACCTTGTTGCCAATGTTGTGGTTTGTAACTTCAAAACATGTAGATAACTCAAAAAAAGACACAGATGTCCGAAATGTGGGTCTGACTTCAAGTTTAATTTAAGCAAGGTGCGCACATATCATGTGTTAGTGTGATGACGTATGGAACTGTCTTATTTATACATATAAGATATAGGAGCAGAATTAGGCCATTTGGCCCATTGAGTCTGCTCCTTAAAATCCATAATGAATTATTTAAACAAACCAAAAAGCTTAATCAATCAAATATATCTACACGATTACTCAAATATTATTCAAATTTAATTCACAACAGTACATATCAACCTTTGCTTATATATGCCCTATGAGTTGGCCCCCACAGCCATCTGTGGCAATGAATTCCATAGATTCACCACCCTCTAGTTAAAATATGGAATGAAGATATTAGGATCATGTCTGGGAAATGCAAGGAAGCAGAGTAGGGAGACGAGAACGGATATAACTCAGAAGAGACCCTCAAGAGCAAATGACCAGAGGCAGCAGGTACTGATTGCTATTCAGATCAGTACTAATGATCAGATTGCAATGCCAAAAAACATGAAATGCTTTTGCAGGAGGAGGCACGATCAGTGAACGCATCTTCAAGTTCATATCGTACAAGTTGCACTATCAACCTCAGTAGTGTTCGAGGCAGCACCCCCCTCATCGGTCACTTTAATTTGCTAGCACCTATGACAGCACAGCACAGCACTTACAACCATACCAAAATGTCAGCCAAGTATTCGGAATGAGAATGCAATTTACACCTTGTTAACTCAATAGAACCACAAGTAGTGCCCTAGGGCCCATTCAGAGGATATCTTACAAAATCATTGAGACAGATTCATCGACATAAACAAAATTCCTGACAACACACATAAAAGTTGCTGGTGAACGCAGCAGGCCAGGCAGCATCCTATAGGAAGAGGGACAGTCGACGTTTTGGTCTGAGACCCTTAAGGTAACAGCAATTTTTATTGCTTGAAATTCCAGCATTTGCAGATCTCCTCGTGTTTGCGTTTTTAAACAAAATTCCTGAGCTGTCTCCTGGTGCTTTACTGTAACATATCCTCATCGAGTAAATTGTATTGCAAGGCTTAGTGACAGAGCTGATTGAAAACCTGACACGTGCTTCCCATCACTGTCCCTTCAAACTGATAAATAGTGCATTGTATCACCGAATTTCAGTGGTTTCTTTCTTCTGCCAGCTCAAACACAGTCAAGGTGGAATGCATGATGGATGTTAAGGCCACAGAAAATCGAGGTGGCTTTCAGAATGTGCTCACATCAATATAATTCAGCAAAATATACAGCCCTTTAGCAAACCTCAATGTATTTTCCATATGTCATTATGAGTCAGACACCACAACGTCCTATTTAAAGACTGAGATTCTAGAAATATCAATTCAGATGAATGCTATGGAATATAAATTCTTTCCAGGCATGATGCAAAACCACAGTGGATGTATATTTGTCCTTGCAGCAGAACTGATACATTAGTTACAGAAAACCATGAGAAATGAAAACGGAGAAGGGAACAGCAAACGTCTGGCAGCTTGTGGTGAGAAGGGAAGAATCAGCATGAGAAACAGATTCAGGTCTATTATCATCGACGGGTGTCACAAAATGTGTTTTTTTGCGGCAGCAGTGCTGTGCAATACATGAAAAATAATTACTGTAGGTAACAATATGAAATATCAAAATAAATAAGGCAAAAAGAGAGCAAATTGGTGAGGTAGTGCTCGTGCTTTCATGGACCATGCAGAAGTCTGATGGTGGAGCAGGACAAGTTGTTGCTGATCGCAGTAATAACATGAGGGTGATGAGTGCCCGTAATAATGTATGTCATCTTCTTGAGCCAACGCCTTTTTAAATTGAATCCGACAAGGCTTGTATGTTGAAATGTGCGCGAGTTACTTCACACCATGGATGATGGCCAAGTAGGTGCAGCTGCAGTTGTGTCAAATACATGGGCAAAAAATGAAATGGATCACGCTTGCACTGAGAACATGGCTACATTAAAGAATCAAAACTTCACATGTCGTGGTTTGCTAGAAAAATTACCTCAACTGTGACAACTCTCAATGTCGTAACTCACAGCCATTCAACTATGGCAGTACATTATCTGAGTATTTATATATGGTTCACTGGAACACTTTCCTTTTTCTTGTAGAAAATATATACGTGATAGGAATGATAATAGGCACCACAATTACTGGCACTTGCCTGGTGTGTCCAGCTGCACGTAATGAAGAATTCCAATCAATCCATAGATGTTGTTCAGTCCAAGTAAATTCTTATTTCTCTCCATCCATGTCTCTCTGGCAAAACAGAGTGAGAGGAAAGTGCTTCTCTGTACCAAGCAAGCCTCAGTACTATGCTGCAAACCACAAGCTGTCACTTACATTAAAGGTAGGAATCTACAAGGAAATAGCCACATACAAGAACCACAATCACATTGTAAATTGGCAGTGCTAGACCTTTCTAAGGTTGCATTTGTGGCTGCAGCAGCTGGAAAAGCCCCCAAAGATTTCAGATCAAGACCATGAAAGAACCGATCTTAAATAAGGTTGTGAGGAGAGGATTATCTTAGCGCCCCTTGATGTATATGGCTTCTGGTAGGAACTCTTGCACCTTCCTCCCATCTTCTGTCAGCTTGTCCTATTCTACGTGCTCTCTCTTCATTCACCAGGTTAAGCTCATTTCCCAAAGGAAGCCTCAAAATTTCATCCCCTCTCAGGAGTCAAGCATCACAAGCTAAATCTGCAGGACATACCTAGGGATAATTACAAATATCGACATTTTCCTAAAACTCATTAAATTACATCAGCAGGCAGAGCAAATACAACAACTGAGCGCTGAACCATCCCCACTACCTTTCATTACCACAGCTGGAGGCTCTTCCGCTCCATTTAAACAACTGGAAATATGTTTCACAACCCATTTCTCATTTTTGATCTTTATGTGCCAATCAGGTTCCTAAAAAAAAGCTGCACCATTTTCTTTGACCTAGATTAGGAAAAATAGAGATGAATTTGGTAAAGTGGTGAAGCCCAATGATTAATAAAATAGAATGGCTGCTGCTTAAATGTAAACTATGTTGATTTTGGCCAACAGTATCTCCTATCTATCTCCTTTACCATAGCATTGGAGAGGGAGAGGAACAGACAAGTTAGGAAAGCATTTAATTGGAGTAAGGGAAAATATGAGGCTATCAGGCAGGAACTTGGAAGCATAAATTGAGAACAGATGTTCTCAGGGAAATGTACGGAACAAATGTGGCAAATGTTCAGGGGATATTTGTGGGCAGTTCTGCATAGGTATGTTCCAATGATACAGGAACCGTGATACCGTATACAAAGGCTGTTGTAAATCTAGTCAAGAAGAAAAGAAGAACTTATGAAATGTTCAAAAAACTAGGTAATGATAGAGATCTAAAAGATTAAAAGGCTAGCAGGAAGGAGTTTAAGGAAGAAATTAGGTGAGTCAGAAGAGGCCATGAGAGGGCCTTGGCGGACAGGATTAAGGAAAACTCCAAGGCATTCTACAAGTATGTGAAGAGCAAGAGGATAAGACATAAGAGAATAGGACCAATCAAGTGTGACAATGGAAAAGTGTACATGGAACCAGAGGAGATAGCAGAGGTATTTAATGAGTAGTTTGCTTCAGTATTCACTACGGAAAAGGATCTTGGCGATTGTAGGGATGACTTACAGTGGACTGAAAAGCTTGAGCATACAGATATTAAGAAAGAGGATGTGCTGGAGCTTTTAGAAAGCATCAAGTTGGATAAGTCACTGAGACCAGATGAGATGTTTCCCAGGCTACTGTGGGAGTAGAGGGAGGAGATTGCTGAGCCTCTGGCGATGATCTTTGCATCATCAATGGAGACAGGAGAGGTTCCGGAGGATTGGAGGGTTGCGGATGTTTTTCCTTTATTCAAGAAAGGGAGTAGAGATAGCCCGGGAAATTATAGACCAGTGAGTCTTACTTCAGTAGTTGGTATGTTGATGGAGAAGATCCTGAGAGGCAGGATTTATGAACATTTGGAGAGGTATAATATGATTAGGAATAGTCAGCATGGCTTTGTCATGGGCCGGTCGTGCCTTATGAGCCTGATTGAATTTATTGAGGATGTGACTGAACACATTGATGAAGGTAGAGCCGTAGATGTAGTGTATGTGGATTTCAGCAAGGCATTTGACAAGGTACCCCATGCAAGGCTTATTGAGAAAGTAAGGAGGCATGGGATCCAAGGAGATATTGCTCTGTGGATTCAGAACTGGCTTGCCCACAGAAGGAAAAGAGTAGTTGTAGACGGGTCATATTCTGCATGGAGGTCGGTCACCAGTGGTGTGCCTCAGGGATCTGTTCTGGGACCCCTGCTCTTTGTGATTTTTATAAGTGACCTGGATGAGGAAGTGGAGAGATGGGTTGGCAAATTTGCTGATGACACAAAGGTTGGGGGTGTTGTGGATAGTGTGGAGGGCTGTCAGAGGTTACAACAGGCATTGATAGGATGCAAAACTGGGCTGAGAAGTGGCAGATGGAGTTCAACCCAGATAAGTGTGAGGTGGTTCATTTTGGTCGGTCAAATATGATGGCAGAATATAGTATTAATGGTAAAACTCTTGGCAGTGTGGAGGATCTTGGGGTCCGAGTCCATAGGACACTCAAAGCTGCTGCGCAGGTTGACTCTGTGGTTAAGAAAGCATATGGTGCATCAGCCTTCATCAGCCATGGGATTGAGTTTAGGAGCCAAGAGGTAACGTTACAGCTATATAGGACCCTGGCCAGACCCCACTTGGAGTACTGTGCTCAGTTCTGGTTGCCCCACTACAGAAAGGATGTGGAAACCATAGAAAGGGTGCAGAGGAGATTTCCAAGGATGTTGCCTGGATTGGGGAGTATGCCTTATGAGAAAAGGTTGAGTGAACTTGGCCTTTTTTCCTTGGAGCAATGGAGGATGAGAGGCAACCTGATAGAGGTGTATAAGATGATGAGAGGCATTGATCGTGTGGATAGTCAGAGGCTTTTCCCCAGGGCTGAAATGGCTAACACGAGAGGGCACAGTTTTAAGGTGCTTGGAAATAGGTACAGAGGAGATGTCAGGGGTATGTTTTTTACGCGGAGAGTGGTGAGTGCGTGGAATGGGCTGCCGGTGGCAGTGGTGGAGGCGGATATGATAAGGTCTTTTAAGAGACTCTTGGATGGGGCTTAGAAAAATAGAGAGCTATGGGTAACCCGAGGTAATTTCTATGGTAAGCACATGCTCTGCATAGCTTTATGGGCTGAAAGGCCCGTATTGTGCTGTAGGTTTTCTATGTTTCTATGTTTCTAGCAGTATATAATGGACAATATTATACCAGCTGCCAGATAAACGGATCTCCTATTTCACTTCTATCAGTCAATGGGGAGGTTGATAAAGAGAAACCAAACCAAACCAAACACATGCCTGTTATACTACTCCCAAAGACACAACAATTGCCAGCAGTCACAATGCTTACAGTATGACACTTTGGGACTTTGAAAGTCTGCGACTGAAATGTGTAGTAAATATAAACATTTTGCAGTCTACTTTAAAGAGGTCAACTATTCATTATGAATTACTGACGGACCTTTGAAAGGCAAGGTTTAGGTGACTGCCACATCTTACTCTCAACCATTAGCACCTGATCAATATTTTGTTTAAGAATAACATAGTTTCTCCTGTCAAACAAGCAAACAAATACAAACATAAAGAAAACTTACAGTACTGTGCAAAAGTCTTAAGCATGTACAAAAGTTTGGACACCCCGGTCAAAATTTCTGTTACTGTGAATAGCTAAGCAAGTAAAAAACGAACTGATTTCCAAAAGGCATAAAGTTAAAGATGACACACTTCTTTAATATTTTAAGCAAGAAAACTTTTTTATTTCCATCTTTTACAGTTTCAAAATAACAAAAATGGAAAAGGGCCCAAAGCAAAAGTTTGGGCACCCTTATGATCAGTACGTAGTAACACCCCCTCTGGCAAGTATCACAGCTTGTAAACACTTTCTGTAGCCATCTAAGAGCCTTTCAATTCTTGTTTGGGGGATTTTCGCCTATTCTTCCTGGCAAAAGCCTTCTAGTTCTGTGAGATTCTTGGGTCGTCTTGCACGCACTGCTCTTTTGAGGTCTATCTACAGATTTTTGATGATGTTTAGGTCAGAGGACTGTGAGGGCCATGGCAAAACCTTCAGCTTGTGCCTCTTGAGGTAGTCCATTGTGGATTTTGAGGTGTGCTTAGGATCATTATCCTGTTGTAGAAGCCATCCTCTTTTCATCTTTGGCTTTTTTACAGACGGTGTGATGTTTGCTTCCAGAATTTGCTGGTATTTAATTGAATTCATTCTTCCCTCTACCAGTAAATGTTCCCTGTGCCACTGGCTGCAACACAAGCCCAAAGCATGATCGATCCACCCCTGTGCTTAACAGTTGGAGAGGGATTCTTTTCATGAAATTCTGCACCCTTTTTTCTCCAAACATACCTTTGCTCATTCAGGCCAAAATGTTCTATTTTAACTTCATCAGTCCACAGGACTTGTTTCCAAAATGCATCAGGCTTGTTTAGATGTTCCTTTGAACCTTTTGAATAGAACTTTTTGGCCGCATCTGTGAATGAATTAATGGTTCTTACATGGCCCTCATCACTCATCTCAAAACCCACAGAACTGGAGTAGAAGCATTCCATCCTCAATCCACTGAGACTGCTTAAAAAGAAGTGATGGAAAGCTTTGAAAAGTTTTCACGTTGCCGTAGATTAGGAAAAAAATATCTGTAGATTGAGATCACAGACCCGGAATATAACTCGGGGTCTTAAGTGGTAACCCCAAAAAATGTTATCCACTGAAATAAATCTGTCTAATTATGTGATTTGGATTTGAGTGGTTTGAAATTGGATCACCTCATGCCATGGTGTCATATGTGGCATGATTTTAGTGAGAAATGAATGTAATGAAAACTTGGGAGCACGTGAGAAACAGGAAGTCGATGGTATTTGCTCTGGGTTTCTGTATTTACAGCATGCTAAGGTACAGAGGTAAGAGGTACAGTGGTCTCCAATGGCATGACACGCACATCTAGCTACCACTTATGTAATTTTCAGCACTGCATTTGTTTCCCATGCCGTCCATAAGGCAATAACACATAAGACATAGCATCCGTAAGGAAATAATGCTGGAGCAGGTCCTAGAGATGGTGCAAGGAATCCAGTTCATTCATCTGAAGGCAGGTACTGTTCCACCTTCCTGTCGGGCCCCATATTTAATCCCTGCCTCAAACTCATGACTGTTCCCAGACCCACTTCCCCACCTACAGATCATCACGGAACCCTAACCTTGATCACATGCCGGGCACCAACCACTCACAACCATTCACTGCATGTCTAACCTCTCCATCTGGCCACAATCACACCCCCTAATTTCAATGCCCACCACTACTACAAGTTCCCCTTCACAATCCTTTCACAGGATTCCCAATAGCTGGTTCATGCATGAACCTCTCCTTGTATCAATAAACACGATTCCCCCTTTAGTATATCCAACTCACCAGCTCAAGCTCAGCCTTGCCTCAGAATCTCTTCTTCCATTCCTCTTCTCCTCTCTATTCCAGTCTTCGTGCTTCTCCACGCTCAGTCCTGATTCAGGGTTTCCACCCAGAACATGGACAACTTCTTCCCTCCTTCAGATGCTGGCTGGCCTACTGAGTTTCTCCAGCACATTGTTGCTCCAGATACCAGCATCTGTAAAGTCTTCTGTCTCCTCGGTCTCTGTCTCCTGGGGTCCAATTACACCAGATCCCAGCCCTGATCCTGGATGCTCTGGGTTTCCTAGCATGTAGCACAATAGCTTGAATCTCTGAATGGAAGGCCCATCAGCAAAATGGTCATTGACAAACCACAATCCAACTCATGCCTTCAGTTTCTGGCACAACTATTTCCATCATGCCTCTCTGGATCAATGAAATAATCAGGGCAAAATACAGGGCAATTTTAACCACTCCAGAAGCAGCATACTATGGCAATTTTAATTGCTGCATAGACAGGATACTGGGGAATTTTAACCACTCCAAAGGTAGGATACTGGGGCAATTTTAACTGCTCTATAGGCAGGATACTGGGGCATTTTTAACCACTCCATAGACAGGATACTGGGGTATTTTAACCACTCCATAGGCAGGATACTGGGGCAATTTAACCACTCCATAGCCAATAGACAATAGACAATAGGTGCAGGAGTAGGCCATTCAGTCCTTCAAGCCAGCATCACCATTCACTGTGATCATGGCTGATCATCCACAATCAGTATCCAGTTCCTGCCTTATCCCCATAACCTTTGATTCCATTATCTTTAAGAGCTCTATCCATCTCTTTCTTGAAAGCATCCAGAGACTTGGCCTCCACGGCCTTCTGGGGCAGAGCATTCCATACATCCACCACTCTCTGGGTGAAAAAGTTTTTCCTCAACTCCGTTCTAAATGGCCTACCCCTTATTCTTAAACTGTGGCATCTGGTTCTGGACTCACCCATCAGCGTGTTCAATCCCTTAATAATCTTATATGTTTCAATAAGATCCCCTCTCAGCCTTCCAAATTCCAGAGTATACAAGTCCAGTCGCTCCAATTTTTCGACATATGACAGTCCCGCCATCCTGGGAATTAACCTTGTGAACCTACGCTGCACTCCCTCAGTAGCAAGAATGTGTCCTTCCTCAAATTTGGAGACCAAAACTGCACACAGTACTCCAGGTGTGGTCTCACCAGGGCCCTGAACGGCTGCAGAAGGACCTCTTTGCTCTTATACTCAATTCCCCTTGTTATGAAGGCCAACATGCCATTAGCTTTCTACACAGCCCGCTGTACCTGCATGCTTGCTTTCAGTGACTGATGTACAAGAACACCTAGATCTTGTTGTACTTCCCCTTTTCCTAACTTGACTCCATTTAGATAATAATCTGCCTTCCTGTTCTTACCACCAAAGTGGATAATCTCACATTTATCCACATTAAACTGCATCTGCCATGCATCTGCCCACTCACCCAGCCTGTCCAAGTCACCCTGCATTCTCATAACATCTTCCTCACATTTCACACTGCCACCCAGCTTTGTATCATCGGCAAATTTGCTAATGTTACCTTTAATTCCTCCATCTAAATCATTAATATATATTGTAAACAGCTGTGGTCCCAGCACTGAACCCTGTGGTACCCCACTTGTCACCACCTGCCATTCCGAAAGGGACCCGTTAATCGCTACTCTTTGTTTTCTGTCAGCCAGCCAATTTTCAATCCATGTCAGTACTCTGCCCCCAATACCATGTGCCCTAATTTTGCCCACTAATCTCCTGTGTGGGACTTTATCAAAGGCTTTCTGAAAGTCCAGGTACACTACATCCACTGGCTCTCTCTTGTCCATTTTCATAGTTACATCCTCAAAAAATTCCAGAAGATTAGTCAAGCACGATTTCCCCTTCGTAAATCCATGCTGACTCGGACATAGGCAGGATACTGGGCATTTTAACCACTCCATAGGCAGGATACTGGGGCATTTTAACTTCTCCATAGGCAGGATACCGGGGCATTTTAGCCATTCCATAGGCAGGATACTGGGGCATTTTTAACCATATAATTTCCAGGATACTGGAACAATTTTAAACACTCCCTAACAAGATGCTGGGACATTTTAACCACACAATTACCAGGATACTGGGACAATTTTAACTACTCTAATGACAGCGTACTCAGGCAATCTTGTCCAGTCCATTGCCAGGATACGGGCATTCCATTGACCAGGTAGTGGGACCATCTTAGCCAATCTATTGGCAGAATACTGTCACAACCACGGATTCAGCAGCGCAGAAGATACGGCAACTGCACTCATGAATATGCACATGTCAGCTAATTATTATTTAATTGTGATAGTATTTAACTCCATTCGTTCCGTTGTAGTGCTTGTCGAGACTTCGCTGAATGCATTCCACCTTGCCTGCCTGAGAAATTGGACTGTCGAGTCAACTGACTCTGGAGACCTGTGGTGTTCGTTTAATTCTCAGTTCTTCTTTTCAGCCACAGTGTAAGCTTCATTTTCCATTTCAGTGTTTTAATCAACGGCCCTATTGGGCCTAGCGTTTATTGTTTTTGTTTCCCTTTAACACTGTTCGCATTAAAGTCTGTGAACTATCGACCCGCGTCAGGACCCCTCACTCCACACTTGGGCCGTGTCCGAACCTGGTGACAAATACTGGGTCAATTTTAGCCACTCCACTGACAGGATTCTGGGAGAAATGTAATGACTCCATTGGCGTGGCACCTGGGGCATTTAACCCACTCTACTGGCAGATGACTGGGACATTCTTAACTACTCTGTTGGCAGTAAACTGAGGTATTTTAATCACTCCCTGAGCAGGATACAAGGACAATTTAACCTCTCCGCAGGCACGGTACTGTGACAACTTTAGCCACGCTACCGGCAGGATACTGGGAAAATCTTAACCATTTCATTGGCAGGGTACTGGGACAATTTTAACCTCTCCGTAGACAGGGTCTGTCTGTCTAGGTACCACATCCGATGCGGATTTTGGTGACCCTCGTTTTCCGTATACTGTAGATATACTATATCCCTCGTTTTTTGGTTGACTTTCATTTCCTTGATGTGTAGCCACCTGGCTATGCTTTTGATGTACATAAGCCGAGGTCTTCCTCTAGGTTTACTCCCCTCAATCTTTCCAGAGAGTATGAGTTTTTCTAGTTCATCTTTCCGCATGATGTGTGCTAGGAATCTGAGTTGTCTTTCTCTTATTGTTGGTATGAGTGATCGAACTGCTTGGGCTCTTCTGAGAACTTCATTTGATGTGTGTGTGGTCCATGATATTTTTAACATTCTCCTATAGAACCCTAATTCAGCTGCTTCTGGTCTCTTTTCCATTGCTGGAGAAATGGTCCAGCATTCACTTCCATAAGTCAGGATAGAATAAATGTAGCACTGCAGTATTCTGTTTTTAGTGTACATGCTCATCCTTTTGTCTATTAATATGGTCTTCATTTTTTGGAAAGCTTCTTTCACCATTGCTATTCTGTATTTGATATCTGTGTTGCACCTGCCATCACTTGTTATTAGGCTGCCCAGATACCTGAATTTGTTGACTTGTTTGATGTTTGTATTTCCCATCTTGATCACACTTCGTGGGATATTTGTCTTTCTGGAGATGACCATGCTTTCTGTCTTCTTAGTGTTGATTGAGAGGCCTCTGCGATTACTTTCTGCTACCACTATAGTGAGTAGTTCTTGAAGTTTTGTTTCTGAGTCAGCAATTAGTACAATGTCACCAGCATATCTGATGGTATTTATATTATGGCCTCCAACTGTGAATCCTTTGATGTCTTTGATGCTTCTCAAGATATTTTCACTATACAGGTTGAATAAGTCTGGCGAAAAGACACAACCTTGCCTGACCCCTCTCATGATATTCACATACTCACTCACTTCTCCTTCTATCCTGATGGATGCTGTCTGGTCCCAGTATAAGTTTCTTAAGAAACGTACATCTTTCCCATCTATGTCAAGATCTTGAAGCATTTCCAGAAGATCTTGCTGTCTGACAGTGTCAAAAGCTTTTGTATAGTCGATGAGGCATAGGTAGATGTCTTATTGTACCTGGATGGCTCGTTCACAGATCATCCGTAGCATGAAAATTGCATTTCTGGTTCCAGTGTTTTCCACAAAGCCACATTGTTCTTTACTGATTTCTGGTTTTATACAGCGTCTTGCTCTCATCATGATTACTCTGAGAATAATTTTTGCCACGTGGCTCATCAGGCTTATGTACGATGTAACTCACATTCTGTTGCTCCCTCTTTCTTTGGAAGTGTGATGAACACTGATTTACTTAACTCATCAGGTATCTCCCCATGATCATAGATTTCATTTGCTATTTCTGTTATTTTCTCTATTCCAAAATCTTCTAAGGCCAGTAACATTTCAACTGCGATGTTATCCGGACCAGATGTTCTGTTAAGTTTTGATTTATTTACGGCTGCTCGAATTTCTGATTTTAGAATGCTAGGTCCTTCAAGATTCTTCTTTATGTTCGGTTTTTCTCCTCTTTGGTCTTCAGAAAGTTCTTTTATATATTCTGTCCATCTGTTTAGGATTTCCTCTTTGTTCATAATTAAGCTGCCATCTTTTGCCTTGATGCATCCACTTGCTGAGCAAGGTAATTTCCCTGTTAGTTCTTTAATCTTATTGTGCATCAACTTTGTTCCAGGGTTATGGGTTTGTAGCATTTCTATCTCTGAGCATTTCTCATTTAGTCATCTGTCTTTAGCTTCTCTGCATTTTCTTTTCATTGTCTTATCAAGTTGTTTGTATTCTTCACTGTCTCTTAGTTTGATGGTCCGTTTTTGTTGCATCAAAAACAGGATACTGGGACAATTTTAACCTCTCCATAGACAGGGTACTGGGACAATTTTAACCTCTTCGCAGACAGGGTACTGGGACAAATTTAACCCACTCCATAGACAGGGTACTGGGACAAATTTAACCTCTTCGCAGACAGGGTACTGGGACAATTTTAACCTCTCCACAGACAGGGTACTGGGACAAATTTAACCCACTCCACAGACAGGGTACTGGGACAATTTTAACCTCTCCACAGACAGGGTACTGGGACAATTTTAACCTCTCCACAGATAGGGTACTGGGACAATTTTAACCTCTCCACAGACAGGGTACTGGGACAATTCTAACCACTGCACTGGCAGAATACTGGGACAATTTTAGCCTCTCCATTGGCAGGATATTATGACATATTTCCCACTGCACTGGCATGGTGATGTTGCTTTTTAACCACTCCATTGACAGGGTACTGAAACAATCTTAACTACTCTGTTGGGTGGATACTGGGACAATTTTGTCCACTGCACTGGAAGGAATCTAGGACAATTTTAACTACTGTGGCAGGGTACTGGGGTAATTTTAACCCATTCATTGGCATGGTAATGGGGCATTATTACCATTCCATTGCCAGGATTCTAGGACAATTTTACCACTCCATTTGCAGTGTACTGGTACAATCTTATCCACTCCACTGGCAGGATACAGGGACAATTTTAAACGCTCCACTCACAGGACACTGAGACAATCTCAACCTCTCTGTTGGCAGGATACACCGCTCCATAGGCAGGATACTCAGGCATTTTCACCACTTCATTGGCAGGGTGCAAGGACGATCTTCTCCATTCCACTGAAAGGGCACTAGGTTAATTTTAACTACTCCATTGACAAATTACGAGACAATTTAAACCACTCCATTGACTGAGCACTGAGGTAATTTTAACATTGGCAGGGTAGTGTGGCAATTTTAACCTCTCCGTTGGCAGGATACTGGGGCATTTTAACCTCTCCATTCCAGGATACAGGGACAATTTTAACCACTCCATGGATGGGGTACTGACACAATCTTAACTGCACTGTTGGCAGAATACTGGGACTTTTTAACAACTTCTCTGGCAGGTACTGGGACAATTAAGCCTCTCCATCGGCAGGATACTGAGATATTCTGAACCACTGCATTAGAATGGTGGTGGTGCTTTTTAACGACTCCATAAGCAGGATACTGGGACCACTAGCCACTCCACTGGCAGGATACTGGGACCACTAGCCACTCCACTGGCAGGATACTGGGACCACTAGCCACTCCACTGGCAGGATACTGGGGCAATTTAAACCACACCACTGGCAGGATGCTGGGACCACTAACCACTCCACTGGCAGGATACTGGGACCACTAACCATTCCACTGGCAGGATACTGGGACCACGAACCACTCCACTGGCAGGATACTGGGACCACTAACCATTCCACTGGAAGGATACTGGGACCACTAACCACTCCACTGGCAGGATACTGGGACCACTAACCACTCCACTGGCAGGATACTGGGACCACTAGCCACTCCACTGGCAGGATACTGGGACCACTATCCACTCCACTGGCAGGATACTGGGACCACTAGCCACTCCACTGGCAGGATGCTGGGACCACTATCCACTCCACTGGCAGGATACTGGGACCACTAGCCACTCCACTGGCAGGATACTGGGACCACTAACCACTCCACTGGCAGGATACTGGGACCACTAACCACTCCACTGGCAGGATACTGGGACGACTAACCACTCCACTGGCAGGATACTGGGACCACTAACCATTCCACTGGCAGGATACTGGGACCACTAGCCACTCCACTGGCAGGATGCTGGGACCACTAGCCACTCCACTGGCAGGATGCTGGGACCACTAGCCACACCACTGGCAGGATACTGGGACCACTAGCCACTCCACTGGCAGGATACTGGGACCACTAGCCACTCCACTGGCAGGATACTGGGACCACTAGCCACTCCACTGGCAGGATGCTGGGACCACTAGCCACTCCACTGGCAGGATGCTGGGACCACTAACCACTCCACTGGCAGGATACTTGGACCACTAGCCACTCCACTGGCAGGATGCTGGGACCACTAACCACTCCACTGGCAGGATGCTGGGACCACTAACCACTCCACTGGCAGGATGCTGGGACCACTAGCCACTCCACTGGCAGGATGCTGGGACCACTAGCCACTCCACTGGCAGGATGCTGGGACCACTAACCACTCCACTGGCAGGATACTGGGACCACTAACAACTCCACTGGCAGGATACTGGGAGGACTAACCACACCACTGGCAGGATACTGGGACCACTAACCACTCCACTGGCAGGATACTGGGACCACTAGTCACTCCACTGGCAGGATACTGGGACCACTAACCACTCTACTGCCAGGATACTGGGACCACTAACCACTCTACTGGCAGGATACTAGGACCACTAACCACTCCACTGGCAGGATACAGGGGCAATTTTAGCTACTCCATAGGTAGGATAGTGGGACATTTTAACCACACAATTACCAGAATACTGGGACAATTTTAACTACTCTAATGACAGCGTACTCAGACAATCTTGTCCAGTCCATTGCCAGGATACGGGCACTCCATTGACCAGGTAGTGGGACCATCTTAGTCAATCCATTGGCAGAATACTGTGACAACCACGGATTCAGCAGCACAGAAGATACGGCAATTGCGCTCGCGAATATGCACGTTCAGCTAATTATTATTTCATTGTGATAATATTTAACTCCATTCGTTCCGTTGTAGTGTTTGTCAAGACTTGGCTATAGACTCCATTGGCAGGGCACTGGGACAATTCTAACCACTCCACAGGCAGGGCACTGGGACAATTCTAACCACTCCACAGGCAGGGCACTGGGACAATTCTAACCACTCCATTAGCAGGGCACTGGGACAATTCTAACCACTCCAGTGACAGGGCACTGGGGCAATTCTAACAACTCCACAGACAGGGTACTGGGACAATTCTAACCACTCCATTAGCAGGGTACTGGGACAATTCTAACCACTCCATTGGCAGGGTACTGGGGCAATTCTAACAACTCCACAGACAGGGTACTGGGACAATTCTAACCACTCCATTAGCAGGGTACTGGGACAATTCTAACCACTCCAGTGACAGGGTACTGGGACAATTCTAACCACTCCATTGGGAGGGCACTGGGACAATTCTAACCACTACAGTGACAGGGTACTGGGACAATTCTAACCACTCCAGTGACAGGGTACTGGGACAATTCTAACCACTCCATTGGCAGGGTACTGGGACAATTCTAACCACTCCATCGGCAGGGTACTGGGACAATTCTAACCACTCCACAGGCAGGGTACTGGGACAATTCTAACCACTCCAGTGACAGGGTACTGGGACAATTCTAACCACTCCATTGGCAGGGTACTGGGACAATTCTAACCACTCCACAGGCAGGGTACTGGGACAATTCTAACCACTCCAGTGACAGGGTACTGGGACAATTCTAACCACTCCATTGGCAGGGTACTGGGACAATTCTAACCACTCCACAGGCAGGATACTGGGACAATTCTAACCACTCCATTGGCAGGGCACTGGGACAATTCTAACCACTCCACAGGCAGGGTACTGGGGCAATTCTAACCACTCCATTGGGAGGGTACTGGGGCAATTCTAACCACTCCATTGGCAGGGCACTGGGACAATTCTAACCACTCCATTAGCAGGGTACTGGGACAATTCTAACCACTCCAGTGACAGGGTACTGGGACAATTCTAACCACTCCACAGGCAGGGTACTGGGACAATTCTAACCACTCCAGTGACAGGGCACTGGGACAATTCTAACCACTCCATTGGCAGGGTACTGGGACAATTCTAACCACTCCAGTGACAGGGCACTGGGACAATTCTAACCACTCCAGTGACAGGGTACTGGGGCAATTCTAACCACTCCATTAGCAGGGCACTGGGACAATTCTAACCACTCCAGTGACAGGGTACTGGGGCAATTCTAACCACTCCATTGGGAGGGCACTGGGACAATTCTAACCACTTCACAGGCAGGATACTGGGACAATTCTAACCACTCCAGTGACAGGGTACTGGGGCAATTCTAACCACTCCATTGGGAGGGCACTGGGACAATTCTAACCAGTGACAGGGTACTGGGGCAATTCTAACCACTCCATTAGCAGGGCACTGGGACAATTCTAACCACTCCAGTGACAGGGTACTGGGGCAATTCTAACCACTCCATTGGGAGGGCACTGGGACAATTCTAACCACTTCACAGGCAGGGTACTGGGACAATTCTAACCACTCCAGTGACAGGGTACTGGGGCAATTCTAACCACTCCAGTGACAGGGTACTGGGACAAATCTAACCACTCCATTGGGAGGGCACTGGGACAATTCTAACCACTCCAGTGACAGGGTACTGGGGCAATTCTAACCACTCCATTAGCAGGGCACTGGGACAATTCTAACCACTTCATAGGCAGGGTACTGGGACAATTCTAACCACACCATTGGCAGGGTGCTGGGACAATTCTAACCACTGCATTGGCAGGGTACTGGGACAAATCTAACCACTCCATAGGCAGGATACTAGTTGATTAGGTCCAATGAATATTTTGCACTTACTTAATTTTGAGAATTTTTAACATGGTGCAGAGTTTAGAATATGCTACTTTCCCACCCCAAGGATTATTTTGAATTTTATCCCAACTTTTCCAAAGATTAGTCTTGAATTTATGCTTTTGGACTTCCTGTTTTACAGATAGTACAAGTGACCTTAGTCATAGAGGCAAGAGTAGGCGACAAGCCCTTCAGCCTGCTCAGTCCATGCTAACCACCAGGCACATCATTTGCATAACTCCTATGAAACTCCGTTCCCCTTCTGGGCAACTCTGGAAGTACAGCTTGTAAATCCCTCGCCAGCAGCCACTGGATTCCACGGAGATAAACCCACCTTTCTCCAGTTTCATTTGTCTAAGGCGTATACAACTTTGGTCCTGCCAAATCCATGGGACTGGGATGTCTCACCCATCCAAACCCCGGTCTGTATGATTCACTGCCTGCAATAGCCAGTTAGCACAAAATAACAGATTGCACACTGCATACAATTATGAAGGAGTATATTTGTGAATGTTAGCTTAGCCAAAAAGTTAGTAAAGAAAAGAAAGAAAAAAAACAAAAGGGGCCATTATAATTATTCAGTCAAATGTGGACAGGCTGGAGCTCAATTTTTCCAAAAGCTATATGCACCGATCCTCGGCAGACCTCTGTGCCTGGCTTCCATCGAATAGCATTTCCCCACCCAACCGAATCCTCCAACTGGTTCTCTCCAGTGTCTTCTCTCTTCAACTCCTGCCAAACAAAGACAAAGACCTACCACCTGTGTCAGTCACAAGGCCCTCCAGAACCTTCTCCCCATTCCACTCTCCTGATCGGATGGCCCACATTCCTAAGCATCCCTTATTTCCACCAGTAACCCAAACACGGCCTCTACAGAAAGACCATTACATGAAATACCTGCAACATTAGCAGTAAAACATTTACCAGGGCATTACACCTCTTTTATTATTTTCACATTGCCATCAATTCTCCCCAGGTTCTTCGACTACAGAGACTTACAGAGGCCAAATAACACTGGACAACATATTATTTTGAAAGTTTAGGATGGTGGTGAATATTGGTATTTCAATGTTCCAATAGGAGTTGCTTCCTCAGAATCAACTTTTTGTGGTTATGATAGACTGCTTGAAGCTGAACACAAATATAATTTCAGACTACTTGTATCATGTAGGAATTTGGAGAAACAGCCTTGAATGCCTTCCATGTGATTTTCTCCAGTCCCACTAGAAGTTCTTCGAATGGCCTGTCATTGATGAACTATTAAATTTGTGGACCAAAAAAATGCCTTCCTCAATCTTGGCATCAGTTATTCTGTCTTGAATTATGAATTGAAATAACAAATACGGGTTATTTTTTAATGGTGGGTGACAGGGAAATATCGTGGTGATTTTCATGATATGTAGCCCAAAATCAATAAGATACACCCAAAAGTATTCAGGAAGCAAAATCTTTGTTGTCCAGTGTAACCTGCCAACCCACAGGAAGAAGCCCCTGTGGTTAGAGGTAGAATGATCAAAAACCACATAGGGGACAGGATGGAGCCACCATTGCTGGAGATGTCACGGAGCAGCTCAACTAACTGTATCCATTAATCAGGCCCTTTGGAGTCCCAGAAAAAAGAGCCATTTCATTTCAAAGGGGATCAAAGGATTTGGATAGTGCAGGAAATTGGTATGAGGCAAAAAAATCAGCTATTCTACATTAATTGTTGGGAGCAGCTGTGAGGTAACAAGTGGGTACTCTTGCATCTACAGTATTTCCTAATGAGAATATGCCCAACTTTTAGTAGTCCTTCCCCCATTTACAAATCCCCTCCACCACTAATCGTTCAGATTACCTGAACCATATCTAAGTCAGGAAAATAATTCACCCTAACATGCTACTTTTGTTATTACAAGAGCTCTGTGGTTCTGTTCCAAGGTCAGACGAGGTGATATACTTGAGCTGGAAGCAAGGGTGATAGCCACTAACAGGAAATGATTCAAAATAACTCTGTGGTGAAACAACCTCATTCTTCTTGGGTATTTCAAAAACTTCCTGCATGTTGACTGAATCAAAAGATATGGGGTTATTTCAAAAAACTGGAACTGGAGCAATAGATCAGAGTGAAGAAACATAAAGAGCCAAATGGCCGACTCCTATTTCCAGTTCTTACACCTCTACCTGTCAAAAACACAGACAACAAAAGCCTTCAATAATTCTGATATGACCAGCTGCATGGCTAATATATGAATATCGTATCACACAGATGAGGCAGCTGAGACAGAGCACTTGCTGGACCAACTCACTTGTTGCAGTTTTTCACAAGCAAAAGCAAACAGCACATCCTTTCTGCAGATTAGTAAGGTTGCAGAATTGATAGCCATCTCCAAACTAACAATATTTGGAGTCAACCCAAGAGAATGTGGCATTTTACCGGTAGCCTCAATGGGGCGGTTAAAAATAACACTTCATGAAACCATAATATGATTATAATGCAAAGATTATTTGAAGTTCAAAGTAAATTGTATTATCAATGTACATGTATGTCACCGTATCCAACCCTGAGATTCATCTTCCTGTGGGCATACTCAGCAAATCTATGGAATAATAACTATAACAGAATCAATGAAAGACTACCTGTACTTCATTGATTCTGTTATAGTTATTATTCCATAGATTTGCTGAGTATGCCCACAGGAAGATGAGTTCAAGTGTATTAATTTTCATTGTTGGGACTATTGTGTTAAGAAATGAGAGGCAAGAGCAAAGTCCGTGTTTGAGCAAACTCTAAAGTGGCACCTTCGTTGCAGTTCATTTACTCTGTTAGGGTGCCTCGTTGTCTTACTCCTGAGTCTTTTTCTGCCTTGTGTAATTCCTGTCTAGTACTTTTAGTAGTTTAGAAATGAGCTTTTTATGACTACTCACTGGTATAGCTCAGGATACAAGGTTATACCTTGACTCTGCTCAGATTGACAATATTATTGCCTGATGTCAATCGTCTGCAATAATAGTGAAATATTTGAAATCATTTTCTCGTCCCTGTGTTGTTTCGGCAGCTTTATACATCCTTACCGCAGAAGGGAGACGATGAATGCTATCACTGGGACATTTGCCCTGATACCGCAGTCCTCTGTAAGAAATTAATTTTCCAGCTTTTGGAAAGATATGTACCTACATCCTTAACATAGAACACAGAAATCCACAGCGCATTACAGGCCCTTCAGCCCAAAATATTGTGCCGACTATGTAACCTACTCTAGAAACTGCCTGGAATTTCCCTTCTGCATAGTCCTCTATTTTTCTAAGCTCCATGTACCTACCTAAGAGTCTCTTAAAAGACCCTATTGTATTCACCTCTACCACCATTGCTGGCATTGCATTCCACGTACCCACCACTCTCTGTGTGAAAAACTTACTCCTGACATCCCCTTGATACCTACTTTCAATCACCTTAAAACTATGCCCCCTCATGTTAGCCATTTCAGTCCTGGGAAAAAGCCTCTGGCTATCCACACAATCAATGCCTCTCATCATTTTATACACCTCTATCAGGTCACCTCTGTCACTCCAAGGAGAAAAGGCCATGTTCACCCAACCTATTCTCATAAGGCATGCTCCCCAATCCAGGCAACATCCTTGTAAATCTCCTCTGCACCCTTTCTATAGTATCTACATCATTCGTGTAGTGAGGTGACCAGAACTGAGCACAGTACTCCAAGTGGGGTCTGAGTAGAGAAATATGCTGAAGCCTATTAAAGAGAGCCCTTTGGGAAAAGTGATCATAATGGTATTACAGTGGAATAAAGGGAATTACAGAGACATGAGAGAGGATTTGGCCAGAGTTGATTGGAAAAGAACACTGGCAGGGATGCTGGAAGAGCAGCAATGGCTAGAATTTCTGGAAGCAATTCAGAAGGCACAGGATATATACATCCCAAAGAGGAAGAAGTATTCTAAAGGCAAGATGACACAACCATGGCTAACAAGGGAGGCCAAAGCCAGCATAAAAGCCAAGTAGACATAGGACCTCTTTTGGGGCAGGAGTGACCTGTACAAAAAGGACAGGTTACACTTGAATCCCAGTAGGACCAATATCCTGGCAAGAAGGTTTGCTAAGGCTATTGGGGAGAGTTTAGACTAGGATTGCTGAGGGGTGGGAGCCAAACTGAAGAGACGGATGAAGAGGCAGTTGGCTCACAAATAGAGAAAGCTTGGAGACAGTGTGAGAGGGAGGATAGGCAGGTGATAGAGAAGGGACGCGCTCAGACTGATGGTTTGAGATGTGTCTATTTTAATGCGAGGAGGATTATGAACAAAGCAGATGAGCTTAGAGCGTGGATCAGTACTTGGAGCTGTGATGTTATGACCATTACAAAGACTTGGATGGGTCAGGGGTAGGAATGGTTACTTCAAGTGCCAGGCTTTAGATGTTTCACAAAGGACAGGGAGGGAGGCAAAAAAGGTGGGGGCATGGCACTGTTAATCAGAGATATGTCACGGCTGCAGAAAAGGAGGAAGACATGGAGGGATTGTCTACGGAGTCTCTGTGGATGGGAGTTAGGAACAGGAAAGGGTCAATAACTCTACTGGGTGTTTTTTATAGACCACCCAATAGTAACAGGGTCATCAAGGAGCAGATAGGGAAACAGATTCTGAAAAGGTGTAATAATAACAGGGTTGTCATGGTGGGAGATTTTAATTTGCCAAATATCAATTGGCATGTCCCTAGACCAAGGGGTTTAGATGGGGTGGAGTTTGTTAGGTGTGTTCTGGAAGGTTTCTTGACACAACATGTAGATAAGCCTACAAGACGAGAGGCTGTACTTCATCTGGTATTGGGAAATGAATCTGGTCAGGTGTCAGATCTCTCAGTGGGAGAGCATCTTGGAGATAGTGATCACAATGCCTTTACCTTTACCATAACATTGGAGAGGGATGGGAACAGACAAGTTAGGAAAATATTAATTGGAGTAAGGGGAAATATGAGGCTATCAGGCAGGAACTTGGAAGCATAAATTGGGAACAGATGTTCTCAGGGAAATGTACGAAACAAATGTGGCAAATGTTCAGGGGATACTTGCGTGGAGTTCTGCATAGGTACGTTCCAATGAGACAGGGAAAGGATGGTACGGTACAGGAACCATGATACTGTATACAAAGGCTGTTGTAAATCTAGTCAAGAAGAAAAGAAGAGCTTATGAAAGGTTCAAAAAAACTAGGTAATGATAGAGATCTAAAAGATTAAAAGGTTAGCAGGAAGGAGCTTAAGGAAGAAATTAGGAGAGCCAGAAGTGGCCATGAGAGGGCCTTGACGGACAGGATTAAAGAAAACCGCAAGGCATTCTACAAGTATGTGAAGAGCAAGAGAATAAGACGTGAGGGAATAGGACCAATCAAGTGTGACTGTGGAAAAGTGTGTATGGAACCGGAGGAGATGGCAAAGGTACTTAATGAATACTTTGCTTCAGTATTCACTATGGAAAAGGATCTTGGTGATTATAGGGATGACTTACAGTGGATTGGAAAGCTTGAGCATGTAGATATTAAGAAAGAGGTCGTGCTGGAGCTTTTGGAAAGCATCAAGTTGAATAAGTCACCGGAACTGGACGAGATGTACCCAGGCTACTGTGGGAGGCGAGGGAGAAAATTGCTGAGCCTCTGGCGATGATCTTTGCATCATCAATGGGGACGGGAGAGGTTCCGGATGATTGGAGGGTTGCGGATGTTGTTCCATTATTCAAGAAAGGGAGTAGGGATAGCCCAGGAAATTATAGACCAGTGAGTCTTACTTCAGTGGTTGGTAAGTTGATGGAGAAGATCCTGAGAGGCAGGATTTATGAACATTTGGAAAGGCATAATATGATTGGGAAAAGTCAGCATGGCTTTGTCAAAGGCAGGTCGTGCCTTACGAGCCTGATGGAATTTTTTGAGGATGTGACTAAACACATCCATGAAGGTAGAGCAGTATATGTAGTGTATATGGATTTCAGCAAGGCATTTGACAAGGTACCCCATGCAAGGCTTATTGAGAAAGGAAGGAGGCATGGGATCCAAGGGGACGTTGCTTTGTGGATCCAGAACTGGCTTGCCCACAGAAGGCAAAGAGTGGTTGTACACGGGTCATATTCTGCATGGAGTTCAGCGACTAGTGGTGTGCCTCAGGGATCTGTTCTGGGACCCCTAATCTTCTTGATTTTTATAAATGATCTGGATGAGGAAGTGGAGGGATGGGTTAGTAAATTTGCTGATGACACAAAGGTTGGGGGTGTTGTGGGTCATGTGGAGGGCTGTCAGAGGTTACAATGGACATTGATAGGATGCAAAACTGGGCTGAGAAGTGGCAGATGGAGTTCAACCCAGATAGGTGTGAGGTGGTTCATTTTGGTAGGTCAATTATGATATGAATATAGTATTAATGGTAAGACTCTTGGCAGTGTGGAGGATCAGAGGGATCTTTGGGTCCAAGTCCACAGGACACTCAAAGCTGCTGCGCAGGTTGACACTGTGTACGGTGCATTGGCCTTCATCAATCGTGGGATTAAGTTTAAGAGCTGAGAGGTAATGTTGCAGCTCTATAGGACCCTGTTCAGACCCCACTTGGAGTACTGTGCTCAGTTCTGGTCGTCTCACTTCAGGAAGGATGGGAAAACCATAGAAATGGTGCAGAGGAGATTTACAAGGATATTGCCTGGATTGGGGAGCGTGCCTTATGAGAACAGGTTGAGTGAACTTGGCCTTTTCTCCTTGGAGTGACAGAAGATGAGAGGTGACCTGATAGAGGTGTATAAGATGATGAGAGGCGTTGATCGTGTGGATAGTCAGGGGCTTTTTCCCAGGGCTGAAATGGCTAGCACGAGAGGGCACAGTTTTAAGGTGCTTGGAAGTAGGTACAGAGGAGACGTCAGGGGTAAGTTTTTTTTTACACAGAGAGTGGTGAGTGCGTGGAATGGGCTGCCGGCAACGGTGATGGAGGTGGATATGATAGGGTCTTCTAAGAGACTCCAGGACAGGTACATGGATCTCAGAAAAATAGAGGACTATGGGTAACCCTAGGTAATTTCTAAGGTATGGACATGTTTGGCACAGCTTCATGGGCCAAAGGGCCTGTATTGTGCTGTAAGTTTTCTATGTTTCTAGAGCAAAAATTAGTGGGAAGTTAGGGGACTGGGAACCTTTTAAAAACCAACAGAATGCAACTAAAAAGTCATTAAGAAGGTAAAGATTGAATACAAAAGTAAACTAGCCAATAATATTAAAGAGGATACCAAATATTCCTTCAGGTACATGAAGTGTAAAAGAGAGGCGAGAATGGATATCAGACCACTGGAAAACGATGCTGGAGAGGTAGTAATGGGGTAGCGGATGAATTGAATAAGTATTTTGCATCAGTCTTCACTGTGGAAGACATTAACAGTATGGTGGACGTTCCAGGTATCAGGGGTCATGAAGTATGTGAAGTTACCATTACTAGAGAGAAGGTCCTTGGGAAACTGAAAGATCTGAAGATAGGTAAGTCACTTGGACCAGTCAGCATACACCCCAGAGTTCTGAAAGAGGTGGCTGAAGAGATTGTGAAGGCATTAGTAACGATCTTTCAAGAGTCACTAGATTCTTGAAGACTGGAAAATTGCAAATGTCACTCCACTCTTGAAGAAGGGAGAGAGATAGATGAAAGGAAATTATAGGCCAGTTAACCTGACCTCAGTGGTTGGGAAGATGTTAGAGTTAATTGTTAAGGATGTGGTTTCGGGGTACTTGAAATCACATGATAAAATAGGCCGTGGTCAGTATGGTTTCCTCAAGGGAAGATTTTGCCTGACAAATCAGTTGGAATTCTTTGAAGAAATGACAAGCAGAATAGACAAAGGAGAAGCAATTGATGTCGTGTACTTGGATTTTCAGAAGGCCTTTGACAAAGTGCCACACATGAGGCTACCTAACAATTATTACAGGAAAGATTTTAGCATGGATAAAGCAGTGTCTGATTGGCAGGAGGCAAAGATTGAGAATGAAGGGGCCTTTGCTGGCCGGCTGCCAGTGATTAGTGGTGTTCACCTGGGGTTTGTGTTGGGTAGAATCTTTTTACAGTATATGTCAATGCTTTCGATGATAGAATTGATGGCTTTATTGCAAAGTTTGCAGATGATATGAAGTGAGGAGCAGGTAGTTTTGAGGAAATTGGGAGGCTACAGAAGGACTACAGAGGGGGAATTTCTTTAGCCAGAGAGTGGTGAATCTGTGGAATTCGTTGCCACAGGCAGCTGTGAAGGCCATATCTTTATGCATATTTATGGCAGAGGTTGATTGGTCGGGGGGGGGCAGGTGTGGTAGTGGTGGGGAAGGCAGGAGATTGGGGCTGAGAGGAAAATGAATCAGACATGATGAACTTATGGAACAGACTTGAAGAGCCAATGGTCTAATTCTGCTCCTATCTTATGGTCTTATGGTTATGGTCTTACAAATCCATAATGGAATAATAACAATCATACAATCAATGAAAGATCATGCCAGCTTGGGCGTTCAACCAGTGTGCAAGAGACAACAAACTGTGCAAATACAAAAATAAAGAACCAATAATAATAAAGAAATAAGCATCAAATATCAAGAACATGAGATGAAAAGTCACTGAAAGGGAGTCAATGGGGTGTGGGAACATTTCAATAATGGGGCAAGTGAAATTGAGTGGTTATCCCCCTTGGTTCAGGAGCCTGATGGTTGAGGGGTAGTAACTGTTCCTGAACCTGGTAGTGTGAGTCCTGAGGCTCCTGTGCCTTCTTCCTGATGGCAGCAGTGATCGCAATAAAATGGTCCAAAGAATCCTCACATTATAGAAAAGGTCGCAATAGCAGAACAGGCTATAGCTACTTTCAAAGCACAGATTTAAACAAGTTATGGCTATTCAAGAAAAAATTCCACCCAGTGGGTAATGAATCCTTGGAATTTCCTACCATGAAAGACTGTGGTGGTTTGGTTGCTGAATATATCCAAGACAGAGACTGATAATATCTTTATATAATAATGGATCAAGCGTATAGCATTAGTATAAGAAGGTGATGCTATGATAGAAGATCAGCCATGACTTTATCGAATCACAGGGTTTTCACAAAGTGCAGAATGGCCTCCCCCTGTTCTTCAGGTTTTTATGGGACAGACATGTGTCTCTACATTCATTATAGAAGATATGCGTTTCAGATAATTATTGGAACATCTCATTCCTTTACTCAATAGCAATACCTATGTCAGGCTGCTGTTTATTGGTTACAGCTGGTGCTCAACATTATCATCCCCTCAATACTAATCAACAAGCCTCAAAATCTGGGTCTCTACCTCCCTCTGCAGCTGATTCCTCGACTTCCTCATTGGGAGACCACAGTCAGTACAGATTGGTGACAATCAACACTGGCACACCTCAGGGAGGCATGCTTAGCCCACTGCTGTCGTCTCCCTGCACTCATAACTGTGTGGCTAGGTACAGCTCAAATGCCATCTATAAATGTGCTGTTGACTCCAGTGTTGTTGGCAGAATCTCAGATGGTGACAAGGAGGCAGACAGAGGCAAAGTAGATTGTCTAGTCCAATGGTGCTGCAACAACAACCTTGTGCACAATGTTAGCAAGACCAAAGAATTCACTGTAGAAATCAGGAAAAGAGAATTTGGGAGAACGCACACTGGTCCTCATTGAGAGATCAGCAGTGGGAAGGGTGAGTGGTCTCAAGTTCCTGGGCATCAGTACCTCAGAGAATCTATCCTGGCCAGACACATTGATGCAATCATGTAGAAGGCAGAGCAGTGACTATACTTCATTCGGAGTTTGAGGAGAATTGGTATGTCACCAAAGACTCTAGCAAATTTCTACATAGAGAACATTGGAACTGGTTGCATCATCGTCTGGTATGGAGATGCCAACGCACAGGCCGTAAGAGGCTGAAGAGTACTGTAGACTCAGCCAGCTCCGTCACAGGCACAAGCCTCCCCACCATTGAGGACATCTGTCAAAACTGCACCTCAAGAAAGTGGCATCAATCATGAAGGACCCTCACTGTCTGGGACAGGCCCTCTTCTCATTACTACCATCATGGAGGAGGTGCAGGAGCCTGAAAATGAACAATGTTTTAGGAACAGTTCCTTCCCATCTGCCATCTGAACGGTCCATGAAAACTAACTCATTATTTCTCTTTTGCATTATTTATTTTATTTTTATTGTAATTTATACTAATTTATTATGACTGCGCTGCACTGCTGCTACAAAACAATGAATTTCATGACAAGTCAGTGACAATAAACCTGATTCTGATTAATACTTACCCCCTCCCCTCACAATTTATACAAACCCCTGTTCTCATACCTAACTCGCCTTTTAAACCCTCTTCCACTTCAATTTCCACAAATTTGATTTCAAAGTTACATGTGGTGCAAACTTGCTCCTGTACCTTCCTCACACATCAGCCTGTTCAGATCCCTTTTTCATTTCAGGTAACCAAGAAATGCACCCCAGTCAGAAAATGGTGGGAGAAAACAGAAAAAAATGCATAGTGGCTCTGGTGTGCATATCTAAATAAATCATGAGTATGTAACATGTATTATATATGTAACATGTGTTATAATGTATACGTTATAATTTTATATGCAGTTCAAGCACGCATGGACGTTTTCTGAAGAGCTCCTTATTTCTAAGAATTTACAAAGGTTCTTGTTGATCATATTGCTGCCATACTGATTTATCCTTTTTCCTGAGGGATTCATTCAGAAGGAGACAACTTATCCTTCCCGTGGATTTTAGCCAATTTGCAGAGATCTTGTTATCTTCCGATTGCATAGAAGTGATGGCTGTGGGTAAACCAGGCCTTTAAAGCAAATAGGACTATCTGTCAGACCATAAGTTCTGTCCCTGACTTGAGCAAACACTATTTTCTAATATTAAGTGCACAAACGTTAACAGTGAGATTTGTCATCAATGTTGGCCTTTGTTGAGGGTGTTTCTTCAGTTATGAAAAGCTATCCATGTTTTCCCGGGCCTCCATGAAGCAATATCATTGGAAGGCAGTTCCGGACAGTATGGTCAGGTTGGTAGAAGGCATTTGCCTTGTAGATGTTGAATATCTGACTCATCTTTTGAATGATTCAGTGAATGGGTTAATGATAATTTGGAACTTGGCACATGAACCTGTGTGAACTCAAGTGTAGCCGAACCTTGGGATGATGTTGCTTCTGAAGTGATGGCCCTTTTGGTTGAATAGTTTCTAATTAGTCGATTGCAATATTTAAGAGCGATTTCGATAGGTACCTGGAGGAAGGTTATGGGCTGAACACAGGCAACTGAGTCGAGCAGGGAGGATGCGATGGTCAACATGGACCAGATGGGCCATAGGGCCTGTGTCCATACTGTATAACTTTGTGACAATATGGCCCAGTATCACACTTCCAGCCACAAGTTTCCCCCAGAATGGCAATGGAGGGCGTGAAAACCTCACAAAGCCAGGTTCTCATTCCTCTGGGAGGTTCCTGGTAAGAGATAATGAAATGGAACTGTTTGTCCTTTATATGTAGGGACCTTCTTTATTCATCCATGAATGGAAATCTGTAAGATATGGTCAATATCTCTGGCTCCATCTCAGGAAAAGTTGTTACAGAAATTTATTGCTGTGGCTATCTTGACAACAAATGTTTTGCTCCTGATATTGCAAGCATGCTTACAAAATGTGGTCAATTTTAGTAAGGATCATCTCAGTAAAACCTAGATATCCCTCACATTTATACTGGAGAAATGCTCCTGTGTTACCATGGGATGATAAGGTCTCCTACTTATTGTCCTCCTCAGTTTCCCAACATTCCGCTTTTCCTTATCCTCCCTCTCTTCATCATGCTGTGATTCAAGGGGCATGTGTTCATCAACCAATTTCTGACAACCATTCTTCTTACAAAAGCTTGAAGTCAGGAGAAAGTAATTCAACAACAGCTAAACTACTTCCTATATAATTTTGCAATTTGCCGAGACTCTAAACACAGTGGAGCAGCTCACAGGGCAATTGACAAAGGTGTAAGCCTGACTCAAATATTGTCTCTGCTGAGTTTTCACATTCTCTCTCTGTTTGTGAGTGTTCTGGCTTCCATCCACATCTCCAAGACACACAAACAGGTTGGTTAATTAACTCTTGTGAATTGGTCCTAGGTTATCACTGAGAGGTAGAATTTGGGGGCAATTAAAAGGAGTGTAGGGAGAAAGAAAACAATATAGGATTAATGTAAATGAGTGATTAATGATTCACATGGACTCTGGGGGATGCTAAGCTTATCTCCTGTGCTGTATCTCTCTATTACCAGGCTTCTGAAGACATATAGCAACAGCCAGACAAAATAAATTGGCAACAGACCAAGAAACAATTCATGCCCTTGCAGTCTAAATGTTTGTACTGTAGCTGAATCACATAAAAGAGGACTCTAACTGGAGTACTAAGTCCTAACGTTGTAGTTTCAATGCCAAGGAATGCCTAATGTGTATTCTGGGATTGATGTGCCTGCACTCAAGCCCCAATAAAGACAACTTCATGAACTGCTCCACATATACTGATGCTTTATGGGTTAGTCATAACTAAGGTGTGGCTGTGATATTATCTGTAAAATTAGATGAGCATCTTCAGTTCAATTGTAATTCCTGCAGATTAAAACAATGAAGCAGTAGTCCTCAGTTGGACTGGGAGCCATGGATGACTGATTCCTGCTGATAAGATATCATTGCGGCCTCTTGGTGTTTTTTTCTCCTCCCTTAATTGGCCATGTGTCACAAAAATATCACAGTTTTACAATCTCTATCTGAAAATGACTCAGGTATTCCTGTTCACGTCCTCTTTGTAACAGTCATATGCTTTCTCCAAGGAAATGACAATGTTGCTGTGGTTTCAGATTGAGATTCCCTGTACCAACCATTAAAATAATGACTTTAGATAGATCCTATCAACAGCAGCCTTGTGACATCCCAAGGGAATGTCACAAATGAAGGAACTAAGGCTGTTGGGAGATGCTAATGACAAAGATCATCTTGGGAGATCAGTGAGTGAACACAAATCAGTTGGACTGATGGTTTGTACCAAACATAGGGTTAAAATACATGCTTAAGTGGTAAGTACATAGAACTCTCTTTATATCTTTCTTTCGAGAATAATTTGATGTCATGGAAGAGTTCACAGGGTGGTTAATGGTCTGATAGACCTTAACATCACTAATTCTTCAATGTTTGTAACCACTGGATACCATCTGACAGGTGACAATCTTCAATCTCACAGGAAAATGACTGTAGTGAGACTGAACACTGACACTGATACCATGCAGTGTATGAATGCAGAATTTAGAAGCAGTTGTGGAGTTGAATCAGGAATTCTTCAGAACTACGGGCTTACAATGTTGCAGGTAGAAATGAACTGAAACAATAAGCAAGTGTTTTTATTTGACACGGTCAATGGGAACAGAAGATCTGTATTGTATAGCCTTTAGTGATCTTCATGACATCGTATGGAAGATTTTAATTTGACTATATGCTTATGCAGTCACTCAGTTCTTCATATATCTCGTACCAATATCTATTAATAGCGTAGAGGTGCCACTTTCTTCCTGCCTATCAAAAGACTTCTTGCTTTTTCCTAAACCAGGAACTTGCATTGACATCATCAGACTCTGAACCTTGGACTTGGCCTTTGAAGCCCATGCAAACCCAGCCTACTCAAACTATAAATGCCATAAAAACACAGAAATTAAAATTTTACTGCCCATAGATATCCAAAGAATATTAATTGTCCCCTTAAGAGAAGCAAGGGTTATTTGCAAGATGAAATATTTATACATTGCGATGCCAAGGAAGTTCATAACTTTCGAATTCTTTGGAAACCGTGTGCCTCGGGTGCCAATTATAGAATCATGGAATCTGACTTACCCAACTTTGAAGTATTCCTTCAACATCAAATCCGGATGTTTATGTTTATTGGATTTTATCGAGTATGCTCAGGTTGGCTTGATTTTCTTTTTGAAGCTGATTGGTGATGCTTCCGGACAGAGGAAGTGATGTCCTCAAACATGCATGGTCTTTATTTAGACTTGAAAATGACTCAGCAAGCTTCAGGCCTAGTTCCAGATGCCTGTAGTGACATAACGGACAGGGAATTCGGGACTCACAATTATCATTTATTTCCTTCCTAACATTGGAGTCTTATATACCCAGGTTGTGACTATCAATGGCTGATGTATCATTGAATTCCTCCGTTACTGTGGCGGAAAAGTTCAGCATTCACAATTAAAATGGATGACTCAATGTGACTTTAATAATGTTCCTATGTTCTGATTGGTTGTACCTATCTTCATTTGTTTCCACACATTTTTACGTGCCAGCAGCATATTGAGATGTCAGGAAATCTGTTTTTCTTTCAGGAAGATAATGGCATAACGCACATGTGAATAGCGTTATTCTGAAGAGTGATAACATCTGACGGGAGTTCCCCCAAAGCACCCCCACCACACACCAACACACACAAAATGCTGGTGGAACGCAGCAGGCCAGGCAGCATCAATAATAGGAAGAAGTACAGTCGACGTTTCGGGTCGAGACCCTTCATACCTTCCCGTCAACATCATGCATACGTACTGCACTGCGGGTCATATGTTCTCCGATGTTGCTCAGTAATTCCAGTTCTAGTCAGGTATTAACAATTCACAATGCTATTGGCTGTCAAAGGATTACGATTCATAGCACTCTACTTCCTGAGTCAATGTGATGTGGCTTTAAATATATCTTCAGACGGGTGAGTCTTGGGCTGGACGTCCTGCTCACTTAAGGAAGGTGAAGCGTCTCCCACAGCCTCTCCTTTCCACGTGTAGTGCTCGCCACAGGACCACTGTTTGGCTTGCTAAGCAGGGTCACTCGCTCATGGCCTCTCCTACACTCCTGTGCCCAGAGCAACGCCTTCATGTGGCGTTCCCGTTCTCACAATGCCATGGCGAGACAGAGTGCCCGGCGGTATGACTGGGTGGGCAGGCTGAGCTCATCAGCCTCGGCTGGCAGTCAGCCTAGGAGAAGGACACCCCCGATTCCAAACCCGGGTGGATGGGACTCGCCAGCTTTGCCACGCAGTCTGTCTAGGAGAAGGACAATTCTGATACTTAGACTACAGCCTTGCGGTCACCGCAGTCATCGCATCCCGCTGTGCCATCGTGGAACGTCCCCCGGCCTAAAGAGTGGAATCGGTCCGCACACACCGATCCTCACGATAAACCCACGCTGCGCAGGCGGGAAGAAAGTCCTACACCGACGGAGTTTTCCCTCCCGATCTTCGCAAGCGAAGAACCAGCCATCATATCTCCAGAGAGTTGAGCAGCGAAGGATTAATTTTAGCTCTCGAGGGGCTGTGCCTGAATAGGACGGAGCTGTGGCAATTTGGGATGGTGTGAATTTGGAACCTTAAGCAGCCTTAAATCAGCTAGTGGGCAGGCGGTAGGCAAACGCTGACATCTTGTCGGATTTCAGCAAAGTGGGTTTGTGAGAGGGATTTGGGAGGAGAAGTTAAAGAGTTTGGTTGGATGGGAATAGAATCAGAGCGAGGAAGGAATGGCCTTTGCTTGGCCCCAGAGTTTCACAACTCCAGCAAACAGCAAATTCCCACAAGCAGTAAGTTCAAATGAACGTATAATTTGTTAGAGTTCTATTGTTTGAATACTTGCCAGGGGCCCACTGCTCGAGTTTAAAACAGGTGTGGAGTAGGTGGGGCTCCGGTTCAACATTCCATGTGAAAACTGCAGACTCCAACACTCCCTCGACCGTCTGGGAATACCAATAAACCTCTATTGTCTGGAAGGGAATGTGAACCAACAACCCTCCGATTCTGAAGCAAGTGTGCTGCCCACTACAATACAGCTGACACCCCAAGCATTCTTGGTTTCACAAAGGAAAAGAGGAGGCATCCTGCAAACTCTCAAACTCACTGCTGGCTTTCTTTATTTTAACCTCTTTCTTCATTCAGATTCAGTGAATATATAGTCAGCATCCTGTGCAATTTGAAATATAAAGAGTTTTCCATAAGCCTAACCAAGGACACTAAATCCGGCATTTAGTTAGAGAAACATGTCTTTTTGATTTACAATATCTAGTTGCCACTGGCATTTATTACAGATCACAATTGCTCTTGAACTAATTTCACGAAGTACTTCAGTTGAGTCGGCAAGCCTGTGATCTTATCAGTAAAGGACAGATTAAATTATATTGTATTCAATTTTATATTGAGATGAAGTGATTGGCATAAATGTGTTGAAAGGATGGAGTATAAGAAAATGTCGGGGAAGGATGTATACAGGGTACATTGATAGAATCTGATAAAGAGAGGCACAGAGAGATTCCTCCAGAGTTGATTTGCAGAAATGCTGGACTGGATAGTTTGTTACTGCACCTAAAATGAAAAAGGTTAATTTAGGAGTTTATTCTTGGAAGAATTAATTTGACCTCATATTGTTTGTCAGTTGCTCATTCCTTTGGCCCATGTTCTGATCTAATGGGTCAGACAAATGTACTGCATAAACTGAAAAAAATACTGCTTGCAGTCACTGTTCTCTGGACTGAACATGCTGGAATGGTGAAAAAAAAAGTGTGCTTAGACTTGGTCGATTCTACCTGTTTTACACTGAGTGTGTCAACAACACAAATGGGTTTGATAAGCTCTGAGAAAGGTAATCTACTGAGTGCCCACTGTATTGAAAACCTTTGTCATGACAGATCCTATGTTCCCGTGCTGTGTTTAATATCATTGTGAAAGTGACCTTTCATTCTGCTGCACACTGCTGACCAGTAGTACGTGTGCACAATGTACCAAAGCATTGCAATTGATGTCAAAAGAAAGCAAATGTAAAGTTTATAGTATAATATCTGTTCGACAGCACGTCTTATTAGTTTACCTCTCCCACGTGAATTCCCCTTCAGCCTAGAATTTGGACCAGCATAAACACAACTGCTCCTGATTGTATCACTGTAGGGAATGTGGAAAGCGAAAAGAAAACAACCAACAAGCTAACATATTGAACAGTATGGCCTTGAAAGCTAGTCATTGGTTCACTTAACCGAGGAAGCTGGCCAATTCCCTTGAGCTAGAGACCTGAATGAGGAGGAAAGGCTGGCAAACATTTGTACTTTTCAACCTGGATAAGAGACATCACAAGAATGGTATTATACATCTGAAGTGGAAGATTAAAGATTTTGGAGAAACTTAAGTAAGAACATAAAGCTGTTGTGTCAATAAAAGCAGAGGAAGTTACAAATTTTCAGAGCATACCTCAAGGGCTTTTTTCCATGCAAAGAATGATTACGCTCAGATAGAGCTGTTGCTTGAAACTCCCTTTGAAGCAATTGGATGTTGCAAAGGAGAGTTGTTAGGCTACTTTGGATGGATAAATTAGGTTAGGCCAAGCAGTCAACCTCATCCAGAATGATACTGTGACACAAGCCTAGTCTTGTCACTTTCTTATGTTACTTGTGTTTCTGACTATCTTCTTCCTCCACATCCTCACCTCATTCACATATCCAACTTTTACTTATGGTTGTGACTGGTGCTTGTTATTCAATCTGCCACTGAAAAGAAAGATTAAGGAGAGGATAGAATGGGATTGCTCTGACATACTGCCCTTAGTACTTGACTTTCAACATTAGGCTCCAGTTAAATCACACCTTCTTGTCTAATCCATATTAGCCTTTAGGAGACCTACTGGGATGAAGTTTCAAAATCTGCACTGAAAATTACTTCTTTGTTTTTATTCATGAGCTGATTTTAGAGTTGTATACTTTGATAATAAATTAGCCTTTGATTGGCTTTGATTACCTAAGACTTCCCAGATTATTTTTTGCTTTATTGGTCTTGGGTTTTTAATTGTTTTTGCGTTTCCCTGCTAATTAGAAAAATAGAGGGCTGTGGATAAGCCTAGGTAGTTCTAAGGTAAGGACATGTATGCACAGCTTTGTGGACTGAAGGGCCTGTATTGTGCTGTAGGTTTTCTATGTTTCTATGATTACATGGCTGATGAGTATGTTGAGCAGTAGGTATGTACTGTATAGCAGAATAGACGTTTCATCACTATACTCCAGCTATCATGGGTGTGCTGGGTGAGCTGGCCTTTTCTTGCATGAACCTGATCTTTTTCTGATCTCTGGCCTTCAGGAAAGCATGTGGAATGAAAGTTAATTTTGGATGCATTGAAAAAGCTAGTAATAACTGATCAGTAGATTATTCATACACAGAGTGATACTCCCATTCAACCGGAAGTTTGGTTTCGCACAAGGAGGTTAATGCTTTGGTAAAAATTCTTTGTGATGCAGAGAAACTGTACAGCCCTTGCACCAGTTTCATTTAAGTACAACATATTGTGATACAATTTGGTTGATAGTAAATGCAGTGAGTATTTTTGGTAACTTCTTTCAAACACGTTACTATTTTTGTGATCTAGTAGATTTTGTAGTAGAAGATTGCTCTGCAATGCCATTAGGGTAGGGGTGTAAAGTGCCTTACATATGTTTAGAGCGAAGAGAATTCTTGATTTAGCTCTGCATGTTCAAAGTAATTCGGAATATTTCTGCTCCCACAATAGAACTGACCTTGGCAAGAGACAGGACAATGAAGTTGCAGGATTATGTTGTTCGCCTATTGTACTAAAGGTTTCATGTTATATTAATTATAACTATAACTCGAGGGGTTAATATTACTCTGCTTTTATTTTATTTTTATTGAAACAATTGTAATCTTCAGCATACAGTGGTATGCAAAAGTTTGGGCACCCCTGGTCAAAATTTCTGTTACTGTGAATAGCTAAGCGAGTAAAAGATCACCTGATTTCCAGAAGGCATAAAGTTAAATATGGCACATTTCTTTAATATTTTAAGCAAGATTACTTTTTTATTTCCATCTTTTACAGTTTCAAAATAACAAAAAAGGAAAAGTACCCAAAGCAAAAGTTTGGGCACCCTGCCTAACACCCCCTTTGGCAAGTATCACAGCTTGTAGACACTTTCTGTAGCCAGCTAAGAGTCTTTCAATTCTTGTTTGGGGGATTTTTGCCTATTCTTCCTTGCAAAAGGCTTCTAGCTCTGTGAGATTCTTGGGCCATCTTGCATGCACTGCTCTTTTGAGGTCTATCCACAGATTCTCGATGATGTTTAGGTCAGGGGACTGTGAGAGCCATGGCAAAACCTTCAGCTTGCACCTCTTGAGGTAGTCCATTGTGGATTTTGAGATGTGTTTAGGATCATTATCCTGTTGTAGAAGCCATCCTCTTTTCATCTTCAGCTTTTTTACAGACAGTGTGATGTTTGCTTCCAGAATTTGCTGGTATTTAATTGAATTCATTCTTCCTTCTACCAGTGAAATGTTCCCCATGCCACTGGCTGCAACACAAGTCCAAAGCATGATCGATCCACCCCTGTGCTTAACAGTTGGAGAAGGGTTCTTTTCATGAAATTCTGCACCCTTCTTTCTCCAAACATATCTTTGCTCATTGTGGCCAAAATGTTCTATTTTAACTTCATCGTCCACAGGACTTGTTTCCGAAATGCATCAGGCTTGCTTAGATGTTCCTTTGCAAACTTCTGATGCTGAATTTTGTGGTGAGGACACAGGAAAGGTTTTCTTCTGATGACTCTTCCATGAAGATCATATTTGTGCAGGTGTCACTGCACAGTAGAACAGTGCACCACCACTCCACAGTCTGCTAAATCTTCATGAAGGTCTTTTGCAGTCAAACAGGGGTTTTGATTTGCCTTTCTGGCAATCCTACGAGCAGTTCTCTCGGAAAGTTTTCTTGGTTTTCCAAATCTCAACTTGATCTCCACCATTCCTGTTAACTGCCATTTCTTAATTACATTACGAACTGAGGAAATGGCTACCTGAAAATGCTTTGCTATCTTCTTATAGCCTTCTCCTGCTTTGTGGGCATCATTTATTTTAATTTTCAGAGCGTTAGGCAGCTGCTTAGAGGAGCCCATGGCTGCTGATTGTTGGGACAAGGTTTGAGGAGTCAGGGTATTTATAAAGCTTTGAAATTTGCATCACCTGGCCTTTCCTAATGATGACTGTGAACAAGCCATAGCCCTAACAAGCTAATTAAGGTCTGAGACCTTGGTAAAAGTTATCTGAGAGCTCAAATCTCTTGGGGTGCCCAAACTTTTGCATGGTGCTCCTTTCCTTTTTTTCCACTCTAAATTTGTACAAAACAAAAATAATTAAAAATAATAATTGCTTAAAATGTTGAAAAGAACGTTTCATCTTTAACTTTATGACTTTTGGAGATCAGTTCATCTTCTACTCACTATTCACAGTAACAGAAATTTTGACCAGGGGTGCCCAAACTTTTGCATGCCACTGTATACCTGTTCCAACGGAGATACAGAAGTCAAGCTAAATCAGTGACTACTGATCTGTTCAACTAAGAATAAATGCTAAGAAATAATCTATTTAGTTATTTCAGTTAACCTAATTAAAGACATATCATTGAGAGTGACTTTCATTAGTTGGTGGCATGTAAAAAAAGTAATTATTTTTGTAAAAGAAAATCCAAGGATACATCATCCTTTCAAAAGCAGGAGATTAAAAGTTTCATATGATGGAATAGCAATTTTATGCAACAAAAGTGGAAGTATTCCTGGGACACAAAGTGGAGTTAGATTGAAGCAATGACAATAAACCTGTTAAATCTGAAATTATTGATATCTGTTAAACTTTTTTGTTTAAAATTATAATATCAAATTGTCTGAATTATCATTTTAATGGTGTGCTAAATTGTTATGAGTGACAAACAAGAGAAAATCAGCAGATGCTGGAAATGAAAGTTCTATGGAAAAGAGTACAGTCGATGTTTTGGACCGAGACACTTCTTCGGGACTGGAAAAAAAGAGATAAGAAGCCAGAGTAAGAAGATAGGGGAGGAGAGGAGGAGGTACAGGGGAAATGAAGGGAGGGAGAGGGGTGAAGTAAAGAGCTGGGAAGTCATTGTTGAAAGAGATAAAGGGCTGGAGAAGAGGGAATCTGACAGCAGAGGACAGAAGGCCGGGGAAGAAGGGGAAGGGGGAGGAGCACCAGAGGGAGGCAGTGGGCAGGTAAGGAGATAAGGAAGGAGAGGGAAATAGAAATGGTGAAGGAGAAGAGGCGGCATTTACTGGAAGTCCGAGAAATTGATGTTCATGTCATCAGGTTGGAGGCGACCCAGACGGAATATAAGGTGTTGCTCCTCCACCTTGAGTGCGGTCCCGTCGTGGCAGCAGAGGAGGCTGTGAATTGACATGTCGGAATGAGAATGGGAATGGGAGTTGAAATGGTTGGTTACCAGGAGAAACCGCTTTGTCTGGCGGTCGGAACAGTCTCCCAGTCTACATCGGGTCTCACCAATACCCAGGAGGCCGCACCGGGAGCACCGAACACAATAGATGACCCCAACAGACCCGCAAGTGAAATGTCGCCTCACCCGCTAAGACTGTTTGGGGCCCTGAATGGTGGTGAGGGAGGAGGTGTAACGGCGGTTCCACTTGCAAGGATAAGTGCCAGGAGGGAGATCAGTGGGGATGGACGAATGGACAAGGGATCGATCTCTGCGGAAAGTCGGGGTGGATGGGGAGGGGGGCAACGTGCTTGGTGGTGGGATCCCGTTGGAGATGCAGAAGTTATGGAGAATTATATGCTGGACGCGGAAGCTGGCGGGGTGGTAGGTGAGGACTAGAGGAACCCTGTCCCTGGTGTGGCGGCGGGTGGATGGGATGAGGGCAGAGGTGCATGAAATGGAAAAGATGCGGGTGAGGGCAGCGTTGATGGTGGAGGAAGAAAAGGCCCTTTCTTTGAAGAAGGAGGACTCGTTAGTTTTGGAATGAGTGGATTTGCAAAGGCTGAAGATCGTGAGCTAATTATTAAATGAATGAAGTTGTTAACTGTTTTTGAATGGTATCTTATCTTTAGGAACATAGTAACTGAGGTCCCAAAGTGCTTCATAACCAATTAAAAGCTTCTGAAATGTAACCACTGTGCTTATGTGGGCAATACTGCCAGTAACTCACACAGCCTGCTCTGAGATTTTGGTGTAACAAAACCTGATTGAATGACAAAAAAACGCCAAAGGGTTGAGGAATCTATTATGGTCTGATGGTCCTAAAAGACCCGAATGCAAATAAAAAATATTTTCTGAAAAACGAGACAGTAGGTTCTGGACAGTTTGAATAATTAACATCTCAGATACAATATTTCAATATCTTCTTCCCAACAGATGAAATTCATTCACATTTGAAAATAAGAGCCAATCTCTGAATGAGAACAAAAAAAGAGAATATTTACGGGAGAGCGGAAGCGGTCACACTTCACCGTGTGTAGTTCCAGAAAATTTCGTATAGCCATTTCACTGTAATGACAGCCTCTAGCATTTGTGCTGATTCACAAGCTGTAGGACCTGGAGACTGGATCGCTTCTCTGAGCGGTTAGAAACGTTGTCCTTTGAAAGAGCCGATACACCTCGGCCCTCACGTTGAATGGAAGTGACTCCCTTATTTACTGTTTCTTTGTACTATGATTCCTCAACTGGAACACGAGGGAATCTGCAGATGCTGGAAATTCAAGCAACACACACAAAATGCTGGTGAACACAGCAGGCCAGGCAGCATCTATAGAAAGAGGTACAGTCGACGTTTCGGGCCGAAACCCTTCGTCAGGACTAACTGAAAGAAGAGCTAGTAAGAGATTTGAAAGTGGGAGGGGTAGGGGGAGATCCAAAATGATAGGAGAAGGCAGGAAGGGGAGGGATGGAGCCAAGAGCTGGAAAGTTGATTGGCAAAAGGGATACAGGGATGGAGAAGGGAGAGGATCATGGGACGCGAGGCCTAGGGAGAAAGAAAGGTGGAGGGGAGCCTAGAGGAGGATGGAGAGCAGGCAAGGAGTGATTGTGAGAGGGACAGAGAGAGAAAAAAGGGCGGGGATAATAAATAAGGGATGGGGTAAGAAGGGGAGGTGGGGCATTAACGGAAATTAGAGAAGTCAATGTTCATGCCATCAGTTTGGAGGCTACCCAGACGGAATATAAGGTGTTGTTCCTCCAACCTGAGTGTGGCTTCATGTTGATCGTAGAGGAGGCCGTGGATAGACATATCAGAATGGGAATGGGATGTGGAATTAAAATGTGTGGCCACTGGGAGATCCTGCTTCCTCTGGCAGACAGAGCGTAGATATTCTCCCTTGTACATTCGTTCCCCCCTCATCCCCCCATCCCTCCCCACTGATCTCCCTCCCGGCACTTATCCGTGTAAGCGGAACAAGTGCTACACATGCCCTTACACTTCCTCCCTCACCACCATTCAGGGTCCCAAACAGTCCTTCCAGGTGAGGCGACACTTCACCTGTGAGTCGGCTGGGGTGATATACTGCGTCCGGTGCTCCCGATGTGGTCTTCTATATATTGGCGAGACCCGACACAGACAGGCAGACCGTTTCGCTGAATGTCTACACTCCGTCTGCCAAAGAAAGCAGGATCTCCCAGTGGCCATGCATTTTAATTCCAATTCCCAATCTCATTCTGATATGTCAATCCACGGCCTCCTCTACGGTCAAGATGAAGCCACACTCAGGTTGGAGGAACAACACCTTACATTCCGTCTGGGTAGCCTCCAACTTGATGGCATGAACATTGACTTCTCTAACTTCCGTTAATGCCCTTCCTCACCTTCTTACCCCACCCCTTTTTTATTTATTATTTTCCCCCTTCTCTCTCTCTGTTCCTGTCATAATCACTCCTTGTCTGCTCTCCATCTTCCTCTGGGCTCCCCTCCCCCTTCTTTCTCCCTAGGCCTCCCGTCCCATGATCCTCCCGCTTCTCCAGCCTTGTATCCCTTTTGCCAATCACCTGTCCAGCTCTCGGCTCCATTCCTCCCCTCCTGTCTTCTCCTATCATTTTGGATCTCCCCCTCCCCCTCCCACTTTCAAACCTCTTACTAGCTCTTCCAGTTAGTCCTGACGAAGGGTCTCGGCCCGAAACGTTGACTGTACCTCTTCCTATAGATGCTGCCTGGCCTGCTGCGTTCACCAGCAACTTTGATGTGTGTTCCTCAAGTGGTATCACTTTATAAGAGGTTACTTGATCATGATCGTGCGATCTTGCTGCGCAGAATTTAACTTCTGTTTTTTTTCTCTACGTTGCAATCGTACTTACCTTTGAAATAAAAACATATTTTATGATGTACTATAAATTCAAGTCTTTTCGTTTTGTTGGAGTGTGCCGGATTACTCCAGCATTTACTGAACTCGGCCGGTCATCTGCAGCGACACACAGGCTCTCCGTCGCTAAGCATAAACCGGGTGTTTGTCAAACAGCGGCCAGGATTCCTATTGGCGGAGTTTGCGGAAGCCCGCACGGTAATTGGCCGAGGAGACCCATGACGCTTTAGGTGAGGCGGAGTTGGTGTGCGGTAGCGATCCAGAGGAAGAGATCGAGGAGCCGGGGGAGCCGAGGGAGAGGGAATTTGGGCACTGGCAGCCTGAGCAGCCAGCCGTCTTCAGAGGCACGCTGGAGCTGCCGCCGTTACCCCGGCCCTATGAATTACAGCAGGTAAGTGCAAGAGGAGTTAGCCGGCGAGCAGAGTGAAGAGTTTAGGGTATTGCAGAAGGTAAATAACTCGCGGAAGTTCCTGCTAACAAATTGGATGGTCAATAATAGATCATCGGTGAAACTTAGAACCGGATGCATTTTGCAGAGGTGGTGGTAACTTCCAACATTATTTTGTTATATTTTACAAGATAGGTCATGTGAAACTAATTGCTTGTTGTTTTCTCCTGATTTTACGGAACTCCAGCCCCCGGCCCTGAGAAGGGTACGTGTGCTGATCTTTGAGGCTTTCTGCTGCCTGTTGGACTGGAGTTGAAGAAAGGGGAAGGGGAGGGGGGTGGGTGGCTTTCAAAGTAGGAGAAGATTGTAGCCGCTGGGCGCTTTAAGTAAGTTTTTCACCGCAAGAGTTCGGGGGACTGAAACGACAGAAATGCAAAAGCTTTACCATTTAGAACCTCCGGCGTATTTTAAAATAGAGGATCGGATCTCAGCTTCATTATCTAGTTGGGGTTAAACGACAATCGATGGCCGACTTTGACAATTCTTTTATATTTTTAACGTATATGTCGATTTCTGTGTCTTAATTCTCAAAGTTGAAAATAAATTTATTATCGAGGTACATATAGGTCACCATATACAACCCTGAGATTCCTTTTCTTGAGGGCATACTCAATATATCCATAATAGAATAATAACCATAATAGAATCAATGGAAGACCGCTCCAACTTGCGCGTTCAACCAGTGCACAAACGACAACAAATTGTACAAATGCAAAAATGAAGAAATAATATTAAATAGGTAATAAATATTGAGAACCTGGAATGAAAAGTCCTTTAAAGTGGGTCTATAGGTTGTGGGAGCTTTTCAGTAAAAGGAGTGAGTGAAATTATCTCCTTTGGTTCAAGAGCCTGATGGTTGAGGGGCTCTAATCGTTCCTGCTCCTGGTGGTGTGAGTCCTGAGGCTCATGTACATTCTTCCTGAAGGCAGCAGCGACACATCCTGGGTGGTGGATGCTGCTTTCCTGCGAAAGCGCTCCGTGTAGAGATGTGCCCAATAGTGGGGAAGGCTTTACCTATGATGGACTGGGCCGTATCCACACAAAATGCTGGAGGGGGTGGGGGTGGGGGAACAGGCAGCATCTATGGAAAGGGATGAACAGTCGATGATTTCTCGATCTTCCAGTAATTGACCCCGCCGCTTCACCATTCCTCATTCCTGTTCTCCCCTCCCCCCTCACCTTTTCCCTTGCCTGTCCATCAACCCCGCTGGTGCTCTCCCTCCCATTTTTTTTCCATGGCCTTCTATCCTCTCCGATCTCTTCTTTAGTCATTTATCTCTTTGGCTAGTCAACTTCCTATCTCTTTACTTCACCCCCGCCCCCGCCCTCCCGGTTTCACCTACCGCCTCCTACCTTGTATTTCTTCCTCCCCTCCCCCACATTCTTACTCCGACTTCCCAACTTTTTTTCTAGTCCTGAGAAGGGTCTCGGCCCAAAAAGTCCACTTTCCATGGCTGCTGCCTGACCTGCTGAGTTCCTCCAGCATCCGCAGATGTTCTCGTGTTTGTCGGCTGTATCCACTACTTTTGTAGGATTTCCGTTCAAGGACATAGATATTTCCATACCAGGAATTCAGATTCACAGTTGCCTAAACATATTGAAGAAAGAAAAATTGGCTCTTTCACATCTTTGTTCTGGAATGCTCGACAAATTCGACAATATTGCTGACGTGTCATTTGCCGTCCCAATCTTTGCAATTCATTTGTACACTGGAAGACCAATAAACTCTCCTAGGGCTTCCAGCCGGGTACGTGATGAACATGGCAGAGTTTGTGATTGAAACGTCGGTCAACAGTCGATATCTGTACCCGTGAGAAGAGTTTATTTGTCATATACGCCGGAAAAGCACAAGATACTTTTTTTTTAAATATGCTGGAGGAATTAAGAAAAGTCTGATAAGAGAGCGAAATAGGGTTGAGGATATTTAGTGCCCACCACACCGGATGCTTTTCTTTGACGGATGGACAAGGAATCTTCAGTGCCAACGTCGCATCTAAACGGCCTTGCACTGAAGTGTTAGGATGGATGATACTCCCCGATCTCCAGAGGAGATCCAGAGGCTTTTAGATCCGTGGAAAGTCTGACAATTGACTGACAGCTGGCACCTTACGACTTCTCTCCTGCGATTGGCAAGATTGTTCTACTTTTATCAATCCCAACTGATCAGAAGTGTGCAGCGGTCTAATTAATCAGGAATGAGTCCATGGTTTGCTGTAAAAGCTATTGAGCTGCCCCATTTTATTTTTGATAATATTTCTCTTGGAAATCTGAATTCTCATTGTTCACTTCCAAGCTGCTGGGGTCATGAGGGGGCGGGGGTGTTGCTCTAGAGCCGGCTGAATAAACAAATATTTCTCTTAAACTGAGGAATAAGGGTTTGCATGCTAAAATATGTCAGGTTAATGCTCATTGACGGACTGCAGTAATTTGAAACACAGGCTTAACTCCATCTAGGAGGGCATATTGAGCTTCACTGGCAAAATCCGGGAATGTATATTTTAGATTTTATTTATTGATTCGACATGGTGTCTGGTTGTAGCTCCCAGAATGCTTCAGTCGCTCCTTTATGATTTGAATTAACATAACCACCATAAAAAATTTTAAACTGTGATTCATCCAGAAAATTGGGGCGTAGCCATTTTTACCACCCATGTCCACCTCTGTCCAATGACTGGATAAACCTGCACTGTAAATTAACCTTTTACTTTAAATTAGATCATCAAAGCTAAGTAAAAATCCACAGCAATACCCACAAAATGCTGGAAAAACTCAGCAGGCCAGGCAGCATCAATGGAAATGAATAAACAGTCGATGTTTCAGGCTGAGACCCTGCCTCAGGACTGGGAAGGATGGGGAAGACACCAGAATAGAAAGGTTGGGGGGGGGTGGGTTGGAGAGGTAAAGGAGGCTAGCTGGAAGGTGGTAGATGAAGATAGGGGGGTGAAAAGGTCAAAGGCTAGAGAAGAAGGAATTTGTTCTGTTTAATTCCTCTTCATAGATTCTGCCTGGCCTGTTGAGTTCCTCCAGCGTTTTGTGTTGCTGCTCTGGGTTTCCAGCATCTGCAGACTTTCTTATGTTTATAAAGTAAAACACAAACTTCTAAACATTTAAAATTGGCAGTAATGCCCACGCCATGATATCAGCATTAGTTGATGGTAGATTTGACTGGCATTTTGACAGGTAAATTTATTTCTCTACATTTGCTTTTAATTTTTGTGTGAATGCTGTCAAACATGATTGGCTTTTGTGGTACCTGATTCAATGGGGCATTTTGAGAAAACTAGAAATGATAACTATGGAAAATAATTTATGTTGTGCCTTTTAGCATTGTCCCAAAGTGTCAAGGGAGAACTTAACCTGATGCTGAATTGACAAAGTGTTCATTAGGGCAGCTAACCTCTCCTTCCTGTAAGATGGTGACACATTTGGACATAGCGGCCTCTTGGGAGCCAAACAAAGGTCCTTTTTTAAAGTCTTTTTCTATGATCGCAGAGCAATGCTGGGCATTAAGGGCTGCTCACTGGCAGAGGTGCGGACCGTGTTCCTGCCTGCTACAGGAAGGCATCGGATCTGCTGCATGAACACGGCTTGCAGTATAACTGCGAGTGATTGTCTTGGATGTTTCCCTTACAATTGCAAGGCTCTGTTGGATATTAGTAATGTAAAATAATGCAAGTCCATTTCCCTTGTTTACTGTCAAGACAGATGGCAGGGAAGCCTCATGGTCTTGGTTTCGGTGAGAACTAAGCCTCAAGCCGTGGGCTTGCCTGCAGCAGCAATCCAGGAGAGGAGATGACAGCGGTGGTGTGGTGCGGCATCCATACTGGGCTGGTGGGGGCGGGGGGGGCGGAATGGCGGGATGTGGTCCCTTCTGATGGTGCTACTCTCCAGTGTTTGACCAGAGGGATGACAAACTGAATCACGTGCCTATGTTCTTCTGCGAACCGCTGAAAACTGCTTGTTCTTGTTTATAACACTAGCTACATCAATTTACAGGAGATGTCACTCAAGAGTCTTGGGCTGTATATATATTTTTGTGTGACTACATTGCTTACTTCCTATGATATATGTGCCTTGTGCTGTGTATGACTCTGTTTTGCAGCTTGGCCCCAGAGGAACACTGCCTCATTCAGATGTATTCATGTATGGTTGAATGACAATGAAACTTAAAGTTAACAACATCTTCGTTAGAGAGGTAGGCTTTAAAAATCTTAAAGGAGGAACAGGTGAAGAAATTAAGGAAGATTGTTCCGTACCTTGGGGACCGCATATAACAACACAAAGAAATAGGAGCAGGAGTAGGCAACGAGGCCCTTGAATCTGCTCTGCCTTTCAACATGAACATGACTTATCCATGGGAGCCCAATTCCTCTTCTGCTTCACTTCCCCTGAACCCTCGGTTTTCCAATCTGTTAATTATCTCCGCTTTAATCTGCCCCCCACCCCCACCTTCTGGAGAAGAGATCCAGGGAGAATTGGTGGGGTGAGGGGAGTTGAGACTAGACGTAGAGACGGCATTTTAAGATAGTGTTGGGGAGGGATCACACCATTGGTGGGCTTAAACAGGAGTGGGAATTTAAAATTGATGTATTGGTAAATCAAGAGTCAATGAAGGCCAGTAAATCTAGATGTGATGGGTGAAGTGACAATATAAGTCAGCGTAGGTGCAGCTGGGCTTTGGACGGATTAAAGTTTATGGATGGTGGAAGTGACTTATTGCACTCTAATGATAGGAGTATTCACGCAGTGTCACACCGATGCTTAGCTGTGTGGATGGAGCTGTGATTCTACTGATCTGTTCCTTTACTTTTTCTCCAGTTGGTCTATGTAGAGACGTTGCAGGAGAGCGATTGTTTCTGGAATTGTACTGTAATGCTCTCGGTTCTCAGGTTAAAGATTACTTTTGCACTGTATGCTGACGTTTCCAGATTCTTCTTTTCACTGTAGTGGCTCATTGTATTTGATTCTCAGTTTTGAAATCAGCCCTGGTTCATTGGTAACAGACCTCTCTCTATTAGAAGGCTCTAAATTTAAGTGCCAGCTCAGAAATTTGAGAATATAATCTGGGTGTACTTTGGGAACTAGATAGGTTTATTCTTGACTAGTTTTTTTTCCCTTCTCTTTAAAGCCAAGTTCAGGTTATCACATTGATACAGTGTATGCACACTCGCTTTCCCTGAGTCGTAAATCTAGATTATTAATTGATTTTCCCTTGACAAGTATTGGTTGAGACTGGAAATCTCCATAATAGATTTTTGTTGATAATGAAAGACCCTTTCATCAGTATGGTAACTAGTTCACTCAGCTGTCCATTTTTTTTTGATGTAACTTATCAAAGATTATAGTTTATACAAAGTTTATTACTACAGTTAATGGGTTAATGAGTTGGTGTTGTTACCTGCAAATTGCATCTGGTGTGCAGCAACACGCACCTTTTGAACAAATATTTTCATAAAACCCCTGGTGCGTTGGGAGAGGGGGAGCAAGATGGACTGGAAAGAGGGAGGGAAGGGAAGCCTGGTGTATTTGCACTGTTTTGACTGATGGAGTTTCATGGTTGACCACAGTTGTAAATGGGCTTTTGTTTATGTGGGGCAAGTTGCCTTAAATTTTATTTCATCTGGGGGATGGTAAGTTTCATAATATGTATGAACTTCTGAAAGTTTCTGTTCCTTCTGTGTATCCACTGCAGGTGGATTAAATTTCATTGGTATTCTAAAATTAGATAAAGCCTCATTGTAAAAACAGCTGTATATTACTATATACAACTAGAGTCTGTGAGCTACCCTGGCCATGGTTTTGAAGGGTAGCTCCATCAATTTGAAGTGCCCATCAAATTTGTAAACAGCAAAATAGTTCTTAAGTTAATTTGCTGGCTATTAGTGAGTTTATCTCAGTTTAGTATGAACACATGCCATTTATTCTTTGCTGCAACTAGATAGTATTAGGTGTCATTCTGAAATCTTTCTATGGGGGTTGGGTGCTTTCTTTTCTATAACCTACTGGTTTCTAAAACCAAGGAGTTATATGCACACTAACACAAAATTAGGGGATGTAAGAATTTTTATGTTGAAGAAGATAATATATAAATATATGATGATTCATCTTTGCCTCTATTTGTTTAACCTGCTTCAGCATTTAATGTTTATTGCTGATCCTTAACCAAGAATCCATATTGCCAGCATTATCATTGTATCTCATGTTCCTAATGTGTCAAAAATCTACTCCTGTCAGCTTTGAATTGATGCTGCAACCTGCATCAGTTGGTCTTTGGGGTGTAATGTCCAAAGATTCAACAATGCACTAAGAATTTCTCCTTTTTCTGAATTGTAAGAAGACAATCATTTCATCCCCACCACCCCTCCCACTCAGTCCATCAAACTTTGCTGTGTCTGCTAGATCATTTCTCATCTGAACTTCACAGACTGTAACCACCTTTCTTTCAAATATCTCCTCACAGAATCACCTCAGAGAATTTACATATCACTGTCTCCAAGGAAACCCGTCATTGGATATAGAGACAAAAGCTGCTCACAATACTCCTAATGCAATCTTGCCGAAGTGCTGTGTTGCAGCAAAGTCTCCAAGTTTTATATCGCATCTCCATCAGTAAACAAAAATGTCCCATGCTGTATATTTCCTTGCCATTCACGGACCTTTCTGTTAACATTCTGCACATACAAACATCTCAGACACACGAACATTTTTAAAAGTTATTTTTCTCTCCTGCCCACCAAAATGAATCAGCTCTCATTTTCTCAAGTATTTAATCAGTTTGCATCTTTTTATTGATCCTTTGTATCTTCCCAGCAATCAAGGCACTTTACAAGAATTCTATGTTACCACCTCAGTTGTAGAAATACTTAGAGTGATGATGGAAGCTTAAAGATTTGAGGGTTGCCATAGAAAATGGAAGTGGTTTGAGGAGAGATTTGCAGAGCATGGAGCACAGAGCTGAAGGCCATTAATAAAGCAACTAAAATTATGAATTGTGTGTGTTGCTTGGATTTCCAGCATCTGCAGGTTTTCTCTTGTTTAAAATTATGAGCTGAAGAAGTTGGAGATGGGAAGCTAATTGTAAACCAGGATAAGGACATTCTTCAAATGAAGGCCTTGACGTAGGTTGGAGGTGCTAATAGTTAATCAACTCAGTTTATGGAGGCTGCTCACATCAAAGTTGCTGGTGAACGCAGCAGGCCAGGCAGCATCTATAGGAAGAGGCGCAGTCGACGTTTCAGGCCGAGACCCTTCGTCAGGACTAACTGAAGGAAGAGTGAGTAAGGGATTTGAAAGCTGGAGGGGGAGGGGGAGATGCAAAAATGGAGGCTGCTAATGAGTGCATTGGTAAAGTTAAACTTGGAGATGATAAAATGAAGAGATTTAAGTAGCATATGTGCAGAGATGAACAATGAAGCGGGTGGTTTTGTGATGCTATTATGTGGTCAGACATGGTGACAAGTAATGCGCAGAGGCTGAGATTAGCCTGTCTGCTGGTTTTTGCATTTGCTCAAGTACTGGAGTGCACTTCAGTCTAAATTGTTAATTTCCAGCCAATGAGAAATAATGAACCATACTGCTGGTGTAAGTTTCCTAACTCCCACTACTGCTTGGCCCTGCCCCTAAAATCAAGAACATTTTTGGTTTTGTTTTTGTTTTGCTGAGCTTGTTTGAAGTAGCAACTGAATCACAATTGATATCTTTTATTTTTGCACAAGTCGCGCCCATTGTGGTTGTGATGCTTGTCCTCCGAGGCATTTTTTAATCCCATTGTCCGTACTTGGGAACATGGCAAAGATTGGGATAGGAGGAGGAACATTTTAAGAGATTTGGACTTCAGTTTAGTTCTTTGAAACAGCATTCCTTCAGAACAGCACTTGAAAGTCACTGTAGGTGTTTGGGTTTGAGTCTGGAACAGGACTTGAATTGCTAACCTTCTGGCTGTAATGAGCAGTCACAGCTGAGTGGGGTAGTGAACAATAGAACTGACTGTTCATTACTCTCACTCCCAGAATGTCAGGTCTAGTGTCCAAACTATCATCAGTTTACTGCCAATGACTTGTTTGACTCAAATATCTTGGAATGAAAGTGCATTCTAGTCAGCAGTTAGTGGAGTGTAGTTCAACCACTGGAAATGTTTGGTTGGTCAGAGTTTGTGATCTTGTGTCGATGATGCAGTCATTTTAAAAAAATTTCCTCATCCCCCATTGATTTCCGCTGATAACGTCCAAACCCAGCAAACAGAAACCCTGGGTACGGAATGGAAGACTTAAATAGGTCTATGTGCTTTGGTTTGCATGTCATCCAGCAACAAAATTGTGTTAGATTTGAACTACATGTCATTTTGTGCCATGAAGTCACATGTCACAGAAAGAGACCATGCTGATTATCAAATGCTGATTTACCAACACGGTCCAGAGCCTTTCTTCCTTTCTTTATCATCTTCTTATTAATTTTTTTAAAAGGTACATATATACAAATGAGAATTATCTCAAATATCTATATCCAACAATACATATAAAGGTAAAATAAACATGATCAAGATCATACATAGTATTAATCTAATATATAATAAAAAATAAGATCAATTCTCTTATCATTACATAAAAAGAAAAAAAGATGATGCAACTTTTATAATTTATATATATATATCCCACTATTCTCTATAAACAAAAACAAAAAGAGGGAAAAAAGGGGACTGGGCAGCCCATACTGAGAGTGAAAGCAATGGTCCAGAGCCTTTTATGGCTTGACAATTCGAGTGCTCATCTTGATACTTAAAATCATAAGAGTACCTGCCTCTCCAAAAAAATATGTATTCCAAATTCCAACCACCCTCTGGGTGGAAAAGTAAGTTCTTTGTCAGATTTAAATCTCCGGCTCTTTCCCTTGTACGCTGTCTGGTTTCAGCCACCTCTGCTATTGGGAATGTTTCCTTCTGTTTACTCTGTGTACGCCTGTCATGATTTTGTATTTCTCTATCAAAGAAGTTCCCAACCATTTCTATGCGGTGGACTCCTACCATTAACCGCGGGGTCTGTGAACCCCAGGGTGGGAACCCCTGCTCTCTGGGGGGGGGGGGCCCACTTTAAGGAAAACAAACCCGTCCACCCAGTCTGCCCACAGCTGAGATCCTGCATACCAGCCAACATCCTGGTGGAACTTCTCTGCTCACTCCTCAGTCCAGTCAGTCACACAGAGTGGTGACTGTGTGCAGTGTTCCAGGTGTGGCCCGGCTCTTTATTCGTGCTGTGCGTTGTGAAATCTTGCCATGCTCTGGTTGTACCAGTATGCTATTAAATAGAACATAACTCTGCTGAGTGTTAAGTATGTTTGCTAGCTTGTTTAACACAGTCACTGCTGGAGAAAATCTTTTCCATGCTTTCCATACCTGTTGGACTGTTGTGTACAGTTCCTTGTGACCTGCTCATCCTTAAAACACACTTCTATAAACTCTAGCTCAATGATCCCACCTCACTCTGCCTTTGCTGACTGCTTGTCCCCAAATCATGTCCTCTTCGTTCTTCCACCTAACCTCTGTAATCCCTTTATACCTCTAACTCTAATCTTCCGTCACGTCACCGTCACTCTCTGGGGTGCCACAGATAGTGATGTGCTGCTTCACAGTACTGGAGGTGTGGGTTCAATTCTAACTGTCCAGACGGACTTTGTGTGTTCCCCCTATTACCGCATGGGTTTCCACTGGACGATGCTGGGTGGGTGAGTGGGAATTTGGGGGGTTTTGATCAGAAAGTGTAGAGAATCTTCTTTTTTTTTTAAAAAGAAAGGTACTAATGTAGGATTTGGGTAAATGGGTAAGTGGGGACTCTGCTGGATCAAACTGCCAAAGTACTTCTGTGCTTTGTGGCTGTGCCTTTGGTAGCAGAGTAGGCTATATCTGCTGTCCGGAACCCCTCAGCCCTCTGTCTCATAACACCTCCCCGTGCCTTCAAAATCTGAATTCTTTCCTCAGTCTCTCAGCGTTCATTTTCTCAGTTAAACACGATGAGACTTGTCTTTCTTACTACAGGTAGCATATCAATATGTTGAACAAAATGGAGAGAAAAACAACAGCAGTTACTGAGTGTTCCATCTGTGGAAAAAAATTACTGTGCTACTTAGCCTGGTAAATGGCTAGGGGAAAAAGTCATCCTCAGTTATGTCTTGGATGTAACAACTAACTCCTTTGCCCCAGTTTAATGCTGTTTCTTTCTTTCCTCCAGCTTGCTTGAGATCTTGACTCCTACCTCTACCATGCCAATTGACTTCACTATGCAGTTCTACCTTCCTTCTCAATTCAAGCAACTGAACTACACTCGAAAGAGAACACTGAAAGTAGCCCAACCACTTCGGCCATGCATCCAACTTCATCTTGGTGAAGATGCACCAGCCAGTAAGCACAGAACCAAGGAGCAGAAACGTGTTTCCTTTGCTGACAGCAAGGGCTTACCTTTGACTGCAGTTAAGTTCTTTGATTTGCACAGTTTAGAGTTGTCTGTCAACGTTGACGAGCTGATCAGTAGTTTAGTAGATCTAAAGACAGCAGATGAAAACAGCCTGCTCTTGGACTTTGCACAGCCCACTTCTGATTTCCTGGACTTCAAGAACCGTTTGGAAGCTGACTTTGTTTGCCTTGAAAATTGCCTGTTACAGGAGGGTAAGATTATGGGGACTATCAAAGTGAAAAACATTGCTTTTGAGAAGTCTTTGAAAGTTAGGATAACATTTGACACCTGGAAGACATTTCAGGACCATGATTGCTGCTATGTCCAAGATTCTTATGGTGGCTCTGATAGAGACACTTTCATGTTCACGGTGTGCTTGCCAGAATACATTGCGCCACATGAAAGAATAGAGTTTGCCATCTGCTATGAATGTGGAGGGAAGACCTTTTGGGATAATAACAAAGGGGAAAATTACAGGTTGATCCGATCGGAACTGAAGCACACTCCGGAGATGGGCAAAACGAATCAGTCACTGGATGCCTTGTTAACAGGTTCCAACCAAATGTCAGGTTATGGAATTGAGTTTGATCGCTTTGGTGGACTCAAATGCTCCTATGGTGTCTTCCCTGAATGGCCCAGCTACACTGGTTATGACAAGATTGGACCATATTACTGAGCAAATTACTTGGTTTTAAATTTGGTTTTCAATGGGCATATGCTGGGTTATAGTGAGGCAGGTGCAGGTTATAACCATTAACATGTTTTGCCAGCATGTCCGAACCTTGCTCATTTAATAAATCTGTTGTGTCAGTATGCAAACGTATGCTGCAAATCAGAATGAGTGCCTTCTGAAGATTACAGAATAGTGCTGCACCGCCTCGAATTCCAAGCACCAAACTTCTGGATTCTGTGTGGCAAGTTTATAATTTATCTGTGACGCTGATCAATTCAAGGATTCCCTTCAATTACTTCTGAAATGTCCCAGTCTTCTTGACTCTTCCGAACAGCTTCAAAGTATTTGTGCAATTTTGAATACTTGGAATAAAGTTGTGGTTATTGTAATGGAGCTGTCACATCTGAAGCTGTGCTGGTCACTACAAGCATGCCTAGATGTCTAAGCTACTGATCTTTCTCAGTTATTTGTTTTGCAAAGTAATAAAACTTGCCTTGTTTTAAACTGCTTACAGGTTTGGTTTTTGAGCAAAGATCCTGTTATAAGTCTAGTGGCCGCTTATTTTTGTAAATGCAATCCACTGCAGAGTTGTGTTCAGTCTAGTCAATGGAATACTGGTTTGATCAGTTTTAACTATCTGGAAGGTAAAGGTTGAACAGATTCATAACTGTGTAGAAATTTTGCAATGGCTGATCACATTAGATATTTCTTTCACATTATTCACAGAAATAATTTGAACTTTTTTAAAAATCCTGCACATTATAGGGGAGGATTTTATAAAGAAATATTTTATTGATTGCTGTTTGTGTTTTGTTTTAATTAGTGGCTTATCCTGAAATTGTTAGTTGCCCTCCTGATCTGGAAGGGAGCTTGCAATATGTACTGAGCACCAGTGACTGCTTTTGTTGTGTATCATTCAGACTACTTGCTAAACCTGAGCCTATGTAACTCTCTGAATTATTATGAGCAAGCAAGAATATGCATCATTGTGATGACCTGAAGGGGCGGGTTAAAATGCAGCTCCTTTGCACCCGTAAAATTTCATGCCCAAGCGACTGTGTAGCAAACACGTGAGAAGAATGTTCTGAGACACAGGAAGATGAACATTGTAGCTTCTGAAGGGTGCTGTCCCTGACAACCACTTCCATCACTAGCCCCCAACACCAAGCATCGGTATGGCGTTTGGGGAACTGCTGCCTTTGCCCAGTCATGTCACTGAGAAAGCTGTCCAAGAACTCCAGCTAGTGCATCTCGGGGAGCCTGCAGCAGGTCCTTGAGCTGGAATCCTCTGTGGTGAAGGATCTCATGGAAAGGCCTAGATAGTGAATATGGAGAGGACATTTTCATTAGTAGGAGAGTCTAGCTTCCAAAGCCACAGCCTCAATAAAAGGGTGAGCCTTTAAAACTATGATGAGGAAGAATTTCTTTAGTCAAAGGGTGGGGAATCTATGGAATTTATTGTCACAGATGGCTGTGGAGGACAAGTCATTGGGTGTATTCAAGGTAGAGATTGATAGGTTCTTGATTGGCAAGGGAGTTGATGGTTACAGGGAGAAGGCAAGAAAATAAGGTCTTAAAAGAATACACAAGGCCTTCCTTCATATTAAATGGCAGAGCAGATTTGATGGGCTTGGTGGCCTAATTCTGCTCCTATATTTTATGGTCTTATAGTATCAGCACTTTATTTATCTTTTGGCTTCATTGCACATTGACACAAATGATGAATTTCACTGTGTTCTTCGATGGACAAGTGACCAATACAGCTAATTAAGCTAACCTTTGAACCTCCTCAGTTCAGCACTGTTCAATGACTCTACTGCCCATTTTGCATCCAAACAAGACCAGCTTTTTGACTTTTACCTTGCAGCATCAGCTCTTTGCCACCCAATCTCCTTCCACCCAACCACAGGCCTTCCCTCTAGGTCTTCTCCCCTTTTCTGTGAACTATAACTATTTTCTCCTCCAGCCTTGATAGGTCATTGATCTGAATCACTAACCATTCCTCGTTCTGCAGATACCACTTGACCTCACAGAGGATTTCCAGCGTTTTGTTTTCAAAACATATCTGTCCCCAATTCCACAGCTTCTGAAGCTTGTAAAATGCAATATGATTTCAATCCAATTTAGTGCTGCGATTATCCGTGACAGTTCATGGCTTCTTACGGTGCATATTAACACAGTTTCGTCATCCTTTGCCTCCTAAAAGCTCAAAGCACTTAGGTAGATGTTGGAACGACAACAGGATAGTTTGAATTCTTTCTTTAGGTGTGACATTGCAGGCATTCAGCTAGTGCTTCAGAGAATATGTTACACAAGGCTTTCCTTATTTCCTAAAGATGCAAAATGCTTGCTTTGGCTGAGAATTTCAGAAATTATGACCTTGTTATCTTTTCCAGCAATGTCATAAAATCTTAGAGTTATAACATCGCAAAAGAGGCCAAAAGGTTCTTGCCAGGTTGAGTAGAGTAACAATTTCATTCTTCACTCCTTCCCACTGCTCTAATTGTTCTCAAGTTCGCCATTGATTCCACTTCCTTCATCTCTTCAGTTCTTGTTTTCACATTCCCACTTGCATCTTACCCCAAGGTGTTAAATCCATACCCCTAGTTGTGGATCCTTACGCTAACTTGTAACTTGTAAATCAGTCACATGGTTAAATTCCTTCTTGCCCATTTTCGCTCCGAGAATAACAACCCTAGCTTCTCCAGTTGAATCCAATAGCAGAAATTTCTCAACCCTCGAACCATTCTTTCCTATGCCTTCTCAGAGATTGTTATATCCTTCGGAAAGAATAATTGATGGCAATATTGAAGTTGTGGTCAGTCCTAGTGGTTGCACAAGTTTCACATCATGTATCTACCATTGTATACTTCAATCGACCCCAGGATGCTATATGCACTTCCACTTAAACAGATTTATGTAAATATCCTCAATGCTACACTCTTCACCTGTAGATCTCAATTCTGACCCTCGGCCCCAATACAATTTTATTTTGAAAGTTGTTGTAGATCATTGTTGGATAATCTTGCCTCTGCAGAGTTGGTACTTGCAGTGAAATCTAACTGTGGCTATGGTGGGCAGAGAAGTTTTCAAACTCCATTTTGGCATATGGGTTTGGTCAATCTGTCACCCAGGAGAGACTTGTATTCATTATTTACCCTCCTCATAATTTAAAAAGAGATGATTTAAGAAGGCTCAGCTTTGAAGAAAAATCTAATATTAAAACTTCTGCAGATAAAAGAGACTGATACTTTTTGTTTAGTAAGTTACAGGAGACATGAGCCAAGTTGCAAAATGAATACAATCCAGTTAATTGTTGAGTTGGTCCAAGGGGGCAGAATGGCCTCTGATATCCATGGGAAATGTACTTTGTGGCTGTTGTACAATTTCTGATGACCACTGGCCTATGAACGATATTGTCTTTGTACTTTATACAATAAAAATTGTCTTCAAGTCAAATTCTTCACTTGTATCTTTTTCTGACTCAAAATTACCTTTTAAACCTGGCTTCCTAACTGGCTGAGCAAATTTCATTTTGAAGTTACTGCATTAAATGTACAGGGATTTGGGAGAAGAAAGATGGCAGGTAGATGAAGACTATAATCAAGAGAAAGCTGATGCAAGTGTGGATATTTGCTTCCTGTGCCAGGGAGCTTTTAAACACAGCAGTTGCCACTTATAAGGGTCAAACAATTTAAGTTAAACTTAGCACTAAATTCAATAAATAGCACTCTTGGGTCACTGCACCTGTCTTATTGCTGAAGAAATGCAGTATAAGACGTTGTGTTATTATTAGCTTTTTCTTTAAAAAAAACACAATGCTGGCTAAATTATTTAGTGCAGACCAGATGGAGACAATCATTTAGTATATCAACGACTGATCTATTAATAGGTTGGGAAGTTTATGTAATCAGGGAAGTCAGCTTCACAGCATTAATTGTGCGTGCTTGGGATCTGTCTTCAAGAAGCTTTGAGACCAATTGTGTTAAAAGTTATCTGAAAGAATATGATGTGTCATCACCCATGTGGCAAAGGCACTGTAAATAAAGAGGGAAGTTCAGGATTAGGAATGGGGGAAGGAACATTAAGCATAGAAGAACACCAGGTTAAGGAGTCCATTCCTCTGCCTTCAATTTCTGTGACAGACGACTGGTTCATCTGCATTTTTGTTATGTCTTTTTAGATTATAGAAATTGCACCTGTGTTTTGGAAATCCTTTGTTTTACAAATGGTTTGTAATTTAGAAATCTTTTGTAAGATGGAGTTCCTCTGAGTTTTAAATGTGTTTTAGGAATGCTGTTTGGTTTTAAAAGTGTATCACTAAAAATAAATGAACTGTCTTTTAAACTATGCTGTTAGCTGGGTGTATTTTGTACTTGTTGGGGATGGAGGGGGGTGGTTCCCACCACACCCACAGTGGGTATTGGCAGCTGAAGTCTCTGTGGAGGATAAATGGGAAGTGAATTTGTCTTTGAAGATTGGGTAGTTACAGTATAATCTCCATTTAGTGAGGGCATCCGTAGTGCTCTGTATCAGATAGGGCTTATGATCTTCATTTGAGTTTAGAATTTCGGTCAGCAAACCCAATACTACTACACTCGAACCCAGCCTATGACTCCAGTAATAAAACACATTTGATCTAGCATGTTATGTAAAACGTTTGATTGTTAGCATAATATTGCAAACTATTTACTTCCTGTTTGCTTGTGCATGAATTGCGTCTTTCTGAAACTATTAGAATTATGCCCCTCTCTCACGGGACAAAATTTGTAAAATGTTTAAACTTTAGCAGCTGCTGAAAGGAGTTGGATTATATGTTATGGCAAGGTAATACAGCTGCTGTATTTTCCCTTTTGATACAATTCTGATTCTCCTCTGGTGTCCTCCTGCACCTCATCTTTAGTACAAACACCATTAAGCTTACCCATTGCCACAGTCATCGAGACTTGGCCAGTGCCGTATATCACTTCCTAAATTTGATCTTCCTTGTTGTGCTGCCTGGATTTGGAAACTTGAGTACCTTCAACAAGATAGAGGTAATGTGTTTAAAACTAATCCAGGTATCCCTCTCCTTTGGTCCCAGTGAACCCAGCCCCTTCAAAACTAAACATCAGTCTCTGAGATTTGTGCTTCAGTCACAGATCAGCATAGAACAGGGGTTCCCAACCACCTTTCTGCCAAGGACCAATACCATTAAGCAAGTGGTCCATGGAACCCAGACTGGGAATCCCAGCATAGAGCATAAAATAGTATAGTACAAGAACAGGCCCTTTGGCCTACAATGTTGTGCCAAACTAATGAAATTAACCATCAAACTAATCCCTCCTACTTATAGATTTTCCTTTGCCTTTCCAATTTATTTCCTGCACATTCATGTTCCTAACAGCCTCTCGAACACTTCCATTTTATTTGCCTCCACCACCACCCCAGCCAGTGAATTCCTGGCACCCACCATTCTCTGTCTATCTGCTTTTTTAAAAAATGTCCTGCACTTCTCCTTTGAGCTTGCCACCCCCACCCCCACCCCCACCGTGCATGCAGTCTTGCATGAAACATGTCAATTCTGGGGTTGCAGAGGAAGGTAACGGCTGTATATGCCTCTCACTCTTGTAAACCTATCAGATCTCCCCTCAGTCAAAGGTGCTCCAAAAATCACTACTCAAGTTTGTCCAACTGCTTCTTGTAGCACATGACCTCCAATCCAGGCACCATCCTGTAAAAACTCCTGTATACCTTCTCTAAAACCTCCACATCCTTCCTATAATGGGGCAACCAGAACTGAATGCAATAGTCCAGATGTGACCTAACTAGTTTCATAAAGCTCCAACATAACTTCTGGACTCTTAAACTCAATTCCTTGCCTAATAAGGGAAGATTGCATCTGCTGCTTTTACCACTTTGTCAAACTGTGTAGCCAGTTCCAAGGCACTTTGGACTTGGACCCAAAGTTCCTCTGCACCTCAACACCATGAAGGGTGTCATCGTTAATGTTGTTCTGTCCCGAATTGCAACACTTCACGTTTGGCCAGATTAAACCCCATCTGCCATTTCTGCCCATACCTGTATCTATCCTGCTGTATCCTTTGGCAGTCTTCAATGCCATCCACAACACCACCAATCTTCATATTGTCTGTAAATTTCTTAACACACCCACTTTAAGTTTTCATCTACATTATTCACATGTGTCACAAACAGAAGAGGTCCCAGTGTGGATCCCTGCACAACACTAGTGACAGATCTCCAGTCAGGGTAAGTCCCATTGGTCATTGCCCTGTGTGTTATATGGACAAGGCCATTCTGGATCCAAATGGATCCCGTGCATCATGGTCATCTGAATTCAAAGCTGAAAGTAAGTTTATTAGCCTTGTACATCTGTCACTATATACAACCCTGAGATTCATTTTCTTTTTGGCTATTCACAGCAAATACAGGCTGAGTACTCTTTATCCAAAATGCTTGGGGCCAGAAGTTTCAGATTTCGGACTTTATTTTGAGATAGCTTGTGATCATCACCATTCCCGACACTGAATTTATGTGTTACCGGTAAGCAGGCTTTGCCTTCCACTTGTTCATCACACTTACAGTGTGTACTGAACAGTGCAAAGTATTACACACCATTAATGTAATGAAAATATAATGTGTAACAAAAGCACCACAGCAGCATCGGGAGAAAACCTGAATCAGCTGATGAACATAACACGATGGCAGGTTTAAGTGTCTGCCTCTGATGCTGTGATTTGATTAAAAGGTTACAGCACACTGTATTTAATAGGTTTGTATAAGGTGTGAAAACAATCAGCATTCTAGGCTTGTTCTGCTGTTACACTTTCATCAGTGACTATGTTCGCAAGTTTATCAATGAATTGCTCTGCAGCTTTGTGATCAGACGCTTTCTCTTTAAAACTTCTAAGATATTTAAAAATTTAATGCCATGCCTTTTCTTAAATTTCTGCAACCAGCCTGTTGAATATTCATAACTGCCTTCAATTCTCAAACTGTCATGACAGATCTTGGCTTGTTTCATGACCAGAATACTGGTAAACAGCATGTGTTCACTCTGCTGAGAAATCAACTCTTTCAATACATATCAAGATCTTTGTTTTTCACTTCATGTGTTGTATTTCAATTCTTCAATGAACTGCTGTTCATTACATGTGTGAAGTCACTTATAAGAACTGTCTGTGATGTTTAGATACCTACGTATTGCCTGGGAACCTTCCTACACCTTGTGGAATTTTCCATTTGTGTCATCATGTCAACGCTCAAAAATCTCTTGGATTTCAGAGGTTTTCAGATAAATGGGTACTCAACCTGTACAAGAAATACAATGGAAACAACAGGACAACCAACCAACCAATGTGCAAAAGACAATAAACTGTCTAAATACAAAGAGAAAGTGAAAACAATATAGATAAACAATACATCGAGAATATGAGATGAACAGTCTGTGAAAGTGAGTCCCCAGGTTGTGGGAACAGTTCAGTGACGGGTGAGTGACTGGTTCGAGTGCCCTGATGGATGAGGTAATAACTGTCCCTAAACCTGGTGCTGAGGGTCCTTGGGATCCTGTGCCACCTTCCTGGTGGCAGCCGTGAGAAGCAAGCATAGCCTGGATGGTGGGGGTCCTTGAAGATGAAAGCTCCTCTCCTGCGACAGCACTTTGCGTAGATGTGCTCAATGGCGGGGAGGGCTTTACCCGTGATGGACTGGGCAAAACCTACTACTTTTTATAGGAATTTGTGTTCAAGGGCATTGATGTTTCCCTACCGGGCCTCGACGCAACCAGTCAATATTGTTACGAGAATACACATAAAATTAAGATGTTTGCTGGCCTGGGCTAGCATCAGTGGCATCAGCAGTTGGTCTGCCACCTGCCCTCAGGGGAAGGAGAGATAAGGAACAATGGAGCAGCGTCTGGAGATGTGTAATGAAGGGATGTGGGAGGGAGAGCTGTCTGGAGCGGCTCCCCCCTTTGAACCCTGAACTGTTTGAAGTGATGGACAGGCGATACCCCAGCAGGGGGATAAAAAGGGGACAGGTTCGCTAAGACAGACACACACGCCACCCGAGGTAACGAGACCCTGGAAGCGGTGCGCTTCTCACGAGTGGGTGAGAAGTACCAGACAACGACAAGGGTGGAAAGGTACGATCAGCGGGAACCCGGTGTGTGTCCGCCCTTGCCTGGGTGCCGGGTTCACTGCAGAGGATCGACCGCATCTGGAGGAGGGGTCACAGTCGGTGACCTCAGGTGACATCACCAAGGACCTGCCCAAAAGCTGCTTGTGAGCCATATCGCCGGTCTGTGAGTGAAGCAGTGTTCTGAATGATCAGTTGTTCCTATTCTGTCTCTCTTCCCCCACCTTGTCCATCGCCATGACAACGATTACTGCGAACTGAACTACAAACTGGACTGAACTTTGAGTCATTTTGAAATTGGTCATTTACCCCTAGACAACGATAGAGCTTGATTGATGCTGTATTCTTAATTCTGTGCACATGTGTGTTTATCATCACTGAACTGTTGCATTTATTATCCTTTCGATTACTGTGTTGCTTGTTTCTTTAATAAAACTTTCTTAGTTCTAGTACTCCAGACTCCAACTGAGTGATCCATTTCTGCTGGTTTGGCAACCCAGTTACGGGGTACGTAACATAAGTGGGGTTCTCGTCCGCGATTTTGAACGCTAAATTTGGGACGGAGTAAATTGATTGGGTTAAAATTCCCGAAAGAAAGAAAAGACAAACAGCAGAAATGGAGGTTGAGGAATTTATAAAGGCGCCGACCTTGGAGGCATTAGAGGATGCCAGGAAATCGGAATTGATAGCTGTGGCCAAACGGGTGAATCTTGCTAAGGTGAAGTCGACAATGAGGAGAGAGGAGATACACAGAGCTATTGTAGAGCACTATGTATCTAAAGGTGTGTTTCCCCAAGGTGAGCTGGGGGAGGTGTCTATTGAAAAACCTGCTGGAGACGCGGTACAGGTACAGCTTGAAAAACTGAGACTCGAGCACGAGTTCCGGGTACGGCAGTTAGAACACGAAGAGAAGCAGTTAGAAAGGCAGGAGAAAGAGAGAGAGAGGGACAGACAGTTGGAGAGAGAGGAGAAACAGAGGGAAAGGGAATTTGAGCTGGAGAAGTTAAAGATAAGGGCCGAGCAGGGGCTCGTGCCGAACCAAGGTGGAGGGTTCCGGGCGACCCAGGAGGTTAGGCTGGTTCCCCCATTTGACGATACCGATGTGGATCGGTACTTTCTCCATTTCGAAAAAGTGGCCATAAGTCAGGACTGGCCAAGGGATAAGTGGGTTGTTTTACTTCAGAGTGTACTGAAAGGGAAAGCCCAACAAGCTTACTCCGCTTTATCCGCGGAAGATGCCCAGAAGTATGAGGTGGTGAAGGAGGCCATCCTCAGGATTTATGAGTTGGTCCCGGAGGCATACCGGCAGAGGTTCCGGAATGCGAGGAAGCGGTGGGACCGCACGTATTTGGAGTTTGCTCGCGAGATGCAAACATATTGTGAGCGTTGGTGCGCCTCGAAAGGGGTAGAGGGGGATTATGACAGACTGCTGCAGCTGATTCTGATTGAGCAGTTTAAAGGTTGTGTCCCTGAGGGTATGAGACCCTACCTCGATGAGAAAGTGGCAGCCACGCTAGCCGCAACTGCTAAGTTAGCGGATGAGTATGCGTTGACGCATAAAATGAAGGTTGCCCCGAGTAAAGGCTACCAGAAGGGTAGTCAGGACGGCGGGGAGAGTCCGCCGGAAAAGTCAGAAAGTAAGCCGGGGACTAGTGAAAAGGATAAGGTAGACCGGGAGCAGTCTGGTAGGAAGTCTCCTGGGGTCGTCTGTTATAATTGTGGGAAAGTCGGACACTTTGCGTCCAGGTGCTTTGCCCCAAGGAAGGAGACGGGGAAAGGAAAAGCGGAAATTTTGAATGGCTGTATCGAGTTGTTAAGCGAACCGCTAGGGAAGGACAGGTCTGAAAAAGTCCAGGAAGGGCGCGAGAAGTTTATCTCGGCCGGATTGGTGTCAGTGAAAAAGAGGTTAAAACCAGTTCCAGTGCGGATCTGGAGAGACACGGGAGCGTGTCAGTCACTAATACTGAAGAGTGTATTAGAGTTTAGCTCAGAGACCCAGACTGGGGAGGTCAAGGTCAAAGGTATTGGGGAAGGGACAGAGTCAGTCCCTTTGCACCAGATACATTTACAGAGCAACCTGGTCTCTGGACTAGTCACGATCGGGGTGAGGCCCGAATTACCGATGAAAGACGTGGAAGTCTTGCTCGGTAATGACATCGCCGGAGGAATCGTGTTCCCAGTCGTGAGATTGACGGGTCAGCCTGCCAGCATGGAGGCCCCGCCCGCGATGGTGAATTTGGCTGAAACATTTCTGCCAACCTTGTATGAGACAGGGTGTAGTGAGATAAGAGGTAGTGAGGGAGCTGGGACGGACGTAGCAGTAGCCAGGAAAGAATTTGTGCAGACGCAGGAGCGAGACGAGGGGCTGATGGTTTTTGCCGAGACCGCTCTCTCTGACACAGCCTTGACAAGCTATTGTGCGGAGGAGGAAGTGCTAAGGAAGAAAGGGAAATCAAGTACAGCATCCGCAGATGAGGAGTGGGGGGTGGTGCAAAAGAGTTATGGGGATGAGGTTTTTAACATGGCCCACGAGGTACCCCCCGGTGGACATTTTGCGGTGCTGGAGGAAACAGTTGGTGGAATCATGAAAGAGAGTTACCGGCTGCCCAGGGGGAAGAATGTTATTGATCATGACCGACGCGAACTGAGACGGTCACCGGCTTTTGATATGCTAACAAACCTAGTCGGTGTTAGCGTGGAAATCAATGAAGCTAGGGGCCCCTTGATAAGAGAAAAAAACCATTTTGAAAAGATTAGGATGGGATCGGTCAGATGGGAGAAGGCTATTGTTTTGGCCAGGTCTACTGATAAGGTTTCTCCCTTAATCCCCGAAGGAGTAATTAAACGACTCGCACCCATGTGTTTGATTGTCCCGAGGAAATGCAAAGAACTGGGACGTTGGGTTATGTCTGTTACAATAGGGCAGCCAAGTAAACAACACCCATATTTTTTGAGTAATTCAGTGACTAAAGGGCTGATGAACACAGGGGTGTGTATTGGCAATTTAATACGGCTGTCTGAAGCCAGTTTGATAGTGAACCTTGAAAAAAATGAATTCGGCCACACGAGAGTCACTTACCTGGGAATTGTGGTGACACAGGGGCAGCTGGCAGTGATGCAAGCTACAGTGCAGGCTATCGCTGACCTCCCAACCCCGACAGACAAGAGGGCCCTCAGAAGGCTCTTGGAGATGGTGGGGTACTGCAGGAAGTTTTGCAATAACTCTGCGGTCAATACCCGTCCCCCTCCTACTAAGCCCTTGCGAGAGAAAATTGAGTCGGAATGGGACGACCCTTGTTATTGTGGTCCGGGACAAAACCAAATGAGAGGTTACATTGGTCGCAATTCATCAGTGTTTTTGGCCACTATGAAGTTTGCTGAGTTGGAGCCTGGTCTAAGGGATTATTAATAACACGTGTAAAAGGAACAGAAAATGTGATGACTGTCTGTCAAGGTGTTGACAGCTTCAAATTCTCTGTATTAGCTAAATAACTGTTAACGATGTATATTGTGTATGTATCAGATAATGTAGTCATGTTTGTAATTTTTACCTCCCGGTAAAAATCCTTAAAGGGGGGAAGTGTTACGAGAATACACATAAAATTAAGATGTTTGCTGGCCTGGGCTAGCATCAGTGGCATCAGCAGTTGGTCTGCCACCTGCCCTCAGGGGAAGGAGAGATAAGGAACAATGGAGCAGCGTCTGGAGATGTGTAATGAAGGGATGTGGGAGGGAGAGCTGTCTGGAGCGGCTCCCCCCTTTGAACCCTGAACTGTTTGAAGTGATGGACAGGCGATACCCCAGCAGGGGGATAAAAAGGGGACAGGTTCGCTAAGACAGACACACACGCCACCCGAGGTAACGAGACCCTGGAAGCGGTGCGCTTCTCACGAGTGGGTGAGAAGTACCAGACAACGACAAGGGTGGAAAGGTACGATCAGCGGGAACCCGGTGTGTGTCCGCCCTTGCCTGGGTGCCGGGTTCACTGCAGAGGATCGACCGCATCTGGAGGAGGGGTCACAGTCGGTGACCTCAGGTGACATCACCAAGGACCTGCCCAAAAGCTGCTTGTGAGCCATATCGCCGGTCTGTGAGTGAAGCAGTGTTCTGAATGATCAGTTGTTCCTATTCTGTCTCTCTTCCCCCACCTTGTCCATCGCCATGACAACGATTACTGCGAACTGAACTACAAACTGGACTGAACTTTGAGTCATTTTGAAATTGGTCATTTACCCCTAGACAACGATAGAGCTTGATTGATGCTGTTATCTTAATTCTGTGCACATGTGTGTTTATCATCACTGAACTGTTGCATTTATTATCCTTTCGATTACTGTGTTGCTTGTTTCTTTAATAAAACTTTCTTAGTTCTAGTACTCCAGACTCCAACTGAGTGATCCATTTCTGCTGGTTTGGCAACCCAGTTACGGGGTACGTAACAATATACTCTGCACCGCACATCTCTAGAAGTTTGTCGATGTATTCGATGTCTTGTCGAATCTTGGCAAACTTCTGAGGAAGTAGAGGCGCTGTCGTTCTTTCTTTGTAATGGCACTTAAGAGCTGGACCCAGGACAGATCCTCTGAAATGATAATACTGAAGAATTTAAAGTTGCTGACTCTCTCCACCCCTGATCCCCTGATGAGGACTCGATCATAGACCTCCAATTTCCTCTTCCTGAAGTCTATAATCAGCTCCTTAGTCTTGCAGACATTGAGAGAGAAGTTGTCGTTGCGACTCCACAGATTGTCAATCTCCTTCTATAAACTGATTGCTAATCTACTAATGTGCTAATTATCCATGAGGAACCTTGTAAAGCACCTTACTAAAATCCATGTAGACAATATTCACAGCTCAACAATGTTAAGGGTCTCACTAATAACGGTATACAATTCCCGTACATTTGATCTTCCAAATTGCATCTCTTCACATTTTGGCCCGGTTAAACTCCATCTATCATTTCTCTGCTCATATCTGCAACTGATCTATATCCTGCTGTTGCCTTTGGCAGTTCTCAATGCCATCCACAGCACCACCAATTTTCACATTGCTTGCAAACTTGTGAACCCACCCATTTGCTGTAAGTTTTCATCCACATCATTCATATGTGTCACAAACAGCAGAGGTCCCAGTATGGATTCCTGCACAACACTAGTCACAGATCTCCAGCCAAGATAAGTCCCATTGGTCACTGTCCTCTGTGTTCTATGGGCAAGGCAATTCTGGATCTAAATGGCCCATTTACTATCATCCCATGCATCATAATCATCTTAATTATCCACGAGCTACCTGGTAAAACACCTGACTAAAATTCATGTAAACTATATCCACATTTCTACCTTCATCAATCACCTTTGTCATTTCCTCAACAAAAAACTTCGTCAAGTTAGTAAGACTCAACTTTCCCTGTACAGAGCCATATCATTAATTAGACACAAACACGAAGAAATCTGCAGATGCTGGAATTTCAAGCAACACACATAAAAGTTGCTGGTGAACGCAGCAGGCCAGGCAAAATCTCTAGGAAGAGGTACAGTCGACGTTTCGGGCCGAGACCCTTCGTCAGGACTAACTGAAGCAACAAGAGGCAGAGTCAGTACCTGGGATCCTCAGAAGGTCCAAATTGAGAGGCTCGAAAATTAATCCTAAAGCCAACTGGAGTAAGTTGGCGACGGAGGCACGTTCCAAGAAAGGATATATGGCTGTGATAGAGAGTCTGAATCAAAATGTGGTCGAAAAGTTGAAGAGCCGAAGAAATTACAGATGGGGAGCAGTGAGAGATGGTGCTTGAAATTCCAGCATCTGCAGATTTCCTCGTGTTTGCGTTTTTAAATTCACTACTGCGAAGCCTCTTCCGGTGATGCCTGCACTGAAGAAGTTTAAATCTTCTCTTCGACGGGAGTTCAGTGAAACCATCTCTCACTGCTCCCCATCTGTAATTTCTTTGGCTTTTCAACTTTTCGACCACATTTTGACTCAGACTTGCTATCACAGCCATATATCCTTTCTTGGAACGTGCCTCTGCCGCCAACTTACTCCAGTCGGCTTTAGGATTCGTTTTCAAGCCTCTCAGTTTGGACCTTCTGAGGATCCCAGGTACTGACTCTGCCTCTCGTTGCTTCAGTTAGTCCTGACGAAGGGTCTCGGCCCGAAATGTCGACTGTACCTCTTCCTAGAGATGTTGCCTGGCCTGCTGCGTTCAACAGCAACTTTTATGGGTGTTGCTCATTAATTAGACCTTGGTTTTCCAAATGCTCATAAATTGAGTCCCAGTCCCATTGTCAACTGTGGTATGGCTGACATCCTATAATGGGTTGCAAAATGCTGTCAGGCAGCATCACAACATCACACCCCTTCCTGAAGAGTTTAATGCATTCTATGCATATTTTGACTAGAAGAACATGAGTATGTTGCTACCCGCCCTCCAGTGCACCTGAATGAACCCACAGAAAGCATCAGGCCTGGGTGCTAACCCTGGCTGTGTCCACAGATCCTGTTTGGATCAGCTAGCAGGGGGATATGCAGAAGTTTTCAACTTCTCCCTGCAGGCTGTGGGTCCGTCCTGCTTTAGTAAGATAACTATTATCTCAGTACCTAAGAAAAATAAGATAATGTGCGTTAATGACAAGTGCCCAGTAGTTCTGACATGAAGTGCCTCGGGAGGCTGGTCGTGGCATGTGTCAACTCCAGCCTCCCAGACAGCTCCCCCACTGCAATTTGCCTACCACTGAAACGGGTCTACCTGGCCCTATACTCTTCCCAGGAGCATCCAGACAGTAAAAACATCCATAACAGACTATTTTTATTGGCTGCAGCCCTGCCTTCAGTACGACCATTCCAAGCAAACTCATCACCAAACCCCCTATCTGGGAGTCAACATCTGTAACTGGATCCTTGAGTTCCTGGCCATCAGACCACAAACAGCAAGGGTAGGCAACAAGACCTGTGCCACGATTCTTCCCAACACTGGTGCTCCACAAGGCTGCATCCTCTACTCCCTGTACACTGATGGCTGTGTGGCCTGATTTCTGCTCTACCTCCATCCACAGGTTGGTGATGATACCCCTGTGGTGGGCCATATTACAAATAATGATGGGTTGTGGAGTGTAGGAAGGGAACAGAGAGCGCAGAGACATGGTGTCATGACATTAACCTTCCCCTCAATGTCAAAGAACTGGTCAATAACTTCAAGAAGGGGGAAAGTGCATCAATGTGCCAAGGTTGAGAGCTTCAAGCCCCTGGTAATGAATGGCACCAATAGCCTGCCCTGGTCAATCATGTTGATGTCACGGCTACGAAAACTCAACAACCCCTCTGCTTCCTCGGGAGACTAAAGAAATTTGGCATGGCCCTCTCGACCCTTGCCAATTTTTATCAATGCTCCATATAAAAGCATTCTATATGGGTGTCTAACAGCTCGGTACAGCAACTGCTCTGCATCGGACCACAACAAAACTGCAGAGGGCTGTGGACACAGCTCAGCACGTGAAGGAAACCAGTCCCTCCTTTATGGACTCGGTGTTGCTCCTCACTAAAGCAGCCAGCAAAATCAAACACCCCTCCCACCCCAGATATTCTCTCTTCACCCCTCTCCCATCAGGTAGAGGATACAAAAGCCTGAAAGCATGTGCTTCTGTCCCATTGTTATTAGACCCTTGAATGGACCTTTGTACAATAAGATGGATTCTTAACCATTCAATCTGCCTTCTTACTTACCTGTGCTGTAATTTCTCTGTAGCTTTTACACTTTCTTTTTGACTAAATTCACAACCTCTCTCGATGTCTAAGATTCCCTTACCTTACCATCCTTCTCCTTCTCTCCTACTAGAACAAGACCTATCCTTTACTTTGTACATTGGTCTTTAAATACCCTCCACACGTGGACTTGCCCAAAAACAATTAACTCTCCCTGCCTAACACTCTCATAATTCACCCTGTTCCAATTTAATATCCATATTTATCCTTACCTTTCGCTATCTGAAAACTGTTGTGGTCACTGTTCCCTGAAGTGTTCTCCCAGTGAAAGGCCAGTCACCTCATCCCCTTCCCTCCTTGGACCATTTACCCATTGGTTTAAGAAATATTCTTGGATGGAGCTAGCAAATTCTACTCCACCTAAACTGCTAAATTAGAATGAGAATTTTGTTTTGCAAAGTATTAAATACAGGTAGGAAACGCAAACACGAGGAAATCTACAGATGCTGGAAATTCAAGCAACAGACATCAAAGTTGCTGGTGAACGCAGCAGGCCAGGCAGCATCTCTAGGAAGAGGTATAGTCGACGTTTCGGGCCGAGACCCTTTGTCAGGACTAATTGAAAGAAGAGATAGTAAGAGATTTGAAAGTGCGAGGGGGAGGGGGAGATCCAAAATGATAGGAGAAGACAGGAGGGGGAGTGATGGAGCCAAGAGCTGGACAGGTGATTGGCAAAAGGGATTCGAGAGGATCATGGGACAGGAGGCCCAGGGAGAAGAAAAAGGGTGGGGGGAACCCAGAGGATGGGCAAGGGGTATAGTCAGAGGGACAGAGAGAGAAAAAGGAGGGAGAGAGAGAAAGAATGTGTGTATATAAATAAATAACAGATGGGGTACGAGGGGGAGGTGGGGCATTAGCGGAAGTTTCAGAAGTCAATGTTCATGCCATCAGGTTGGAGGCTACCCAGACGGAATATAAGGTGTTATTCCTCCAACCTGAGTGTGGCTTCATCTTTACAGTAGAGGAGGCCATGGATAGACATGTCAGAATGTGTGGCCACTGGGAGATCCTGCTTTCTCTGGCGGACAGAGCATAGGTGTTTAACAAAATGATCTCCCAGTCTGCATCAGGTCTCGCCAATATATAGAAGGCCACATTGGGAGCATCGGGCGCAGTATATCACCCCAGCTGACGCACAGGTGAAGTGTCGCCTCACCTGGAAGGACTGTTTGGGGCCCTGAATGGTGGTAAGGGAGGAAGTGTAAGGGCATGTGTAGCACTTGTTCCACTTACAAGGATAAGTGCCAGGAGGGAGATCGGTGGGGAGGGATGGGGGGGCACAAATGGACAAGGGAGTCGCGTAGGGAGTGATCCCTGCGGAAAGCAGAAAGAGGGGGGAGGGAAAGATGTGTTTAGTGGTGGGATCCCGTTGGAGATAGCGGAAGTTACGGAGAATAGTACGTTGGACCCGGAGGCTGGTGGGGTGGCAGGTGAGGACAAGGGGAACCCTATTCCTAGTGGGGTGGCTACTTCTCACTATACCCCTTGCCCATCCCCTGGGTTTCCCCCCTCCCTTTTCCTTCTCCCTGGGCCTCCTGTCTCATGATCCTCTCATGTCCCTTTTGCCAATCACCTGTCCAGCTCTTGGCTCCATCCCTCCCCCTCCTGTCTTCTCCTATCATTTCGGATCTCCCCCTCCCCCTGCCACTTTCAAATCTCTTACTAGCTCTTCCTTCAGTTAGTCCTGACGAAGGGTCTTGGCCTGAAATGTCGACTGTATCTCTTCCTAGAGATGCTGCCTGGCCTGCTGCATTCACCAGCAACTTCTATGTGTGTTGCTTGGGTAGGAAACTATAGTAAGGAGAACTGTATGTAACACTAAGCTAGAATTTTAATTTTAAAATTACAGCAAGCAAAGTTGGTCCTGGCATCGTCACAAAATGAAAACTTGCAAGATCTGTTGACCAAATGGAAAGATGAATTGTTGACTAACAGCCAGTTGAAAAATGTCTGCCTTTCAGAAGCATTCACCTCCCTATCCTACTTTCTGCTTGAGCTCTTCCTGACAATTCCCTTTTTTTTAATCAAAGGCTAAGGAGGGTTGAGGGCATCAGGCTCTGGAAAACAAAACTGAAATAAATCAGTTAGGAACAGCAATACCAAACTTGGAATGGGAGCCTTGGGAACTGAGAGAAATTTGATAAACTGTTGGGAATTAATGTATTAGAATCAATTACAATAAGACACAATGAACATAAATAGAAGTAGGTCATTCAGTCCGGGGCACTGCTCCGCCATTGTGATTGTTTGCCTTGATTCTGTTAATATCGAAAAATCTATTAGCAACTGAGTTTCCACAGTCCTCTTGGGTAAAGAGTTTGAAAGATTTGCCGCTCCTTGGATAAGTACATTTCTTCTGTGTTGTGATTGGCAACTCCCTTATTTTAATCGTGTGATTCCTGATTTTGAACATCTAGGCCAAACAAAGCCTCTGCACATCGATTCCGTCAAACCCTGTGGGATAATCACTTCTGGCCCTGGGTTCTGTAGGAATTAGATGAAGGCAGTGCACTGTTTTTCAGTGGTAAGCTGAAGTTACAGATTTTTAGGATGGGAAGAAATCAAAGGTTTGCTTTAAAGGAAAAGGGTTGAGATATTTGCTACTGTAAATGCAAAACCTTGGTGACCTGAAAGTCAGGCTGGATGTCCGATCAGTGCTCTACACCTACCAGACTCCTGAAGGCCAGTTTAAATGGAGATTGGTGAGTGTCAGAAAGGGTTAAATACAGTCATTTAATGGTAAATGATTAACCTGATTTTATCTGTTTAAAGTACATGGTTACATGGAAGTGATTGGCCCAGCTACTGGAAGACAAAGTGACTATTGATGCTCAGTCCACGCTCTGGGTCCTATGGTGTACTGTATAAAATCAAACCCTGACCTGAGTGACATACATACGGGAATTGGCGTTGACCTATTTAGCAGATGAAGAACAGAAATGCCTGATCCTGCAGTGGAACATTCATATTCCTTCAGTGAGACTGATTCCCCGGTGGAAAACTTGAGCATTGTGAGAAAAACACTGAAGAACAATTTCTTTGCCACAAAGGGCTGTATAGACTTAATCACTGGAGATATTTTAAAAAAAGATAAATTATTTTTTTGAAAGATTATAGAATTGAGGCTATGGTGAACTACCTCATGAAATGAGGCCTGGGGTAGATCAATTATATTAGTCATAGTCATAGTCACATTTTATTGATCCCGGGGGAAATTGGTTTTCATTACAGTTGCACCATAAATAATTAAATAGTAATATATAAATTATGCCAGTAGATTATGAAATAAGTCCAGGACCAGCCTATTGGCTCAGGGTGTCTGACCCTCCAAGGGAGGAGTTGTAAAGTTTGATGGCCACAGGCAGGAATTACATCCTATGACACTCTGTGTTGCATCTCGTTGGAATGAGTCTCTGGCTGAATGTACTCCTGTGCCCACCCAGTACATTATGTAGTGGATGAGAGACATTGTCCAAGATGGCATGCAACTTGGACAGCATCCTCTTTTCAGACACCACCGTCAGAGAGTCCAGTTCCATCCCCACAACATCACTGGCCTTACGAATGAGTTTGTTCATTCCGTTGGTGTCTGCTACCCTCAGCCTGCTGCCCCAGCACATAACATTGAATATTGAATGGTGGGGCAGACTTGTGGCCTATTCCTGCTTAATTGTTCTTGGGTAAATACTTAATCCAATCACAGAAACATCTGTAGTCCCCACGAGAAGCAAATGGAGAGGGATGCTTAGTCATCCTAGTTCTTGGCTTCAGGAAACCTCATTTCACCTCTGTTGTTGGTTTGTTCGGTGTCTCCTTATCCAAATAATTGTCAAACCCATTCTCAGAGTTTTATCTAATTCTTAAAGTGAATTGTTTCCCCATGGTTAACTGTTTGAAATCAGCCCAGTATTTATTTGCTGGATCATTTGAAATTTCAAACAATAGTTAAACATCTGCAGTTTTCCTCTCAATCTATCAGACATATTGTGAATCGGAATAAATTCATCTGATCTGCGGAGAGTAATGCTTTGTCAGCTTCATTTAGCATTCCTTTAACTGTCTTTCTATTTATCTTTCCCATCTGACCATGTGACCTGGGAGGGATTTAGAACATGGAATTATGGTAGTTTACAACAGTGAAGGAGACTAAGCAAAACACTCAAAATGCTAGAGGAATTCAGTGCGGGTAAAATAGGTGGCCAATAGGCTCTGTCCGCCAGAGGAAACAGGATCTCCCAGTGGCCATCCATTTTAATTCCACTTCACATTCCCATTCCGATATGTAAATATGTCAATCCATAGCTTCCTCTACTGTCACAATGAGACTACACTCAGGGTGGAGGAATAACACCATGTATTCCATCTGCGTAGCCTCCAACCTGATGGCATGAACATCAAGTTCTCGAACTTCTGGTAATCCCCCTCCCCGCCTTCACCATTCCCCATCCCCTTTTCCCTCTCTCACCTTATCTCCTTGCCTGCCCATCACCTCTCCCTGGTGCTCCTTCCCCATTTTCTTTCTTCCGTGGCCTTCTGTCCTCTCCTATCAGACTCCCCCTCTCCAGCCCTGTATCTCTTTCACCATTCACTTCCCAGCTCTTTACTTCACCCTTCCCGCCATCACCTATCATCTTGTGTTTCTCCCTGCCCCCCCACCTCTTAAATCTACTCATTTTTTTCTCCAGTCCTTCTGAAGGGTCTCGGCCCAAAACCTCAGCTGTACTCTTTTCCATAGATGCTGCCTGACCTGCTGAGTTCCTCCAGCATTTAGTGTGTGTTGCTTGGATTTCCAGCATCTGCAGATTTTCTCTTGTTAGTGAAGGAGATCCTTCTGTAGCAGCACTTTGCTGGAGTGATTCAAATGCCCAGATCCCACGGTAGATTTTTTTCTGATTTAATTATTTCTGCTTTTCATTCAAAGGCCAGAAGGTTTCTGTCCCGATCAGTCCTTCTAATGTAGTCCATACTCCAGTGCATAGAGGAATGTTTGCAAACCTCTCCACTTTCTTGGTGAATTGAAAATTAATGTGCCCTCTTCTGTAAATCTCTCTCTTGCTCTCCTGGTCTAAACTTTGCATTGCCACTGTTTCTTTTCACAGCTTGACCCAATACTTATAAAAGTGTCTCCATCTGTCTTCAGAGAGAATCAATATAATTCAGTTCTTTTAAAATGATGTTGAGCAGCATTTGACAAGATGCATTTAATATTCTGAGTATTAGCAGATAAAATAACATATTCTCACCTGGAGGAGTGAAAATTACTGGCTATCAGACAATAACTATCAGTGTGTTTTGTTTTCTGTTACTGTGGTGCCACACAGCAATGCCAAATAATTCTCGATCTACATTTGTATTCCACAAATGCCTTCACGTTTTGTTAAACAATCTTTGTCAACAAGTGCTTATCTGATATTTAGTTATACCTGCAAATTAGAAGTGGTGTCAATGCTCTCTCTCCCCCACAGCTTGGCACCTGAGATTACAGCTTTCTTACTCCAAAATCCTGGCCACTCTGTCATTTACAATCTGCAGAACAAATACTGATATTTGAAAGTGTTCATGGATGACTGAGTGATTAACTAAGAGCCTCAATTAACAAGGAAGTAAAATACAGTTAATGCTGCAGCCTCCCAGCTGTGGATTCAATACTGAACTTGGGTGCTGTCGCTGAGGAGCCGACTATTTCCCAGTGACCATGTGGGTTTCCTCTGTGTACACCAGTTTTGTAGAAACATAGAAAACCTACAGCACAATACAGGCCCTTCGACCCACAATGGTGTGCTGAACATGTCCGTACCTTAAAACTACCTAGCCATAGTAGTAAATAGTAAATATAGTAAATAGCCATTTACCTTAAAATTACCCATAGCCCTCTATTTTTCTAAGCTCCATGTATCCATCCAGGAGTCTCTTAAAAGACCCTATTGTTTCCACCTCCACTGCTGCCGCCAGCAGCCCATTCCATGCACTCTCCACTCTCTGTGTAAAAAAAACTTACCACTGACATCTCATCTGTACCTACTTCCAAGCACCTTAAAACTATGCCTTCTCATGCTAGCCATTTCAGCCCTGGGAAAAAGCCTCTGACTATTCACATGATCAATACCTCTCATCATCTTGTACATCTCTATCAGGTCACCTCTCATCCTCCGTCACTCCAAGGAGAAAAGGCTGAGTTCACTCAACCTATTCTCTGCGGGAGGAGAGAGAGCAGCCCTCCAGTGAAAAATGATATCGTATCCGTTAAATAGGGGCCGTGGACAATTCTCATTTGATGGAGAGGGACGTGAAAGCACAGAGGAACATCTGGAGAAATTTCTGAAATGCTCGTTCGCTGCTGTCGTTACTGCGCGGTGGGGAATCTTCTGGAGGGTAGGCCTCAAAATCCCCAGCTTTGCCTGCTGTTGGCGACCGAGATGGAGGTCGAATCTTTCGGACAGAGATGGCACTCAGTACTGATTCGGAGGCTCAAAGTTTTCAGATGACTCAGAGACGGATTGTGGTTGGGCATGGCAGGGAAAGTTTTTCTTCCTTCTCCCGTCTGTGTGAGATGTGGGACATTTGAGAGACTTTGAACTTTTACCGTGCTCGTGGACTTCTTCATCAAGTTATGGTATTGTTGCACTGTTGTAACTATATGTCATAATGATGTGGTTTTGTCAGTTTTTTCAGTCTTCGTCTGTCCTGTGTTTTGTGATATCACACCGGAAGAAATGTTGTATCATTTCTTAATGCATGCATTACTAAATGACAATAAAAGAGCACTGCGTGTCTTCATAATCTAATCTAATCATAAGGCATGCTCCTCAATCCAGGCAACATCCTTGTAAATATCCTCTACACCATTTCTATGGTTTCCACATCCTTCCTGTAGTGAGGCGACCAGAACTGAGCACAGTACTCCAAGTCGGGTCTGACCAGAGTCCTGTACAGCCTATATTTTCTCTCTCATCCCAGCAATATGCCAACAGGTTAATTAGCAACTGTTAATGTAGTCAAGTCAAGTCAAGGCAAATTTATTTATAAAGCACATTTAAAAACAACCCATAGAAACATAGAAACATAGAAAATAGGTGCAGGAGTAGGCCACTCGGCCCTTCGAGCCTGCACCGCCATTCAGTATGATCATGGCTGATCATCCAACTCAGAACCCTGTACCAACTTTCCCTCCATACCCCCGATCCCTATAGCCACAAGGGCCATATCTAACTCCCTCTTAAATATAGCCAATGAACTGGCCTCAACTGTTTCCTGTGGCAGAGAATTCCACAGATTCACCACTCTCTGTGTGAAGAAGTTTTTCCTAATCTTGGTCCTAAAAGGCTTCCCCTTTATCCTCAAACTGTGACCCCTCATTCTGGACTTCCCCAACATTGGGAACAATCTTCCTGCATCTAGCCTGTCCAATCCCTTTAGGATTTTATACATTTCAATAAGATCACCCCTCAATCTTCTAACTTCCAGAGAGTATAAGCCCAGTCGATCCAGTCTTTCATCATATGAAAGTCCTGCCATCCCAGGGATCAATCTGGTGAACCTTCTTTGTACTCCCTCTATGGCAAGAATGTCTTTCCTCAGATTAGGGGACCAAAACTGCACACAATACTCCAGGTGTGGTCTCACCAAGGCCTTATACAACTGCAGTAGTACCTCCCTGCTCCTGTACTCGAATCCTCTTGCTATGAATGCCAGCATACCATTCGCCTTTTTCACCACCTGCTGTACCTGCATGCCCACTTTCAATGACTGGTGTATAATGACACCCAGGTCTCGTTGCACCTCCCCTTTTCCTAATCAGCCACCATTCAGATAATAATCTGTTTTCCTGTTTTTGCCACCAAAGTGGATAACCTCACATTTATCCACATTAAATTGCATCTGCCATGAATTTTCCCACTCACCTAACCTATCCAAGTCACCCTGCATCCTCTTAGCATCCTCCTCACAGCTAACACTGCCGCCCAGCTTCGTGTCATCCGCAAACTTGGAGATGCTTCATTTAATTCCCTCATCTAAGTCATTAATATATATTGTAAACAACTGGGGTCCCAGCACTGAGCCTTGCAGTACCCCACTAGTCACTGCCTGCCATTCTAAAAAGGTCCCGTTTATTCCCACTCTTTGCTTCCTGTCTGCCAACCAATTCTCCACCCACACCAATACCTTACCCATGTTGACGAAAGTGCTGTACAAACCATAACAGGCAGCTAAAATCACAAATACAAGAAACACAGATATAAACAACAAGGCACACCGCTTATAGGCACAAAATAAACAACACATGAGCCTAGGCACAAGCCAAAAATCAGCCACATCAGGAAGATTCAAACGCTAGTGAATAAAGGTAAGATTTCAGCCTGGACTTAAAAGAGTCAATGGAGGGGGCAGATCTGATAGGGAGGGGTCTGGGGTAGGTTAACGGAAAATGAATCAAAGAGCAGCTGATGGGCATGTGTGAGAGCGAACGAGTTCCAGGCTCAGAGTGCAATGGGAGTAATGAGATGGGAGTTGACATGGACTCAATAGGCTGAATAGTCTTCCTGTTCTGGAACAGCTGGACGCATCAGATTTGACATTGATTGATAGTGATGACGTCATGAATGGTCACAAAACATACTTTACACCTGGTCCCTGAACTGCTCCATCCCGGCCAAAAAGACGCAACAGCGCCTTTATTTCCTGCGGAGCATCAAGAAAGCTCACCTCTTTCCCAGGATACTGACGGACTTTTACCGCTGTACCATTGAGAGCATACTCACCAACTGCATCTCAGTGTGGTATGGCAATTGTCCCGTATTGGACCGCAAAGCATTCCAGGGTGTGGTGAAAACTGCCCAGTGGATTGTTGGCACCTAATTGCCCACCATTGAGAACATCTACCATAAATGCTGCCTGGGCAGGGCGAAAAGCATTATCAGGGATGCATCTCACCCTAACCATGGACTCTTTACTCTCCTCCCATCCGGTAGGCGCTACAGGAGCCTCCGCTCTCACACCAGCAGGCAAAGGAAGCGCTTCTTCCCCAAGGCTGTGACCCTGCTGAACCTCACATCACAGTGCTAAGCAGTATTGCACCCATATTGTACTGTCTCAGTACTTGTATATTTGTGTGCTGTAGCACTTTTTTTATTCGCAGTTATTTTGTAAATAACACTATTCTTTGCATTTCTAGTCAGATGCTAACTGCATTTCATTGGCTTTGTATCTGTACTCGGCACAATGACAATAAAGTTGAATCTAATCTAATCTAATCTATCTAATATTTAGTTACTACTGCTCATTCTATGTCTCATTTGTTTCTGTATTTCAATATTAGTTTCAGCCATTTTGCAACCCGGAGAACACACACTCATTGGTTCTCAGGCTGTTCGAGATTGAAGATTGTTTAAGGTAATTTCCAGTACACCAGTGTAAGGGAGAATGAAGTAACTGTTACTCCCGATCTGATTCAGCACAAAAAAGATGACTAAGGTAAAAATCACAAGAAACGTAAATACAGAAGATAGCAGCAGAATCAGTATCAGGTTTATTATCACTTGCGTAAGCTGTGAAATGTGTTGTGTGACAGCAGGACGTTGCAATACATAATAATGAAATCTATAGATTCCAATAAGAAATCAGTATATAAACCTGATGCATGAAGGATTGCTTTGAAGGTGTCCTTGGTGCTGGGGAGGCTGGTGCCCATCATGGAGCTGGCTGAGTTGACAACTTTCTGCAGCTGTTTTTGACCTTGTGCTGTGGCCCCTCCACACCAGACAGTGATGCAACCAGTTAGAACGTACTCCACTGTACATCCGTGCAACACACACAGAATGCCAGAGAAACTCAGCAGGTCAGGCAGCATCTATGGAAAAGAGTAAACAGGTGACATTTCGAGCTGAGACCCTTCATCATAGAACATCTGTAGAAGTTTGCTAGTCTTACCTAATTTCCTCAAACTCCTCATGAAATATAGTTGCTGTCTTTGTAATTGCATCGTTAGGTTGGCACAGGATAAATCTTCAGAGATGTTGACAACCAGGATCTTGATACTGATCACTCTTTCTGCTGTTGATCCCTCGATAAGGACTGGTGTGTGTTCCCTCGATTTTCTGTTCATGAATTCTTTGGTCATACTGACATTGAGTGCAAAGATGCCATTGCAATATCACTCAACCAGTTGATCTATCTCACTATCTGAAATTTTGCTAAAGATAGCTATGATATAAACAAATTTATAGATGGCTTTTGAGCTGTGCACAGCCGCATGGTCGTGGGTGTAGAGAGAGTAGACCAGCAGACTGAGCATGTACCCTCGAGGTGCACCAGAGATAATTGTCAGCGAGGAGGAGATGTTAATTCCAGTCTGCACTGACTGTGGTCTCCCGGTGAGGAAGTCAAGGATCCAGTTGCAGAGGGAGGTACAAAGGCCCAGGTTCTGGAGCTTGTAGATTAAAACTGAGGGGTAATCAATAAACAGCAGCCTGACACAGGTATTGCTGTTATCCAGGTGATACAAGGCCAAGTAAACTCTCAGTGAGATTGCGTCTGCTGTAAACTTATTGTGGCGATAGGCAAGTTGCAGTGGGTCCAGTTCTGTGCTTAGACAGGAGTTGACTCTGGCCATTAACTCTCTAAGCACTTCATCACAGTACATGTGAGTGTCACTGGGCAATAGTCTTTGAGGCACCGCACCCAGATCTTCTTGCACACTGGTATGGTTATCGTCCTTTTGAAGCAGGTGGGAGCCACCAACTGCAGCAGTGAGAGATTGAAGATGTCCTTAAACACTCCCACCAGACTTCTGGCACAGGTTTTCAGTGCCCTACCAGGTTCATTATCAGGGCCTGGCACCTTGCAAGGGTTCACCCTCTTGAAAGATGTTCTGACCTAGAGATCACAGGGTCACCAGATGCTGCAGGGATTTGCACAGGTGTAGTTTTATTCTCCTTTACAAAGCGTGTATAAAATGAATTGAACTCAACTGGAAGTGAAGGGTCATGGCCATTCCTGATGTTAGGTTTTGCTTTGTAGCAGGTGATGCCCTGCACCCTGCACTCTCTGCCATCTGACATGCATCCAATTCCGTCTTTAGCTTCAAACAGATTTTTTTCTTCGCCCTTAAAATAGCCTTCTGCAGGCCGTTCCTGAACTTCTTGTATAATTCTGGATCACTGTTCTTGAATGCCACAGACCTGGCCCTCAGCAGAGTATGAATCTCCTAGTTCATCCATGGCTTTTGGTTTGGGGATGTCCAATATGTTCTCAAAGGCACACACTCATCCACACAGATCTTGACGCAGTCTGTGACAACTGTAGTGTATTGATTCTAATTCGAAGGTGAGACCCTGGATATCCTCCAGTTCCTCCACCTCCCTTAACCATACCTTCCTGATCCACCACTGGTGCTGTGGCCTTCAGTCTCTGCCCATTGGCTGCGAGTGGAAGTACAGCCAGGTGATTAGACTTTCCAAAGTGTGGGCATAGATGTCACGGTAATTGTTCTTGATTGTGGTATAACGGTGGTCGAGTGTGTTGGTTCCTCTGGTTCTACAGGTGATATGTTGGTGGTAGCTGTTCAGAGACTTCTTCAAACTGGCCTGGTTGAAATACCATGCAAAGATAGGGAAGGCATCAGGATGTGCTGTTTCATGACTGCTGATCATGGTGCTCAGCTCCTCCAGAGCCTGCCTGACGTTGGCCAGGGGTGGAATGTACACCACTACTAGGATGATGATGGAAGACTCCCTCAGCAGATAAAATGAATGCCACTTGATCACTTGATGCTCCAGGTCAGGTGAGCGGGTTTGTGACAGAACTGCTGCGTCTCTGCACCACAATGGGCTAATCATAAAGCATACTCCACCTCCTCTACCTTTAAAAAAATCTCAGTTGTCCGGTCTCTTTGGTGGATGGTGAAGCCCTCAGGCTGCAGAGCTGCAACCAAAATGGCAGAGATGAGACACGTTTCTGTGGAGCAGAGTACACAGCAATCCCTGATGTCCCTCTGGGACAGCAATCTTGCTCTGAGGTCTCCAGTTTTATTTTTCAGAGATTGGATATTTGCCAGCAGTCAGGATAGTCAGAGAGTTTAATTGCACGGATTGATTATATGTCCATAAAGTGACGTTAGGCACAGGAGAGTCTGTACATAAGGTGACTCTGAAAGGAAATGATAATGTAGTGTTGTTCGGTGGGGGGGGGTGTTGTGGTGTGGGTTAGTAAGTGGAGGTGTTGATCAGCCTTACTGCTTGGAGAAAGTAACTGTTTTTGAGTCTGGTGATCATGGCATGGATGCTACATAGCCTCCTCCCTGATGGGAGTGGGACAACCAGTCCATGAGTAGGGTGGGTGGGACCCTTCAGGATCAGAATCAGGTTTAATTTCATTGGCATGTGTTGTGAAATTTATTCTTTTGTAGCAGCAGAATGATTCAATACATAATAAAAAAAAATCCCTATAAATTGCAAAAGGAAACATACTGTACATGTGGTGGATTCTGGTTAATTGGGTCATCAATTAATCGAGGCAGCTACTTACTTAGGACAACACTTAAAAGAACAAAATCTAATCAAGAAGATAGCTGGGGTCCCCTTCCTTTATTTGAGGCACCATGACACTTAATTGGGGCAGGAGACTGTTGCTAGTTTCTAACTAATGTTAATTACATACGCTCGTATGGCCATTAGACACAACACCGTGCTTCGAGCAAACAATTTTTAAATAGCGTAAATTGCGTGTTTATGTTCTAAAAACTGCGATTTTTGTCACTGATAATTGGCAAGAGATAAGTAGTAAGACAATTCAGAACTGCTTTGCTCACTGTGGTTTCAAGCATTCAGGCTTGGAGATGCTAGAAATGGCCAGGAGTGAAAGTGAAATGATTTCACTACTTCAACAAATTAGAAACTATAAAGAATTTGAAGGTATTGTCAATCATCTTGAATGTCACAGTGAAATTGAAGATTTGGAGGATGGATTTGTCAACAATGTTGTATGAAGGCAGTCCATCATCTGCACTAGATATTAGCACTGATTTTGTTTGTTTATAGTCAAAAGAACGCAATGTAGATGAATTCCTCTGTTGATAAGTATTCTAATTTGTTCTATATTTCATTTAAATACATAATTTGTTACTCAGTCTGTATTTTTTATACCTTTTTAACTACTTCCATGAAACTTCAGCTAATTGGGGCAGCTGCTTAATTGGGTCAAAAGGTATGGGTCCCAGCATGTGACAATTAGTCAGAATTGACTGATGTTGGCCAGGGGTGGAATGTACACTGCACTGCTACCAGGATGATACTGAACTACTCTTTCAGTAGTTAAAACAGATGACACATGATCACTACATGTAGTAGGTTGGCTAAGAAGGACTGAGGCAGAACCACCATATCATGAAACACACTCCGCTTCCTCCATCTTTGAAAGATTCTGCTGTTCTACTTTTGTGATGGAGAGTGAAGCCCTTGAACTGCAGTGCTGTGCCTCAAAAGGTGGCTGTCATGTATTTAATAATTCAGTAATATTGTAAATATATTGTTTGATTAAGCATTCTTTGTTGTTCATATAATTAATTATGGGTTATATGTAAAAGTATGTGAATGGCATACGTCATTATACCACCACATCAATTAAAGTACAAATGAACCTAGAGTACACATGTTATTTCCAGCTCTTTGTTCTTCTTCATTTGAAGACAAGCCCAAGACAACTCCCTACCTTGAAGTGCAGTGAGACATTCAAATTTTAAAGAAGAAGTGCAGCAGGAAGGGACAGAGATAGTCAAGTTAAAAAGAAGACAGTAAAGGGATGAAATTCAGAAGTTCATAATCTGAGTACTGGTGATAAATCATAAACAAAAAAACAAAAAAACAGAAATGGCTAGGTACTTTGGAAAGATAGATGCATTCTATTGCACAAAAGATACTGGTTAATGTATACTGAGCGAATTGAGCAGCATTTTGCAGCAAATGAACTAACCAATGAGAAACAAGTGGCAGTTTTGCAGAGTGCTGTTGGTGGAAGAGCAAACAGTTTGCTTAGAAATTTGACTGCTCCAACCAAACCAGCTGTAAAGAGCTTTGCTTATAATGTGAAAGTAATGCAGGAACATTTAGAACTTAAACTGTTGCCAATTGCAGAATGCATTAGGTTTCATAAGCAGACTCAAATGGAAGGGGAGTCGATTTCAGTTTTCATGGCTGAATTGAAGATTGTCGATCATTGTCAGCTCAGTGATGGGCATAATGATGCATTGAGAGATTGTTTAGTTTGTGGATTCTTATAAGAAAGCATTCAAAAACCACTCCTAATGGCAGCACAACTCACATTTAAAAGACAGTTGAAATCGTTGTTTCAATGGAAACCACACTCAGGGAGGCAATTGAGCTGCAGTCAGAAATGACAGTAAGTATGAACAAAATTACAACATCTAAACAGAAACTGGTCTGGCCAAGCAAATTAAGTGACTGTTGAGGCAGGAGCTGACATACACCAGACCAATGCAGGTTTAAAGGTGAAACGTGCAGAGAATGCATCCAAGTAGAACACATACAAAGAGCATGTCGGGCAAACAAAATTAAACGGATCATGGAATCCTCATGGGCCATGATGCGGCCACTCTTAGGATGGAGGAGCAACACCTTATATTTTGTCTGGGTAGATTCCAACCTAAGATATAGGAGCAGAATTAGGCCAGCAGGCTCATCAAGTCTGCTCCAGCATTTCATCATGGATGATCCATTTTTTCCTCTCAGCACCAATCTCCAGCCATCTTCCCCTATCACTTCATGCCCTGACCAATCAAGAATCTATCAACCTCTGCCTTAAATATACATTAAGATTTGGCCTCCACTGCTGCCTGTGGCAAAGACTTTCACAGATTCATCTGCCTTTCCTACGATACTTCTTGCATTGCAATATAGGCAGCTCAGGACACTAGTCGTAACACGCTCAACCTTTTGATTCCTAACTTTGTCTGAAGTCTTACTAACATCGGCCTTCACAACCTCTCCGCTAGCTATTCTGGCACTCTCATTTCCATCTCCCTGCCACCCACTGTGCAGCATTAACAAACCTTCCCATTAGGATACTAGTCCCCCTCCAGTTCAGGTGCAAACTGTCCCTTCTGTACAGCTGTGTTTGCCCATGCCTTCCTTTAGTTTGCTCTTACTAATCAATCCCAAACATTGACTGGTCACTGGTTAACGCTCTTTCTCACTGCAGTGACCTGCTGCTGCCTTTTACACTTGGCCAGTGGACCTGACTGAAGTCCCCTCCCCTCAAAACTTCTGCCGTCTGGAGCGGCCGCTGGTCAAAGCTCTTATTTCTCCTTCTGGTATAAAAAATCCCCTCCCCCTCCTCTCTTCTACTCCCCACTCTGGCCTCTTACCTCTCCTCACCTCCCTCGGTTCCTCTCCTCCTTCCCTTTCTCCTAAAGTCCCCTGTCTTCTCCTGTCAGATTCCTTCTTCTCCAACCCTTGACCTTTCCCATGTGCCTAGCTTCACCTCTCACATTCTAGCTATCCTCCTTCCCCTCCCCCACCTTCTAATGCTGCGTCTTCCTCCTTCCTTTCCAGTCCTGAAGAAGACTCTCAGCCTGAAATGTCAGCTGTTTACCCTTTTCTATAGATGCTGCCTGGCCTGCTGAGTTCCTCCGGAATTTTGTGTCTGTTACTTTGGATTTCCAGCATCTGCAGAATCTCTCATGCTAATTAATTTTTGTTCTTCCTCATTTCTGTTCTAAAGGGACGTCCTTGTATTCTGAGGCTGTGCCTCTGGTCCGAGACACCCCCCCTCCCCATGTTTACTCTATCTAAGCCTTTCAGTGTTCGATAGGTTACAACGAGATCGCCTGTCATTCTTCTAAGCTCCAGTGAGTGCAGGCCCAGAGCCAACAAACGCTCCTGAGACGTTAACCCTTTCATTCCTGGGATCATTCTTGCGAACCGCTGGACCCTCTCCAATGACAGCACATCCTCTCTCTGATAAGAGCTCAAAGCTGATCAAAAATATAACACAAAATATAAGATCGTGCCAATAAACTATCATCTTCTGTTCTCAGCAATACTATGCATCCAAACAGTTACACTGCGGGCTTACGGCGCTGTCTCCATGCAACGTTAACGCTTCAATCATACGAGATACGTGGGTGAAAACAGCCTTTTTTCTCAGTTTCAAACAAACATATAATTCAAAGACTTATACAAAACTTCCGGGAAAAATGTCTAACAAGGTTTTTCTGAGAATATGAATGTGCCAATTCCGCTTAAAATTCTGATTATTTTCTGTATTTCTTTCCCTAGCTGAAAAGGGAAGACAAATGAAACACGAACGCTGTCACGTTCGTGCATCGGTCACTTTTTGGTGAATGAGTACAACGTGTAACGGCCCCCTTCCCCGGCATCCCGCAGGCATGAGCCATCAATCGCATGCTGAAGATTGAACGCGAGCACACAAGTCAATCATCGGGGACACCAGTCACCCCAACCATAAACTGTCTCAGCTGCTTCCATCTGGCAAACGCTACCGCAGCATTAAAGCCAGCACCAACAGGCTACGAGACAGCTTCTTTCTACAAGCCATAAGAATTTCAAATTCACACGTCTGTACATTGCGAATGAGTCGTAATGTAAAGAATTTTACTCCCTCACATAGTGGGACGGATATAAGATTTAAATGAATTCAAATTCAAATTTAAATATCAATTTCAAATTCAATTGCAGATTCAGTGCTCAATACTATGAAAGAATGCCTTGCACTTAGATTCTCAGCATTTTCAACTAAATACATTCACGTTTTTCAAGTAATATCCCTTTTCTTTCTCAACATGAAATGATATTCACATTAAATAAATAATTTTATTCCTTTAAAAAAATTGAATAATTACTTGTAACTAAATCGAACAGATTTCAACCTTGTCACACAGTCCCTCTCAAAAGTAGATGTTGTTCCAACATCTCCAAGTGTTAGACTTGCAATCACTACTTTCCTTGTATGAAACATTCATTTGGTTTCGAGCAGGCAAATAGTAGTTGATGTAGGAACTGAGGCCCAGGCAGCCATGAAGTCATTATTGTTACACAATTATAAGTAGGGTGGCTATTTCCAAATTTCCAAAAAGGAGGACATTGCATATGTGGTCACAGGTTAGCATGTATATACAAACAACAGGAATTCTGCAGATGCTGGAAATCAGGCAACACTCATCAAAGTTGCTGGTGAACGCAGCAGGCCAGGCAGCATCTGTAGGAAGAGGTACAGTCGACGTTTCAGGCCGAGACCCTTCGTCAGGACTAACTGAAGGAAGAGTTAGTCTCGGCCCGAAACGTCGACTGTACTTCTTCCTAGAGTTGCTGCCTGGCCTGCTGCGTTCACCAGCAACTTTGATGTGTGTTGCTTGAATTTCCAGCATCTGCAGATTTCCTCGTGTTTGCGTTTTTAAAAGTCTGCTTCACAATTCTTAGACACATCAGGGGTAAACTGGCGAAGCTTGGTGTTCACTGCAAAGCCGAAAAAATAGTCCTTTACTCTTCTCTCAAGTTTGCTTTTCAGTTCAGCCATTAGCTTAAATACTGAAATTATGCTGAATGACTTGGCTTCTAGTGCTTCAATAGTGTCTGAGAACAATTTAAGAGTGTGACTGAGGAAGAAGAAATAGATCTCTGACGATCCACAGGCATTTCCTTCATCTCCAAAGCACTTCCACAGTACCTTGGGGCACTCCTCCTCACCTAGACTCTGAAAATAACTTTTTAGGACTTCCCAGCACTTAAGTGTTCTGTCAATAGATGGCAAAAGAGAGAGCCGTCTAGTCACAACATGCCGTAACAGATTACAATTATCAACATCCACGAATTCACAGAATTCCTTTAACTGTGCTGTTCTCTTAGCTGAGATGCTGAAATGGTTGTACACTTTGAGTACAATATTTTCAACATCAATTTCCAGTTTTTCTGCAGCAAATCGTGTCGTATTGTACAAAATATGGGCCAGACAATTTGCAGCAATAATGTTCTCTGGAGCCATTTTCAGTTTTTGATAAGCACTGTTGTGTTTTCCATAGTTTACACTTGCATTGTCAGCTGTGTATGCAGACACTTTATTCAGATCCAGACCTGACGTTTCTAGTTTAACCAGTAGCTGATTTGTTATGTCCTCTGATGATTCATTGTTATCGCTGTAAAAGACAAGTAACACATTTTGCCCTCGCTTCTCAAAATGAAAGTATCTCAGATGTATTGGGAAACACTTTGTTGCACCTTTGTTTGAAGCATCAGTTGCTACTGAAAAAGGCAAGCCATGTTCTTTGATATACTCCACATGCTTATGTACAGAATATGGTGCTAGAATATTTTCACACAGAGCTTTTGCTTTAGTTTCCCCACATGTTACACTTTTCACTATCGATGAGTCGCTGTATATTTCTTTGTCAACTTTTACTCCACAATCAACACTTCTGTATGACTGATGATGCTTCACAGCATGATACACCTTACACAGTTCTGCAGCCAAGACTTTGTCATCTTGAGTTGATCGAGCTGGGGAGAAAAATGATAGCAATGTTGCCGTACCAGCAGTACGAGTGTTAACTTCGTGTTTATCTGAGGTAGCGTGTCATTCAACTGCACTGTCTCCCTTACTGCCAACCTCCACATCACAACGGCATAGTGTACAAAAAACATGAAAGTTACCTTTTATGCTTTTAGCAATAAATCCAAATTCTTTGGCCCATTCATGGTTAAATATAATCTTTCTTTTCGGCATTTCTTTAGGGGCTTGAAACAAGAACAAAGAAGTCAACCACTCTCCACCGCGGCGGTGGCCTTGGGCAGACTGACCCTCTCGGACGTGCGGTTGTTACAGCTTTCAGTTCCCACTGTTTTAAGTATATTTGAGGTAATTTATAAAAGTTTTTTAGTCAGACCCAAAAAAGGAGGACAAATTAACATCTGGCTTGAGGTGGCGCCGGACGGAGGACAGAGTGTTCAAAAGCCTCTCTAATTATAAGACAAGGCCTGATGCTGATGTGGTCCAATCTACAGTCTGTATGTTGTGACATGTGGGGATCCCAACCCTATCATAGGTAAAGTGTTTTGGTGGTTGTCATTCTCTCTGAGGAACCTTTGAGCTCCCTTGTCTTTGCCCCATCTGGTTGTCTGGCTTATCATTCGCAGGAGTAAATACAGGAACGGGAATCAGTTCACAGGCATAAAATCACATGGGTCACTTGGTTCGAATGGAGATACAGGGACTGGTTACGATTCACAGTCGGTAAGTCATCTAGGTTACTTGGTACAGATGAAGATTCAGGGAGTCGTTATGATTCACAGTCGGTAAGTCATCCAGGTTACTTGGAGGATACAGGGACAGTTACTGTTTCACTTGCAGGTAAACTCAACAACTGTTCCTTCTCAAGCACTTGTCACTGGAATTATTGTGAATCCTCAGCCCTCATTTGCTGCTTAGCAGGTTGTATTGGCTAAATTTCAAGTCAAGTCAAGTCGCTTTTTATTGTCGTTTTGACCATAAACTGTTGGTCCAGTACACAGTAAAAAAGAAACAACCTTCCTCCAGGACCATGGTGCTACATGAAACAACACAAACACAAGACTAAGTGAGACACCACAAGGCTACACTAGACTATGTAAGACAACGCAAAAACTACACTAGACTACAGACCTACACAGGACTTACATAAAGTGCACAAAACAGTGCAGGGCAGTACAATAAATAATAAACAAGACAATAGGCACAGTAGAGAACAAATTGCAATATAATAATAAATGATGTAGTTGTCAGTCTAGACTCTGGGTATTGAGGAGTCTGATGGCTTGGGGGAAGAAACTGTTGCACAGTCTGGTCATGAGAGCCCAAATGCTTTGGTACCTTTTGCCAGATGACAGGAGGGAGAAGAGTTTGTATGAGGGGTGTGTGGGATCCTTCACAATGCTGTTTGCTTTACAGATGCAGCGTGTGGTGTAAATGTCTGTAATGGTGGGAAGAGAGACCCCAATGATCTTCTCAGCTGACCTCACTATCCGCTGCAGGATCTTGAGATCTGAGATGGTGCAATTTCTGAACCAGGTAGTGATGCAGCTGCTCAGGATGATCTCAATACAATCTCTGTAGAATGTGGTGAGGATGGGGGGTGGGAGATGAACTTTTCTCAGCCTTCGCAGAAAGTAGAGACGCTGCTGGGCTTTCTTGGCTATGGAGTTGGTGTTGAGGGACCAGGTGAGATTCTCCGCCAGGTGAACACCAAGAAATTTGGTGCTCTTAGCGATCTCAATGGAGGAGTCGTCAATGTTCAGCAGAGAGTGGTCGCTCCGTGTCCTTCTGAAGTCAACAACCATCTCTTTTGGTTTGCAGTCCTTGCTACTGTGAGGTTGGAGACATTCGATTTGGTAGTAATATTCATCCTCACTGTCACTGGCTGGTTCACTCTCTTCCCTCTTTTCCGCTGGGTGAATGCTGGTGCTCTGTTTTGGCAGACGTCCTTGCTTTGTTGCATTATCTATTTGTGGCTCAGCATCCAAAGGCAGATGTTCACATGACATGAGAAGATTGTGATGTGATACTCTGGATCTTCCCTTTCCTTGTTGAGGTTTTACTTCATAGATCGGCACATCCTTCCCAACTTTTAGAATGGAGAGAATCAGGTTACTTGCGACCTTGTACAGTTGTAAGCAGAGTTGTATTCAATGACTCTTTCCAAGTTCCTTTTCCACTTTCTGTTAGTGTTTGCAACATTTGCAGAGGGGTCCGGTTGAATCTCCCTACCTGTCCATTTCCTTAGGGGATACAGTGTAGTTCCTGTCCGTTTCCCCGGGGGGGAGGGGGGCGGAATACGTTGTATCTCTTGTCAATTTCCCTGGGGGTGGTACAGTGTAGTTTTTGTCCATTTCCCTGAGGGTGGTATGGTATAGTTCTTGTCCATTTCCTGGGGGGGGGGGTGTGGTGGTTTGGCGTATTTTTTGTCTATTTCTCTGGGGTGGTATCGTGAATAAAGCGGATGAGCTTAGAGCGTGAGTCAGTATTTGGAGCTATGATGTTGTGGCCATTACAGATACTTGGATGGCTCAGGGGCAGGAATGGTTACTTCTAGTTCCGGGCTTTAGATGTTTCAGAAAGGATAGGGAGGGAGACAAAAGAGGTGGCGTGTGGTGCTGTTGATCAGAGATAGTGTCACAGCTGCAGAAAAGGAGAAAGACATGGAGGGATTATCCACAGAGTCTCTGGGGGTGGAAGTTAGGAACAGAAAGGGGTCAATAACTCTACTGGGTGTTTTTCATAGACCACCCAATAGTAACAGAGATATCGAGGAGCAGATAGGGAGACAGATTCTGGAAAGGAGTAACAATAACAGGGTTGTTGTGGTGGGAGATCTTAATTTCCCAAATATCGATTGGAATCTCCCTAGAGCGAGGGGTTTAGGTGGGGTGGAGTTTGTTAGGTGAGTTCAGGAAGGTTTCTTGACACAATATGTAGATAAGCCTACAAGAGGAGAGGCTGTACTTGGTCTGGTATTGGGAAATGAATCTGGTCAGGTATCAGGTCTCTCAGTGGGAGAGCATTTCGGAGATAGTGATCACAGTTCTATCTCCTTTACCATAACATTGGAGATGGATGGGAACAGACAAGTTAGGGAAACGATTAATTGGAGTAAGGGGAACTATGAGGTATCAGGCAGGAACTTGGAAGCATGAATTGGAAACAGATGTTCTCAGGGAAACGTACAGAAGAAATGTGGCAAATGTTCAGGGGATATTTGCGTGGGGTTCCGAGTAGGTACGTTCCAATGAGATATGGACAGGATGATAGGGTACAAGTTCTGTGGTACACAACGGCTGTTGTAAATCTAGTCAAGAAGAAAAGAAGAGCTTATGAAAGGTTCAAAAAACTAGGTAATGATATGAATCCAGAAGATTATAGGGCTAGCAGGAAGAAGCTTAAGAATGAAATTAGGAGAGCCAGAAGAGGCCATGAGAAGGCCTTGGCGGGCAGGATTAAGGAAAACCCCAAGGCATCCTACAAGTATGTGAAGAGCAAGAGGATAAGGCATAAGAGAATAAGACCAATCAAGTGTGACAATGGAAAAGTGTGTATGGAACTGGAGGAAATAGTGAAGGTACTTAATTAACAATTTGCTTCAGTATTCTCTGCGGAAAAGGATCTTGGCGATTATAGGGATGACTTGTAGTGGACTGAAAAGCTTGAGAATGTAGATACTAAGAAAGAGGATGTGCTGGAAAGCATCAAGTTGGATAAGTCACTGGGACCAGATGAGATGTACCCCAGGCTACTGTGGGAGGCGAGGGAGGAGATTGCTGAGCCTCTAGCGATGATCTTTGCATCATCAATGGGGACAGGAGAGGTTCCGGAGGATTGGAGGGTTGCGGATGTTGTTCCCATATTCAAGAAAGGGAGTAGGGATAGCCCAGGAAATTATAGTCCAGCGAGTCTTAATTCAGTGGTTGGTAATTTGATGGAGAAAATCCTGAGAGGTAGGATTTATGAACATTTAGAAAGGCATAATATAATTTGGAAAAGTCAGCATGGCTTTGTTAAAGGCAGGTCGTGCCTTACGAGCCTAATTGAATTTTTTGAGGATGTGACTAAGCATATTGATGAAGGTAGAGCAGTAGATGTAGTGTATATGGATTTTAGCAAGGCATATGATAAGGTACCCCATGCAAGGCTTATTGAGAAGTTAAGAAGGCATGGGATCCAAGGGGACATTGCTTTGTGGAGCCAGAACTGGCTTGCCCAGAGAAGGCAAAGAGTGGTTGTAGACAGATCATATTCTGCATGGAGGCTGGTGACCATGATTTTTATAAATGACCTGGATGAGGAAGTGGAGGGATGGGTTAGTAAATTTGCTGATGACACAAAGGTTGGGGGTATTGTGGATAGTGTGGAGGGCTGTCAGAGGTTACAGCGGGACATTGATAGGATGCAAAACTGGGCTGAGAAGTGGCAGATGGAGTTCAACCCAGATAAGTGTGAGGTGGTTCATTTTGGTAGTTCAAATAAATATGATGGCAGAATATAGCATTAATGGTAAGACTCTGGGCAGTGTGGAGGATCAGAGGGATCTTGGGGTCTGAGTCCATAGGATGCTCAAAGCAGCTGCGCAGGTTGACTCTGTGGTTAAGAAGGCATATGGTGTGTTGGCCTTCATTAATCGTGGAATTGAATTTAGGAGCCAAAAGTAATGTTGCAGCTATAAAGGACCCTGGTCAGACCCCACTTGGAGTACTGTGCTCAGTTCTGGTCACCTCACTACAGGAAGGATGTGGAAACCATAGAAAGGGTGCAGAGGAGATTTACAAGGATGTTGCCTGGATTGGGGAGCATGCCTTATGAGAATAGGTTGAGTGAACTTGGCCTTTTCTCCTTGGAGTGATGGAGGATGAGAGATGACCTGATGGAATTTTGTACTTTATACTTTATTGTTGCCAAACAATTGGTACTAGAACGTACAATCATCACAGTGATATTTGATTCTGCGCTTCCCACTCCCTGGATTACAAATATAAAATATTTAAAATATTAAAAACAGTTAAAATTAGTAAATAATTAAAATGTTAAATTATAAATCATAAATAGAAAATAGAAAAATGGAAAGTAAGGTAGTGCAAAAAAACCAAGAGGCAGGTCCGGGTATTTGGAGGGTACGGCCCAGATCCTAGTCAGGATCCGTTCAGCAGTCTTATCACAGTTGGAAAGAAGCTGTTCCCAAATCTGGCCGTGCGAGTCTTCAAGCTCCTGAGCCTTCTCCTGGAGGGAAGAGGGATGAAAAGTGTGTTGGCTGGGTGGGCTGTGTCCTTGATTATCCCGGCAGCACTGCTCCGACAGTGTGCGGTGTAAAGTGAGGCCACGGAGGTGTATAAGATGATGAGAGGCATTGATCGTGTGGATAGTCAGAGGCTTTTTCCCAGGGCTGAAATGGTTGCCACAAGAGGACACAGGTTTAAGGTGCTGGGGAGTAGGTACAGAGGAGATGTCAGGGGTAAGTTTTTTACTCAGAGAGTGGTGAGTGTGTGGAATGGGCTGGCAGCAACAGTGGTGGAGGCGGATATGATAGGGTCTTATAACAGACTTTTGGATAGGTACATGAAGCTTAGAAAAACAGAGGGCTGTGGGTAAGCCTAGTAATTTCTAAGGTAGGGACGTGTTTGGCACAACTTTGTGGGCCGAAGGGCCTGTATTGTGCTGTAGGTTTTCTATGTTTCTATAAATGCCTCACACCATTTTATTTGTGAAAACATACTCGTGTACAAATGATAAAATTTTTAGTAACTGTGCTATTTAGAGTTTCTAGGCTAAAGTCTTTCAATATCTGCTAGAGGTTTCTAAGATTATGAGAGGCATAGATAGAATAGGTAGGAAGTTTCTTTTTCCTTGGGGAGAAATGTCTGGTACTAGAGGGCATGCATGGTAGGTGAGAGGGGGTAGGTTCAAGCGGGATGGGAGGGGTATGCATTTTACTCAGAGAGTGGTACATGTCTGGAATGCACTGCCTGATATGGTGGTAGAGGCAAATACATTAGAAGATTTTAAGAGACATCTAGACAGGATATGAGGAAGATGGAGGGATATGGACATGGCATAACACTCACAACACGCTGGAGGAACTCAGCAGGTCAGGCAGCATCCGTGGAAAAGATCGGTCGACGTTTCGGGCCGGAACTCTTCGTCAGGACTGTACGGGGAAGGGGCAGAGGCCCTATAAAGAAGGTCGGGGGAGGGTGGGAAGGAGAAGGCTGGTAGGTTCCAGGTGAAAAACCAGTAAGGGGAAAGATAAAGGGGTGGAGGAGGGGAAGCAGGGAGGTGATAAGCAGGAAAGGTGAAGAAAGAATAGGGGGAAAACACAATGGGTAGTAGAAGGAGGTGGAACCATGAGAGAGGTGATAGGCAGCTGGGGGAGGGGGCAGAGTGACATAGGGATAGGGGAAGGGAGGGGGAGGGAATTATTTTTTTATTTTATTTTTATTTTGTTTTTATTTTGTGTTTACTCCTCCAGCGTGTTGTGAATGTTGCTTTGACCCCAGCATCTGCAGATTATTTTGTGTTTATGGACATGGTGTAGGTAGGAGGGATTAGTTTTTCGGGGCTTTTGATTTATTTTTTAGCTGGTTTGGCACAACATTGTGAGCTGAAGGGCCTGTTCCTGTGATGTACTGTCATCTGTTCTAATATTTTGTAGTTTGCATTTATTCTGTCCATGAAGGAAATACTATTCAAACAAAAATTATTTAATTTTTTTGTTACTGACGTGATCACAATGCAGCAATGTGAATCATAAAATATGGAAATAGATTCACTAGACTTGTCTGCAGTAACAGGACAGTAAACTGGCTGTGTTTGACTTGAGTTAATGTGAATGACATGACAGCCTCAGTAAGAAGACAAAAGGAGATCAGTGAATTTTGAGTGAAGCTCTGAGGAAGGAATGCAAATGAACTGGAATGTTCTGGGATAATCTGGATGAAAATTGGATAGCAGAAGATAGATTTTGTATTATTTTTAAAGAAAGCAAATAGATAGTGAAAGCCATCTTGACAGCTATGTTTAATAATGAACAGAAAATACTGAGCACATCTACACGGAGCAGTGTCGCAGGAAAGCTGCATCCATCATCAGGGATCCCCACCACACAGATCATGCTCTCTTCTCACTGCTGCCATCAGGAAGAAGACACAGGAGCCTCAGGACTCACACAAGGTGAGAGGTGAAACCGAGGTGCGGGGAGGGGTGAAGTGAAGAGCTGGGAAGTTGGCTGGTGAAAGAGATACAGGGCTGGAGAAGGGGGAGTCCGATAGGAGAGGACAGAAGGCCATGGAAGAAAGAAAAGGGGGAGGAGCACCAGAGGGAGGAGATGGGCAGGTAAGGAGATAAGGTGAGAGAAGGAAAAGGGGGTGGGGAATGGTGGGGGGGGGGTGCACTATCGGAAGTTCAAGAAATCGATATTCACGCCATCAGGTTGGAGGCTGTCCTGACGAAATATAAAGTGTTGTTCCTCCAATCTGAATGTGTGGCCTCATCGTAACAGTAGAGGAAGGCATGGATGGACATGTTGGAACAGGAACGGGAAATGGAAATAAAATGGGTGGCCACTGGGAGATCCCACTTTTTCTAGTGCTTGGTGAAGCGGTCTCCCAATCTACGTCGGGTTTCACCAAAATACAGGAGGCCACACTGTGAGCACTGGACACAGTAGATGACCCCCCCAACAGATTCACAGGTGAAATGTCACCTCACCCAGAAGAACTATCTGGGGCCCCTGAAAGGGAGATTGGGAGCCCTCCCCCCCCCCACCCCCATCTTCTTACTCTGACTCATCTTTTTTTTCCGGTTCTGATGAAGGGTCTCGGCCCGAAATGTCGACTGTACTCCTTTCTGTAGATGCTGCCTGGCCTGCTGCGTTCCTCCAGCATTTTCTGTGTGTTGCTTGGATTTCCAGCATCTGCAGATTTTCTTGTTTGCAACTTCATTCAACGTCACTTGCTCCTTCACAGAAACGTTCCCACAATCTACGGACTCACTTTCAAGGATTCTTCATCTCATATTCTCGATATTTGTTGCTTATTTATTAATTATTATTATTTCTTTCATTTATACTTACAGTTTTCTGTCTTTTGCACACCGGCTGAATGCCCAATTGGTGAGGTCTTTGATTGATTGTTATGGTTATTATTCTATTATGGATTTATTGAGTGTGCCCACAGGAAGATGAACCTCAGGGTTGTAGATCATGACATATACATACTTTGATAATACATTTACTTTGACTTTGAATCTGTCTGATTGAGAGCAAAGGAGTAATACATCACTTGATAAACATAACAGGCAAGTTACGTTTACATTAATTGCACAGACGGATGCACGTACATAATGTTACATTAGTGAGGTTTAATAATCCATTCAAATTGAAATCCTTTTACCTGGTCTGTTAAAATAAGCAAACACACTCATGGCACTTGAAGTACTGTATATGAGAATTTATTCATATTGATTTCATGGGCTTTATTTTTGTACTAACTGTAGAATGGAATCATGCACCTCATACTGATACTGACCCAAATGCAGAAATTACAAAACAGGAAGACGATAAAACATCAGGAATCAATAGGCAGTTCTGCTTTTCAAATACCTGCTAGTTCCCACTGAAAAGTCAGTCTGTACTTTAATAGCCACATGTCCGAATAACCTGTTGTATACCGTGCATACATTTCTAACATTCCCCTGCGTTCTTCATGGCATCATTCTGACCTTCTGCTGCAAGCTGACTGATTTACGAATCACGGGACATCGGTGTGTAAATATTAAGCTTCCTCAATTTTCCATAACGTTAAATTTCCATGTGTTATATACCTCAGTTAAAGTTTTACTACAAAATAACTGATTTTTCAAGCCTTTCTTTAGAAGTTCTTTAAGACAACACAAAATAATATACCCAGCTATAAGAGACATTATTTAGACTGGTTATTTAGTGTAGCATTGAAGGAGATGATGCCTTTCAGTTGGGATGCTAAACTTCTGCCTCGAGTGAACACTGACACTTTGTGAAAGAGTGGAGGTGTTCGTTCCAGTTCCCTGGCTATTAGTTATCCCTCAACCTATACTTAAGAAGAAGCAACTAGGTCATTTTCTTATTACTGTGTGTGGAAGGTTTCTGAATGCAAATTGTCTGACACTTTTCCCAAATTACAATAGTCATTATACTTAAGAATGCCTTCAGTGACTTAAAAGTAGTTCAGGATATCTTGAGGTAAATTAGCACCATAAGATGATATAAGTTATTTCCCATTTTGGACATAATAACATTACAATTATTATCATTTAAGTTTTTAACAACTTAAACTAAAATCAGTGTCTGAAAATCTCTGAACAGATATAGTCAATACTTGACAATTAACTTTCAGTTACATTGTCTTAATTCAAGGCTGTGGAATGTGCCTCGGGCTCAGTTCTGTACTCACATTTCTTTAGCTTCTCTGTCTCCTTCATCATATTTCAGCAAGCAGATGTTACCCATTATTCATGGAAGATGAAACAGAGAAGCTGGAAAATTATCTATCTGTCTGATTAACACTTGTTATAGGAAAGCCATTGGAATTTATAATTAAGTATTGATTAGATATGCACAAATCTGGGTACTCCACCTTAGTAAAAATATATTGGTTTTAGAAGGAACGTGCTGCAGATTCATCACAGTGTTGGATCTAATACAAGGTCGAATTGTATTTCTCAAGTGAACGGACAGCAAAGTAAAGAGATAATTGATTGGAGTGTGACAAGAATACACATAGATTAAGATGTAGCTGTCCTGTGCTGGCACCAGTGGGATCAGCAGTTGGTCTGCCACCTGTCTTCAGGAGAAAGAGAGATAAGGAAAACAATGGAGCAGCACTTGGAGATGTGTAATGAAGGGACGGGAGAGAGAGTAACAGAAGGAGGGAGCTGTCAAGAGCGGCTCCCCCTTTGAACCCTGAACTGTTTGAAGTGATGGACAGGCGATACCCCAGCAGGGGGATAAAAAGGGACAGGTTCGCTAAGGCGACACACACGACACCCCGAGGTAATGAGACTCTGGAAGCGGTGCGTCTCTCACAAGTCGGTGGGAAGTTTTTGGATGGCTGATCGCGGGATCAAGCCATAGACGCTCAGGGTGGAAAGGCACGATCGGCGGGAACCTGGTGTATGTCCGCCCTTGCCTGGGTGCCGGGTTCACCGCAGAGAAACGATCGTGTCTGGAAACGGAGGGGTCACGGTCGGTGACCTCAGATGACATCACAAAGAACTCGCCCGAAAGCTGACTGCGGAGGTCTGTGTGGAAGCCTTGAATATTCATTCGTTTTGCTCTCTCTCTCTCCTTCCCCCACTGTCCATCTCTCACGGTAGCGATTACTGCGAACTGAACTGAACTAAATTGAACTGAACTTTGCGTCACTTTGAAACTGGTCATTTACCCCTAGACAACGATAGAGCTCTGAATGGTGGCCGATTAGGAAAAGGGGAGGTGCAACGAGACCTGGGTGTCATTATACACCAGTCATTGAAAGTGGGCATGCAAGTACAGCAGGCGGTGAAAAAGGCAAATGGTATGCTGGCATTTATAGCTCAAAAGCCATCTATAAATTTGTTTATATCATAGCTATCTTTAGCAAAATTTCAGATAGTGAGATAGATCAACTGGTTGAGTGATGTTGCAATGACATTTTTGCACTCAATGTCAGTATGACCAAAGAATTCATGAACAGAAAATCGAGGGAACACACACCAGTCCTTATCGAGGGATCAGCAGCAGAAAGAGTGATCAGTATCAAGATCCTGGTTGTCAACAGCTCTGAAGATTTATCCTGTGCCAACCTAACGATGCAATTACAAAGACAGCAACTATATTTCATGAGGAGTTTGAGGAAATTAGGTAAGACTAGCAAACTTCTACAGATGTTCTATGATGAAGGGTCTCAGCTCGAAATGTCACCCGTTTACTCTTTTCCATAGATGCTGCCTGACCTGCTGAGTTTCTCTGGCATTCTGTGTGTGTTGCACGGATGTACAGTGGAGTACGTTCTAACTGGTTGCATCACTGTCTGGTGTGGAGGGGCCACAGCACAAGGTCAAAAACAGCTGCAGAAAGTTGTCAACTCAGCCAGCTCCATGATGGGCACCAGCCTCCCCAGCACCAAGGACACCTTCGAAAGGTGATGCCTCAAAACAATCCTTCATGCATCAGGTTTATATACTGATTTCTTATTGGAATCTATAGATTTCATTATTATGTATTGCAACGTCCTGCTGTCACACAACACATTTCACAGCTTGCGCAAGTGATAATAAACCTGATACTGATTCTGCTGCTATCTTCTGTATTTATGTTTCTTGTGATTTTTACCTTAGTCATCTTTTTTGTGCTGAATCAGATCGGGAGTAACAGTTACTTCATTCTCCCTTACACTGGTGTACTGGAAATTACCTTAAACAATCTTCAATCTCGAACAGCCTGAGAACCAATGAGTGTGTGTTCTCCGGGTTGCAAAATGGCTGAAACTAATATTGAAATACAGAAACAAATGAGACATAGAATGAGCAGTAGTAACTAAATATTAGATAGATTAGATTAGATTAGATTCAACTTTATTGTCATTGTGCCGAGTACAGATACAAAGCCAATGAAATGCAGTTAGCATCTGACTAGAAATGCAAAGAATAGTGTTATTTACAAAATAACTGCGAATAAAAAAAGTGCTACAGCACACAAATATACAAGTACTGAGACAGTACAATATGGGTGCAATACTGCTTAGCACTGTGATGTGAGGTTCAGCAGGGTCACAGCCTTGGGGAAGAAGCGCTTCCTTTGCCTGCTGGTGTGAGAGCGGAGGCTCCTGTAGCGCCTACCGGATGGGAGGAGAGTAAAGAGTCCATGGTTAGGGTGAGATGCATCCCTGATAATGCTTTTCGTCCTGCCCAGGCAGCATTTATGGTAGATGTTCTCAATGGTGGGCAATTAGGTGCCAACAATCCACTGGGCAGTTTTCACCACACCCTGGAATGCTTTGCGGTCCAATACGGGACAATTGCCATACCACACTGAGATGCAGTTGGTGAGTATGCTCTCAATGGTACAGCGGTAAAAGTCCGTCAGTATTCTGGGAAAGAGGTGAGCTTTCTTGATGCTCCGCAGGAAATAAAGGCGCTGTTGCGTCTTTTTGGCCGGGATGGAGCAGTTCAGGGACCAGGTGTAAAGTATGTTTTGTGACCATTCATGACGTCATCACTATCAATCAATGTCAAATCTGATGCGTCCAGCTGTTCCAGAACAGGAAGACTATTCAGCCTATTGAGTCCATGTCAACTCCCATCTCATTACTCCCATTGCACTCTGAGCCTGGAACTCGTTCGCTCTCACACATGCCCATCAGCTGCTCTTTGATTCATTTTCCGTTAACCTACCCCAGACCCCTCCCTATCAGATCTGCCCCCTCCATTGACTCTTTTAAGTCCAGGCTGAAATCTTACCTTTATTCACTAGCGTTTGAATCTTCCTGATGTGGCTGATTTTTGGCTTGTGCCTAGGCTCATGTGTTGTTTATTTTGTGCCTATAAGCGGTGTGCCTTGTTGTTTATATCTGTGTTTCTTGTATTTGTGATTTTAGCTGCCTGTTATGGTTTGTACAGCACTTTCGTCAACATGGGTAAGGTATTGGTGTGGGTGGAGAATTGGTTAGCAGACAGGAAGCAAAGAGTGGGAATAAACGGGACCTTTTTAGAATGGCAGGCAGTGACTAGTAGGGTACTGCAAGGCTCAGTGCTGGGACCCCAGTTGTTTACAATATATATTAATGACTTAGATGAGGGAATTAAATGAAGCATCTCCAAGTTTGCGGATGACACGAAGCTGGGCGGCAGTGTTAGCTGTGAGGAGGATGCTAAGAGGATGCAGGGTGACTTGGATAGGTTAGGTGAGTGGGAAGATTCATGGCAGATGCAATTTAATGTGGATAAATGTGAGGTTATCCACTTTGGTGGCAAAAACAGGAAAACAGATTATTATCTGAATGGTGGCTGATTAGGAAAAGGGGAGGTGCAACGAGACCTGGGTGTCATTATACACCAGTCATTGAAAGTGGGCATGCGGGTATAGCAGGCGGTGAAAAAGGCGAATGGTATGCTGGCATTCATAGCAAGAGGATTCGAGTACAGGAGCAGGGAGGTACTACTGCAGTTGTACAAGGCCTTGGTGAGACCACACCTGGAGTATTGTGTAGTTTTGGTTCCCTAATCTGAGGAAAGACATCTTTGCCATAGAGGGAGTACAAAGAAGGTTCACCAGATTGATTCCTGGGATGGCAGGTCTTTCATATGGAGAAAGACTGGATGAACTGGGCTTGTACTCGTTGGAATTTAGAAGATTGAGGGGGGATCTGATTGAAACGTATAAGATCCTAAAGGGATTGGACAGGCTAGATGCAGCAAGATTGTTCCCGATGTTGGGGAAGTCCAGAACGAGGGGTCACAGTTTGAGGATAGAGGGGAAGCCTTTTAGGACCGAGATTAGGAAAAACTTCTTCACACAGAGAGTGGTGAATCTGTGGAATTCTCTGCCACAGGAAACAGTTGAGGCCAGTTCATTGGCTATATTTAAGAGGGAGTTAGATATGGCCCTTGTGGCTACGGGGGGTCAGGGGGTATGGAGGGAAGGCTGGGGCGGGGTTCTGAGTTGGATGATCAGCCACGATCATAATAAATGGCGGTGCAGGCTCGGAGGGCCGAATGGCCTACTCCTGCACCTATTTTCTATGTTTCTATGTTTCTATGTATGTTTATCATTGCTGAACTGTTGCATTCATTATCCTTTTGATTAGAGTACTGTGTTGCTTGTTTCTTTAATAAAACTTCCTTAGTTCTAGTAATCCAGACTCCAACTGAGTGATCCATTTCTGCTGGTTTGGAAACCCAGTTACGGGGTACGTAACAGGAGCCAGATAAATCTCCCTTGAAAAAAAAATCCCATGATAATAAAAAGGGAAATGACTTAAATTTCCAAAAAGTGGTAGAGTTCACAAACAATAATGCTTATTTTTGCAACATAATAAATCGTTAAAGCGGGGCACCACAGGTGAAGTTAAGCTGAAGCCATCGTGCGATGGCAATCGACTTGCACCAGTTTTCCTGATCTTAGACGATGCCCTGAATTCAAGATTGACTTGTATCCACGCCAGTTCTGAAGTGTGGAAACTACCAGGGCATGAATTCACTTACATGAAAGTGAGGGAACTGCTACCTTTAGTTACAGGCATAATACAGAAGCCAGAGCCCAGAAATGTTCACTATTTTTCTTTACGCAGTTCCTCCCGACTTGCCGAGTTTATCCAGTATTTTCTACTTTTAATTCAGATTTCTGGCATCTGTGGCTTTATTTTTATTTTCATTTAGTTGATAACTTAAAAAGCATGTTTTAATAGATGGCAGAGACCTGGAATTTCCTCCCACAAAAAGGAGTAAACTGTACCATAACTAAGCATTTTTAAAATTTGAAGCCTTAGCAAGATTAAGACTATGGAGCCAAGACAACTGCAGATATTAGCCATATCTGATAAAAAGCACAACGCCCTTGTTGTGTTAATAACCCCATGGCTGTTCTATTTTCCTTTCCTTCCCTGAGTTATCCCAGAAGTCCAATAGAGAATTAAGAATAGAGATTGTCTTTGGCCTCAGATTCCATCGTTTTCAGGCTCTCATATCTCTACTGAGAGAGAAAAAATATTCAAAACAGCATGAAAATGTTCAACTAAGAGGCACTTAGAAATATGTTGGATGATTTGTATTATCAAATAGTTTAAGAAGAGAAAGTGGGTTCTTAACATCTATTTTGGGGGGAATGTAAGAGGTGGGGGTGGGATGGGGAATTAAGATTGAAGCAGTGGATGTAGCAATCTTATAAATTGTCACCTAAAACACCTGAGATTAAGATCTTTGGCGGTCAGAATCAGGTTTATTATCACCGGCATGTATCGTGAAATTCGTTAACTTAGCAGCAGCAGTTCAATGCAATACATGATATAGAAACAGAAGAGAAACAATAAAATAATAATAAGTAAATCAATTACAGTATATGTATATTGAATAGATTAAAAAATTGTGCAAAAACAAAAGTAACATACATCTTTTTTTAAAAAAGTGAAGTAGTGTTCATGGGTTCAATGTCGATTTAGGAATCAGGTAGCAGAGAGGAAGAAGGTGTTCCTGAATCGCTGAGTGTGTGCCTTCAGGCTTCTGTACTTCCTACCTGATGGTAACAGCGAGAAAAGGGCATGCCCTGGGTGCTGGAGGTCCTTAATAATGGACGCTGCCTTTCTGAGACACCGCTCCTTGAAGATGTCCTGGGTACTTTGTAGGCTAGTAATCAAGATGGAGCTGATTAGATTTACAACCCTCTGCAGCTTCTTTCTGTCCTATGCAGTAGCACCCCACCCCCACACCCCCACACCAGACAGTGATGCAGCCTGTCAGAATGCTCTCCACGGTATATCTATAGAAGCTTTTGAGTGTTTTTGTTGTTATATCAAATCTCTTCAAACTCCTAATGAAGTATAGACGCTGTCTTGCCTTCTTTAGAACTGCATTAATATGTTGGAACCAGGTTAGGTCCTCAGAGATCTTTGACACCCAAGATCTTGAAACTGCCCACTCTCTTCACTTTCTGACCCCTCTTTATGGATTGGTATGTGTTCCTTCGTCTTACCCTTCCAGAAGTCTTACTGACGTTGAGTGCAAGGTTGTTGCTGTGGCACCATTCCACTAGTTGGTATATCTCACTCCTGTACGCCCTCTCGTCTCCATCTGAGATTCTACCAACAGTGGTTGGGTCATCTGCAAATTTATAGATGGTATTTGAGCTGTGCCTAGCCACAAAGTCATGGTTACAGAGAGAGTAGAGCAGTGGGCTAAGCACACACCCCTGAGGTGCACCAGTGTTGATCGTCAGTGCGGAGATGTTATCACCAATCCACACAGATCGTGGTCTTCCAGTTAGGAAGTAGAGGTGAATTGAAAATTGAAAATCTGGCAGGGAACAGTATGAATATGTGTATAATTTTCAAAAAGTGTTGATATAAGGATCATTTTTAGGGAGCTCAGATTTGTGACTTAGAAGGGATCGGGTATCATGAACCCGAGTTGATTTCCAGCATCTGCAGATTCTCGCTTGTTTGTGACAAGCATGGGGTGGGGAAGAACTCGCGCAGTCTTTAGACGAGTGTCAAAGTGCTTCGAAAGCCTTATGTAGGTAAGGTTTGGTGTGAAGAGTGAGGTATCCAGATGCCAGATATTCCAAACGTCAGCAACACTTCGATAGTTCGCAGGAACTCCAGCGTGTTGTGAGTGTTGCTTTGCCCCCAGCATCTGCAGATTATTTTGTGTCTTCGATAATTCGCTCTCTGACTCTCTGGAAATCTCAAGATTCGGCATCCAGTCCTCGGATGATGTTTCCTGAGCTGCCCGGACATTTCATGAAGACTCTGTGTAACTTCCTTGAAGAGGTTCGACTACTTGGAACAGACCGATATCCAGAATGAGCAACATTGCGCCGCTCCCCCTTCAATGCGCATGCGCGGGGGACCGGCAGCCGGCCGGGATGACGTCAGCGCGTCCCTTTCCGGAAGCCCTGCGTGTGGAAGCGGAAGTGAGGAGGGTTGTTTGCGCGGCGGCTGGTCCAAAGATGGAGGAGGAGCAGAAGGAGAATGTCCCGCAGGCTGCGGAAAGCTGTTCAGGTCCTGCTCAGGTCGGTCTCTCTTGGTATTGTGTGGGGGAAGCCACGATGCAGAGCCGGAGGACGGATAGGAGGAACACAGGACCAGTGCCCCGTTACCCCCACACACCTATGGGTGTCGTTTTCTATACCTTCTCCCGGGCAGCTCCATCTCTCATCCCTGCCAGCAGAAGGGTTGTGTTTGGCATGAACCTTTTAGTGAGATGCTGCAGTCCGTATTTGGACAAGCTGTGCTCTCATCAACCGGGCAGAACAAACTAAAAATAATATTTTGCGTGAGGAGTCTGAGTAAAGGAACTGTGGTTTAATTTTAAGCCTCTTTTAGCATAGTGAAAGTCTGTAATTATGTTATCGTTAACTTCCTTGGCGCCTGCCACCCTCTCATCATTATTTTTCTGATAAATAAATGTTTTTACTCCTTTCATTCATATTTGTCGGCAACTTTTAAATTGTATAATGACAACACAGAATGCTAGAGGAACTCAGCAGGTCAGCCAACATTCATGGAAATGAACAAACAGTTGATATTTCGGGCCGAAGCCCTTCATCGAGACTGAAAAGGAAGGGGAAGATGCCAGAATAAAAAGATGGGGGAGGGAAGGGAGGATAGCTAGAAGGTAAGACCACCAAAATGCTGGAGAAAATCAGCAGGCCAGGCAGCATCTATGGAAAAGAGTAAACAAGTCAATGTTTCAGGCCGAGACACTTCAGGACTGGAGAAAAGAGATGAGAAGTCAGTGTAAGAAGGTGGGGGGAGGGCAGGAAGAAGTACAAGGTGGTAGGTGAAACTGGGAGAGGGGGAGGGGTGAAGTAAAGAACTGGAAAGTCGATTGATAAAAAAGTAAAAGGACTGGAGAAGGGGGAATCTGATAGATCTGGAGAGGACAGAAGGCCATGGAAGAAAGGGAAGGGAGAGGAGCACCAGAAGGAGGTGATGGACAGGTAAGTAGATAATGTGACAGAGGGAAATGGGGTTGGGGCAATTACTGGAAGTTTGAGAAATTGATGTTCAATTATTACCACCTCCCCCCTCCCTTCACCGTACCCAGTTCTCCCTCTCACCCTATCTCTTTACCTGCCCATAATTTCCCTCTGGTGCTCCTCCTCCTCTTTTTTCCATGGTCTTCTAACCTCTCCTATCACATCCCCCTTTCTCCAGTCCTTTATCTCTTTCACCAATTTACTTCCCAGCTCTTTACTTCACTCCCCCCTCCTGGTTTCACCTATCAACTACCACCTTGATCTACTTCCTCCCCTCTCTCCACCTTCTTACTCTGACTTCTCATCTTCATTCTCTGGTTCTGATGAAGGGTCTCGGCCCAAAACATCAACTGTTTACCCTTTTCTATAGATACTGCCTGACCTGCTGTGTTCCTCCAGCATTTTGTGTGTGTTGTTTGGATTTCCAGCATCTGTTGATTTTCTTTTGTTTGTGATAGCTAGAAGGTGATGGGTGAAGCCAGGTGGGTAGGAAAGGTATAGGACTGGAGAAGGAATTTTGATAGGAGAGGAGAGTGGACCATGGGAGAAAGGGAAGGAGAGGCACTGTGGGAGGCAATAGGTAGTTAAGGGGCCAGAGTGGGGAATAGAAGTGGGGGGGGGGAAAGAGGGAACATTTTTTCCAAGGAAGGAAAAATCACATTGAATCATGATTTGCATACAATTTACCCCAGCACTGTACTTAAAGTCATGGAGAAACAAGCCCTTTGGCCTATCCAGTCTGTGCCAAACTGTTATTCTGCCTCGTCCCATCGACCCACACCCGGACCGTAGCCGTCCCATGCATTTAATTATCCAGATTTCTAGTAAATGTAAAAGTGAACCTGCATCCACCACTTCTGCAGTTTGTTATACACTCTCACCACCCTCTGAGTGAAGAAGTTCCCCTTCAATATTTTACCTTTCACCCTCAACCTATGACCCCTAGTTCTAGTCTCACCCAACTTCAGTGAGTGCTGGCTTGCATTGACCCTATCTAATACCCCTCATAACTTTGTAGCAAATCTCTCCTTATTCTTGTGTTCCAGGGAATGAAGTCCTACCCTGTTCAATGTTTCCCAATAACTCAGGTCCTCAAGTCCTGGCAACTTTCTTGTCAATTTTCTCTGTAATGTTTCAACCTTGTTGATAGTTTTCCTGTAGGTAGGGGCCAGAACTACACAGAATATCCAAATTAGGCCTCACCAACATCTTGTGCAACTTAATAACGTCTCAACTCCAGTACTCAGTACTTTGATTTATGAAGGTCATTGTGCCAAAAAGCTTTTACATCCCTGTCTAAGTCAGATGTTACTTTCAGGGAATTGTGGATCAGTATTGCCAGGTCCTTTTTTTTTTACTGTACTCTTCAGTGTCCTAACAGTCATTGTGTAGGTCATACCCTGGTTTGCTCTCCCAAAGTGCAACTCCTCGCACTTTCCTGCATTAAATTCCATCTGCCATTTTTCCAGCTGGTCCAGATCCTGCACAAGCTTTGATAGCCTTCCTCACTTTCCACAGCACCCTAAGCTTGGTGTCATCCACAGAACTGCTGATCCAGTTAACCACATTATCATCCAGGTCATTGATATAGATGACAAGCATCAATGCGCCCAACACCGACAGCTGCGCCAGTCCACTAATCATAGGCCTCTATCTGAGTGGGCCGCCATCTACTGGCACTCTGAATTCTCCTCTGGAGCCAATGTCAAATCCAATTTACTACCTCATCTTGAATGCTGAACCTTCTTGACTAACCTCCCATGCAGGACCTTGTCAAAGGCCTTGCTAAAGTCCACGTGGACAACATCCACTGTCCTGCCTTCATCAACTTTCCTAGTAACTCTAGATTTATTCAAGGAGGTTACTGGGATTTGTGTAAGTAACTCTGGCCTGATGTGTGAAGTTGGTGTTTATTATGAGTTACAAGTTGGTCATTGAAGTGTTCTGATGCCCATTTGCTTTCAGCTGAAGCAGCGTTGCAGACTTGATGGACAAGAGCATCTAATGAAAGCTACCCCTGCTGCTTGTATAAAAGACTTCAGTGACCCCGTCTACAAAGAAATTGCTGTCACAAATGGGCACATCAACAGAATGACTCGTGATGAGCTCCGAGCGAAGCTAGCCGATCTCCATTTAGAAACCAGGTGGGTAATATTCTGCCAGCCTGAGGCCATGGAGAGAACGTGATCCTGTTAGGATTAGTATTCCTGTTTCTGTGAATTGTTATTGGAAAGTTTTTCAATGTTAAGACAGCTATGGCTGCACATTAATCTAGTGGGGTGGGGTGTGGGTGACAGGAATGGGAGGGGAAATAATGAGATGGTGCAAAGGAAATGGCATTGATGGTGGAGGCCTGGAACCCAAAGTAAGTGAAAGGTTACACACAGTCCAAATCTATGTCTTGTTCATTTATTAACAATTTACCAGCTGCTGGGAAAAATACTCAATCCAATATAGTAGATCTAAGACCAACTGAAATTTTTAGCTATACACACAAAATGCTGGAGGAACACAGCAGGCCTACAGCACCTATGGAAAGCAGTGAACAGTTGACGCTTTGGCCCGAGACAACAACTGTTCACTGTTTTCCATAGATGCAATCTGGCCTGCTGAGGTCCCCCAGCATTTTGTTGTGTATTACTTTGATTTCCAGCATCTGCAGATTTTCTCTTGTTTGTGAAAATTTTTAGCTAACAGACTTCTAGAAAATTGAAGCTTTATCATCTCAAGTTACCAATACTTTTGCTCTTGTTTGTGATAGAAGTTCAGCTGGGGATGGGTAAATTGTTCAAACTCAATTAATTTTAATATTCCTTCTATAACAAAATTTCAGTTAGTATCAATACCACATTGTTATTGTGTAACCTAGGTGGTTTGGTTTGTGTCATGGTTAGCACAACGGTTTATAGTATAGGTGATCTGTAAGGCGTTCGTACATTCTCCCCATGACCATGTAGTGTTCCTCCTACAGTCCAAGGTCGTGCTGATTGGTAGGTTATTTGGTCATTGTAAGCTAGGGTTAAATTGGGGGATTGCTGGTTGGCATGTTTGCAAGGGCTGGAAGGGCACACCCTATCTAACACACATACACTGTTCCGGGTAAAATCATGCAAAGATAAATATTTCACTTAATACCAGATGTGCGTGAATGGAAAATACACTTTAACTTTGCTTTTTTCTAGTTTCCCATCATATTTAATTTTACAATTTTCCTGTGTAAACCTTGCTGCCTGTACCATATGTGTTTGAAACCGCACTTTCTTTGAAAGCTTCTTGCTCACATTTGACCATAACTGACCCTTAGCCTTTCTATTTTCCTGACCTGCTTTAGGGGAGTGAAGGATGTGTTGAGAAAACGATTAAAGAACTACTACAAGAAGCAGAAACTGACCCAGACTTTGCTAATCAAGCCCGAGTGTTCAGATATGTACTATGATTACTTATGTGTTATTGATTTTGAAGCAACGTGTGAAGAGAACAATCCACCAGACTACTTGCATGAAATTATTGAGTTTCCTATTGCTCTTGTGAATACTCGAACACTAGAAATTGTGAGTAGTTGTGTTTCAAATATTTTGAATGAAATTTAAATTGTCATTCATTGTCATATATCAAAGCATTCAACTCTTATTCAGAGGATGTATTAAAATCAGAAGTAGCATACAAATTAGCCAGAGAAAGTGGCTCACCTGAGGACTGGGAGAAATTCAGAGTTCAGCAGAGGAGGACAAAGGGCTTAATTAGGAAGGGGAAAAAAGATTATGAGAGAAAACTGGCGGGGAACATAAAAACGGACTGTAAAAGCTTTTATAGATATGTAAAAAGGAAAAGACTGGTAAAGACAAATGTAGGTCCCCTGCAGACAGAAACAGGTGAATTGATTATGGAGAGCAAGAACATGGCAGACCAATTGAATAATTACTTTGGTTTTGTCTTCACTGAGGAGGACATAAATAATCTTCCAGAAATAGTACAGGACAGAGGGTCCAGTGAGATGGAGGAACTGAGTGAAATACATGTTAGTAGGGAAGTGGTGTTAGGTAAATTGAAGGGATTGAAGGCAGATAAATCCCCAGGGCCAGATAGTCTGCATCCTAGAGTGCTTAAGGAAGTAGCCCAAGAAATAGCGGATGCATTAGTGATAATTTTTCAAAACTCGTTAGATTCTGGACTAGTTCCTGAGGATTGGAGGGTGGCTAATGTAACCCCACTTTTTAAAAAAGGAGGGAGAGAGAAACTGGGGAATTATAGACCGGTTAGCCCAACGTCGGTGGTGGGGAAACTGCTGGAGTCAGTTATCAAGGATGTGATAACAGCACATTTGGAAAGCGGTGAAATGATCGGACAAAGTCAGCATGGATTTGTGAAAGGAAAATCATGTCTGACGAATCTCATAGAATTTTTTGAGGATGTAACTAGTAGAGTGGATAGGGGAGAACCAGTGGATGTGGTATATTTGGATTTTCAGAAGGCTTTTGACAAGGTCCCACACAGGAGATTAGTGTGCAAACTTAAAGCACACGGTATTGGGGTAAGGTATTGGTGTGGGTGGAGAATTGGTTAACAGACAGGAAGCAAAGAGTGGGAATAAACGGGACCTTTTCAGAATGGCAGGCGGTGACTAGTGGGGTACCGCAAGGCTCAGTGCTGGGACCCCAGTTGTTTACAATATATATTAATGACTTGGATGAGGGAACTAAATGCAGCATCTCCAAGTTTGCGGATGACACGAAGCTGGGTGGCAGTGTTAGCAGTGAGGAGGATGCTAAGAGGATGCAGGGTGACTTGGATAGGTTGGGTGAGTGGGCAAACTCATGGCAGATGCAATTTAATGTGGATAAATGTGAAGTTATCCACTTTGGTGGCAAAAATAGGAAAACAGATTATTATCTGAATGGTGGCCGATTAGGAAAAGGGGAGGTGCAACGAGACCTGGGCGTCATTATACACCAGTCATTGAAAGTGGGCATGCAGGTACAGCAGGCGGTGAAAAAGGCGAATGGTATGCTGGCATTTATAGCGAGAGGATTCGAGTACAGGAGCAGGGAGGTACTACTGCAGTTGTACAAGGCCTTGGTGAGACCACACATGGAGTATTGTGTGCAGTTTTGGTCCCCTAATCTGAGGAAAGACATCTTTGCCATAGAGGGAGTACAAAGAAGGTTCACCAGATTGATTCCTGGGATGGCAGGACTTTCATATGAAGAAAGAGTGGATGAACTGGGCTTGTACTCGTTAGAATTTAGAAGATTGAGGGGGGATCTGATTGAAACGTATAAGATCCTAAAGGGATTGGACAGGCTAGATGCAGGAAGATTGTTCCCGATGTTAGGGAAGTCCAGAACGAGGGGTCACAGTTTGAGGATAGAGGGGAAACCTTTTAGGACCGAGATTAGGAAAGACTTCTTCACACAGAGAGTGGTGAATCTGCCACAGGAAACTGTTGAGGCCAGTTCATTGGCTATGTTTAAGAGGGAGTTAGATATGGCCCTTGTGGCTACAGGGGTCAGGGGGTATGGAGGGAAGGCTGGGGCGGGGTTCTGAGTTGGATGATCAGCCATGATCATAATAAATGGCGGTGCAGGCTCGAAGGACCGAATGGCCTACTCCTGCACCTATTTTCTATGTTTCTATGATAATCAGAAGTTTAGTCAAAGATGTAGCTTTAATGACAACTTTTTCAGAAGGAAAGAAAAGTGGAGGTGAATTCCGAAGCTTAAGGTTTGCCTGCCAAAGGTAAGTGATTGAATCTGAGAATGTTCCGTGTGGGAGAGTGTCAGAATTAGACAAGCACAGAAATCTGAGGGTTGTAGGGATGTGTGATGGTCATGTCTTCGGACACAACAGTGGAAGGGTAATGGGTAAATGGTCTTGGTGCTTATAGTGGTCAGAGCAAAATGACCGATTTACATAGGAAATAGCTAATAGAGTTACTGCCTTACAGCATAGATTGTGAGTTCAGTCCTACGGAATGTTCACCCTCTCCCTGTGATGTTGACTTTCCAGTTTCCTCCTGCATCTCAAAGGCAGGCAGGTTGGTTTGCTAATTGGCCACGGTAAGTTGCCCCTTGTGTGTAGGTGAGTGGTAGAATCTATGGGCAGTTGATGAGAAAATGGGAGGATAAATTGGGATTAATATGCAACTTGAGTAGATGATGGCTGAACTCTAAACCAAATGGAGTTGTATCTGTGCTTGTATTGATGTCTTTGGGATAAATGAAGTTAGAGATGACATTTTAAAAACATGCTAGAAAAGTTTTGCAGTCAAGCAGCATCTATGGAGAATGAAACTGATTAATCAGAACCATTCTGATGAGAGGTCACTACCCTTGTGAGCAGAGTGTGTATTTGCAATTTTCTATATTGGTAATTGGTTTGTTGTCACAACATGATATACAGCAAATAGAAACCACAGAAACTACAGCACAGAAACAGGCCCTTTGGCCCTTCTTGGCTGTGCCGAACCATTTTCTGCCTAGTCCCACTGACCTGCACACGGACCATATCCCTCCATACACCTCCCATCCATGTATCTGTCCAATTTATTCTTAAATGTTAAAAAAGAACCCGCATTTACCACCTTGTCTGGCAGCTCATTCCATAATTCCACCATGAAGAAGAAGAAGCCCCCCCTAATGTTCCCTTTAAACTTTTCCCCCCTCATCCTTAACCCATGTCCTCTGGTTTTTTTCTCCCCTTGCCTCAGTGGAAAAAGCCTGCTTGCATTCACTCTATCTATACCCATCATAATTTTATATACCTCTATCAAATCTCCCCTCATTCTTCTACACTCCAGGGAATAAAGTCCTAACTTATTGAAACTTTCTCTGTAACTGAGTTTCTCAAGTCCCGGCAACATCCTTGTAAACCTTCTCTGCACTCTTTCAACCTTATTTATATCCTTCCTGTAATTTGGTGACCAAAACTGAACACAGTACTCCAGATTCGGCCTCACCAATGCCTTATACAACCTCATCATAACATTCCAGCTCTTATACTCAATACTTCGATTAATAAAGGCCAAAGTACCAAAAGCTCTCTTTACGACCCTATCTACCTGTGACGCCACTTTTAGGGAATTTTGTATCTGTATTCCCAGATCCCTCTGTTCCACTGCACTCCTCAGTGCCTTACCATTAACCCTGTAGGTTCTACCTTGGTTTGTCCTTCCAACGTGCAATACCTCACACTTGTCAGTATTAAACCCCATCTGCCATTTTTCAGCCCATTTTTCCAGATGGTCCAAGTCCCTCTGCGGGCTCTGAAAACCTTCCTCACTGTCTACTACACCCCCAATCTTTGTATCATCAGCAAACTTGCTGACCCAATTTACCACATTATCATCCAGATCATTGATATAGATGACAAATAACAATGGACCCAGCACTGATCCCTGTGGCACATCACTAGTCACAGGCCTCCACTCAGAGAAGCAATTCTCTACCACCACTCTCTGGCTTCTTCCATCGAGCCAATGTCTAATCCAATTTACTATTCTGTTGTGGATTTACTCTTGTGTTTCGAATCATTGTCTTGTTGCATCATCCAACTTCAGGTGACGGACCGCTACCCTGACATTCTGCTGTATAATGTCTTGATACAGTTTTGAATTCATTGTTTGCTCAGTGATTGCAAGCTGCTCAGGCTCTGAAGCAGCTCCAAACCATGATGCTCCTTCCACCATGCTTCATAGTTGGGATGAGGTTTTGGTGTTGGTAAGCAGTGCCCCTTTTTCCTCCAAGTATAGCGGTGTGCTTTTCTGCCAAGAAGTTCAATTTTTGTCTTATCTGTCCACAGAATACTGTCCCAGAAGCATTGTGGAACATCCAGGTAGTCGTTTGCAAACTTGAGACGTGCAGCAATGTCTTTCTTCAGACAGCAGTGTCCTTCCATGAACACCATTCTTGTTCAGTGTTTTTCTTATAGTGGACACATGAACAGAGACTTTAGCAAGTTCTAGAGATTTCTGCGGGTCTTTTACTGTTTCCATTGAGTTCTTATTACCTCCTCCAATGTTGCACGTTGTGCTCGAGGTGTGATCTTTGCAGGACGCCCACTCCTAGGGAGAGTAGTAACAGTACTGAATTTCTTTCATTTGTAGACAGTTTCTCTTACTGTGGACTGATGAACACTCAGGTCTTTAGAAATGCTTTTGTAGCCTTTTCCAGCTTCATGCATCTCTACAATTCTTTGTCTAATGTTCTCCAAGAGATGTTTTGATCAAGACATGGTGCACATAAACGGATCTTTCTTGAGAAGAGCAAACTCAGTCCATAATCTGATTTTGTGTGTCTTTTTTATAGGGCAGGGCACCTCTACAACCCCGCCCTTCAATTTCATCTCATTGACTGGAGCACCTGACTCCAAATAGCTTTTGTAGAAGGCATTACCCCAGAGGTTCACGTACTTTGTTGAATGCAGACTGTGATTTTTTAAATGATGTACTCAGTATTGATGAGAAGTACAATTGTTTGTGTGTTACTATTTTAGGTAGATTGTGTTTGTCTATTATTGTGACTCAGATGAAGATCAGACACATTTTCTGAGTAATTAATGCAGAAAACAGGTAATTGCAAAGGGTTCACAAACTGTTTCTTGCAACTGTGAGTACATTGGGCTGGTACAAATAATAGAATGCAGAGTGCAGTGGGATGATACAGTGATGCAGCGGGTTGTGGGGCCAAGAGTTTATCACACCAGGTCCGTTCAAAAGTGTTATAACAATGGGATAGAAGCTGTCATTGAGTCTGTTGGTGTGTGTTTTCAAGCTTTTGTATCTTTACCCAGTGAAGCTGGGAGGAAAGAGAATGTCTAGGGCGGGGGACTTTGCTTTCCTGGGGCAGGGGGAAGTGTGGATCGAATCCATGGGGAGGAAGCTGATTTTTGTGACGGAGGTAGAGAGGTGACAGTATAGTAACTGTACCAGAGCAACCTGGCTAGAAGTGCATCGTCACTGCTCTGTCCCATAAAGTTATGTCCAAAGTTAGCTCAGTGACAGGAAACGTAAGTGTAACCAGGGATTTGGGAGATTGGTCCAGTAGTTCTCATTTTGCATGTCAAGGTAGGTAAAGGTGAAGAAGTTTGCAAATAATGATAAGGAAGCTGTTGACCCTGGATGATGTCAATAGATTTTTACATAGACTTTTTTAAAAGTACCAGGTGGAATTAATTTTGGGAAACTTGAAGCAAAACATTCGGGAAAGACAAAGAAGGCAAGAGAATACATACTGTATGTAAATGGTAGGGCACTGAATCAAAAGCAGACACCTTGGGAGGGCATGCCCATAGGCAAAGATGGAAAGAGGACACCAGTGCTTGTAGATATTTTTCTTTAGTAGCTGAAGATAATAAGCACATGGACTTTCTGAGAGGCATGATTTCAAGAGAGGGGTAGAACTGTATGCTCCTAACCCCAGGTGAACTGTATGGGGAGACTGTTTTAGAAAGTTGAATGAGGTATTTGGGGTTGCCTCTTGTATGACTGTAGCAATGCTTTGATGGGCCTTTGTGAAGATGCCAGTCAGGAGATGGGTAATACTGGAGGAAAGCTCATTTAAAAGCACTAGATCTGACTTGTGACAGTTGCATGTTACCACCTATTGTAGAGTTGTGTGATTTTTGGGATCATGAGAATCTTCAGGTTCGGTAATCAAATCTAAGTGCGGTTATTAGTATTGAAGGGAACACAGCAAACTCATATAGATGTGACAGTCAGATTTACAACTGATGCAACAGCGCTAGAATAAACCTACATATATCCTCCAGACAATCTTTATTTTGAATTGGAAGTTACCAGGCAAAGTGAAACTTGTTTTTAAAAATTCAAGATGTTGGTATAAGCTTTATTTTGACTGGAAGTTTCCTGTGTAAAACAATATTTTTCTATATCTTGTCTGTCTAATACTAGCTGAGCTTAAATAAACTGCAGCTTTTTCTGTGAAGTCTTAATAATGTAGATGAAATCACTTTTTAATGTGTTGGAAGTGGAGCCAAATGCCTGCAGGGTTGGCGCCACTAGTGAAGATTGTAGGCATAGCTTTTTGGGCCTTTGTCAAGCAGAGATAAGCACCTATATTTGCCATTATTATTACAAAATGCACGTAGACAAATCCTGAGCATTTATAAGGAGGCATATAAAGTAAATCATTCTTTAATAACCAGACTATTGAAGGAAATATTTTCCAGCCCACAGCTGTGAGAAAGTCGTAACAAAAAATTAATTGTTGTTTTCTAGGAGGATACATTCCAGGAATACATCAAACCAGAACTGAAGCCCACTCTTACAGAGTTCTGTACCAAACTCACAGGCATTACACAGGTAATTTTATCAAATGAATGGGTTACAATTTGTTCCAGTATGACTTGAAAATTTATATTAAAAAATAGAAACTTCGTATCTGATTTTTGCTCCAACTTTTTTCTGTGTTAGATATACTGTAAACTGACAAATTGTGGCATAGTGAGAATGATCAGGTGAGTGTAGCCTATTGAAGTTGAAAGAATGCAGTAATTAAACAGAGAGGAACAGCAGCTTTTAAATTATACACTTTCTAATGTCATCTATAAATGATCCCTTTAATTTGGAAAATCAAAACATACGTTTACGTTTGTACTAGAGCACAAACTAACCAAGAGTTTGGGTCTGAGACTAATATTGAGAAATACCTTCATCAAAGGTTTGCTGCATTACTGAGTATTTGAAAATAACGTTGAGTGTTGATTTGTTTATAAAATGGAAAGTTTCAAAGTAAATATAAGCTTTATTTCAAGGTGTGCTTCCTGGAGCCACAGTAATAATAGAAATTGTCTCTGTAAATGGTTCATATGGATTGCATGGCAATCTAGTGTTTAGCATAACACTATTACAGGGCCAGCAATTCGGATTCAATTCCACTGCCGCCTGAAAGGAATTTGTGCGTTCCTCCTGTGACTGTGTGGGTTTCTTCTAGGGGCTATGGTTTCCTCTCGCATTCCAAAGACATGCTGGTTAGTAGGTTAATTGGGTGGCATGGGCTTGTTGAGTTGGAAGGACCTGGTACCACAATGTATCTCTAAATCAATATTCTTCTCATCTTACCTTTTCCTCAATGTATCTCTAAATCAGTATTCTTCCCATCTTACCTTTTCCTCAATGTATCTCTAAATCAGTATTCTTCCCATCTTACCTTTTCCTCAATGTATCTCTAAATCAATATTCTTCCCATCTTGTTTTTTCTTCAATAGAGGACTCCAAACATTCTTTCTGCTTTTCAAGATGCTCTGTATTAATCTAACCACAAAAAATAATTTGTATTGATTTGATTCAATGCCCTCCTATATTTCCTTCATTATACCTGCTCTGCCCTGACCACTCGTTTCACTTGAACACTGTGCCTGACTTCCTAGATGGAGCAATACGTTGAAGATTAATACATTGTAAACCTTCGAAATAGCGTGTAATTCTCAGCTACTATCCCTTGAAAACTGTCCTGTAACCTTGAGCAGAATCATGGAAATTTGTTAATGTTAAATAAATATATGTAGAGGAATAGGCAAATATTCTGAGTATTAAATTATTTTAGATGCAGGTCATCGTTTCAACCTTTTTTATGTTGTGTTTATTTTAGGATATGGTGGACAAGGCAGGGAGTTTCCCAGATGTTCTTCAACGAGTGGTTGATTGGATGAGAGAGAGAGAACTAGGAACCAAGTGTAGATACGCAGTATTAACTGATGGGTAGGTCATTTTTTTACAAAGCTCGTGTTTATTATGGAAAAATGAAATTGGTGAATAGCGAGTGTAAAGTTACTTCCAACTACTTTATTTTTTATGGCATTAAAATTGCACTTTAACTTACCAAATAATTCAGCTGCAGAAACATTGGTAAGTTCTACCATTTTCTCTATAATGATGGATAATTTAATCCAGAAAACTTATTTTTCCTTTATCTCAGATCGTGGGATATGAGCAAGTTCCTGAATGTTCAGTGTCACCTTAGCAGTATTGAATATCCACGATTTGCAAAGAAATGGATTAACATTCGAAAAAGTTATGGGAACTTTTACAAGGTTTGTGATGTGTTGTTTGTGAACACTGTAGCAGAAATTAAAAGCCCAGGTTTTCATTGCATTGTACATTGAACGCGATCGATAATTTAAATTTCTAGGGTTCAGATATTTCAGTCCTAATTCTTTTCTATTGATTTGTCTATTTTAAATGTGGAAAAGGATATTATAATTCTATTGATGGAACAATCCTAAATGAAACCAGGCATTTAACTACCCTGAAATAGTACGTTTCTAGTAGTACTGAAGATTTTGGGCCATTCAATGTAATAAGAATGCATTTCCAGGCCCATAAGTCCTAAAGTGAGAATGTGTTATTCCAACTAGATGGGCTGAAGGACCTGTTTCTGAGCTATACTTCTCTGTTTATAACAATTAAGAGGGAAAATAGCAAATCTGTCTCTAGCTTTGCTGCTGGTCTTTCACTGAAAAATCAGCTTCTTGGCAGTAACATTGTTGCAAGACTAGTATTTATAATGCTAGAGCAGGTCAAAGAGCATTATTCTTGGACTTCACGATTCCAACCCTATATCAATCCCATTAATATGGGATTGGGATTGGAATCGTGAGTCCAGTGTATGGTTTTCAGATTTCCTTCTCACAATGCTGTTAATAATATAGTTGGATTTTTACAGTTGGATGGACACTTGTACATTTTTGACTGGACAGAGTTGAATTTAAATTCTTTATCTCTTGGGATTTGAATTGATCTTTGAGTTGTTATTGTAGCCTCTGTGCTTCACCAGCCCACTAATTCTGCAAGTTCTTTATTATAGTGTGATTCCCTAGTTCTAACCAGATGCATTTTAACAAAGACCAGCGGTGTCAAAAATGGGTGAAATTTGTTAAATTGTATGTGCATTTATATTGACATATTTTGGAATAATTGTTAATTTACAAACCTTTAGCAAATGGACTTATAATTTTGTAGGCAAACCCTACAAAATTACTGCTTGTGCATCAAATATTCCAAAATTTTTGTGTGCCTAGATGATCTGAGTGATGGGATAGAGCTCATTCCTTCAGGCGCTATTTCTCAAGAATTTAGATAGACTTTTAAAGAAAACTTTTATGGTTGACTGTGTAACTACTCCCTTCTTTCCTCTTGTCCCTGTACCCTTGAAAATTTGAGTGATGTGGTTTAATTTGAATTGGTTTTGACACATTCTCTAATAACCAGGTTCCTCGGGCTCAGACTAAACTTGCTTCCATGCTGGAAAACCTTGGAATGATGTATGAAGGAAGGCCTCACTCTGGATTGGACGATTCCCGAAATATTGCTCGGATTGCTATCCGAATGCTTCAGGATGGATGTCAATTACGTGTCAATGAACGCCTGCATGCAGGACAACTGGTGAATGTGCCCAACAACACTCCATTGGAGAGTGCTCCTCCTCCTTATTCACCATGGCAGAAGATTTAGTACTCGTGTGTGCATTTGGTCCAAAGGAGCACAGCATTCAGACTGCAAAAGACATTGATTTGCTCAGGAGCACCAGCATGGTTTTGTGCTTTGTTGTTTTTTATTCTGGGTTACAACGTTGTCTGTTATCTTCCAGCCTGTATATAGTGTGAAATGCTATAAGTCAAGGAAGTGAGAATGGCCAAATTTCACTTAATTAATTTGAATTTGTACAGACTTACCAATAAAGGCATTGTTTTATATTAGTTCAGCTTTGCCCTTTTATATCTTGTGAAACTGGCACCTTTATCAAATTGTTCCTTAATAAGCATTTTTTTCTTGAGTCTCTATGTGCCACACCATTTCCATAATCTAAAAGAAGCCAGCTGCAGCTTCACTTTACTTTTATGAAGCACAGTATTATTCACCATGCTTTTGGCAAATCAACCCAGTTTAATTCTAGCCTTGTTTTTGCTGTATCTGCTGTACCAACTCAGTAAAATAGTCTATGCCAAAGCCCAAGGTAACTTGACCAACTAGAGTCCTATGTAATGCATGTTCACTTTCCCTGCTGTCCTCCATAAAGGACCTTACCTTATTTCCACACGTTTGTTCCATTTTCTTTTCCACAAAAGAGAATGCTTCTGGTATTAATTTAAATTCTATGATTTAATTTTCAAATTTTGTTTAAATATTTACACGAGACTGCCACATTTAATACTGCAAATGTTGGAGATTTAGATTTAAAGATAGATATTAGATGTTTTTATTACTTGTACACTATTTATTTCCCCTAACATTTTAATATTTTGTCCAGCTGCTATATCTCTTAACTAACTTTTAATAAAGTGAATGAATTCCCAATTCCAAGTTGCTATGTGCAGAAGAACAGTTTGGTGTGCCTTTTGAACTTGCTCTATTCAGAGCAATGGTTTGAGTGTTAGTATCATGTTATAGAAGCACATCACTTCAATTGCACCTGAATTCCTATGGAGGCTAATTCAGCTATTATTCATTTTGAAAGACCACGTTCTCCAATCCATATACCTTCTAAGCACAGCTCCCTATTGGAAGTGTAGCACTTACACTTCAAAGTTTACTCCTTTCTTGGAAGTTTGGAAAGATCAGAACTTGTTGCATTTGTTACTTTGGTTTTGTCTATTCAAGGCTAATTTTTACAACAACATTTTTACTCACTTTGATAACTGGTTTATGGAAATGTCTTACACGTTCAATAGTTATAAAGGAGCATTGTGTTGATGTTCTCATTTATCACTATCTGCTCTGTTGTGATTAGTTAATTGCGTTGTGCTGTTTTTAAAAAATCCATCGCGGTGCCTCGTAACTTTGTACCACGTATGACTGTATGGCATTTATGATGTTGTGATGCCAGTTCCAATAAAAAATGGTGGACTGACGTCTATTCGAGATGGCCAGCATCCTCCTTATGGTCTTACATTGGCTGGTTTTGCAATTATTCCTCCTGGCAGCTGGCCTTGTCTGATTTTCTCACTAAGGTCTAACAACCTTTTAGTTTTGGTACATGTCTTATGTACTGAAAGTCTGTTAGGGTTTAGAATTAGATGTTCAAATCAAATGCAGGGTAATACTGTGATAGTCCCCAAAATACTGAGTTATAAAGCACAGAAACATCTGTTCTTAGACTTGTGTTTTTATCAATTTGCTGATAGTACTATACAGTATCAGTTTCTCTGATTGTCCCTCTTCCTCTCAATTTTGCCACTGGGTTCAAATAGTAACACTATATGTCAGATATGGCTCTGGATGAGCAGAACGTATCTCCCAATTTTGAGGGGACTAAAGCTATTGTCTACAGTCTCTACCGCACACTGTTCCTTATCTATGACAAACTCAGTTCCCTATTGTCCAGCTCTGACAGTCCCTCTGAATGTTTAAATCAAATAGAACAACAGTACTTCCTTGGTACTATATTGTATAATGAAATGAGCATGAAATGAAATGTCCTGACGAAGGGTCTCGGCCTGAAACGTCGACTGCGCCTCTTCCTATAGATGCTGCTTGGCCTGCTGCATTCACCAGCAACTTTGATGTATGTTGCTTGAATTTCCAGCATCTGCAGAATTCCTGTTGTTTGCAATGAAATGAGCAGTCAGCTTCATCTGTGCATCACTAGGATGCTGGATTTGCTCAATTCCATCTTTGTCTCAGCTTATTTGCAAGTGGAAACTCCAAGCCATTGTCTTTGTTATCTCTCGATTTGAATATATTTATGGAATTGGCTCCAAATTGCATATTTTTGATCTGATTATTACTATTTCCTTGTTTTCATTGTTTCCAATTTCTTGTTGATTTTGTGTTTGTCGATCCATATCAACATCTGGGTAAGAATAATCACAAATCAAAAAATAACCTATTTAAACATCCTCCCTTCCCTATCACCAGTCCTACAGCCTTTTGAGATACTGCCCCAGCTTCAATTCTGACCTCTTCAGCCTGCCTGTATCTATCTAATTTCTTTATCATTGGCTCCTTTGTTTTCAACAACATGACACATCAGATCTGGAATTCATTAAGTCTCTCTAAGGTGCTGTTAATGATGTTTTTATCTTAATCTTTTCATGTCATAGATGTCAAATGTTGTTTAATAATATTCCTATTAAGCACCTTGAGACATTTTAATAAAGGTGTTGTACTAATGCAATTTGCTGGTGATGAGTTCCATGTGCTTGCCATTGTTTTAAATGTCTCCTTCATTCTTGATCATATTTATTAAAGACATTTTCATAAGCATTGAAACTGCAACAGTAATAGTTAATGTATCAGCATTTTTCAAAAATGGGTTTGTGTTCTCCAACTTAAAACATCAGTACTCCAGTATCATGAGATAGAAATGAGAAATTAAGGAAATTTTCAACTGGTCTAACAGAAACTCAAATGACATCTTTGAAAAGTTATTGAAATGTTAGTTATTTGGCTGTAGATCTTTCAGCAAAATATTACCAATTATTGGTATTAATACCATAGTAGTGGTCTTCTTGGCTTCTGTAAAGCATCACAGCTGCTGGTGACAGAGTGTGCAAACTAGATGTGACTGCACTAAAAAGGGTCTTTGGAAAATAATGTTGCTGTGTCACATTAGGTTCAATAGAAATGTGTTATTGGACTTAAATGTATTAATATTCAAAAGGGTACATTTTAAAGGTTGGAGGAAATAATAGGGGTACATGTCTGTGTCAGGTTTTTTTTTAAAATAAAGAGCGGTATGCACTGCCAGGGATGGTGGTAGATACAATGGGGACATTTAAGAGACTGTAAGATCGGCATATGGATGAAAAAAGATGGAGGACTATATGGGAGGGAAGGGTTAGGGTTGATCTTGGGACAGGCTAAAAGGTTGGTATAACATTGTGGGCCAACGGGCTTGTGCTGTACTGTTCCGTGTTCTAAAATGAGTTGTGTTTAATCTGAAACAATTTTTTTTTGAAAAGACCAGGATAATACAACAAAGTTATTAAGGATGGGACATGAGTTACTGAAGCTATTTCCACCCAAACAAAAGCAAACAGGTATCAAACAGGAATTCTGCAGATGCTGGAAATTCAAGCAACACACATAAAAGTTGCTGGTGAACGCAGCAGGCCAGGCAGCATCTCTAGGAAGAGGTGCAGTCGACGTTAAGTATCCACTGTTTTGATGCTGGACACGGGGAGTGTTTCTTCTAACGGAGATGATGTCAAGAGTTATCAGTTTTATTTTTTTCTCTCGCTACTGGGTGAAGGGAGTAATAAGTTACCCTGCTTTGGGTAACTCCTCTCTTGCTGTTTCCGAGCAATGGTTCCCCACTAATAGAAACTTGGAACTTGGAAGCATAAACTGGGAACAAATGTTCTCAAGGAAATGTACGGAAGAAATGTGGCAAATGTTCAGGGGATGTTTGTGTGGGGTTCTGCATAGGTACGTTCCAATGAGACGGAAAGGATGGCAGGGTACAGAAACCGTGGTGTACAAAGGCTGTTGTAAATCTAGTCAAGAAAAAACGAGCTTACAAAAGGTTCAAAAAATTAGCCAATGATAGAGATCTAGAATATTATAAGGCTAGCAGGAAGGAGCTTAAGAAAGAAATTAGGAAAGCCAAAAGGGGCCATGAGAAGGCCTTGGTGGGCAGGGTTAAGGAAAACCCCAAGGCATTCTACAAGTATATGAAGAGCAAGAGGATAAGACGTGAGAGAATAGGACCTATCAAGTGTGACAGTGTGGTAAGAGTCTTGGCAGTGCGGAGGATCAGAGGGATCTTGGGGCCTGAGTCCATAGCTGCTGAGAAATTTGACTCTGTGGTTTAGAAAGCATATGGTGCATTGGCCTTCATCAATGAGGGGATTGAATTTTGGAGTTGAGAGGTAATGTTGCAGCTATACAGGACACTGGTCAGATCCCACTTGGAGTACTGTGCTCAATTCAGATCGCCTCACTACAGGAAGGATGTGGAAACCGTAGAAAGGGTGCAGAGGAGATTTACAAGGATGTTGCCTGGATTAGGGAGCATACCTTATGAGAATAGGTTGAGTGAACTGGGCCTTTTTTCTTTGGAGTGACGGAGGGTGAGAGGTGACCTGATAGATGTATATAAAATGATGAGAGGCATTGATCATGTGGATAGTCAGAGGCTTTTTCCCAGGGCTGAAATGGCTAACACGAGAGAGCACAGTTTTAAGGTGCTTGGAAGTAGGTACAGAGGAGATGTCAGGGGTAAGTTTTTTACGCAGAGAGTGGTGAGTGCGTGGAATGGGCTGCCGGCGTCGGTGGTGGAGGCAGATACAATAGGGTCTTTTAAGAGATTCCTGGATCGGTACATGGAGCTCAGAAAAATAGAGGGCTATGGGTAACCCTAGGTAATTTCTAAGGTAAGGACATGTTCGGCACAGCATTGTGGGCCGAAGGGCCTGAATTCTGCTGATGGTTTTCTGTGTTTCTAACATGGAAATATGCCCTTTGGCCTAACTAATCCATGCCAGCCAAGACACTCCTACAAGCTAGTCCCATTTGTTACATTTGGCCCAAGTTCTTAATCCTTCCTATCCATCTAACTATCTAATGAGCTTTTTAAAGTGTTTTTTTTTAACTTATTTATGGGATGCCCCCATCCTAATCTTTGCAATGTTTTTGCACTAGAATTCTGAAGCCGTTATCAAACCTATGAATAGGGAACACTACCTTTTATCTTATGCAAGAAAGGATTGTGTAGAGATAACCCAAATGTGAACGTACACTATTTCCATTCGGCTGGCTATTGCAGAGATGTTTGTAACAATGATTCTACTGCAGGTGAAGTTCTAACCTCATTAATAGCATTTTGTATGTAACTTGGCCCGCTAGCTAACTCTGCTAACAGTCCCATGACTCAGTGGGGAGAAGGCCACCTCCCCTAAGGAACACACATCAAGGCTTGGTATGATTTGGGTTCAGCCAAACAGAAAAGCTGTAATGAGAATCGTGAATGCTGTGTAAGTACTTCCCCATGGTAAGTTATCGTTCACCAGGAAATAACAGATCATACACTGCATAAAATTTACAAAGGAAATACATTTACCAACATTTCAACTTTAACAAATTAACAGAAGAGAGAAAAAGAAAATAAAAGGGCCAATTACTTGTGAACTGGTCTAAATATGCACATAAACATTGGAGCTTGTTTCTGAAATAGTCAGGATGCTTTGCTTTGATGACTCACACTGAACCCACGTTCTGCGTGAAGGACACCAGCCACAGTTCAAACTTCCCTCAGAGATCATTTTGAACAAGCTGGCTTACTCAGGGGTATTAGCACTTCCTCCTTTGAACCATTCATCTGCCCAAAGCACTTCCACATTAGGGTTTCCCCTTCATGTGGGATCCCCTAAGCTCCTGCCAAAAGACCGTAAACTAGACTACTGTCCTTCAGAAATCTGATCCCTCCCAGTTCTCTCAAATCTTGCATCACATCCCACTGGGCAGCAAGTTACATCACATTGCCAAGACAAACCCAGGTGACTGACACAACATTCCTAAATTGGACAAAATGGCTTCTTATCTTTAGTCAAAGCCAAAACACCTTTAACAGCAGGACACACTGTTTTAGCAGAAAACTGCCAAAATAAAAATACCTCACAGCATAGCAGTAGAAATCTGAGCCAGGGCACTACATGTAGTAGGAATTCTGTGAGGGGAAAATAATTAGATTATCCACATCAAGTGTCTACGTGTAGACAAACAAAATGCTGAATAAATTAATTTCTGGCTTAAAAATATTGTAGTTTCTTAAGTCACTTGCTTAGCCTGAATACGTCTGAAAGTTATCTATGCAATCCTTAACTACTTGAAGCTTGGAGAATATAATGCAACCTAAGGAGGTCTGTTAATTGTGTCAAATGGAAAATGGGTGTGTTTGATTTACAAGTTGTTTGCTATCTTGGCATTTCCGGTTAAGGGCAAGGTGACTGGCGGCAACTGCTGGATATAATGAACCTACAATGGTTTTGGCATCTCAGGCTCCATTATCTTTACCTAAAATGCTTCTAATATAGGAGAAAGCGATGAAAGGTGAACTTTGTCACATATACGTCAGAGCATGCAGCGAAATGCAGTTGCTTGTGCCAATGACCAACATAGTGTGAGGATTGTGCTGGGGGGGGGGCTCACAAGGAGTTGCCCTTTTCTGAGTATCACTAGGGAGAGTAGTGAGGAGCAGTTATTTTTGCTGAGTGCTGTTGAGTTGTCATTGACTCGTGCTGACCCTATGGATAGTGTAGTTGTCTATAGGGGTTTTGTGGCAAAATATAGAAGTAGGTTGCCAGGCTTTTCTTCTGAGCAGATACTGCTGCTCCCCAGGTTGGGACCCAACCAGATTTGAGCTCAGGACCATCTTTCTCAAACTCCAGCGCTGATGCCACGCACCACCGGCTGGCCTTTGAACCAATTACTTACTCTTAAATCATCCCAATATCAAAGACACTCATCCTTGTGAGATTAATAATAATCCTTTACAACCAGGGGTGATTGTACACTTGCAGATTCACCTTTGCTACCTTTGTGTTTGTGACACTGAATGTGTTCAGTTCCAAAAAGTCATCAGTTTAAAAAATGATTACAGCGCTTTCTGAAATAATTAAATATATTAAGAAATATTTAGCTCGGCAGATTTGTAAATGGGATGTTCTTCTAACAGTTGATATAAATGAATCTCTTCAAACTATTGGAAGGAACACAACTTGCTCTTTAGTTCTTGACCAAATGGATCAGCAGTCCATCTACATTGACACTGAAGTTCTTAATTTCTCACAGATTTTAATTAATTCCTATGTGGCTGAGATTTGTTATCTTCAGAAGATCTCAATCCATGGTCTAAATTTAGTAGGGTAAAACTGATATTCTAATAAAAACAGAAATCACCCAAGAAACTTTTATACATTGAAAGCAGACAGAGAACTGGATGAAACTTAGTTTAAATCTATTGAATATAAAACTCTACACAACCATCAAATACTGTCAATACAAACCAAAATTGTACAATCACAGGTAATGGTCCGGTTTGTAATTTCTCAAATGATGGTTATCCTGGGTCTGACTGGTTCTATCCATTATGGAAAGTTGTCAGCCATCATTTGGAGTTTCTACACATTAATGCTGATTATATTAAATTGTGTCCTTGGTAAAGAAACTTAAAATTGAATGTAGATCAGCATTATTTCTGGCTAAGAGCAAAATGAATTACAGAACTGGAACCAAATGTGGCCCACAGTGTGTTCTGTTGTAGGACTTGTACATTGTTGAATATGTCAATCATTATTGTAGAGCTCTATTACATAGTAATATTACTGTTATATTCTTAAATGCTGTAATGGATTTAATATAAAAGATAGCCAAGGCTTTAGGTAACCACACATCAATATCAGATATCATGAAAGTGTGCCAGCAGATTTTATTTTGTAATTAAACCTGTTCAACTCTAATTTGAAGTGAAACCCATTTGTTTTCAATCCTGAGCTCCAGTTACTCTACAGGACTGCACAGAGGGATGAATTTGAGACCTTCCTTTGAGTGTTGCATTTGTTCATTGCTGTGATGGATCCAGTTTTATCCCGGATCTCAAAGTGATCTGAATTTTCACCTGTGAGATGGGGAGAAAAAGATCATCTATCAATCAACCAATGTAAACAGAATGTTAATATTAAACTTTATTGCACCCAGTCAGTCAACATAGGATATGATTATTAGCAAGCATAGAAGTTGACATTTCTATAAATATCATGCGCGTGAGGCTGCATGGATCTCTTGCACGTTTGTTTAGTTGGGTAAATCCTGAAAACTATGAAACCCGTGATCTGATAAGATAGTATTAGATCCTCACCAATATCTGATTCTTGCCATCTCAAGTTAATTTCATTTTGGTAGTTGCACATTGACGAACTGATTAACAAACAGACTGTCACTGTGATGAATCAAAAGCAAAGAGATCCACAGCATGTTTAGTAAGTTGGCAATTTCAGTTTACATTTGAATATAGCACACCAGAGTTCAGCTCAATCTGTTAGTGTCAACCATGATGACAAATTAAACCAAATCAACCTTCTTGCATGTGGTTTGTATCCCACTATTTCCAGCCCATTCATGTGTACATCTAAATGACTGTTAAATATGTCTCGACTTCCTCCACTGACTGTGTTGAAGATATCTGTCCCTCTCTGTGGGTAAACAAAAAGCCTTTCTCTGTGAGTTTCCTTTTAAACTTTCTTTGACCTTAAAACAATGCCCTCTATATTAGATATTTCCACCCTGGGGGAAAAGGCTGTGACTATCGACTCTATCTATACCTCTAGCAGGTCTCTCTTCAGCCTCTGACCTTCCAGTGGAAACACATTTGTCCAGCCTCTCCGTGTAGGTAATGCTCTCTAAACCAGGCAGCATCGTGGTGATCCTCACCTGCACTCTCTCTTAAGCCTCCATATCCTTCCTATATTGTAGTGACCAGAACTGTACACAATACTCCAAATGTGGCCTAACCAAAGCTTTATACAGCTACATTTCATCTTCATACACAATCCCCCACTGATGAAGATGAACAAACTATATGCCTTCTTTACCAGTCTATTCACCAGTTTCAAGGAACTATGGACACACCCTAAAATCTCTCTGCATGTCACTCCTCCAAAGAATTTTGTCATTTGCAATGTATATTCCTCTTGTGATTGACCTCTGAAGGTGCTCTTTCCTGATCAAGATCTGTTTGTTTTATATTCCTGTCAAGAAAGATGTTGCAGTGAAATGGTCTCATTAAATTTGTCCCTCACCTTCACAGAATAAGACCTGTTGGGTGAGCTGGTTTTCAATGTTTTATTCAGCAATGGAGATTTACTACATTTTTCACACCTCGACACTGGGACATATCAAAAATGTAATTGCAGTTAGTGCCCCAATAAACTTCTTTGCTTGCCTGCTTCAGAAGTCAGAATAGTGTTGTCTCACTCTCAAGACTCTCACCTCCAAATCCAGAAGTTCTGGGAACAGAGTCCGTAATGAGACCTGAGTCTGCGCTGTGGTAAGCAGCCTGCAATTCCAGAGCTGCCAGTATGTCTTTAAGGACAGATTCTCAACTCTAATTGATCAATTAATTTTACACATAACTCTAGTGTATTGTACAGAACGTCTTCTTTTCGAAGGGGAAGTTTGATGTTCCAGAGAAAATGTCCAACTTCCTGACTTGGAAGAGTGGAAAACATTTACTGCTTAATATTAGAGCATCTAGCTTTTTGCAAAACTTGGTGTTTTATGTATCTTTTTCTGAATAGGGTTGAGTGTTAGGAATTTAAGGGTCATGAGTTAGAAGCAGGCAGCTGACAGTTTCTGCATGTTTTCATTTGATCCCATTTAATGCAACATTATCAACTCCAACCTGCACATTAGTAGTAGTAGGCAGCCGTCAATCCCAGGGGGGTATGGGTTTGCGCCTCTGGTAGACTGTGTCCTCTCCAGGGTGCAAGCCAGGGTGGGAAGATTTGAAGAACTGGCTGCTGCCCACGCAGTGGGATCCCCCTCTCCACGTCACTGATGTAGTCCAAGCGACTTGGCACCAGAGGCCGCCAGAGTGAAGTTGTAAACCACATCAAACATTAGGGAGCCCGACTCCGGATTTCTTCCTCGGGATTTATTCCCGATGCCTTTCCCATGAGTGGGTATGGCCGCAAGGCAGCAGAGGTTTAAAATCAAAGTCTTCCTTCTCCTAGGCGGGCTGCCATCCAAGGCTAACGAGCCCTACCTGCACGTTACACATCCACGTATGTGACACTTACAAACATCAGTAAACAATATATTTCGTCACAAGTCAATGTACCGCATATTACCTCTGTTATTCAATTATTACAGTGAAGACTATGTGTCTTTTGGATTTTAAGATCTGCTGTTTTCAACTCACTTTAGAAAGTTAGATTCTTGATCCATATTGACCAGAACTCATTGGGCCAAATGGCCTAATTCTGCTCCGAAATCTAATGGTCGTATGGTTTCCCAGGTTTAATATTGTGCTGCATCGCTGCAGTTTATGATACTCTGGCTCAGTAGATTCAATCTGGAACTTCTGAAGATCCTATTGTTTCCTAAAAGAACTGCAGGTGAATCCATCTTTGCTCTGGCCAGCATTTCCCCCTCAAATGAAATCAGCAAAAACGGATTCTGTCTTTTTATACTTACACATTTTGTGATATAAATGCAGATCAAAGGTTTGGGACATGTTTCTAAAGGACAAGAAATAAACAGAACTCAGGAAATAAACATCATCAATTTTTCTCTTTGGTCCTATGGTTGAGTTTTATGATTCATTTCCTGAATAAAATTAACATGATAGTGCACAGAATTCCGGAGAGTGCCGGCAGCTTTTTGGTGCATTAAATGGTTATCTCCTACCTTTAGCTATTCTTTGTTCATTGTTGCTTGTGGTTCTCTTTCCTTTATGTGCTTCTTCTGAGATGCTCATGGATTGTATTGAATGTTTCTGTGGTGATACTTTCTGTATCAAAAAGGAATCAGAATCAGGTTTATTATCACTGATATAAGTCATGAAATTTGTTCTTTCATGGCAGCAGTACAGTGCAAATCAAAAATAAGTTACAAAAATAATACAGCAAAGGAGGAATAACAAGATCATGCTAATGAATCGTTCAGAAATCTGATAGTGGAAGGGAACTCACTTTTCCTAAGATGCTGAGTGTGAGTCTTCAGTCTTCTGCACCTCCTTCTTAATGATGGTAGTGAGAAAAGGGTATGTCCCAGATGGTGAGGGTTGTTATGATGGATGCACCCTTCTTGAGGTATTGTCTCTTAAAGATGTCCTCAGTGGTGGCGAGGGTTGTGCCTGAGATGAAGCCGGCTGAGTCTACTGGACTCTGCGGCCCCTTGTAACGCCGGCTGAGTCTACTGGACTCTGCGGCCCCTTGTAACCCTGGCTGAGTCTACTGGACTCTGCGGCCCCTTGTAACGCCGGCTGAGTCTACTGGACTCTGCGGCCCCTTGTAACGCCGGCTGAGTCTACTGGACTCTGCGGCCCCTTGTAACCCTGGCTGAGTCTACTGGACTCTGCGGCCCCTTGTAACGCCGGCTGAGTCTACTGGACTCTGCGGCCCCTTGTAACGCCGGCTGAGTCTACTGGACTCTGCGGCCCCTTGTAACCCTGGCTGAGTCTACTGGACTCTGCTGCCCCTTGTAACGCCGGCTGAGTCTACTGGACTCTGCGGCCCCTTGTAACGCCGGCTGAGTCTACTGGACTCTGCGGCCCCTTGTAACGCCGGCTGAGTCTACTGGACTCTGCGGCCCCTTGTAACGCCGGCTGAGTCTACTGGACTCTGCGGCCCCTTGTAACGCCGGCTGAGTCTACTGGACTCTGCGGCCCCTTGTAACGCCGGCTGAGTCTACTGGACTCTGCGGCCCCTTGTAACCCTGGCTGAGTCTACTGGACTCTGCGGCCCCTTGTAACGCCGGCTGAGTCTACTGGACTCTGCGGCCCCTTGTAACCCTGGCTGAGTCTACTGGACGCTGCAGCCCCTTGTAACCCTGGCTGAGTCTACTGGACTCTGCGGCCCCTTGTAACGCCGGCTGAGTCTACTGGACTCTGCGGCCCCTTGTAACGCTGGCTGAGGCTACTGGACTCTGCGACCCCTTGTAACGCCGGCTGAGTCTACTGGACTCTGCGGCCCCTTGTAACCCTGGCTGAGTCTACTGGACTCTGCGGCCCCTTGTAACCCTGGCTGAGTCTACTGGACGCTGCGGCCCCTTGTAACCCTGGCTGAGTCTACTGGACTCTGCGGCCCCTTGTAACCCTGACTGAGTCTACTGGACGCTGCGGCCCCTTGTAACGCTGGCTGAGGCTACTTGTAACCCTGCATTTTAGAGTCTCCACACCAGCTGCTGATGCAAAGAGTCAGAATCCTTCCCATTGTGCATCTGTAGAAATTTGCAAGAGCCTTTACTAGCGTTACTAAATCTCTTCAAACTTTTAATAAAGTAGAGCCACTAATGTGGCTCCTTTGTGATTGCATCAGTGTTTTGGGGCCCAATGAGCCCCATCTAAGGTGTTGATGTAAGAAAGCTTGCATTTCTAAAACAGCAGGATTTGGTATTTTAAGCATGCTCCATCATCAAACAGGGTTTTTGCTAATCTACCTTAACACCATTTTCTTGCTATATTCCCATATTCCTAAATGTATCCACTATTCATAAATATATTCATTTACGTACAGAATGCAATCGATGAATGAGCCTCCACGGCCCTCCCTGTTTGAGAATTTCGTAGCATCACCCTCCAAGTGAAGTGATTTCTCCTCATTGCAGTTCTGTACAATCTAATTTTTATTTTGAGCCTGTTATCTTTCATGCTAGATTCCTCAGCCAGGGGAATCTCCCCTCCTGTCTCTATTCCGTCAGGCCTTAGAAGAAAGTGTTCCAATGAGGTCATCTCTCATTCCTCTGAACTCTAGAGAACAGAGGTCTAGCCTTCTCCATCTCCAGATTTATGGTAGACCCACCATCCCAGAAAACGTCTTTGCTGCATTCTCTCTACACTAGGATAAGTGACCAAAATAGTCCATGTAAGAGGTCTCACCAAGGCTTTGTGTGACTGTAGAAGATGTCTTTGTCCTTGTGCTCATATTCTTGAGTAATAATGGTTAACATAACACTTGCCTTCCTAATTGTTTCTAAGGTAGTTGTCGAAAAAAATTAACATAACTAGCTGGCTTTTGGAGTAGACATACATACACAGTGTTAATTATTTAGGAGGTGCACTGTACCGGTCTGCTTCTGAATATTGCTGAGCAGGAATTAGCAGTTCACGATGTGAATGGTGTAGGCGTGTGAAAGAAAGGGATACATTCTGAGCACTTGTAGGTAGACAGTGTAGGGAGTAAGTGAAGGCCAGTTTGGAAAGACACTCATAAGGAGAGCAGTGATCGCAGAATATCTGTGGTATACAGTGAGTTCAGGCACTAATAACGTTGCTCGATGAGTTCTTCATCACAAATGCGTTGCCTGGGAAACCAGAATGAAGGCGGGAAAGTCAAGTGCATCCACACTTTAAGGTTTCTAACACCGTAGCAAAGTAGTGACCAAGACAAATATTTAAAAGCAAACAACAGGAATTCTGCAGATGCTGGAAATTCAAGCAACACACATCAAAGTTGCTGGTGAACGCAGCAGGCCAAGCAGCATCTATAGGAAGAGGCGCAGTCGACGTTTCAGGCCGAGACCCTTCATCAGGACACATATTTATCCTCTTTTACTTGTGCCATGGGTGGCAGTGAATAAAGATTGTCAATTCTGATTGTTTTTAGATTCCAGTCAATTGACATACAATAACTACTCAGAAATTGAAAAGAAGTGAAGTGATTGTACAACTATAATTCAGACAGTAATTGGAATAAACCATACTTTCCAGTTCTCCCCAGTTTTTACTGATTTTAATGGGTTAGCCCAGGACATCAAAGTCACGGAGGGCAATAGGGAAGTGAAAAGTTGTCCGAGGGATCCGAAGGGTCTTGGTCACACAATCAATCTATCCTGCGAGTGACTTAACCACAAATTTATGTACTGGCATCCCCACGGTAATTCACCTTCCTGAGTGGGGAAGGAAATGATAGTGTTAGTTACCACATGATTCAATAAAGATGCTTTTAAAAACTACATTTTGAAATGTCAGGGTGAATAATAGATTCCAGGAAATCACTAACCAGCTTATGGCCTAATGCTGGTGTCCATTTCCCTCTGGCAACCAGACGGGTGTCCAAGTATCTAATAGAGAAACACAAGTCTGGATTACTATTACATGAAATGTCTTATTTATTGTAGTTTATTTCACATTTCAATAGTATAATTTAACAGAAAAGGACTGTGGAAAATGTCTCAATTAAAACTTTAAGTGTGCTGTTTTTCAAGCTTTATTAATCTATTGTGGTTCAATAATAATAGGTCCTTGGAATGAATATCACAGAAAGAGGCGACGGAGCACCCTGCTTGAACCTGCTCTTACACTAATTGATCACTGTTTTCAATTACTTGGTGTTAGCTTCTGTTGAATCTACCTCAGCTGCACTTTCAGGCAGAGTATTCCAGGTCATTATCATTTGCTGCGAAATTTCTTTTCACAAAGTTCAAATAAATATATAGTTTATATTTTACTTGTTGAAAATAATAAACTTCATTAACAATTAAAGAATATACAAAAGAAGAAACCAGTGAGCAGTGTTTACATTTATGGACATTACATCCAGTAATGTAAACCTAGGTTTTAGACCATAGCACCGTTGCCCCTAATGTGACCCCTAACAATGAGACATCCTTTCGTTATTTGAGGAGCTTACCACCAAACTCACTCCTCCCTGTCCTGTAGTGGCAGAAACCCAGACTGGGGTCCTTCCTCACCCAGCCTACGCATTGTCTGCACTGAGTTTGTGTGTGCTCCTGCAGCCTGGAGTGTGCCAGGCATCCACACCAAGTTCCTGTTCACTTTATTGTCTTTTAACCGTACACATGTACCTCTGGACCAAGGTGCACAGCACAGTACATATAGCTCACACACAAAGTACTAGGTGGCAGGGAGTTCAGTGGTCTTATGGCTGGGAGAAGAAGCTGTTTCCCATCCTAACAGTTCTTGTCCTAATGCTATGTTAACTCCTACCTGATGGCTGGGTGGAGGGGGGTGGGTTCAAAGAGATTGTTGGACAGATGGGGAGGAACCATTGACAATGCTTTGAACCCTGCTTACAGAGCACTCCTGATAAATATCTGAGATGGGTGGAAGAGAGACCCTGATGATCCTCACAATCCTTAGTTGGGTCTTGCGGTCAGATGCCTTGCAGTTCCTGTCCCAGACGGTGATGCAGCTGGTCAGGGCACTCTCGATTGTGCTCCTGTAAAAATTGGTTAGAATGGGAGGGGGTGGTACTCACTCACCTCAGTCTCCTCAGGAAGTGGAGATGCTGCTGTGCTTTCTTGACCAAAGAGATGGTATTGAGGGACCACCAGGTGAGATTGTCTGGTAAGAGCACTCCCAGAAACTTGGTGCTCTTAACTCTGTCCACGGAGAACTTGTGTATGTGCCGTGAGCAGTTGTCAACCTGCCCCTTCCTAAAGTCCACAGCCATCTCTTCGGTCTTGTCCACATTGAGACTCAAACTGTTGTGCTCGCACGATTCTGCCAGCCGCTCTACTTCCTTTCAGGATGTTGTTTCGTTGTGGTCGTTGATAAGGCTGCTGTGTTTTCAGTGAGCTTCCATTTGAACTGGATCGAGCAGTGCATTCGTGCATCAGCAGTGCACACAGCCCTGGGGAGCGCCAGTGCTCAATGTAATGGAGCTAGAGATGTTTCTGCCAACATGGATTGCCTGGATCCAGTTACAGAGAGAAGGGCAGAGGCCCAATGAGCACAATTTACCCAGCAGCTTCCGAGGGAACACCCCTGCCCAAGATCAAACTGGACTTCACTGAACTGGTCCCGCAACCCATGGATTCACTTTCAAGGACTCTTCATCTCATATTCTCAATATTTGTTTATTTGTTTGTTTTTTTATTATTTAGTTTTGTATTTGAACAACTTGTTGTCTATTGCACATTAGTTGTCTGCCTGTCCTGTTGAGTGTGGGTTTTCATTAATTCTATTGTGTTTCTTGGATTTACTCTGTATGCCTGCAAGAAAACATATCTCAGGGTTGTATTTGGTGACATATATGTACTTCGATAATATATTTGCTTTGAACTTTGAAATATTTAGTTTTAAATTTGTTAAATTGTAAGACTCAAATGAAACAACAGGGGAATGGGAGCTAGCATGTGAATAATGGGCCAGCTGGCCTCCTCCTCTGCAGTGCTATTTTGTCCTTCATAGAAACATAGAAAACATGCAGCACAATTCAGGCCCTTTGGCCCTCAAAGCTGTGCTGAACATGTCCCTACCTTAGAACTACATAGGCTTACCCATAGCCCTCTATTTTTCTAAGCTCCATGTAGCCATCCAGGTGTCTCTTAAGAGACCCTATTGTTTCTGCCTCCAGCACCGCCGCTGGCAGCCCATTCCACGCACTCACCACTCTCTGCGTAAAAAACTTACCGCTGACATCTCCTCTGTATCTACTTCCAAGTACCTTAAAACTATGCCCTCTCGTGCGAGCCATTTCAGCACTGGGAAAAAGCCTCTGACTATCCACACGATCAATGCCTCTCATTATCTTGTACCCCTCTATCATGTCTTCATTAAAACATCTTTTGGGATTCTTGATTAACAAGGTGCTGGGGGGTTGCTGTCTATGAGTGGGAATGCAGGGTTCGACCCCTATCCTATTCAATGTTTGAGCAGGTTGGTGTGGCCAAGTGATTTACTCCTGTTCCCATTCCATAAGCTCATATCAAGGCTTCCTCAGCTATAACTGACACGACTGACTTTAACTTCCACCCAGGTATTGTAGTCTTGTACAAATATCTGCAAAGAAATTGGATCATTGTGCTACTTACTCATTGACTGGGGAAGATTCTCTCAGCACCATGGAGGCAAAAGACTTCTCCTAGACTATGCACTATGGGGCCAGTATATTCCTGACAGTTTGGCCCAAGAACCTGTATTTACCCTCTCAGGGAGGGGAACCAGTTGGATGACTGATTATGATTTGACATCAATAAAATGTATTTTATGATGCATAGTTTAATAATCAATGAAGTAGTTTTTTACTCAGCTTTATCTGGCAGTAACAATTAACAGCTTAAGTAACTCACCACTTCTCTGTTGTTTGGATGGTTAATGACCTGAGGATGTGGCTGGGGTGCAGGTTAGATGAGCGAGAGAGGATCCCAGCTAAACCCAGAGAGGTTCCGCGGTTCAGCTGGTGGCTGTTGCCTGTCTAGTGTTTTGATCTTTGTGTGAGCACTCAGTTCAACCATGAGGTGGAGCTCTTTACTAAAGGAGAAGCTGAAATTATGACTCAGTTCAAAGTACATTTATTATCAAAGTGTGTATACTTTATACAGCTCAGATTTGTCTCCTTACAGGCAGCTACAAAACAAAGAAACCCAAAAGACCCAACCATTAAAAAAGTAGACCGTCAGGCACCCAAAGTGCAAAAAAAAGAACAGATCATGCAAACAATAAAATAACATTCAAATTGAAGTTGACAAAATGGAGTCCACAGCCATGAAGCCAATCATCACTGTAGCTGATCCAGGAGCCCGATAGTTGCAGGCCACAGCCTCAGTTCAGTGCAGAGATGAGTAAACTTCACGGAGAAGCAAGCTGATCACTAGCCCGTACCTCTCCCTTGGCCCTGACACCCTGACATTTTCAATCTGGCCTGGCATAAATTGGCCAAATCTTGGGTTGTTCCTCACTGCCAGACCCAGACCCTACTGCTTTGATAAGTTCTCAGTCCCACCCCCTGGCCCCACCGCCTCAGTACATGACCATTCCAATCTGGCCTGGCACTTGAATCAACCTTCGGTTGTTCCTCACTCTCAGGCCCAGGCCCTGCTGCTTTGATATGCTCTCAGGCCCAGGACCTGACACTTCGATATGATGTCAAGCCCAGGCCCTGCCACTTCGATATGCTCTCGGACCTGTGCTCTGTCACTTCAATATGCTCTTGGGCCTGGGCTCTGCCACTTCGATATGCTCTCAGGCCCAGGCCCTGCTGCTTCGATATGCTCTCAGGCCCAGGCCATGCTGCTTTGATATGATCTCAAGCCCAGGCCCTGCCACTTCGATATGCTCTCAGGCCTGGGCTCTGTCACTTCGATATGCGCTCAGGCTCAGGCCATGCTGCTTTGATACGCTCTCAGGCCCAGGTTCTGCCACTTCAATAAGCTCTCAGGCCTGGGCTCTACAACCTTGACTCGGACTGCACTCAACCTTTCCAATCTGACCTGGCACTTAAATCAGCCAAATAGTTGGTCTTCCCTCGTTCTTGGGCCCAGGCCCTGCCCCCTCAACACTGTCTTGCCTCCACTCACCTCCCCTCAGTTATGCTGCAATGAATCACCTCCAAGTCCATTCCAGTAATGGCCAAACGTTGGCTCATTCCCCACTCTCGGGCCCTGGCCTCAACACCTCGATTTGGTCTGTACCCACCATGCTGCAGCCATCCTGCACCTTCGAGACTTCAGATCACATCGCAAAAATGCCAGGTCATACAGGGGGTTCAAAAGCTCACCTCCAAAGGGGAAGTTACAGGCTATAGACTGCAGTGGTTGTTTTCAAGAAAAAGTGTGATTAATACAGTAATTTACAGTGCCTATAAAAAGTATTCCAACCCCACCCCGTTGAAAGTTTTCATGTTTTATTGTTTTACAACACTGAGTCACAGTGGATTTAATTTGGCTTTTTTTTGACACTGATCAACAGAAAAAGACTCTTTTGTGTCAAAGTGAAAATAGATTTCTACAAAGTGATTAGAACTATAAAACAGAAAATAATTAAATGCAACACACATCAAAGTTGCTGGTGAACGCAGCAGGCCAGGCAGCATCTGTAGGAAGAGGTGCAGTCGACGTTTCAGGCCGAGACCCTTCGTCAGGACTAACTAATTAAATGCGTAAGTATTCACCCCCTTTAATATGACACACCAAATCATCACTGGTGCGGCCAATTGGTTTTAGATGTCACATAATTAGTTAAATGGAAATATTTTTGTGGAGACCCGTGTGCAATCGATGTGCTTCAATTGATTGTATTAAAAATACACCTGTATCTGGAAGGTCCGACTGCTGGTGCGTCAGTATCCCGGCAAAAACTACACCATGAAGATAAAGGAACACTCCAAGCAACTCCACAAGAAGGTTATTGAAAAGCACAAGTCAGAAGATGGATACAAGAAAATTTCCAAGTCACTGAATCCCTTGGAGTACAGTTAAGTTAATCATTAAGAAATGGAAAGAATATGGCACAGCTGTAAATCTGTCTAGAGCAGGCCGTCCTCATAAACGGATTGACTGCGCAAGAAAAGGACCAGTGAGGGAGGCTACCAGGAGACCTATGACAACTTTGGAGGAGTTACAAGCTTCAGTGGCTGAGATGGGAGAGACTGTGCATACAACTACTGTTGGCCGGGTGCTTCACCAGTCACAGCTTTATGGGATGTGGACTACAAGATCCTGTCCAAGGCTATCGCCAACAGGGTCAAGTCTGCTCTGGGACAGGTGATCCACCCAGACCAAACCTGTGCTGTACCAGGCAGGAAGATCTCAGACAGCCTCGCGCTGCTGAGGGACACCATCGCCTACGTGCAGGACAGGAGGGTGGACGCCTGCCTGGTCAGCTTGGACCAGGAGAAAGCCTTCGACAGGATATCGCACACGTACATGGCGGATGTGCTCTCCAAAATGGGATTTGGGGAGGGAATCCGGAATTGGATCAGACTGCTCTACACAGACATCCGTAGTGCAGTCCAGGTCAACGGGTGGGAAACAGACAGCTTCCCCATCAGGTCTGGAGTCAGGCAGGGCTGTCCCCTCTCCCCTGTCTTGTTTGTCTGCTGCATAGAACCCTTTGCCGAAGCCATCAGGAGGGATGAGGGCATAAGAGGGGTGACGCTGCCAGGCAGTGGAGGGACCCAAGTGAAAACCTCCCTGTACATGGACGACGTCGCCGTCTTCTGCTCTGATCCGAGGTCAGTTCGCAGGTTGATTGGCATCTGCGAACAGTTCGAGCTAGCGTCGGGGGCCAGGGTCAACCGCACAAAGAGCGAAGCCATGCTCTTCGGCAACTGGCCCGACCGATCCAGCATCCCCTTCACCATCAGGTCTGACCACGTGAAGGTGTTGGGGATCTGGTTCGGAGGGGCGGAGGCGTGCAACAAGAACTGGCAGGAGCGGACTGCCAAGGTGAAACAGAAACTGGGACTGTGGGGAGGGCGCTCCCTGTCGATAACGGGCAAGAACCTGGTCATTAGGTGTGAGGTGCTCTCAGGGCTGCTGTACTTGGAGCAGGTCTGGCCCGTCCCCCGCTCCTACAGCTCGGAAATCACCCGGGCTGTCTTCAGATTCGTCTGGGGATCCAAATTGTAACGTCTTTATATCAGTAAGTTACTGAGTCTGATACAAGGCCTACATTTATAGACTTCAAGTGCTGCTCCTCATCCCTGCCCATATTTGTAAGAAAAGTACTGTTGTTTATATAGCACGTCATTTAAACATTCTTCTGAGCTAATTTAAGTATTGTTGAAGAGTAGACACAGTTGAAATGCAGGCCTAGAACAGTAAACTAATAAATTAAATGACCTAATCATCATTACGTGCAATATCACTTGACGTTAGTAGAATGCATAAATCCTGACCTCCAGACTTCAGGAGAAATCTCCTGCACTGCCTTTAAAAGATGAGATGGAATTTGTTGCAATTCCCCTCAGTGGAGTCAGTGCCTCTGAAGAGTCGTGTTGCACTGAGCCATCTACTCTGATTACATGCTCAGTGCTCTTGCAGGCCTTTGAAGTTTTAGTTTTGTTAGAGAGCAATCATGCCTGTCTTTGTGACCCGTACTTCCTCTGCATCATGGCTGCTGCACTGAACCTAAGCTTATAACTTCCACCTCTTATCTGTCTCTTAATCCATAGACTCTGCTGGTCAGGGAGGGGTGTGTTGTTGCCCTTCTGCTGCTTTGCATGGGAGGGGGGAGCTGTGGGGGGCTTTGGGGTTCTAACGTTTGGGGCACTCCTCTGCTTTTGTGGATGTTTGCAAAGAAAAAGAAAAAGAATTTCAGGATGTATATTGTATACATTTCTCTGACATTAAATGTACCTATTGAATCTATTGAATCCTGTTAACTAATTGTGTCAGCTTTCATTTCCTCTCTGTCTTGGTTGTATTTGTTTAGATCAGACTCTATCCCAGTCCACTATTTCTCTTTGGCTTCCACTCTGTCTTCCAGTGTATCAGTTAAAACAGACTGTGAGTTAAATGCACTCACAGCAATCCCCTTCCTTCTAACCATACCTCAGTCTACATTTGCACGCACCCCTCACTGTAATTTAATTACCAGCTTCCTCGTCTTTGGTTCCCCAATAATCATTGTATTTCTGCATCTGTTGCTTTGCTCAAACAACCCCCATTTATTTATTAATGGGACCAGGACGTTAATTAAAAGACCGGTGTTTACTGCCCATTTTAGATTTCCTTTGAGAAGATGATGCTAAGCCTTGAGCGGAACCTACAAATGATGGCAGTCCCACATGCTGCGTGTACTCGTCTCTCCAGGAGATAAATGTTCTGTTTAAAATGCTGGAGGAACTCGGCCGGTCCGGTGGCATACATGGAAAGGAATAAGCAGTCGATGTTTTAAACCAAGTCCCTTCATCATGACTGGAAAGGAAGCGGTAAGAAGGGTGACAGGGAGGAAATGCATCTCTACTAAAGGAGGTGTGAGGTGCTCCTTCCCTCCGCTAGCCTGCAGGTCACCCTTGGGCAAGGTGTGGCAGCTGCTCAGTCTCCTGATCACGTGAAGGCACAGAAGCAAGTGGTGGACAGTCATATGAGCAGCTGGTCCATATCACAAGTCCTGGTTATGCGAGAATTTATGCCAGGCAGACAATCTCTGAAGAATATTTGATAATGGTTAGGGTGACAGGTCTCGTAAAGACACTGCTCAGAAAAAGGCAATGGCAAACCACTTCTGTAGAAAAAATTGCCAAGAACATTAATAGTCATGGAAAGAGCATGATCACCATTGTCATAACGAATGAACAAAGAAGCCAGAATAAAAAGGTGGGTGGAGAAGAAAGAGTACATCTTAGAAGGTGATAGGTGAAGCCAGGTGAAAGGGAAGGTGGGCAGGTGGGAGAGGGGGGATAAAGTCAGAAGTTGTGAGGACATAAGTGGAAAAGATAAAGGGCTGAAGAAGGAATCTTTTAGAAGAAGAGAGGACCATAGGAGAAACAGACCAGGAAGATGTGATAGGCAGGAGAGAAGAGAAGACAAGGAGTAAGAGGCAAGCTAGAGTGGGGAATGGAAGAAGGTGGGGGGGGGGGAAGAATTACCAAAAGTTAGAAAAATTGATGTGATGTTCATGTCATCAGGTTGGAGGCTACCCAGATGGAATATGAGATGCTGTTCCTCCAACCTGAGTATAACTCATCATGGCAGTAGAGAAGCCTGTGGACCAACATGTCAGAGTGGAAATGGGGATTGGAATTAAAATGGTTGGTCTCCAGGAAATCCTACTTGTAGACAGAACGAAGGTGCTTGATAAAGTGGTCACCTAATCTATGTTGGGTCTCACTGACGTAGATGAGGCTGCATCAGGAGCACCGGGTACAGTAGGTGACCCCAACAGACACACAACAGAAGCGTTGCCTCATGAGGAAGGAATGTTTAGGGCCCTGAATGGAGGTGAGGGAGGAGGTGAATAGGCAGGTGAATTCAAAGGTCAATTGAAAAGGAAGACAATCAGGACCAAGGCAAGCGAATGGAGGCCTGTATAAATGCAAGTACTGCCAGGGAGAAACACCAACAAATGTGCACTGAGGATGTCATCTTGACTAGCGATCAAACGTCTGCCAGCTGATTGCCAAGCTCGGTGACCACTGCAACAATGAACAATTATCATTTCTTTACTTAATATTTATGCATCCTGTGTGGCTTCAGCGGAGGGAGAGGCTGAATGAAAGGATCCAGAGGAGGTTCACGACAATGATCCGGCTCTTGGCCTGTACTCACTGGAACTTAAAAGAATGAGGGGGCAAAATGTCATCGAAACCTATCAAATATTGAAAGACCTAGATAGAGTGGATGTGGGGAAGATGTTTCCTATAGTGGAGGAGTCGAGGACAGAGGGCACAGCCACGGAATACAAGGATACCAACAGAGATGGGGAGGAATTTCTTTAGTCAGAGAGTGGTGGACTTCATTGTCACATTTGGCCAAGTCATTGGGTCTATTTAAAATGGAGGTTGATAGGCTCTTGGTTAGTCAGGGCATCAAAGGTTACGAGAAGAAGGCAGGAGAGTGGAGTTGAGAGGGATAATAAATCAGCCATGATGGAATGGCAGAGCAGACTCGATAGCCGAGTGGCCTAATTCTGCTCCTTTGTCTTATGGCCTCGTTTAATATGTACTTACTCTGACTGCTGAGATACTTCTGCCTGATGTCCTGCAGTTTCAGCCAGAAACCCCGGCCAAAGACAGCTCCTCTTGTGCAGGGTAGACAAACACTAAGAAGCAAAGAAGTAAGTCAGGCTCCGGCTGAAGAGAAGCAGTAGTGCAGTGGCTGGCCGGTCGACGGGTGAGAGGTGGAGTGCTTCTAGTTCCCTAGGCCAACAATCCAGCAGTAATCAATATGGTTCCTCCTCTTTTCTACAGAGTTATGAACATGGAGTGACCTCTGTTACCCTCTGGGTAAGCTGGTAATGTAGCCACAAAGTTCGACATCTGTGTCAGAGGTTAGAGAGGGAGATGGTACCACATTGCTGACAGTTCCCTCCTTTCTTCCTGTCCTGGCTGCTTCACTCTGGTGCTTCTTTGCTACTGCTGTGTTCCTCACTCTCTCTGCTCCGTGTTTGCTACCCGATCGTTGCCTTTGGCTCAGTCACAGCAGCTCCCTGAGCGCTCTCGTGCCTCCTCCAGTTTCCTGTCTCCTCACTGGAACTGCTCTGCGGCTCCCTCACTGTTACCTCCACTCCTCGCTCTGCTGCCCACCCAGCCTCACCGCTGCCCCTCACTGTCTCTACTGCCACGTTCTCTGTTGATTTGCTGACACAGACGCCCACTCCGTTTCCTTGCTTCAGCACAATCATTTCCACTGTCTCTAGTAATCCATATTACTTTGCCGCTTTCCTTCTTCAAAATGAACTACTTATAAATGCAGTATGTAGGGAATACAATATATTCAATACGTCTTTCTTTATTTTTCCTAGAGACATCAAATCAATACATTTGTTGTGCTGTTAAATCAATACATTCTATTAACAAAGCACCAACTGCACTCTGTGAACATTTGAGAGATTGTTACACAGAGTGCAGCCCCTCACTGTCTGGGGGGGGGGGCAGGATCTTAGATTGCAGTCCTTTCTCACAGAGTCATCCGTTCTCCCTTATTACATACTCCTGGAGCCTGGAACATGTGAGACATCGCATTTGCTTAAAGAGTTCACAATGCACTGGAACACCAGGTTTCAAGCAGATCAAGGTGTGTCTTTTACAAAGCTGATGATCTTCCAAGAACATTGACATTTGTCCAGTGTGTATCCCTAGGAACAGCCCACAGACCAGAAACCCTGTTATGCATTTGCTCAAGATGAACCTATGCATCCTTTTCCACAAACGCACGGTCTACAAAGAGGTGGACAATTATCTCAGTTTTATGATGACCATCTTGAGGGCAGCATGTATTGGAAGTGGACTCCAACTGTGTAGGAAGGACATGATGGGGAGAGCCACTCTCACTGCACACAAGTGAGGCCTTTGTGCTTTTTGCCAAGTTCTGGCAGTGAGGTAGTGTGCACAGGAAACCACCTCACAGGATCCATGGAGTCCTTCTCCTGTTGGATCTCCAGGACATTCTGTGCTGATCACTGCCTGATAGACTTGTTGTCAAAAGTATTTTTCTGCAGAAAATTTCTACACAGGATAGGCGGTGGGACTCACTCAACAGAATAGAATATTGCATAGCAAAAAATCGAGGTCCTTCCGTCAAGACAGGTGGTGTCCCTTTGTGACACTTGGTGACTGTGTGCTTCAGTCCATAAGACCATAAGACCATAAGACAAAGGAGCAGAAGTTGGCCATTCAGCCCATCGAGTCTGCTCTGCCATTTTATCATGAGCTGATCCATTCTCCCATTTAGTCCCACTTCCCTGCCTTCTCACCATAACCTTTGATGCCCTGGCTACTCAGATACCTATCAATCTCTGCCTTAAATACACCCAATGACTTGGCCTCCACTGCTGCCCGTGGCAACAAATTCCATAGATTCACCACCTTCTGGCTAAAAAAATTTCTTTGCATTTCTGTTCTGAATGGACGTCCTTCAATCCTTAAGTCATGCCCTCTCGTACTAGACTCCCCCATCATGGGAAACAACTTTGCCACATCCACTGCCTGATGCAGCCACACACAAAGGTGTACCTTCAGGACTAGGGCATATCTTGGGTACACTTTCTCCCCTCATTCTCTGAATAGATATGCATCACAACCCAAAAGGCTCTTGCATGCCACTAAGAAGGAACTTAGCTCCCACAGTTCCAGTTCTAGTTGAACCTTGGCCATCAGCTCGATCCCAGATCCCCAACATCTTCACGTAGAGGGTGAAGGGAACAGAGATCAGTCGGGTCTGTTGCCAAAGAGCACAGTCTTTCTCTTCCTGCTGCTGAAACTAGTGACAGATGCCAGTCGATCTGCAGACTGACTGTGGGTCTGGGCAGAAGACGATATCATTGTGTGCATACAAGGGGAGCTTTGTTCTGAGTGTTCATTCCCTGTTCCACTTGTAGACAATGATATTCTGGAACAACACAAGGCTGTCTGAGATTTTGCCAGGGTAGATCAGCTGTCCTAGAACAGACTTGATCCAATTGGCAGCAACCTGGGACAGGATCTTGTAAACCACATTGAACAATGATATGGGTCACCAGTTGCTGATGTCCAGTCTCTCTCTCTCTTTCTGCTGTTAGATGAGCGTGTTGATGACCTTCCTCGTGGATTCTGGCATGCTGCAATCTGGAAGAATAACACTGTACACTTCCAGCAGGCCGGGGCCCATCCACATCCCACACACCAGTCAATTCCAGGAGTTTTATTCCTTTCATGGGCTAGGGTGGAGCCTATGAGATCCTCCAGGATCAGTGACTGGTCCAAACTCTCCCATTTGCTATCATCTAAATCCCCAGCTGAGAGGTCACGGATTTCCCAAGCTTGTGCTGACTGTGGCCTTTCTGTCATACAGACTGATGCTGAAGGGTCTGCAGATCTGCTTAATATGCTATGAGGATGTTACTGAGACAGCTTCTTCCATAAGGCTCGGGACCACAGAGCTTCCCTGGTGAACTTTTAGGAAGGAGAAGCAGGAGCAAAATTGATGCTGTTGCCTTCTTCCTGTCTCATATAGTCTTTCTCATTTTACCTGGAACCACAATGACTCCCTTGCTCTTTATAAAGCCCTTGAGCTTCCTTCTGATTGACCAGGAAAAAAACAATACAATCAATAGTTGAATGGAAACTCGTCATTCTCTGCTGAGTTCTAGTTTACAACATCCTGGCTGGACTATTCACACAAAACCCTTCCATCTGACCAAGCAACAATAAATAGAGAAGCATTAATAACTTGTAGAGCCATCAAAGTTGGCTAGATGGAAACACTGAGCCAGGCAACGCTATAGAAGAATGTTCAAATGTAAAAATTGGCCTTGCCCTGAGCTAGTATCTGAGATTAGTGCCATTCCCTTCTCTTTATCCCTACCTTTTTCCCCTTGCCAAGACTTTATCCCATTCCCTTTGATAAATTAGCATTGAGTCTGCTTCCACTGCTCTACCATCAGTATAACTTCTGTTTATATATCAATAAGCTGTGTCTCAAATGGTGAGAAAGTTTAAGCCAAACTTCTAATGTTCCATTAATTCAGTGAAAATCTGATTTAACCAAGGGAATTGGAGATTAACAATGACAAAAAGAATTTAAAATGTTTTCAAAGTGAGAAGAGAGTCAGGGCAGAAATGAACTGTCACAATCCCTTCAGAAGAAACTTTTATGACTAACAGTCATTTCTGTAAAGACAAGTGATAGGTTCTTCTCTGAAGTTTACGGTGCAGTTTTGGTTTTGATTCTTACCTTTGCAAGTACGAAGAGTTCCTTCTTCTGGGAAAATGAACCAAAACTTCCCCAGCATCGGGCAGCCATTTTAGGGAAGTGTCAACTCCTATTCCAATATGTCCTTCAGCTCCTGAAGAGATCGGCATCTCCAGTTGACTAAAATCTTAACGTATTTAATCGCCAAGTGTCTGTATTTCAAGCCATATAGTCAATGTAAACAGGCATTGCTGTACTACAGCAGATTTCCTGGGTTCCTGAAAATGTGAACTCACTCAGAGTGTGGGACCTGGCCTTACACTGGTTTGTTTTGGTTGTCATAGCAACAGTTTCTGAATCACTCACTTGCCGCAGTGTGTCACCATTGTAATGAGTCAAATCCAGCCAAAATCTCTTTGCCTGCTACTTTCAACCAATATTAATTAACACTGAGGTAAACAATGAAAGCTTGTTTTAGTAGCTAAAATTGACTTTACATTTTAATTACCATGAGATATTTTAGGAAGGCACTGTGCACTAGAGTGCTGGGTAATCATGCCCTGTTTGTAGTTGGGGGGGGGTGCGTGAGAGGGGATTTGGAAGAAAAGAGAGGTAAATAAAGACTTAAAGGCCAAAGAGATTTGGTTTGTCACTGAATACAACAATCTACAGATTTACTGTTGAAAGCATCTTGACTGGTTGCATCCTGGTCTGGTACAGTAATTCGAGTGGGAAGGAACATAAGAAGTTGCAGGGAATAGTAGTCTTTCCCCGAACATCACAGACATGTTCTTCCTGGCCAGTGGTAGAATCTACAGGAGACATTGCCTCAAGGACGCAACATCCATCATGAAATATCCCCACCATCCGGGCCATGCCGGCTTCTTGCAGTTGCCTTCAGCAGAAGGTGCAGGAGCCAAAAGTTCCACACCATCAATCCAAAACAGCTACTTCCCTTCAACCACTCAGTTCTTGAACCAAGCAACATAACCCTTTTCATAGAACATAAACATAGAACAGTACAGCCCTTACGGCCCACAATGTTGTGCCGACATTTTAACCTACTCCAAGATCAATCTAATGTTTCACTTCTGCATAGGCTTCCATTTCTCTTTCATCCATGTGGCTATCTATGAGTCTCTTACATGTCCCTGATGTATCTGCCTCTACTAGCAACTCTGGCAGGGCATTCCATGCACCCTCCACTCTCTGTGTGAAAAACCTACCTCTGACATCCCCTCTATACTTTCTTAAAGCCATCTCATAGCTATTTCTGCCCTTGGAAAAAGGCACTGGCTGTCTACCCTATCAATATCTCTTATACACCTCAGCCAAGTTAGATCTCACCTTCCTTCGCTACAAAGAGAAGCCTAGCTCCCTCAAACTATCCTCATAAAATATGATTTCTAATCCAGGCAGCATCCTGGTAAATCTCCTCTGCACCTTCTCTAAAGCTTTCACACCCTTCCTATAAAGAGGTGTGGTTGCAAGTGTGGTCTAACCAGAGTTTTATAGAGTTGCCACATTACCCTGAGGCTCTTGAACTCAATCCCCAAACTTAATCACCCTATCAACTTGTGCAGCAACTTTGCCTGCTGACACAACAGGTCAACAACAGTGGCCATTTCATTGGCTCCTCACTCAGTTCAGGAACACCTGGACAGCGACGATTACTACATCAGGATGCTCATCATTATCTACAGCTCAACATTCAATATATAATCCCCTCAAAATTAATCAACAAGCTCCAAGACATAGGTCTGATACTCCTTGTCCAAGTGGATCCTCGATTTCCTCACTTGCAGACCCCAGTCCATACGGATCAGCAACGACATTTTCTCCACAATTACCATCAGTACATTGAGGATGTGTGCTCACCCCCTGCTTTACTCACTTTATACCTTCGGCTGTGAGGCAAATGCCAGATGTAAGTATGCTGACCACATCATTGGCCGAATCGAAGGTGGTGATGAATCAGCAAGTAGGAGGCAGATTGAAAATCTGGTTGAATGGTGGCACAGTAACACCCTTTCACTCAACATCAGCAGAAACAAAAAGCTTATTATTGACTACTGGAGGAAGAAACCGGGGCCCACGAGCCAGTGCTCATTAGGGAATCAGAGGTGAAGAGGGTCAGTCATCTTTATATTCCTTGGCATTATCACTTATGAGGATCTGATCTGGGGCCAGCACATAAGCATCAATGCAAAGGATGCATGGCAGTGCCTCTATTTTGTTAGAAGTTTGTGCAGATTTGGCATGTTATTTAAAACACTGACAAACTTCTTTTGGTGCACAGTGGAGAGGATCCTGACTAGCTGCACCGTGGACCATTGTGGAAGCACCAATGCCCAGGAACAGAAAAGCCTACAGAAAGTGGAGGGTACAGCCCAGTCCATCTCAGGAAAAGGTCTCTCCACCACTGAGCACATCAACAAGGAACGCTGACACGAGAAAGCAGCGTCCATCATCAAAGACTCTCCAATCAATGCTCACTTTTCACTGCTGCCATCGGAAAGGGGGGACAAGAGCCTCAGGTACCACACCACCATGTTCAGGAATAGATTTTACCCTTCAGCCATCAGGCTCCTGGACCAGTGTGGAAAACTTCACTCTCATCAACACTGAACTGATTCCGTAACCTCCAGATTCACTTTCAAGGACTCCACAACTCATGTTCTCAGTATAATTTATTTACTTATTTAGTTATTACTATTTTTTTTTGTATTTGCAGTTTGTCCTCTTAAACATTGCTAGTTTGTCAGTCTTTGTGTGCAATTTTTCATTGATTCTATCATATTTCTTTGCTCTACTCTGAATACCTGCAAGAAAATGAATTTCAGGGTAGTATTTGGTGACATATACATACTTTGATAATAAATTTTCTTTGAACTTTGAACTCTAATGAATCTTTGCACATGGAACCCAAAAATTCTCTGTTTTCTGCACTGCTAAGAATCCTGTAATTAACCCTGTACTCGACCCTCAAGTTTGACCTTTTAAAATGAATCACTTCATAATTTTCCAGATCGAACTCCACTTCCCAGGCCAGCTCTGCATCCTATCAATGTCCCATTGTAACCTAAGACAATCTTCCACACTATCCACAACTCATCCAACCTTTGAGTTATCTGCAAATTTACTAATCCACCTTTTCACCTCCTCATCCAGGTCATTTATAACAATCACAAAGAGCAGGGGTCCCAGAACAGACCACTGCGAAACACCATTGTTCACCGACCTCCAAGCAGAATAAGCTCCATCTACAACCATGCTCTGCCTACTGTGGGCAAGCCAATTCTTAATCTACACAACCAGGATTTCCTGGATCCCATGCCTCCTGACTTTCTGAATGAGCCTACCACGGGGAATCTTGTCGAACACCTCACTATAATCCACATACCTTGGACCTTTGAACCTTTGACCTATACGTCACATCCACTGCTCTACTTTCATCAGTTTGCTTTGTCATTTCCACAAAGAAATCAATCAGGCATGTGAGACATGAGCTGCCCCTCATGGAGCCATGCAGACTGTGACGGAGAGCGCTCTGTAAACGCTCTCTGTATACATCACATTTACACACACACGCAAACATTGCCTTTTCATTCTGCTGTCACTGCCGTGAGTGTGCACACATCAATGCCTTCTCCCTGGTACGTTCTAATAATGGGTCCTAAAGGGTTTTGCTTTATGGCGCCTTTCCCGCCGTACACAGTGGAATATTCTATTTCTTTAGTAATGAGGATGTGTGAATGTGTATACATTGCTTGTATACTGCATTCAAGATAGATACTTCTGTTTATTTTGTAATATGATTGTAACTACTTGCAGAATGTGCCAAGTTAACTTTGTGGGTAATTAAAGATGGTTAAAAAATGTGACAGATTGCCCTCAGCAGAGGGAGAGGGAGATTGAGCAGCCAAGAATTCACACTGACAATAGTTGGTGCTATTTAATTGTGTTTTATAAATATTGGCAGTTTTCTTTTCACTATTTTTGTTAATTTTTCTAAGTTTGGTTTTTTGATGCACTAAATAAACAGCCTTGCATAGATGTGCTAAGTGACTCCAGCCATCTTTTCTTCAGTTAAACCCACTGATCATCCCTAATCTGACTACGCTTCCCAAATGCTCTTAAATCCTGATCTAAGAATCCTCTCCTAAGTTTCCCTACCACTGATACAGGTTTAAGGTACACTGGTCAATAATTCTCAGGATTATCTCGATGAGCTTTCATGAACAAAGGAATAACATTTGGTATTACTCCTGAGGCCAGTGAAAACTCAAAGATCACTGCCTATGTCACAACAATCTCTTATCTTGCTTCCTGTAGTAACCTGGGGTATATCCCATCCAGCCACAGGGACTGAGCTATCCTAATGTTTTTCAGAAGTTCCAGTACATCCTCTTTCTTAACATTGACATGTTCTACACATTAGCCAGTCCTATGCTGACCTCACATTTTTCTAGGGTTCCCCTCACTGGGGACTTTCCATGCCTCCTCTGAATCCAGCCACATGCTTCCTCTTTTATCCTCAATCAGTCCTACCCTCACTCTAACCATTCTCCTGTTCTTCATTCAACCATACTCTATTCTTACTCTATTATACTCTTACTTCATTATACTCTGTTCTTGGTTGGTGCAACTGTAACGAAACCCAGTTTCCCTCGGGATCAATAAAGTATGAATGTAGCATTCCTCCGGGGCCGAGGTGCAAAGCACATTACCAGCAGCACACAACACATAGCACGCATGGTTATGACAGCAGAAATATAGTCCAAAAAGAACTATAGCCAAAGTCCCTGAGAGGCATGGCCTGCAGATGGATGGTGCATAGACGTTGTCCTGGTGCTGCTTGTTCTTCCACTGAGCGAACACTAGAGGGCAGCATTGACAGGAGAGGGTGACCCCAAACCTGTACGGATCTTGCTCTCACAGAGGCCTCTGCTCTCTCCCACACCGCCTCAGGCATGTCCTCCCCTGGGCGGCTGCAACAGGGAAATCCACAGTCAAGTCTCTGTAATGTTCACGATGTCATAGTTCTACGTTCAGTGGATTCTGCTTAAATGAGATACATCAGCATTAGTACATTTTGGCCCACTTAAGTGACTGCTCCAATTGGCTGAAGCTTTATGGAAATAGATAAAGAGGAATAAAAAAGACAGGCTGAGTAACAAATTATGTATTTAAATGAAATACATAACAAATTAGAACAGTGCCAACAGTATGACAGTACTATGAAACTGTACATCAATTCCTCATAGTTATTGACAGAGGAATTCATCCGGTCTAAGCAATGAACAAAGACAGCATAGACACTTCGTGTCGATAATGGACTGCCTTCATACATTGCTATTGATGATTGCACTCTCCAAATCTTCATTTTCATTGCAACGTTCAAGATGATTGTCAATACCTTCAAATTCTTTGTAGTTCCAAAATTTTTGAAAAATTAAATTGTTTCCTTTTCACTCCTGGCTGTCTCTGGCATCTCCAAGCCTGAATGCTTGAAACCACGGTGAGCAAAACGGTTCTGAATTGTCTTACTGCTTATTTCTCACTAACTATAAGGGACAAAAATCACTGCTCTTTGAATATAAAGACACGCAGCTGACACTACTTAAAAACTGTTCACTCCAAGCAAGGTGTAGTGTCTAACGGCCACATAAGTGCGTGCGACTGACGCTAGTTAGAACCTGTTCGGCAACAGTCTCCTGCCCCAATTAAATGGCACAGAATCCCAAATAAATCAAGGGACTTATGACAATTTTCTCAATTAGATTTTGTTCTTTAAGAGTTGTCCCAAATAAGTGGCTGCCTCAATTAACTGATGACCAATTAACTGGAATCTACTGTAGTACATAATAACTACAGCTCAGCAATTATTATGATAGCTTTGACCACTTTGCATGAAAATGGACTTCTATTTGCCCTAATTATGTTCTTTCTTCTAATTTGTATTTTCTAGGTTATGCTGCAGATACGTGCCTATGGTGCTGCTGCCAGCAAGTTTTTCATAAAATGTACTCGGGTTTATGATAATAAAATCGACTTTGAACTTTGAACTTTTAAACTTCCATTGTTATGATTACACTGGCTCCCAGATAACACCACAATTTAAAAATTCTCAAACTTATGCTAAAAACCATTCATAACCTTTCCTCTCCAAATCTTCTCGAGACCTGAAATCATCCAAGGTATATATACTTCTATGATACTGGCATCTTATCATCCCTAAATTTAATTTGTAGCTGTACCCTCAGCTACAAAGAATTAACTTCTGCATTCCCTCTAAAATCTTTCTGTCTCTTAATCTCCTTTTCCATCTTTTAAAATGCCGCTTGTTATGTTTTTGAAGATCTGATCTAAGATATCCTTATTCGGCTCAGTGCCTTATCTTTACTTTATCACGGTTCTGGAAACTGCCAAAGAGCAGTTCTGCGGCGTTAAAGACACAATATCATCGGAGGTTATTACTCAACACACAGGGTGTGTCTAGTGCAAAATTCTAGTAGTTCTGAATTCCAGAAACTGTGATTTACTTTCCGTAAGGTTTTCTACATAGAAGAGGAATTCCTTACATTTAGTGCAACAGTAACAAGGTGCTCAGAGTTGGTTTCTCTGGCCACACAGCCTGCAGCGTATTGTCTGCATTTTATGCTCTTGTACTTCAGTCACCATTGCCACAGAGCTGCAGATTTCAGTTTCTTTTTCGTTCCTTTGAAAATTAGACTTATCACTCTTCCGAAATCAGGAGAATAAGCTCAGATGGAAATTGGGTTCTCACACAGAAAGCGTTATGGATTTTTGTATTCTTCTCAGTCTGAGGGTGCATTCATTAACCCCTCCTATGTGAGCTCATTTGGAACTTCTGAACAAGCAGGGATGTTGCTGCTCTGTGTGTGAGACTGTCTACTCCACTGAGAGTTACCAGTGTCACTCTGCTCTGTGTGTGAGACTGTCTACTCCACCGGGAGTTACCGGTCTCGCTCTGCTCTGTGTGTGAGACTGTCTACTCCACTGAGAGTTACCAGTCTCGCTCTGCTCTGTGTGTGAGACTGTCTACTCCACTGAGAGTTACCGGTCTTGCTCTGCTCTGTGTGTGAGACTGTCTACTCCACTGGGAGTTACCAGTGTCACTCTGCTCTGTGTGTGAGACTGTCTACTCCACCGGGAGTTACCGGTCTCGCTCTGCTCTGTGTGTGAGACTGTCTACTCCACCGGGAGTTACCGGTCTCGCTCTGCTCTGTGTGTGAGACTGTCTACTCCACCGGGAGTTACCGGTCTCACTCTGCTCTGTGTGTGAGACTGTCTACTGCACCGGGAGTTACCGGTCTCGCTCTGCTCTGTGTGTGAGACTGTCTACTGCACCGGGAGTTACCGGTCTCGCTCTGCTCTGTGTGTGAGACTGTCTACTCCACCGGGAGTTACCGGTCTCACTCTGCTCTGTGTGTGAGACTGTCTACTGCACCGGGAGTTACCGGTCTCGCTCTGCTCTGTATGTGAGACTGTCTACTCCACCGGGAGTTACCAGTGTCGCTCTGCTCTGTATGTGAGACTGTCTACTCCACTGGGAGTTACCGGTCTCACTCTGCTCTGTATGTGAGACTGTCTACTCCACCGGGAGTTACCGGTCTCGCTCTGCTCTGCACAGGGTGTGCTGTATACCCTATTGCTGCATTAAAGTACAAAAAAAATAGAGCCAGATGGCCACTTAGTATTAATCAGTACATCCAGATCAGATTCAAGCTGTGATTTTTTAAAAACTGATTTCAGAACTGTGATTAAATTTAAGGCTCAAGGTTCAAGATTCAAGGTACATTTATTATTGAAGTATGTATGTAGAATACAACTCTGAGATTCAACTTCTCCAGACAGCCATGAAACAGAGAAAATCATGGAAGCTATTCAAAGAAAAACATTAATACTCCCCCATGCACATAACAAAACTAATTGTGCAAACGGCAACTAAAGCATTAACCACCCATGTGCAAAAAACAAATCACTCAGACTGCAACAAGAACATCAAAACCCAAATACCCCCTCCTCACACACAAAAAAAACAAATCACACAAACAGAAACAAGAACTTCAAACTCCGAACTCCCCCCGCGCACAGAAAAACAAACCATGCAGATGGTAACAAGAACATCAAACCCCCAAGCACCAAACACCACACCCTCCACCCCCCACCCCCCGTGCAAAGCAAAATACAAACAAACCATGCAAACAGCAACAAGAAAGAACGGGCGAAAACACAGAATCTAAAACACAAAGCTGAAAGATCCCAATCCATAAATTGCTGACTCAGAACTTCAGTAACATTCTCTGACAACACCAAGGGAGAGAAAGACCATTCGAACACAAGTGCCTCCCCTCCCTCTGGAGCAGTAAACAAGCAGACAGCCTTCTCCGGGAGCAGTCAGCTCGAGGCAGGCAGACAACTCTGAACACTCGACTCAATGTCTTAACCTCCCTCAATGCTTTAATCAGCGAGATCGGCACCCCATCTCTAAGCTTCCAGGCCTCGTGACTGCCGTCCTCCCAGAATCTTCACGGAGACAGAAAGGCACCAGGTTGCTCAAGTGATCTTCATGCTGTAGATCACAGGCTCCAACAGTACCAGAATCACGTTTAAAATAATAACGAAGATGTAGAAGAAGTGAAAGAAACAGTTTCATGGACTATCTGGACATGTTACCCGAGGAAGATTTGTTCATGGGTTAAATACTCATGGTCCTTGTCACGTTCACTGAATCCTTATGTTCAGTTAATGTCTCAGATATCCGTTACCACTGGCCCAGTGAAAGATCATATCCACATAGTTATTGGCACACACAAAATACTGGAGGAATTCATCAGGTCAGGCAGCATCTATGGAGAGGAATAAACAGTCGATGTTTCATTCAAGTTCCAGTATCTGCTGAAACTGTGTTTCTCTTGTGTTTCTAGGTGTTGGCACCCCTGGAAGTTCTAAAAGCTAAACCCATATTCCCATGGCATCAGGTCTAACAGGGGCAAGGAAACGCCTGGCTGATCACCACCTCCTGCCCTGCCCTGCCCTGCCCTAACTAACAAGATGCTCAATCCTGAACACATCTCCAAAAGGAAAAGTTATGGGGATGACAGGACTGGGGTCATATGTTTGGCAGCAATTACAGAGAAAGGGAAGGATAAGACATGGTACTTGAAAACAATGATACAAGAACCAGAATTGTAAAATTGAGCCATTGTTCACATCGGAAGAAAGACAGTGATAACAGGTAAAATTAATTTAGTGCTGATTAGGGCACCAGCTTAAGAAAATCAGAGCAGGAGTAGGTAATTACTCTACCACATCATTTAATATGGTCATGGCTGATCTAGACTGTCTTCAGTTCCTGTTCTATGCCACTTTTCCAGACCTGTCTTTCCATGACATAGCTCAAGTTCAAGTTTCATTGTCATTCAACCATACATGAATACCCATAAATACAGCCAGATGAAACAGTGTTACTCTGGGGCCAAGCTATAGACCACAGCACCAACAGTCATGCACAGCTCAAGGCACATATAAGCCAGCAAGCATATATAAGAAAGCAGTAAAATACAGTCACGTTAAAGTATATAGCCCAAGTTCCTGAGTCCATGAATGTTGCAGCAGTCTGCAGTTGAACATAATATGGCTTGTCTTCTGCCGAACAAACATGGGGGCAGTACCACCTCCAGCACGGACACCTGGCCACACCACCTCCAGCACTCTAGAGGAGCACATCGACTCCAATGCCTCTGGCTGTCCTGGGTGGTTGTAAATAGGTGACACCCCAACTTGAGGTGTCATCGTCTCTACGACTGAGGCCGTGCAGCACTCATTATCCATAAAATATTTATCCACCTCCACTTTAAATACCTTGTATGATCCAACTTCCACCACCTTCTGGGGCAGAAAGCTTCAGACTCACCACCTTCCAAAACTTTGCTGCCACTGTCCTTGCTACAGTGTCCCCATTTAAGCAATGGTTTAGTTTTTAAATTCTTGTCTTTTTATCCGTAAGAAATAATTTCTACATACTGCAGTTTTAAATAATTGGAGCCCTATCCTGTAGTTATGTCCCCTTGATCAAACTCTCTCACTAGAACCTAACAGCTACTTTGTGAAATTCCCTTAGGATTTTATGGTGGTGGCATCCGTTAGTCTTGCGAGACCATGGATCCTGCGCCTAGAAAGTTCCAGGGCGCAGGCCTGGGCAAGGTTGTATGGAAGACTGGCAGTTGCCTCTGCAGCAAGTCTCCCCTCTCCACAACGCCAATGCTGTCCAAGGGAAGGGCAAAGGCCGATTCAGTTTGGCACCAGTGTCGTCACAGGAGTTGCCAGAACAAGGTTGAAGGCAACGTCGGTCTGCCTTAGGAACTCCAGCTCCGGATTTGTCCTCAGGGTTTACTCCCGAAGCCTTTCCCATGAGTGGGTATGGCTGCAAGGCAGCAGAGGTTTGAAATCAGAGTTTTCCCTCTCTTAGATGGACTGCCTTCCCAGGCTGACGAGCTCCATCTACCCGAAGCACTGGTTTTAAGGTGCCAGGACCTGCCTTCACCCCTTCTCCTGTCAGTAGAAATAGTTCCACTGGGCTTAGAGGCCAAGCCACACGAGAAGGCCAGGAGTTGGACTTGGTTGTCGGAGACTATTTCAGGTGCATGCCGTGAGGAGTACTTTTAGGTAGTGGGAGCTTGTCCCCACTACCACTCCTCGGCTTGAGAAACTTGGAACCTAGGATTTTATATACCTGAATAAACAGATTATTATTCTAAGCTCCAAAGAATAAAGGCCTGAACTATTTAGCCTCTCTTGGTAGGACAAATCTTTCATGCCAGGAATTAGCCAGATGAATGCCCTTTTGACCCCCTCCAGTGTTATTGTATTTGTTTCTTTCAGATAAGGGGACCAAAGCTGTACGAGTGCTCTCGGTGAGGCTTCACCAACAGACTGCACAATTGCAACAAATTCTCCCTATTTTCCAATCCCTTTGCAATGAAGGACAAAAGGCTTTTTGCCATCGAACTACTTGTTGGGAGTGTTTGTTAGCGTTTTGTGACTCGTGCAGCAGATCTCCCTGTACTTCACTCACTTTCAGTCTCTCTCCATTTAGATAATAATTTGTTTTTTGATTTACATAGGAAACATAGAAAATAGGTGCAGGAGTAGGCCATTTGGCCCTTCAAGCCTGCACCGCTATTTATTATGATCATGGCTGATCATCCAACTCAGAACCCTGCACCAGCCTTCCCTCCATACCCCCTGATCCTTGTAGCCACAAGGGCCATATCTAACTCCCTCTTAAATATAGCCAATGAACTGGCCTCAACTGTTTCCTGTGGCAGAGAATTCCACAGATTCACCACTCTCTGTGTGAAGAAGTTTTCCCTAATCTCAGTCCTAAAAGGCTTCCCCCTTATCCTCAAACTGTGACCCCTCGTTCTGGACTTCCCCAACATCGGAAACAATCCCCCTGCATCTAGCCTGTCCAATCCCTTTAGGATTTTATACATTTCAATCAGATCCCCCCTCAATCTTCTGAATTCCAACGAGTACAAGCCCAGTTCATCCAGTCTTTCTTCATATGAAAGTCCTGCCATCCCAGGAATCAATCTGGTGAACCTTCTTTGTACTCCCTCTATGGCAAGGATGTCTTTCCTCAGATTAGGGGACCAAAACTGCACACAATACTCCAGGTGTGGTCTCACCAAGGCCTTGTACAACTGCAGTAGTACCTCCCTGCTCCTGTACTCGAATCCTCTGGCTATAAATGCCAGCATACCATTCGCCTTTTTCACCACCTGCTGTACCTGCATGCCCACTTTCAATGACTGGTGTATAATGTCACCCAGGTCTCGTTGCACCTGCCCTTTTCCTAATCGGCCACCATTTAGATAATAATCTGTTTTCCTATTTTTGCCACCAAAGTGGATAACTTCACATTTATCCACATTAAATTGCATCTGCCATGAATTTGCCCACTCACCCAACCTATCCAAGTCACCCTGCATCCTCTTAGCATCCTCCTAATGTCGGTGTTGGGGAAACTGCTGGAGTCAGTTATCAAGGATGTGATAACAGCACATTTGGAAAGCGGTGAAATGATCGGACAAAGTCAGCATGGATTTGTGAATGGAAAATCATGTCTGACGAATCTCATAGAATTTTTTGAGGATGTAACTAGTAGAGTGGATAGGGGAGAACCAGTGGATGTGGTATATTTGGATTTTCAAAAGGCTTTTGACAAGGTCCCACACAGGAGATTAGTGTGCAAACTTAAAGCACACGGTATTGGGGGTAAGGTATTGGTGTGGGTGGAGAATTGGTTAGCAGACAGGAAGCAAAGAGTGGGAATAAACGGGACCTTTTCAGAATGGCAGGTGGTGACTAGTGGGGTACCGCAAGGCTCAGTGCTGGGACCCCAGTTGTTTACAATATATATTAATGACTTGGATGAGGGAATTAAATGCAGCATCTCCAAGTTTGCGGATGACACGAAGCTGGGCGGCAGTGTTAGCAGTGAGGAGGATGCTAAGAGGATGCAGGATGACTTGGATAGGTTGGGTGAGTGGGCAAATTCATGGCAGATGCAATTTAATGTGGATAAATGTGAAGTTATCCACTTTGGTGGCAAAAATAGGAAAACAGATTATTATCTGAATGGTGGCCGATTAGGAAAAGGGGAGGTGCAACGAGACCTGGGTGTCATTATACACCAGTCATTGAAAGTGGGCATGCAGGTACAGCAGGCGGTGGAAAAGGCGAATGGTATGCTGGCATTTATAGCGAGAGGATTCGAGTACAGGAGCAGGGAGGTACTGCTGCAGTTGTACAAGGCCTTGGTGAGACCACACCTGGAGTATTGTGTGCAGTTTTGGTCCCCTAATCTGAGGAAAGACATCCTTGCCATAGAGGGAGTACAAAGAAGGTTCACCAGATTAATTCCTGGGATGGCAGGACTTTCATATGAAGAAAGACTGGATGAACTGGGCTTGTACCCGTTGGAATTTAGAAGATTGAGGGGGGATCTGATTGAAACGTATAAAATCCTAAGGGGATTGGACAGGCTAGATGCAGGAATATTGTTCCCAATGTTGGGGAAGTCCAGAACGAGGGGTCACAGTTTGAGGATAGAGGGGAAGCCTTTTAGGACTGAGATTAGGAAAAACTTCTTCACACAGAGAGTGGTGAATCTGTGGAATTCTCTGCCACAGGAAACAGTTGAGGCCAGTTCATTGGCTATATTTAAGAGGGAGTTAGATATGGCCCTTATGGCTACGGGGGTCAGGGGGTATGGAGGGAAGGCTGGGGTGGGGTTCTGAGTTGGATGATCAGCCATGATCATAATAAATGGCGGTGCAGGCTTGAAGGGCCGAATGGCCTACTCCTGCACCTTTTTTCTATGTTTCTATGTTTCCTCACAGCTAACACTGCTGCCCAGCTTCGTGTCATCCGCAAACTTGGACATGCTGCATTTAATTCCCTCATCCAAGTCATTAATATATATTGTAAACAACTGGGGTCCCAGCACTGAGCCTTGCAGTACCCCACGAGTCACTGCCTGCCATTCTGAAAAGGTCGTGTTTATTCCCACTCTTTGCTTCCTGTCTGCTAACCAATTCTCTATCCACCTCAATACCTTACCCCCAATACCGTGTGCTTTAAGTTTGTCCACTAATCTCCTGTGTGCAAACTTTCTCTTATTGAGGTGCACCTTTCCACCTATCTTTGTGTCATTGGTAAACTTGGAAATCTCACATCCTGTTCCAGGTCATTTATGTAAGTTTTGAACAATCGCAGGCCAAGAACTGGTCCTTGTGAATCTTCACTAGTTACTTCCTTCCAGTCTGTAAAACACCAGATTATTCCAACTCTGTGTGACAGCCAATTTTCAATCCACTTTAACACACTTCCTCTAATACTGTGGGCTTTTAATTTATGCATCAGCCTCTTGTATGGCAAATTATCAAATGCATTTTGTAAATCTAAATCTAAATCTACAGCATCTATTATTTCCCCTCTATCAACTCTCCCTGTTATATCCTCGAAGAAATTGAGTAAGTTTGTCAAGTATTATTTACTTTCATAAAACTCTGTTTAATTATATGCAGATTTCCTGAATAAGCAGTTATTGCTCTTTGATTATTGATTTGCTAGTATCTTGGCAATAATAGACGTGAAACTAACTGGTCCATTGCTTTCTACCTTTCTCCAGTTATGAACAAGGGAGTCATATTGGTTGTTTTCTGATATTCTGGTACCCTCTTGGAGATTCAAAAACTTTCAACCAATCTCTTCAGCCACTTCCTTTAAAACCCTTCTGTGCAGTCCACTGTATGCTGGTGAATATTAGCCATCTTCATCTCCTATCTAGCCACAGCACCCCAATTCTCTTATTCTCTGATGAAAAAAATAACGTCTTAATTCGTCAAACAGCCTCCTGTTTATATCCATAGAGGCTTTTACTGCTATTTTGTATACTACATGCAAGTTTCCTCTCATAATTACTTTTCTCCCTTTTTATTAGCTTTTTCATTTAAACATAGAATATAGAAATCTACAGCACATTACAGGCCCTTTGGCCCACAATGTTGTGCCGACCATGTAATCTACTCTAGAGACTGCCTAGAATTCCCCTCCTGCATAGCCCTCTATTTTTCTCAGCTCCATGGAACCTATCTATGGACACTCTTAAAAGACCCTATTGTATCCGGTTCCATCACTGCCGTTGGCAGTGCATTCCACGCACCCACCATTCTTTGTGTGAAAAACTTACACCCAACATCCCCTCAGTACCTATTTCCAAGCACCTTAAAACGATACCTCCTCATGTTAACCATTTCAGCCCTGGGAAAAAGCCTTTGGCTGTCTGCACGATCAATGCCCCTCATCATCTTATATACCTCTATCAGGCCACCTCTCATCTTCCATTTCTTGTTAAATCCTGGAGACTACGAGTTCCTCTAGTCAGCCGTTGGTCCTTACCACTTTGTATACACTTGTTATTTTAACATCATCCTTGACCTCCTTTGTTAATCAAGGATGTTTCTCATGGATAGGTTGTAGAATCAGTTCAGAGAAGGGTAAAAGAAGTTATCCATGCCTGGCCAGGAGGCTGATGGTTGACGGGTAATAATTGTTCCTGAACCCTTTGGTATGTACGTACCTCCTTCTGTTTGGCAGCAACAAGAACAGATCAGGGCCAGGAGGTGGAAGTCCTTGAGGATGGATGCTGCTTTCTTGTGACCACGCCATGCAATTGTACCCAGTGGTGGGAGGGATTTGCCTGGGATGGACTGGACTGTATCCAATCACTTTCTGATCTTGGGCATAGGTGCTTCCTTACCAGACTGCTGGAGGATACCCTCCACGGCACATCTTTGTTCCAATTGCAATGTCCATTCAAATAAAGAATTAAATTTTGATTTTTTCTTAGTTACAAATAATGTTTGATTTGCCCTATTTTGCATATTTTCAATCACAATCACACAAGACTGCCAGTTTCCAGTTCACTACCCTGGGCCACTGCTTTTTTATTTCCTCCTGATGTACTAAATTACCCGTCCGTGGACTTCTCTCCTCCCCTAGCTCATGTAAAATCCAGATTCACAAGTCCCCCATCCCAGCACAGTTCTGGTGGAGTCCATATCAAGAGAAAAACTCTCCGATGCTAGAGTACCAGGAGTCAGAATCTATTTCTCACCCACTACACTTTCAGCTAATCCTGTTTATCCCCTGCCAATTTGCATGAAATAATCCAGAGATTATTACCTTTGTGGATCTGCTTTTCAATTTTGCCTTAAGATCCTGGTAATCCTTTGGCAAAACCTCCTTCCTCAGATCCTGGTAACCCTTTGGCAAAACTTCCTTCCTCATTGGGCCTATGTTGGCCACAATCACCCTTCCATTCCGAGTTCTCTTCTGGATCAGCAGAGATGCTCTTAACCTTAGCATTAGGCAATAACAGCTTTTGGAATCTGTGCCTGTTCTCCTAACCATGCTCTCTCCCAGCTGAGTGACATTAAATGTAAGGACAGCTCAGTGTAGGTCGGCCCAGATGGGCTTTGGAATAGTGAAATCTAGAGTTTCTGTAGCCAAAGACCTGAGCGAAACAATCATACGAAGGAGCAAAATGGCAGCCTTACAGTCAGCACGGCTATGAAGTCTAAAACTTGTGTAACACTGAGAATGTGAACTTTCCAGCAACGTGCAACCTGCTGGAGGAACTGAGCTGGTCCAACAGCATCTGTAGAGAAGGAATTGTCTATGTTTCAAGTTGCAATCCTGCATCAGGACCCTTGCCCAACCTCCCAGTCACACACACAGAATCTGCTTCACCCACGGAGTCCTCCAGCAGATTCTTTGTTGTTCCAGATTCCAGTCTCTTGAGTCTCCACTGCAGATTCTCTAGTTCAATTCCATACTGTGGACCCAAAGGGGAATGGAGTTGGTATACAAATATGTGACCGGATTGGGAGACAATATCTTCCCAATACAGTATTTGACTTTTTTTTTGGTTCTTTCAGTTCTGGATGACAGATAAACAGTCTAACTAAGTGGAAGTGTCGGAAGAGATGGCGGTGACGTAAAGCTGCTGAGGTCAGTGTACTTGTTGAAAGTGATGTTATAGAGTCATAGAACACTACAGCACAGAAACTGGCCCTTTGGCCCCTCTCGTCCATGCCAAACCATTAAACTGCCTAGTCCCATTGACCTGCACCTGGATCATAACTCTCCATACCCCTCCCATCATGTACCTATGCAAATTCCTCTTAAATGTTGAAATGGAACCTGCATCCACCACTTCCGCTGGCAGCTTGTTCCACACTCCCCCTTTCTGAGTGAAAAGTGACGAAGTCCCCCTCATGTTCCCCTTAAACATTTCACCCTTAATCAATGACTTCTAGTTCTAGTCTCACCCAATCTCAGTGGAAAAAGCCTGCTTACATTTACACCCTCACAATTTTGTATACCTACATCGAATCCCCCCTAAAATTCTGCTAAGCTCTAAGGAATAAAGTCCTAACCTGTTCAACCTTTCCCTGCAACTCAAGTCCGAGAAACATCCTTAAAATCTTTCAATCTTATTGATATCTTTCCTGCAGGAAGGTGGCCGGAAGTGCACAGAACACTCCAAGTTAGACCTCACCAACATCTTATACAACTGCGTAACATCCCAAATCTTGTACTGAATACTTTGATTTATGAAGGCCAGTGTGCCCAAAGCTTTCTCAATGACCCTATCTGCCTGTGACACCACTTTCAATGAATTATGTCCCTGTATTCACAGATCCCTCAGTTGTACCACACTCCTCAGTGCCCACCGTTCACTGTGTTTTGTCTTCCCAAAGTGCAACACCTCACTTATCTGAATTAAATTCATCTGCCATTTTTTTCCAGCTGGTCTAAATCTCGCCACAAGCTTTGGTAGCCTTCTTCACTGTCCACTACAAGCCCCAAACTTGGTGCCATCTGCAAATTTGCTACGTGATCATTGATGTGAATGACAAACAATGGACCCTACAGCACACTACTAGTCACATTTACTACCACTCTCTGACTTCTCCCACGAAGCCACTGTCTAATCTAATTCACTGCCTCATTCTGAACCTTCTTGACTACCTCCCATGTGGGACCTTGTCAAAGCTGAATAAGAAATGGCAAGTATCAAAGATAAATCCTTAAAGGATTCCAAAAGGAATAGTGTGGGTATAGAAAATTAACATATTATTAGCCATACTCCAGTAGTGAACTGGGTAGTTACAATGTGAGTAAAGTCAGTTGGTTAAAGGATTGTAGTTAACCATGTCAAAACTGCAGCACAGACTGATCCAGAGGACAAGGAAGGATAACACATACAATGCCACAACTCTCTAGTACTGTGACACTGCACTGAATACATGCTACAGCTATGCTATTCTTTCTCCAGGTGGGCACGAAGTGATTTCACAAACATAACTCTATGCTCTCTCTGCCAGAGAAAGCAGGATCTCCCGGTGGCCACACATTTTAATTCCACATCCCATTCCCATTCTGATATATCTATCCACGGCCTCCTCTACTGTCAAGATGAAGCCACACTCAGGTTGGAGGAACAACACCTTATATTCCGTCTGGGTAGCCTCCAACCTGATGGCATGAACATTGATTTCTGTAACATCCATTAATGCCCCACCTCCCCTTCATACCCCATCCCTTATTTATTTATTATTTTTTTTCCTCTCTTTTTTTCCTCCTCTGTCCCTCTCACTATAACTCCTTGCCCATCCTCTGGGCTCCCCTTCCCCTTTCTTTCTCCCTAGGCCTCCCATCCCATGATCCTCTCCCTTCTCCAGCCTCGTATCCCTTTTGCCAATCAACTTTCCAGCTCTCAGCTCCATCCCTCCCCCTCCTGTCTTCTCCTATCATTTCGGATCTCCCCCTCCCACTTTCAAATCTCTTACTATCTCTACTTTCAGTTAGTCCTGTCCTGGCCCGAAACATCGACTGTACCTCTTCCGAGAGATGCTGCCTGGCCTACTGCATTCGCCAGCAACTTCTATGTGTTGCTTGAATTTCCAGCATCTGCAGAGCTCCTCGTGTTTGCATCATTCTCACTAATCTACTTGTTGCTGACACATCTTTTCACGACAGCATTATTAGGTGCGATCATGACAGTTTTTGTGGAGACTAAATCTAAACTCCACACAAAAGACACAATGCACAAAAACCAGGAGTAGGAGGAACTTGGTAGTGTTCAGGACATGCAGTGTGAAAGGGGTGATAACTGAGGCACTTTGTCCCAGTTCTCAATGGGGTCATGTTCTCTGGGCAGCGCCCTACAATAGCTGCTCCCAAAAGTTTATTTTACTCAAAGTCAATTTAAGCTTAAGTAAATCAAGTTATTAACTACTTCCTGGTCAAAACATAACACTGAGCAATCAGATTGCTGGGGAAATATCTTAAAGTTTTCCAACAATACAGGCTCTACCATGGCTCCATTTCTGTAAACCATTTGTAACGCAGTTATGACTCCCACGTGGCAGAAGATGTCTACGGCCCCACACCAGCTAAATCCATCCGTTCCGTCTCCCAAACTCTTGTTCATATATACACAAAACTGGGGAGGACCTGTTCAACTAAACTCAAACTATTGTCAGATTCCATGTTAGAAAATTAAAACAAAAACTTTTGCAATTGATTCTTTTAATAAGTGTTAAATATCCAAGGTGACTGATGTGCAAATGTTTCAGTTCCATTGCAATACATGTTTTATTAACAAGACTTTAAAAAATAAGATATTTGTAGGCTGCACTGATTCTCCTTCCTCCTCCTTTTAGATTAATTGATATCAAGAAAAACACTTTAATTCAACATACACAATCACAACTTCCTTTGGAGCGGAGACAGCTCGTCTTTATGTACTGCCTTATCACGCTCTCAGGATGTCCCAGCAAGCTTCACATTCAACAGACCCCCTCCTGAAGTGTCATCAGTCTCGAGTAGGCCACCTTGTCCTACATCGTTCTCACAGCAAAATTCCACAACCACCAGAAGAATGGACAGTTAGGATTTTTTGTTTGGCGGAAGGGAGAAATGTTGTCCAGCATACCAAGGAAACGCCCCTGTTCTTCGAGGAACACCATGGGATTGTCTCCAATCATCCAAGAGGATTTTGTATCTCATTTGGCAAAGGGCAGCTCTAGTATCATGGTTCTGTCCAGTACTGCCCTTTAAAGTTGGCCCAAGTCTCTGAAGTGGCACTTGAAGCTGCAAGCTTCTGACTTGAGGATGAGAGAGCATTCACAGAGATGAGCTGAACACGAAGAACCCATACCTCACCAGGGTGCTTTGGGAAGGGGTGTTGCCAATGAAAATGCAGCTTTTGAGATATATTTTTGTTAAAAATTGTAACTTTCAAATAAATGTTCCCCAGAATTATAGTGAAATGAATACCTCTCAACAAATATATAGAAACGATATAGCATTGATATTTTAATCCAATTTTTCACCCCCAGGCAGATGATGGAGGTTAATCATGGCCAATTAAGAGCCTTTATTAAAACTGGTTTCAACGAAGGGGGAAGAAAGCAGTGTGAATAGATTGTTTTGTCACACTGAGTATTGCACAAAACTATTAAACTGCAGGAAGTTTAAAAAACAAAGTGGTGATGATGTGCTTTTGCAAAGCCCAGTTATCTGAGCCCAACCAAGAAAAGACAAATTACTTTTGGCATTTTATTCCTACAACACTAAGTATGGCTTTTATTAAACACTGCAAAAGAAAATCCCTGAGGAGCCACTTGTTCCAGAAATAGCTGGTGGAACTTGCATGTCTTTCTTACGAGTTATTCATTTCTAAGGGTGTGGGCATTGCTGGCAATGCCAAGATTCACTGCGTAACCTCCGCTGCCCTTGAGAAGGTGGTGGGGAGTCACCTTCTTGAACCAGTGTCGACTTTCTGGAGAAGGTACTCCCACAGAGCTGCTGGATAGGGAGCTGTAGGATTTGCATCCAGCGATGATGAAGGAACAGTGACTTACTTCTATGTCAGGAAGGTCTGTGACTTGCAAGTAGAATCTGCAGGTGTTGGTTTGCCTACGTGCCTGCTGCCCCTGTCCTCCTTGTTGGTAGCAGTCACAGATTTGGAAAATGCTGTTGAAGTGGTATAGGTGAATAACTCCTGTGCATTTTGTAGATTGTATACACTGCATTTATCCATCGGAAGAATTGATTTAGTGGGTCCATCTGCTTTCAAATGATAAAAATCCACTATTCCTCATCCAAATGAGGACAGCTTGAAGTGGATGAGAAGACTCTTTCTAGGTTTTGTGTAGAGACAGTCAGCTGGTCAGGTACAAGATCCTCAGTGAACTGTGTCTATTGTGGAGCCACTTTGAATCTACTGTAAAAGAGCATCAGTTCTTCTCTTCACATTTCCAAGGACGAATGGACATTCCTCTACTGTTCACAAAAGCCTCAGCTGAACGTCAACCTATTGACAAGAACAAAAAGATGAATTACCTCATCATTGGGAAGCCTTCTATCTGAAACAAGATATTATTACAGTAGTTCATGGATTGCATGTATGCTACAAATGTTCCAGGCCTTCCAGCACAATAACAAGCTAATTATGGAATAGGAAGACATTTCAAGCCTTCTTAGTTCACTCATGCAGAAATATCCAAAAGTCCCTCAACAGTATTGAAATGGTTCCTTGGCTTTTGGCTCCAAGCAGCTCTTTGCTGAACTACCTCAGCTCCAGTGCCCGATGGCCTCACAGATGATGACTGGTGCAGGGTTTACACTGCATTTGACACAGAATCACAACATTGTAAGAAAGTTTCAACACAAAGAGGCTCTGATTTGTCCCTTTGTATGTTTGTGCCAGTTAAAAAAAAAGCTCTTTCTATCCCACCATCTAGCACTGGGTCTGGATCTTTAAAAGCACATCAAAGCAATTTAAAATGCAACGAAGTTCATACAGAGAATTCCAAGCATACCATTAGTGGAAAGCAAACCTGCCTCTCTCCTAGGCACTAGGCAAAAAGTGCTTCATTTCCTCTCTAATCCAACTAATTACAGTTCCATAAATACCCCCACTGACTCGTACAACTGTAAAATTGTAGATGGAAACCTTACGCTACACTTCTCCCTACCTTAGGAAAGCATCCAACAGAATCAAGGACCCCGGCTGCCTGGGTCATCCTCTCCTATTTTTACCAGAAGAATCGAAGGCTTGAGAACACCCAGAGCCAGGGTCAAGGGCGGCTGCTCCCCTGCTGTTATCTTAAACTTCTCATGTAATAGAGGTGAACTCTTGATCTCCCAATCTACCTGTCGTGGAACTTGCACTGTGTCTGTCTGCCCTGCACCTTCTCTGCAACTGTAACCCTTTACTCGGCAATTGTGTGCATTAAAAATGGAATGCTCTGTCTGGCTGGCCTGCAATCTAAAGCCCTTTTCTGCATGTGACAAAAACAAACCACTACTGATCCAGAACATTTCATCTTTTTCTATTTTCTTTTGACATGAAGTCTATGAATCCATGCTAAAACTCAGGGCACTCCCACCCCCCACTAGTTTCCCTCTCACTCATTCTCTCAAATGCAAAGCAATGTTCACAAATTTGTAAATATTAAATATTAAGTTTACTGTATAAATGTTACATCAAAAAATCAAGTACTGCATAAAAAGACTGACATTTACATTATTACTATTTATCCCAGACACAATTATTTCTCACCAGCTGATAAAATATAAATTAGCTTTATACATAATTAAATTTTGTGACTTCATTCAAATGCATCCACGTTCCAAGAACTTAAGACCCTTTACATGGTGAGTAGATCTCTAAGAGATACAGTGAATGGAGAACTTGGGAGTGTCTCTCTCCCTGACTTTAAGTAAATGGGATATGTTGAAAGGCATGGACAAAGTGGATGTGGCAAAGTTGTTTCCCATGATGGGGGAGTCTAGTACGAGAGGGCATGACTTAAGGATTGAAGGGCACCCATTCAGAACAGAGATGCTAAGAAATTTTTTTAGCTAGAGGGTGGTGAATCTATGGAATTTGTTGCCACGGGCAGCAGTGGAGGCCAAGTCATTGGGTGTATTTAAGGCAGAGATTGATAGGTATCTGAGTAGCCAGGGCATCAAAGGTTATGGTGAGAAGGCGGGGGAGGGAGAATGGATCAGCTCATGATAAAATGGCAGAACAGACTCGATGGGCCGAATGGCCGACTTCTGCATTCTTTGTCTTATGGTCTTATATACAAGGATGAGATGTCAGGGTACCTGGAGACACATGATAAAGCAGGCTGAAGTCAGCATCGTTTCCTTAAGGGGAAATCTTTCCTGACAGACCTGTTGGAAATAACAGGCAATATAGACAAAGGAGAGTCAGTGGATGTTGTTTACTTGTATTTTCAGAAGGCCTCTTGACAAGGTGCTGCACATGGAGGCTGCTAAACTGGATAAAAGCCCATGGTATTACAGGAAAGATACTAGCGTGGATAGAAGATAGCCACTGGCAGGAGGCAGAGTGGGAATAAAGGGGGCTTTTTCTGGTTGGTTGTTGGTGACTAGTGGTGTTCTGCAGTGACCAGTGTTGAAACCACTTCTTTTCATGTTATATGCCAATGATGGCAGAATTTATGGCTTTGTGGCCACGCTCTGCAGATGATACGAAGCTAAGTGGAGGGCAGGTAATGGTGAGGGAGCAGGGAGCCTGCAGTCGGAGAGGCAGATCAGGAGAATGGGCAATGAAATCGCAGATGGAATACTATGTAGGGAAATGTTTGGTCATGCACTTTGGTAGAAGGAATAAAGGTGTAGATTATTTTCTCAATGGGGAGAAAATTCAAAAATCAGTGCCATCCCATGATCTAGTGAGCCCACACACCCGTGTTCCCTGTTTATCCCGTGGTCTAGTGAGCCCACGCACCCGCGTTCCCTGTTCATCCCGTGGTCTAGTGCCCACACACCCGTGTTCCCTGTTCAGCCCATTGGTCTAGTGCCCACACACCCGTGTTCCCTGTTCATCCCGTGGTCTAGTGCCCACACACCCGTGTTCCCTGTTCATCCCATTGGTCTAGTGCCCACACACCCGCGTTCCCTGTTCATCCCGTGGTCTAGTGCCCACACACCCGTGTTCCCTGTTCATCCCGTGGTCTAGTGCCCACACACCCGTGTTCCCTGTTCATCCCGTGGTCTGGTGAGCCCACGCACCCGCGTTTCCTGTTCATCCCGTGGTCTAGTGCCCACACACCCGCGTTCCCTGTTCATCCCGTGGTCTAGTGCCCACACACCCGTGTTCCCTGTTCAGCCCATTGGTCTAGTGCCCACACACCCGTGTTCCCTGTTCATCCCGTGGTCTAGTGCCCACACACCCGTGTTCCCTGTTCATCCCATTGGATTGGTCTAGTGCCCACACACCCGCGTTCCCTGTTCATCCCGTGGTCTAGTGCCCACACACCTGCGTTCCCTGTTCATCCCGTGGTCTAGTGCCCACACACCTGTGTTCCCTGTCAATTCCGTGCAGTCAGTAATCTGGGAAGGGCTATTCTCAGTGCAACTCCTAGACTGATGCACAGATCTACAGTCTGTGACACAAACTATTTAGGAAAGTTGGAATGGGGATTTGATTTTCAACCCTGTGAACTTGAAGGTACAGTATTAGCTTATGCAGCCAATGGCATTAGTCCGTGAGATCCTGCAAGGTATGGGGTACCAAACCTCTGCCCAAACCACATTCTCTGTAAGAGTACAGCTCTGGTTAAATGACCAAGGTGCACCCACTGCTCAGCCCAGTGCTGAGAGGCTTGAGTGAAATATTTATACTTCGGTTTATGGGACACTGAAACAGCGATTCCTCAAATACTGTTGTAACATGAACTTATTAGATGTCAATATATCTATATGATACAAGAGAAAACTCTTTGCCTCTTCAACCTGTAGTTACACCATGTGGTTAAAATCCTCTCTGTGGAATTACCCTTATTTTCTTCCAATTATGATCAGATTCTAATTACGGGCAACTGACGCTGGCTTTACTAAAGAACATGCACCCCAAAAACTAATTAAAATACACACCACTCAATTGTTAATCTTTGTGTACTTCCTGTGCACAAATTACAGTAAGATTTCCTCAGCTGACATTTATGAACATACATTTTGAATGACCCAGCTGTAAATTTAGTCCAAATGAATGTATTATGTGTCATTAAGGTATGACAGACAGGCTAAGATCAAACTCCAAAGTCACAGTCAATTCCAGAAGTTTCTTTGGTGTAGAGTAGTGAAATCATCTCACTAATTTACAACTATATGGGTCTCTAGTCATATTGTGGGACAGGGTGGTGGGAGAGCTTTACCCAAAGACTGGCCTTCTGCTCACACACATCCATAGTACAAAACTCAGTAAATCCCCGTCAGGGGGGAAAACTGCTTTTAAAGTCCAGAAAATCAAATGGAATAACTTTTGATAGTTACATTGAAGTAATGTATTTGGCAAACTTGTGAGAAGCTGAAAGAAATGAGGCAATGTTACAGATATTGGTGACTCATGGTACAGTTTCACAGATTACAGGGAGGTTCCTTGTTGAAAAGAGCAGAAAAGATGCAGCTTTTAGCTAAAGAATTGTGATGAATAGTCACCAACTTGAAATGTTAACTGTTTCTCTCCTCACAGACACTGCCTTTTTTTAAATGTGAAATGATAATTTTATAAATTAAGCTTCAGTAATGGGCAGTTTACTAGAAGAGCTCATAATTTATGACCAGCATACTTAGTAGATTTGATAAAAAATTAATCAGTAGGTTGACTGTCCACTGGTCTTTTATAAACCTACTGGCTCTCACAGCTACCTTGACTAGACCTCTTCCCACCCTGTTACTTGTAAAAATCCTATTCCCTATTCTCAGGTCCTCCTCTCAGCTGGAACTGTTCTCAGGTTCAGACTTTCTACTCCAGAACATCTGAGTTGTCCTCCTTCTTTGAGAACAGGCTTCCCCTTCCTTTACAATGGATGCTGCCAACGCCCACATCTCCTCCATTTCCTGGGCATCTGCCTTCACCCCACTTCCTACGCCGTATTAGAGCTCCCCTTGTCCTTACCTCACACCCCACAAGCCTGAACATCCAGCACGTCATTCCCTGTAACTTGTGCCATTTTCAATGGGATCCTACCACTAAACATATCTTACCCTCCCTGTTCTCCTCCTTCTGCAGGGGTATCAGTCTCTGCATGATGTCCTTGTCCATTCACCCCTCCCACTGATCTCCCTCCTGGCACTTGCCCCCTCAACTCCATCCTCACCACCGTTCAGGACAAACCACAGTCCTTCCAGGTGCGGTTACACTTCAGCTGCAAGTCTGCTGGGGTCATCCTCTGGACCTGGGGCTCCCAGTGAAACAGGGACATCCGACATACTGTAGAATAGGGGACCACTTCGTCAAGCACCTTTACTCTGTCTGCAACGGGCAGAGTTTCCTGGTGGCCGACCATTTTAATTCTACTTCCCATCGGCATTCTCGGTCCAAGGCTGCCATGACGAGGCCACACTCAGGTTGGAGGAGCAACACTTTATATTCCACCTGGGTAGCCTCCAACCTGATGGCACGAACATTGATTTCTTGAACTTCCAGTAACTTCTGCCCCCTCCCCTTCTCTCTTTTCTCTGCTCTCCATTCTGGCTCTGCTTTTACCCCTTCTTTTCTGCCCACCACTTCCAACTGGAGCCCCTCCTTCATCCCTTGCTCCCATATTCCACTTTCTATCAGATTCCTTCTTCTTCAGCCGTTTATCTTTTCCACATATTACCTCCAAGCTCCTCCCCTCATCCCCCCTCCCCCTCCACCCACCTACCCCTTCAGCTGATTCCAGTTTGTACTCCTCCTCCCTCCCACACCTTCTCGTTCTGGCTCCTTTCCTTACAGTTCTGACAAAGGGTGCCGGCCCATAATGACTCTTTATTTCCCTCCATAGATGCTGCCTGACCTGCTGAGTCCTTCTGGCGTTTTGAGTGTGTTGCTCTGGATTTCCAGCACTTGCAGAATCTCTCGTGTCTAGATTCAAAATTAGGCTGGTCACAGAAGAGCGAGGGGTGTTATTGTGACTAGGGGTCTGGGACCAGTGGTGTTCGAGGATCAGCGCTGGACCACTGTGATGTGATTTGGATGAAAATGCAGATGGGCTGTTTAGCACAAGGGTTGTCAGAGTTGTGGATAATGAGGAAGATTATCAAAGGATTCAGCAGGCTGTAGACAAGAAGGGAAAATGCACACCAGCTAAACAGTTCACTCATGAATTCTTGCATGTTTTCATCTTGTGGTCAAAAGAAGAATGTGTTAGAACGTTTTAATTGAATTGGGTTTTTATTTAATTAGGTGTTTATTGTTCCTGCCTGTCCAATGGCTCTGAATGTCTGTGGCATTAAGCACCATCCCTGGCGTTCACAAACATCAGAAAATCTGCAGACGCTGGAAATCCAAGCAACAGACACAAAATGCTGGAGGAACTCAGCCAGGCAGGCAGCATCTGTGGGAAAGTCTAAATGAAGAGTTTCTGGCCAAAACATTGAGTGTTTACTCTTTTCCAGAGATGCTGCCTGGCCTGCTGACTTCCTCCAGCATTTTGTGATCATTGGTGATTATGTTACAGGAAGGCATGATGCATCAGCTTCTATGCCTGAGTCAGTGGTGGAGGCAGACCCACTAGTGAAATTTAAGAGACTACTAGACAGGTATATGGAGGAATTTAAGGTGGGGGGTTATATGGGAGGCAGGGTTTGAGGGTCAGCACAACACTGTGGGCTGAAGGGCCTGTACTGTGCTGTACTATTCTATGTTCCCTGTGCTCTCTCCAGCTTCCATTTGTACTAATCTCATCTAATAGGTTGGCACAAGAAGAAAAGTCATCTATCTGTGCTTGTTTGGAAGATATGCTCGAATAAAACTCTCATCCATTCTATGCAATTCATTCCACAGGGAGAGCCACACTAATTCTTGAAAGGGTAATTGGTCAAAGCATTCATTTTAAGCAAACATACTTTCTACCTTACCTTATTCTTGCTAAATAAAAAACTGTTGTCTGCCAAATATTTGAACATAATTTTAAAGGTTTCTCTTCTGAGGGAGACCAGCAGGCTGGCCCTCTGCTCACTTACAGCAGGGACTGATCACAGTGGGCGTCGGGGGATATACCAGGGCCACATCGACAAGCTCACCCCCATTTTTTGGGCAGATAATCTCAGTCACTCCTTCAGGCCTGGACTGGGTCAATAGTTCCCCTGTTGAAAGAGAAAGAGAGAGATGAATTAAGAGTAATTCGATTCCTCAACAGCAGCATTCCAATGAAGGTCTAATGAATTAAAATAATTTGCAAGCCTAATAGTAAATTGGACAGTTTCTGCAGATTGTCCTTGTGCACCATTAACTAATGGCTTTATATGCAGGTATAGCAAGTCATCAGGAAAGCTAAGAGAATGCTATCCTTTATTATAAGAGGAATTAAAAACAAAAGTAGTCAGCTTACACCTTAGTAGTGATCTATACACAACCATGATCTGGAATACTGCATCCAGTATTTGTCTTATTTTAAGGAGCATTTCAATGGATTAGAAGCATTATGTATAAGACATTGATGGGGCCTAATTTGGAGTATTGTCTGCAATTTTGGTCACCTACCTGCAGTAAAGATATAAATAAGGTTGGAAGAGTATTGGTTTACTGGAATGAATGTACCGTCTAAGGAAGGGGTGGATGGTTTCTCCTGCAGTTTGGAAAAGTGAAGGACTTGATTAAAACAAGTGAGATTTTGGGGGACTTGATCAGAACATGTGGAGAAGGTGCTTCTGCCTATAGGAGATTCTGGAGCAAGGGGTCTTTGTTAGCAATAAAGTGTTGGCATTTAAGACAGAGATGAGGCAAAATGTTACAGAGTCATAGGGAAATACAGCCCATCTAGTCTGTGCCAAACTATCTAAACTGCCTATTCCCATCGTCCAGACCAGGACCCTCCATACCCCTACCATCCAAATACCGATCCAAACTTCTCTTAATTATTGAAATCAACCTTGCAATCACTTGTTCTGGCACATCATTCCACATTCTCATGACCCTCTACGTGAACAAGTTTCCCCTCATTTACCCCTTATTCACCTTTCACCCTTAACCCATGACCCATGGAAAAAGCCTGCTTGCATTTACTTTATCTATACCGCTCATAATTTTGTGTACCTCTATCAAATCTCCTCTCAATCATCTATGTTCCAAGGAATAAAGTCCTAACCTATTCATTCTTTCCTATAATTCAGGTCCTCCAGACCTGGCAACATCCTTGTAAATTTTCTCTGTACTCTTTCAACCTTATTTATATCTTTATTACAGGTAGGTGACCAAAATTGCAGACAATACTCCAAAATAGGCCCCATCAATGTCTTATACAATTTCAACCTAACATCCCATCTTCTGTACTCCATACTTTGATTTATAAAGGCCAATGTACCAAAAACTTTCTTTACAACCCTATCTACCTATAACACCACTTTCAATGAATTATGTTGCTGTATACCCAGATCCCTTTGTTCCACCACACTCCTTAGTGCCCTACCGTTCACTGTGTAAGACCTACCCTTGTTGGTCCTACCAATGTGCAAGACTTCGCACTTGCCTGCATTAAATTCCATCTGTCATTTTTCAGCCCATTTTTCTAGCTGATGCAGATCCCTCTGCAAGCCATGATAGCCTTCCTCACTGTTCAATACAGTCCCGTCCTCACTGTCCCTAATCTTGGTGTCATCCGCAAATTTGCTGGTCCAGTTTACCACATTATCATTCAGATCGTTCATATAGATGACAAACAACAGCGGACCCAGCATCGACCTCTGTGGCACTCCACTAGTCACAGGCAACCATTTACTATCGCTCTCTGGCTTCTCCCACAAGGCCAATGTCTAATCCAGTTTAACCTGATCTTGAATGCCAAGTGACTGAACCTTCTTGACCTACCTCCCATGTCAAATGCTTGTTAAAGTCCATGTAGACAACATCCACTTTCTAGGAATTCTCTTCCTCAAAGGGCAATTGGTGGAAGCAGAGTAGTTAGATATCTTGAAGAGAGGTGTAGAGAGATACTTGGGTCAGCTGGTGGCGCAGTGGTGTAGTGGCATCAGCACTGCACTTCAAGGCAGATGGTCCTGAGTTCAAACCCAGCCGGGTCCCAACCTGGGCAGCAGCAGTATCTGTGCGGAAGAAAGGCCTGGCACTCTACTTCCGTATCTTGCCATGAGAACCCTATGGTCCATCAGGTCACAAAGAGTCGGACTCCACTTAACAACCAAACAACAACAGGGAGATACCTGATCATGAAGGTGAAAAGTTACGGTAGGTAGTTAGCAATATGGAGGTGGGGCTGGAACTCAATCAGCTGTGATTTATTAAATGGCTGTGGGCCTCAGTGCTCAGCGGCCTAATTTGCATGCAAATATATTTCCACAACCCACAGATCAATAAATAAAGACAAACTCTCCCAAAAAGATAACATATAAATTGGAAATAAAATTAAGACTGGAAAAATAAAGTTAAATATGAGAAAATCAAAATAGGAATATGGGGAATAACAGATGAAGCACTTAGTTTTGAAGGATTCTGGAATACTGTGACTGGATGGGTGATTGATTATAATAATTGGGATAGGTGATTAACAGTAAAGCATTTTCCACGGACAACAATTCCCGTTTTGATGTGACATGATTAAAGCACCTGCATTGTTGGTACCTCCTGCCCTGTTGATCTGCTTCCTCGTTAACATTTAAAAACTCATCAGGAAATTGTATTTTTTTAGGCAGATTAAAATTGCAAGATATAATTTAGTGACCTTACATTGAGCATTCATTGTGTTTATCACTAAATGCAGCATTTTCCCATTTGTTTTAACATTTGACTTTATTTCTGGGAAGAGCTCTCATTAATAAATTAAAGAGGACACTGCTATTAAAAGCAGTCTCCTTTCTAGGCAGATTGTAAGGCTCACAAACACATGAATCACAATATTCGCAACCAGTCATTATTTTATCAAAATAACCAAAGTCCATTAAACGATGCAGGGTTAAAATCAGCACAGCAAAGTGCCAAAGTCTGCTTTGTCCATGACTCATGGTAGTGTCCCTTACCTCGCAGTGTTAGTTTAAACGTGCCAAGGAATAACTGTAGTAACAGAGTTTTATAAACTTCTGGACCAAATCAATGCTGCAAACCAACTGCAGACATACAAGTGATGCCAATCATACTAATCCAGAAATTACTTTTATGAAAAACTATCTTTTTTAACTAGTTTTCCTCCACATCTCTTTATGTTTATAATTTACATCTTAGATACATGGTAAATGCTCCTGAAGGCGGAGTGTGTGAATATGTTTTTTGGCAAGCTGTGAATGTGGATTTTATGAAATGACCTGAGATCGTGGCCAATGAGGTGAGATGCACTCCCTGGAGAGAGGTAACCAAGTAGATAGAGAACCAGGAGCTGAGAGCTGTGAATCCAAATGTGGTTGGAAGTCACTAATTAGCTTCCTCCTGCAATTTAATCAGCAGCTGGCGTAGCAATTTGAATGTCACCCTTCAGCAAAAGAAGCTTGTTGATGGACCAAATTATTTGCATAGATTTGTATGTAAATGAATATGAATAATTCCCAACAAGGCAAACTGATCAAAGCAGAGCTGGTTCTGCATTCGAGCATGTACATTTTACATTCCTGGAAGACTAATAATTTTCTACATTACATAATAAATCATCAGACCTCAGAGGTGGGGCATCCCTTCCATATGAAGCAGTGAGGTCCTCTGTGATTAGCTCAGGAAACCAGCTGATGGATTACATACAGTCTAGTAATGTCTACAATATTTCATGTTCTTACAGGCTGTTTCCACTCAGTGCAGACTGCACTGAGTTAACCCTGTGTAAATCAGTGTGTTCGTGTTCTGTTAGAACATAAAGTTCTCACAATTGCTGTTTTGTTAGGAAAATGTAAAAATACAAAATCCTTTTAATCTAAACATTCACAGCAAGCAATTTCTACTCAGTTCATGCAACTAAGAGAAAAAAAGAGTGATTTGCTGTAAAACATTTCAATCTCAGTGTCCAATCCTAATACTAGGCTTACAATACCTTACAGACCAGAGAAGGTAAGGAGGCAGAATGCCAGGTTTTAAACCCTGAATATAAACAGAAGGAACACAACTTCTTTTAGAAATAAAACAATAATTTTAACTCAAATACATAGACACTCAACAGCAAACAGAAAGGAAGAGTTCTTCTTCAATGAGAGCCCACCAAATTGATGCTACTGCCACTCTGATACAAGGAATTTAGAATTTTGAGAAGTCTTTCATAACCCTAAGAGCCCCTCCCCCATTGCATGTCACATATTATTAAAGTATGGTCAAGTTAGGAAACACTGTAACCAATATTCCCAGAGTGAGGTCCCTTCGGAGAAATGATCTATTTCAGTCATTGATTGAGGGATACTGGAAGAACGTTTGCTTCTTCCTCACTCAGAGGCAGACAAGATTCTTCCTGAATGACTCTTGTGAAATATGATACCTCTGACATTGCAGCAAAGAAAATATCCATCACTGGCCTAACAAGAAGTTCAACCCAATCCTGCATTTGGTTAAACTGTTAAAACTCACAGCCTAAACCTTGCCTTATTCCAGCCCTGACCCGAATCCACAGCTGAAGATTGGGACCAACACTTTGCAATCCTAGTACAAGGAAAGTTCAAGGCCAGCAACAACCACGTCGCTCTCTGCTTCACTGAAATGGTCTTCCTGGCTTGACTGGCATCAAAGTGCAGAAGTGAAAATTCTGCTTCATACAATGAACAGCATCTACTGATACAGGCAGCTGGCTGCGTGCAGAATTTCCCCATTCCCCATTCAGCTTTTAGGACATTTCTCCCACCCAGTATTCTTTTCCACTTGCAGAATATCATAAACGGAACAGTGATTGCCCTTTAATAAGTTTCAGAGAATTTGTTACACCATCACTTCTGCAAACAGACACACCAAGAGCTCAATGCATGAACATTTCAAGCATTCTTTAGGCTTTCAAAGTTCAGAGTTGACAGAAATGCTTTGTTACAAATGCAGGCAGACTTGTTGGAAAACGTGAGGACAAGTTCAGCCTAGTTGTGGAATAGCATCTAATGCTGGCATTTTTTCCCCAACCCCAAGCATAAATACATTGACCACAATGGAACTGATTAAAAGGACGAGCACTCGTCTAATCTGTGGCTAAATCCACCAGGATCGGTTAAATAAGGGTGTAAATACAAACCCTAGACATGAGCATGGCTGCCACTTCAGTGAGGCACAGCACTGTTAAACAATGAATCCATGAATGTGCTCTCTGGTTACTGTTTAAAGTTCTCCAGGTACCCTAAACATTAATAACCAATGTCATTGAAACTAACTCTCTAAGAATAACATTTCTAGAGTACATTTCTAACCTTAGGATCTTTAAAGTTATTGAACAAACCTTTTGAAGTGTCACCAGTAGAAAATCTAACCAATTTGTGTATTTCAGGCATTATGAGAGTAAACTAGGATACTGGAGTAAAATTCACAGCTCTGTTTTCAGTGAGGCACCTTCTGTTCATTAAAGGTTTCATGATTAATGTCTTAATCTAAAAGAAAGCACCTCCAGTTGTGCAGTACTCCCACAGCACCATACTCAAATGCATCATGACTTTACGCATCTGAAACCTCCAGCCTCTGACTCAGAGCTGGGACTGCCTCAGCCCACATTTACCAATAATATATTACGTCATCTAAAATTACATAGAACGAATGCTTAATCATGCTATCAGAAACGGAGCCATTCACATTCCTCAAATTTTTTCAGTGCCATTAGCAAAGGTCAGAAATTTATTACAGATCAAATAAAGGAGGATGCTTCAATGATCAAAAATACAAAAGAGAAATCTGACATATCAAATATAGGCTAACAAGTGGAATATGCTGCAAAGATTGAAAACAAGACCCATCTAATTTCCACAGTACATTTTACTTGATGGCTCAGAGTAGACAATAGGATTCAGTTCATTTCTCAGTCACAATGTTTCCTCCAAAAAGGTTTCCATAAATCACTGGCCACTGCCCCCTACTTCCCCGGGGATGCTGATGGTAGGGAATTGGTGAGGCTAACAACATTGATTATAAAGGAAAGATGGCTAGAATCTCTTTTGTTGAAAGTAATTGTCTGGCACTAATAAATCAGCCCACCTCTGCATGTTACCCATGTCTTCCTGCACACAAATCACCACTCCTTTTACAAAGGAGCTCCGAACAGAATTGGAACTGTCAATCATCTTGGCACATCTTCAGCGCTAACCTTATGGTGGAAGGAAGTTTAATGAGGAAAGCAGTCAGCTCTGGGACATTGTCCTAGAGTGCTCTTGTAGTGGTGAACTGCCTCTAGCAACCACGGCTGTCTGACAACTTTTGTACCGTCTATAACTTTTATCAGGGGCTGTTTGATACCACATTCAGACAATAACTTTCTTACATCAACACCTCTCAACTGGAATTCAGCTTCTCGGTTCATGTTTAGAGCGTGACTGCAATGCAGTCGCGTGTCCCAGTGAAACTCCAAGCAACAGATTAGCTGCATGTCAGTTGACAGCATCAGCTATTACGTTGCTGACGGTTGGGAGGGATGGTGATTTCACGCTAGTGGTCAGGACAGTTCTGCACTGTCTGCAGGGTTGTGGACACAGCTCAGCACATCACATCACATCACATCACGGAAACTAGTCTCCTTCTCATGAGCTCCGTCTACACTTCCTGCTACCTCAGTAAAGGACCCAGCATATTCAAAACCTTGGACATCCTCTCTTCTCCGCCCTCTCGTTGGACAGGAGATCCAAAAGCCTGAAAGCTGGTACCGCCAGGCTCAAAGATAGCTTCCAGTGCGTTGTCATCAGACTACTGAATGGTTCCTCAGATTCAGATTCAGTTACGTATCGCATATCGGTATCAAATGCAAGCTGGTGATTATGCACATTTTATTTCATATCTGTACTTTGAACTTCATTTTTATATAATTCTTTACTCATTATAACTGTTGAATGTTGTTTTTCGTTGCATGTCATGCCAACACACCACAGCAAGTGGCTTAGACACGTAAACGTACAGCATATCGAGGGAACAAAGCTGGCCCGTGATCTTTGATATACAGTGAAATCCCCAAAGAGCCAACACAGCTGGGGGCAGCCTGCAAGTGTCGCCACATGTTCCAACGCAAAAAGAGCGTGCCCATAATGCCCGGCAGAACAGCACAGAACACGAGCACTGAAACAACAAACCCCATTCCTCCTGCCTGCCCACCCACACAGACCTCCAAACCCAGAACAGGCTGATTCCAGTGGACTTATGAATTTGCAGACATCGGGCTTCGAGTTGCCCAGCCGATTCCACAGATTTCTAGACTTCCGCCTGACCTTCGTGCTTCAATCTTTGTCGTCGACCCCAGAACTCGTCAATTATGAGAACCCTGGATGAGGACTCTGAACACCAGGCCTCGAAATCTCAACTCGCTGATGATGAGACCGTGAGCACCAGGACACCAGGCTTTGAACTTTGACTCACATATCCAGGGATTAACTGGCCCTTGGCCTCCTGCCTGCATGGAACTCTGATCCTGGAGCATCTGTGGCCTCCAAGTCACTCACCCTGACTGCTTCTTCACTGTTCTGCTGACTTCAATCTTGCCAACCTGCCAGAGTTCTACCAGCACGTTAACTTCACAACCAGAGGAGAGAATGTATAGAGCTGGTCCACTATCAACATTTGTGGAGCCTCCAAAGCTGCCACCCCCTCAAGTCCTCACCTCAGATACTCAGATCACATACCCACTTTGCTAATCCCGGCATACAGACCACTGGTTAAATGAGCACAGGGAGATCAGGATCAGGCCAGAAGGTGCCACCTCAGCCCCACAAGACCGTTTCCAAAGCACGAACCAAAAACAAGTCCATCTTGCATGTCAACAACAGTGATGCCTCCCATAGGCTGAATACCTTCTATGTTCCAATTGAGGCAATGAAAGCCCCCTCTCCCCCTGAGGAACAAGCACCCTGTCTGGCCACAGTTGAGATGAGGAGGGTCCTAGCCAGGTGCCAACAACATACTTGGTCAGGTGGTGGCTGCCTCCAAGCCTGCAGGGACAGTGGACTGTTCCAGTGATGTATTAAAGAACAGGATTAATGAAAAATCAACTAGAGTGCAGAAGACAAATTGTGCAAATGCAAATAAATAGCAATAAATAACAAGAAGATTAAATAACAAGATAAAGCATCCTGAAAGTGAGATCACTGGTTGTGGGAACATCTCAATGGATGGGCAGTAAGCATAGTTACCCCTCGTATTCAAGAACCTGATGGTGGAGGTGCAGAAATAGTTGTTGAACCTGGTGGTACAGGACTTTGTACCTTCACCCTGATAACAGCGGCAGGAAAAAGAGCATGGTCTGGGTAGTGGGGGTCTCTAATGATGGATGCTGCTTTCCTACAACAGCTTTCCACATAGATGTGCTCAATGGCGGGGAGGGCTTTATCCGCCATGTGCTGGGCTGAACCCACGGCCATTCGTGGGATTTTCTGTTCTAACGTATTGGTGTTTCCGTACCAGACCATGACGCAGACAGTCAGTATACTCTCCACTACACATCTATAGAAGTTTGTCAAAGTTTTAGGGAAATAGTTGACATTTCAAGTGGAAACTCTGCATCAGCTCCAGATTCCAGCATCTGCATAAAGTGCCACAATGTGGAATGAACAGTCCAGCTAAGTCATTCCAACTCAGAACACATTCAAGCAATGTCTAATGGATGCACTAAAATAAGGACTCAATGGCTAATAACTTGGACCATCTTACTGAATGAGCCATGCTGTACAAAGATCATTTCTTCTCAAAAGGAAATCTATTAGCACCAGGAGCATTCTCAGTAAGTTCCAGAAGTAATCAAACCTTTGATTATTCAAAGCCACAGGGAATAGTGCAGCTACCTTTGAAGCTGTAAGATGAGGTGAGCTGAGCCAAGCCGAGCCATGTAGTAAGGCTTCTGGATCCCTGGACAGAAGATCCGTGAAGATACGTACTATTGGAAAACCCCAATGGAATCCCTTTCCTTTATCTCTACCAGCTGCGTTAACTTTTAGCAATCGATGTAAGTATAAATCCTACACATGCAATGTAACTTGATGCTTTGCTGCAGGCTTGAGTGCTCAGAGGAGGGTGCAGATGCTTCTTTACTTGGGGGGGGGGTCATCACTTTGCTGCTGCTTGTCCGTGGGATGGGGGAGCTGGGGGGCTTTGGGGTTCTAACATTTAACTGTCATTCATTCTTTGGGGCACTCTGTTTTCGTGGATGTTTGCAAAGAAAAAGAATTTCAGGGTGCATACATTTCTCTGCCATTAAATGTACCTATTGAAACCTATTGAACTTAATTCATTTAGCAATTCCTCCATAATCAGTACAACTCGATAAATTCAATTTGACAGAGAGAAATTAGAAGGGTGCTGAACAAAACTCGTACTTTCTTTCAGATTGTTCATTTTATCATAAAAATATTGTTGAAGGGGAGATTAAAAAAGGGATGTAATTTCACTCAATAGTTAAGATCGATCCATCTGGATAGTGAGAAGCTTGTTCCAATATGTGGCTGGAAGGCACCATGTTTAGTCTATGGAGAAATGCTGGGAATGACAGGGTGGGATGATTTGAGGTGGGAGTTTGTGTGATGAAATTTGCAGGAGGCTGAGAATTGGGAATGTTTCCTCCATAATCTTAATGGACCACGTCCATCCTTCAAGAGCAGTGGATGCTCAAAATTTAATCATACAGCCAATACCCCCATCCCCCTCATTCTACTAAGCAACAGAAATCGGGCTTGCTTAGGCCTTGAATTACGCCCATCCTAGAGCTTGCTTAGCTCAATTAAATGGGTGCGGGGTCTGCCAGGGCTTTACTGACACTTCCAGAGTCAGTGGCCACAATCCAGCAATATGTGAAGTATTATTGATCAGTATAAATTATTAAATTGAATTACAAACAGTACAATGCAAAATTGATCTTTGCCTCTCTACAAGAACAATAAGCAGGTTAATGGTGGGTGGAAGTGGAATTCCAGGGCTTGAGAAGAATAAGTTTCAGGGAGCTGAGTTATGCCAGTGACAGCGTTGAACAAAAACTTTCTCACCTCAGTGGAGTTCTGATGCAATGAACCCAAGGACTTTTTCCCGGAATCTCTGATGTCATGACTATTTCCTTCTTTCCACCAGAATTGAGATTACAAAGGTTATACAGCCAGGGTGAAATTAAACTGAAACCATGCTTTGATTTTAAAAAATAGTGGAACTCAAGAGCCTAGATTGTTAATATAGGTTTTGAGACCAGTATTGGAGCGTTTCTGGGGATAGCACATAACTTACAGTCACCAGTCTTCAGATTCAAATATGAACTGTGGATTAAATCTAAACTGCAAGTCTGAACAATGGGTTCATGAGAACCACAAACCAAGAACAGACAATGCTGATTTAAAAATCTGTGATGTGTGTGTCTGTAGTATGGATGCAAAAAGGGAGGTGTGTGTGTGGTATATAGTTCAAATGAAACATTGTAAATATGGAATTGTCCTGAATTTTTCTTTGATCTTTAGCATATAAAGTGTGGGGTCAGGCAGACCTTCTTCCTCCAAAAGGGTCTCCATTTGATGCCTGTTTTATCTACCAGTACTTGTCTCCAGTGGCTTTGATCACACGACGACAGCCTGCTCCACAAAAAACTGTGAATTGTAACAAGCCCAGGAGTTCCCTGGATCACACAAAGCTAGCGTTCTTCAGGACAGTCTGCAAAGTGGTTTTTCGATAAGTCAAATGGACAATTTTGCCCAAAAACAGTGCATGAAATAGTTCAGTCTCTCCTTCCCGATGTAATACTTCATTTTCAGTCAGTGTACATCACATTGATGCTGTTTTCTGTAGCTACCCGTGTTGTATCATCTTGTAAACACTAACTTTCATTTCTACCCCAACACTACCCACAATTAAACTAATGGAACACATGCTGTATCTGCTTGTTAATGAAAACTGTGAAACACTTTTAATATGATTAAAGCATTCAATCCAGAATGTAAGCAATCAAATAATGTTTTATTATTTTAGTGAAACAGTGTGGCCCTCCCACCCGTGACCTCTGACAACCCTGATTTACCCCAACCTAATCACGGGACAATTTTACATGACCAATTAGTCGACCCAGTAAGTCTATGGATGGTGGGAGGAAACTGGAGCACTCCAGGAGATTCCACACACTCTACGGGGAGGATGTACAGAGACTCCCTACAGACGGCGCCAGAAATGAACTCCAAAATCCAACGCCCCGAGCTGTAACAGCATCGTGCTAACCGCTACGTCACATGCTATCCTTACACAACCTTCTTTGCTGTCTATGTACTTGTACCTGTAGGCTCCACTGTTCTACAATGGTCCTCCGGGCTTTGCCTTTCACTGGATACGGCTTGCCCAACTTCCCAAAATAAGTAACTTTGCAATTGTTTTGAGTTAAATTCCATTTGCTGTCCACTTTCTGACTTGGTCTAGATCCTATCGTAACCTTACAAAATGTTCTTCACTGTCACCTACACCATCAGTTTGGAAACTTAATTACTGTGTCAACTACAGTCTCATAGTGATTATTAATATAGATGATGAACAACAGTGAACACATTCAGTCCATTCAGTACACCATCGGTCACTGTCAATTGTTTTCTAAAGAGCACTCCTTCACTACAATCCTCTGCCTCCTATATCAAGCCAATTTTTATTCCAATTCGCTAGTTCACCCTGAATGATCTAACTTTCCAAACTACCTATCATAAGGTACCCTGTCAAAAGTCTTGCTAAAATCCATGTACTGTCTTGTCAAGCCTTTTGGTCACCACTTCGAAGAACTCAAATTTGAGAGACACAATTCCCATACAAACAAAGCCATGATGATTATGACTCGTTATTCCTTGCCTCACTCAATGTAGACAGATCCTATCACTCAGAATCCCCTTCAGTAACGTTCCCACCAGTTGTGCCTTGGCTTGTCCTTGCAGTCGTTCTTAAATAAAGGCACAACATTAGCCACCTTCTGGTCTTCCAGTGCCTCACCCATGGTTAAGTGACATACAAAGATCTCTGGCAGAGCCCCAGCTATTTCCTCCCTTGCTTCTCACAAATATCTTGGGATAAATCTGGTCAAACTCTGGTGACTTATTCATTCTTACGCACTTCGGGATTACCAACATCTCCTGTTTCATCACATTGGTGTGATTCAAGACATCACTATCCTCTTCCCTGACCTCTTCATAGTAAATACTTTATTTCAGTATTCACCAGTGAGAGGGACATTGTTGAATGTGAGAACAGTGCAAGATGGTTGATATGCCAGTACATGTCAATGTTAACGAAGACGATGTGCTAATGTGCTGGAACTTTTGAAAAACATTATGACAGACAAGTCCCTTGAGCCACACAGAATACAGCCCAGGGTTATTACAGGGAGTGAGGGAAGAGATTGCTCTGCATTTGATGATGAATCTTTGCATCTTCGCCTGCCACAGGAGTAGTACCAGAAGATTGGATGGCAGCAAATATTGTACCTTTATTCAAGGAAGGTAATAGGGATAACTGTGGGAATTATAGATGATAAGAGGCACAGACAGAGTGGAAAGGACAATCCGAGGGGCCATAGTTTTAAGGGAGGTTAAGGGTGGGTATCAAAGGCAGTTGTTGGGTGCTGTTGTGTGTTTTTTACAGAGAGTGGTGGGTGTGTGGAACAGGCTGCCAGGGGTGGTGGGTAGAAGAGATTATATTAGGGACATTTAAGACACTCTTTAATAAGCAAATAGATGTCAGAAGAATGGAGGGACGGGTTAGATTGATCCTAGGGTAGGTTAATAGGTCAGTACAACATTGTAGGCTGAAAAGCCTGTACAATGTTCTAAATATAGACAATGCATTCATTTAAGAGCACACCCATTTCCCATGGCTCCTCATGAAACGACAATGATACTTATTGGGAACTATTCTAACCATTTTGATCTTAATATACTTAACAGAATCTCTTCAGGATCTTCTTTATCTTATCTGCTCAAGACATCTCACGCCCTCCACCCGCCCCCCCCACTTTTCCCACTAATGTACCTCATTCTCCACATGCCATTCACTTGATCCTACGTCCTTTTACCTGGCATATGGCTCCACTTCCCTGACCACAGCTTCAACCTTCCTTGTCGGCCAGGTTTCCCTAACGGTGCAGACTGAGCTTCATTTCAACAGAAACACGCTTCCCTGAACTCACTTTTAAAGCCTCCCATTTGCCAGGCATCTCTGCTTATAGCCTTTCCCCTCTCTCATGCAACCTGTTTCCAGTGTTTTCGGTTTCTGAACTTTACATTGTTGCTAAAACTAGCACCCAAATCTATGTATTCTGGTTCACTACTAACAGAAAGATCCAGCAGCAATTCTCTTTTTAACTGTGTATCAAAAAAAAACAAGTTACATATGTTGTAGTAACTAAATTCCCACTTCTCCTTATTTCTGAGAGTTTGTGGGAGCAGCTGAAATTTCTCTATTTTGTCTAAGCCTGATCGTTACATTGTTGATTTGCCTACAGAGTTCATACCTTCACTCATTTGATAGGGAATTTACTTTTCTGCTAACTACAGCCTTGTATCCCAGAACGAGTACAGCAACTTCAACTCCCTTCTTCTTTAGTCACCTGTATTATTCTCCACATATCCATGTCTCAGTTAACCTGATCCTCACCAGAAATCATTGCCCCCAGATCAGCGTTTGAAGAATGCACAAGTTTATTGTCCTGTTTGACAAGTTTGCCTGTATGCCAACTAGCACAGGTTTGGATAATAATCCTGAGACTTCGGTGTGTCAACTTTCCTTTCCAGTTACTACCTGTCCTGGCCATGTCCACCCTTTGTTGAAGCCTACTCTAATCTGTTGCGTTCTGTTCCTTTAAAGGTTTTTTTCTGGGGGGTGGGGTAATGAGTCGAATTGGACTAGTTATTTAAATTCTCTGGCTGCCCATTCTTTTACCTACAGCTTTTTAATATTTTTTTTTCTCAGCAGGCCGGACAGCATCTATGGAGAGGAATAAACAGTCAACATTTCGGGCCGGGACCCGAATCAGGACTGGAAAGGAGCGGGGGTGGGGTGGAAGAAACCAGAATAAGATTGGGGGTGGGTGGGGGGAGAAATTGGTCCATGCTTACAGAAGCACTGGAACCCAGGCCCTGGAGAAGCGGTCACGGAACATGGGAACAGTGGCCCCAATGTGCTGGAGAGAGAGAATGAAAGAGAATCAGTATCCAGTGGCTCAAATGCCAAACCTTCAAGGTCACCAAATAATTGAATAACAGGTTATCTGAGTTTTACTGTCCTGCCTACTGACGAAAGTCCACATGAAGATGACAAAGCCATCAGATTAAAAAAAGGTTAAAACTCACAAAAGAAATCAACATTTTTCTACAACCCATAATATTGTTTTCCTATGTTACCTTGATTCGAGAATGACTACAAAACATTAGTGTGTAATGTGCCTGTGGCTAGCTGCAGAGACTACCTGGCTGTCATGTCCAAAGGGGCCGCTGGCTATCAGAATTTGGTACAAGTACCGGGTTTCGTCATTTAATCAGCTAAAGGGTGCACATGAAACTGAAGACGATGGTTGGGGTGTCACAAAGGGCATTGTCTGTATGTTTGCATTGAGGTTGGCAAGAAAGCAGGGAGGTCAAAGTTGCAACTCTTGAGAAGTGTTACTGATTCCCCTTGAGGGAAACCAGAGACGTTCCTCAAGAGGAGTGTACAGCCATGGAGTTACTGAGTTCTAGAACTCAGCTACTGAGGGCTGGGATAAGGTTGCAATGGGGCAGACTGTTGGTCCCAGCACACCAGGATCAGGGGCACTGGAGCAATGCAGGGGAGCCCTGGTCCCCCATCCACCACTGGCCCTCCGTGGCTTCTCTGCACAACATGTGAAGGGAGTGTACCGCCCAGGCCCAAGGTGCAGCAGAACTAGATCGCTGATTCTCTCACATCCTTGTAGATTTCCATCTACAGGTCCAGAAGACATGCTGGCCAAGGTGAGACCAATCCAAATCCCAGTGAAGATCCACCATTGCGGCTTGGACCTGACAACTCTCAGCCTGGGTAGACTACCCACGTGCCTGATAACACAAGGGTTCAAGGTAGGAGGGCTGGGGAGAAGGAGTTCTGCATTCCCACCCAAAATCCCGCTTGTCAGTTCATACATATCCAATGTCCAGCAAAGGTGTGGAATGAGCTACTGTTGAAGGGTTGGGTAGGTGGGGAAAGACATCTTCAAGTGACAAGCTGGAACTGGCTGGGTTGTCCTTGCCTGCCAGCTTTCTGCACGTGTGTCCATTCAGCCCCTCACCAGTTTCAGCCAACCTCACTCCACACCCTGAGCCCCACTGACAGGAGGGAACGACCTGCTGTGCCTGGACGTACGTACATCTGTCCGTCCCCGTCTCCTCTTTTTTTGTTTTTTTTTTCTCTCTCTCTCTCTCACTCACTCACTCACACAGAGTTGGATTGAGAAGGTCCACGATATTGTTCAGTGGAGAGAGTGGCCTCCTATCTGAAGGTCATCGTAATCCAAAGGCACATCACAGTCCGATTGGATATCGCAGTCCGAGGGTTCGTACAGTGGCATCAGCAAGGAGTCGGTCAGCTTGAGCAGCCGGTTCTGGATCTCCAGGTCTGGCCGGCCAGCGGTGAGGTGGAAGGCCGTGCAACTGTTGTACCTCAGTCGGTTCACGTCCGCTCCGCCTTCGATGAGGAGCTGCATCACGTCGCGGCGCTGGAACTTGACTGCCAAGTGCAAGGGGGTTCTCCCACTGTTCGGTTCCTGAGTGTTAATGTTGCCTCCTGACACCAGTCATTGAAAGTGGGCATGCAGGTACAGCAGGCGGTGAAAAAGGCGAATGGTATGCTGGCATTTATAGCGAGAGGATTCGAGTACAGGAGTAGGGAGGTACTACTGCAGTTGTACAAGGCCTTGGTGAGACCACACCTGGAGTATTGTGTGCAGTTTTGGTCCCCTAATCTGAGGAAAGACATCTTTGCCATAGAGGGAGTACAAAGAAGGTTCACCAGATTGATTCCTGGGATGGCAGGTCTTTCATATGAAGAAAGACTGGATGAACTGGGCTTGTACTCGTTGGAATTTAGAAGATTGAGGGGGCATCTTATTGAAACGTATAAGATCCTAAAGGGATTGGACAGGCTAGATGCGGGAAGTTTGTTCCCGATGTTGGGGAGGTCCAGAACGAGGGGTCACAGTTTGAGGATAGAGGGGAAGCCTTTTAGGACCGAGATTAGGAAAAACTTCTTCACACAGAGAGTGGTGAATCTGTGGAATTCTCTGCCACAGCAAACTGTTGAGGCCAGTTCATTAGCTATGTTTAAAAGGAAGTTAGATATGGCCCTTGTGGCTACAGGGGTCAGGGGGTATGGAGGGAAGGCTGGGTTCTGAGTTGGATGATCAGCCATGATCATAATAAATGGCGGTGCAGGCTCGAAGGGCCGAATGGCCTACTCCTGCACCTACTTTCTATGTTTCTATAACGTCCCCCCATCACCGCAATGTGCAGACACGTGTAGCCATTGTAATTGCGCTTTTCTAGGTCTTGGCGCTGGCGCCTGGTTCTGGTCAGGGTTGGATCAAGGAGTGAGTCCATGCACTCCAGGTTTTCCTGCTCACAGGCCAGGTGCAGGGCTGTGTTGCCCTGGTTGTCTGTGCACTCCAGGTCGGCACCAGCTCCCTGGTCACCACCGGCAGACACACGATAACTGACAAGTGTAGCGGACACTGTTGGGGCGAGTTGCGGAGGTCAACGACAGACGTGTTAGACCTCACGAGGAAGATGGCAATATCTGGGTAATTGTGCAGAATGGCCAGGTGAAGGAACGTATCATCGTCCTCGCTCCTGAACTGTGTCCAGTTGTGGGACGGTGCCGGCTCCTCCCCGCTGTCACAGTTGACACTGAGGTTGTCCACTTGCTCGGTAACGCTGCTCACGCTGCCCTCCAGCATGGAGTCAATGCCGCTGTCCAGTCGCTCGGCCTCCAGTCCGGTTTTGGTGTCCAGTCCCTTGCCCTGCTTATGAACTCGACTTCTGTCAAACTCACGGGGCTGCCTGAACTTGATGGAGAGTTTGGCCATTGTAGCAAAAGACGATGTTTACCACCACAAGTAGCTCTGGCTCTATGTGCAAAGCTCCTGAACACTTTGCTAAAATGAGCACCTACAGCTTTAAAATGTCCCTTAGTTCTGTCATTCTCTTCCTCAGCACCTCATTCTTTAAAATCCCAGCAGGTTATATTCCACTCAGTCCCCATATTCTGTTATTCCTCTTGTCTAACTCCACTCTCCTCACTCTTGAGATGTACCATCTCTCCTAGTCTAATCCCACATTCCAGATTCCATTTCACATCTTAAATATTTCTCATTGACTAATCCCATCCTCCTCTTCATTGTCGTTACTGCTTATTATTCCTTGCTTTCAAACTGCCTTGTCTTATTCTTTATTATTCTCCCTGTCGATAACAATTGGTGCCACAGAAAACCAGTTTAACTACCTTGAATGCAAACAAAGATTTTTAACTTCTTTAATTCCTCTTTTGGAGACATCTAAAATATATCAATTCCTACCACAGCCTCAGCATCTAGTAGAAACTCTTATTTACTTCATTGAAACCTCAAAGTCTCAACTTTAACTTGATGTTCAAATGAGAAACTTGTCTCTTTTCCTAACTCCTTATCCCAGCAATTTAATGCACATTTTGGAGGATGCTAACACTGTGCATTTGTGACATGTGGAAGAATTATATGGCATAAATGCTCTTTATTAATGTATCCAAATACTTTGATTCTGAAATCAAACCCAAATCCCTCTTCAATACATCAATTAACTGAATACTTCTGATCCAGGAGTCCTTTGTTAGTAAGGGGATGACTCACGCCGGCCAGCCACACAGCTCGAGACTGTGGAATGCGACTTCATACACAGACATACCCTGCACCTTCTCAAGGGGTAATCGAGTGGAAAAAATAAAGTGATACACAGCTAACAGCACTTCCCCACACTGTGCATGAAACTTAATTAAAGCGCACCAAACTTAAAAATACACCCAAGTTCCCTTATCGTCTAGGGACAGAGAAATGGGCTTCACATATTGTACTGTGTCAATTGCGGCAGTCATACCAGGTGCTGTGTCTTTATACTTCAGTCTATTTATTTATTTACTGAGATACAGTGCAGAATAGAGTGTGAAGAGAAAGACACTTGCCACATGAACCAATCAGTGTGGAGCCGGCCCTCCTGGCCCTTCGAGCCTCGCCACCCAGCAGCCCCCGACATAACCCTAGCACTGATTACAGGACAATTTACAAAGACCAGTTAACCTACCAGCCGGTACACCTTTGGTAGGAAACCCCACACAGTCACGGGGAGACCGTACAAACTCCTTACAGGGAGCAGCGAGAATTGAACCCGAGTCGCTGGTACCGGAAAACGTTGCGCTAACGAGAAGAGAAGTTGGCGGCACGACGCAGCTCACAGCAGCCACTCCGGTGGTGATGTCTGTTATTTGTTAAGTAGGGTGCTGTGCACAATCCCGATTTGATGGAGACGGACGTGAGAAGCACAGAACAACATCTGGTGAAACTTCTGAAATGCCTGCTTCGCTGCCACTGCTACTGTGCGATCCGAAATCTCCGGAGGGGAACGCCCCGAGTCCTCGGCTTTGCTTGTTGCTCGGCGGCCGGGATCGGGGTCGAAGTGCTCGGCAGAGATGGTGCTCGGTGTCGGAGGGCTAGTTGGAGACTCGAAGTTTTCGGACGGACTCAGAGTCGGCTGCTTCCAGGGTGCTGCACCGCTAAGTTTGCGGCGCTGGAGGTTCATGGCAGGGAGAGTTTTTTGTCCTTCTACCGTCCGCGTGAGATGATGGAGCTATCGGGACTTTGAGACTTTTTTTTACCGTGCCCATGGTCTGCTCTTTATCAAATTACAGTATTGCTTTGCACTGTTGTAACTATAAGTTATAATTATGTGGTTTTTGTCAGTTTTAGTCTTGGTTTGTCTTGTGCTTCTGTGATATCATTCTGGAGGAACATTGTATCATTTCTTAATGCATGCATTACTAAGTGACAATAAACGAGGACTGAGTGTCCTCATAATCTAATCTAATCTAACCACTACACTACCGGGCCGCCCCAAATTTCTACAGTCAAAGGTCTGACCTTTCCCAACTATATTTGCAGATGCTTTGCACGTTAACCCCCGTTATGGCATGACTCTTGATGAATTTCCCTGCAGTGATGGAAGGGTGGAGCAGGGAGCATAAAGAGACGGTACACAAACCCTGGCTAACCGGTCTGTGCTCACAGGGACTTGAAAATATCTGTTGAGTTCAGATCAAGCTGGGTACCAGAAAAATGTTGCCCTCACCTTGGGTCGCATCAGGCTGCCTCTCTAAATCTGTGCACAGAGGCTTTGGATATTTTTTTAAAAAATGAGTCTGCTTACCTGGCCTCAGTCCCATTGGGAGCAGTCTGTATGTGTTGGATTAGGAATTCTTAGGCTTGCATTGGGTATGGATTAGCCGTGACTGAGTTAAAACATAGTTTGGTTTGTGTAATGATCAATTGTAAACTGTGCTTAAATTAACAGCGCATTCACTTGAAAATCTAAGGCCAGCATGAGATTCAAAACTTCCATTCTCCAGGTCAAGGAAATTCAATTGTGCAAAGTGTCAATAAATGTGTTAATTATTGACAGATTGCAATCGTATGCTGGTTCAGTTGCAAACTGCCAACTATCTGCTATTCATCGTTCAGCATGCCTCAGACTGCTTTCTCTAACGTCAGTCCAAACTCACCATTCCAGACTCTTCGACAAACACACATAGCTACATACCCACGCAACTCACTTTACCTTGGGGCTCCTTGTAATTTTGGCAGGATGATGCCAGACAGATTCCTCCTAGGCCACGTGGCTCCCCATCCTTGCTGATCAGTAGCAAATTATTTGTGCTGTGGCTCCGAGGGCAACACTAAGTTTTCTTTTCTAGTTCTTTGTTGGAAGCACTGGAAAATCTCAACCTTTACTCCCGACAGCAAACCTTCAATTTTTGTGGTGGAATATGACTGCCCTTAAAATGAAAGTTCATTAAGACCCCCTTTCCTTATAAACCCCAAATTCTCCAGAGTATTAGGTTTTGTAACCTAAACAAATTGAAGGAAAAACAAGTAGTCCAGAGATACAAGTCTAACTCCATCTTTTACTTTAAGTGCAGCGCACACTCATCATGTTGCAGTATCGTGACATGTGTAATTCACATATTTTTACAGACAACCTATAATGAGTTATTTCAATGAACAAGAATGCTTAACCAAACAACATGTGTAGAATATTATTCAAATATAAAATACACAACACAGAATAGGCAGCAGCCATGTTTGTTTAAACATGGAATCGATATACTCTGTTACTGGCCCTGTCTTTACAAGTTTTGGTGCAGAAAGGGTATTCAAGGCTTAGTTTCTCTAGCAATACCACACTCTAGTCATTAACTGGCAGATCAGTAACACATGTTTTCCCTCAAAAGAATCCCATAAAATTCTGAACACCATCCGATCACCCCTTGGCTTCAGTAAGACGAATTTCTCAATCTGTTCCTGTAACTAAAACCTATGAAAAAGACTGGTCATACAAGACCGACCATAAGGTACAGGAGCAGAATTAGGTCATTTGACCCATCCAGACTACTCCACCATTTCATCATGGCTGATCCATTTTCCCTCTCAGCCCCAATCTCCTGCCTTCACCTTGTATCCCTTCATGCCCCGACTAATCAAGAATCTATCAACCTCTGCCTTAAATATACCCAATGACTTGATCTCCACAGCCGCCCATGGCAATGAATTCCACAGATTTACCACTTGAGTAAAGAAATTCCTCCTCACCTCTGTTCTAAAAGGATAACCCGCCATTCTGAGTCTGTGTCCTCTGAGCCCAGAGCCATCAAACACTCCTCATATGACAAAGTCTTTCAATTCTGGAATCATAATCCTGAACCTCTTTTGAATCCTCTCCAATATCAGCACATCCTTTCTTAGATAAAGGGCCCAAACTGATCAAAGTACTCTAAGTGAGGCCTCACCAGTGCTTTGTAAGTCTCAGCATTACATCCTTGCTTTTATATTCTTGTCCTCTTAAAATGAATGTTAACATTGCATTTGCCTTCCTCACCACCAACCTAACCTGGAAATTTACTTCAAGGCATCCTGCATGAGGCTAAGTTCCCCTATCTTTCCCATGACTTCGTCAGTCTTTCTAAAGTAAGATGTTGAATGTTAAACTGGTTGTGGCCTAAATAGGAAGCCCTGTTACATCAGAACAGGGGTTCCCTACCTTTTTTATGTCATGGACCCCTACCATTAACTGTAGGGTCCGTGGACCCCGGGTTAGGAACCACTGCACTAGAACACATCAGAAAAGAATCAAGCACGAGGACTGATGATAGGATCAGCGATGTCCACTGTAATTCATGTAAGTCAAAAGATAACACAAAGCCATAATTTCAGCAAGCAGCTTAGAGCATGTAATAAACCTCAAGGACAACTAAAATCTATCTTTCTGAACTCAAATACATATCCGGGATTATTTCTTCATTAAGATGAAAGTGAACAGAAAGGAGAAAATGAGAACTGGGTTCTCTGTAGAAAAGTTGGTTTGCCCTGGCTGGAAGAGAGCATGTGAATCATTTCGGAAAGCATGGATCGACTCATGACAAAGGACTCAGCTGAGCATGGAATAGGTTAGGAATTTTGCACTGGGGTAGGGGGCTGGGCTCGTCTTCACAAGGACTATAGAAATCCTGTTTTTATAAACCTAAATGTGAGAGGTCTCAATCTGTTCGTAGTTTAGAAGTTAATGAAATGACTACAGTATTGTCAGACTACTGGCTGGCCTTTGAGAAACCAGTGAGGAAAGCCTCAAAGTCGGCTACATGCATCATAATCCACAACTGGAATCAGTCATGCATCAAAAAACAATAATTTGGCTTTCACAGAAGAGGATGAAACAACTGGAACAAATCAAATCCTGATGACAGAATGTCTTAATATAAAATTTCAAAATAACCTTCGCCCACATAAGACACTTGACATAGCGTTTGATGAAATGGTACAAAGATAATGATTTCGGGTAGAAGATTGATCAACTTAAATTCCTTCTAACAAACTGTAGAAAATGCACAGCTCTATAGCTTTTGTAATCATGTAAAAGAGAGTTCAGAAAAACTGACATCACTCCTGTTAAAATGATATAATGAATCTTACCATCTTAACTGGAAACACTAGGAATAAACCCAAGTGCTTTTTCCGTAGGTTTTGCCTGGACTGCTGAGTTCCTCCAGCATTTTGTGTGTATTGCAGGAATAAACCCAATTGGATTCAGGTTGCCAAACTGCAGTGATTTTTCACATTGATGGTCCCAAGTTGCTTCAAGGTCAAGAAGCATTTTTTTTTGCCGTCGAATTATTGAATGTTTGATAGGCAAACAAATCAGTGAACGGGCACATTGTAGGATCCCATAAAAAGCAAAGGTTCATTTTAATGAGGGGATAAACGGGGTCACAATTTATGGGTGGTACGATGGCACAGCTGGGAAAGCTGCTGTCTCACGGCTCCACCATACCGGATTCAATCCTAACCCATGATGCTCCCTGCCTGACGTTTGCACAGTCTCCTTGTGACTGCACGTTTTCCTTTAGGTGTTCCCGCACCTGCTCTCCCTAAGGTGAGCAGGTTGCCCAGTGAATTGTCTGTGAGTGGTAGAATCTGGGAGGGTCTGAAAGGAATATAGAGCAAATACAATGGAACAGTGTAAATGGATGCCTGGTGGTCAGCACGACAGATTGAGAAGCGCTCCAGCAAAGTCACTTCTTGCTCACCGAGCAACACTTTAGGAACTTCCATGCTATCGCTCCCTTTTATCTGGAATCAATGTATTACTATTCATGTAGCAAAAACAAAAAACTTTTAATCTTCCACTGTTTTGCCTCCAGTAGTGTCCTTGGGATTAACCTTTGGAAAGTCCAGAGCAATCATTGACTGTTGACAACCCAGTGGAACCAACACAGCCTTATTTTCATCATCTCAGACTGTTAAAAACTCGACTTTTCCCTGTGCTAAAACTAATTGTTGGTGATACAGAGTGGAGAGCGGTGTTCAGAACATAGAGCTGGAGCTAAATGAAAGACAACCAAATACAAATACCAGAATCTGGAGCAAAATAATAAAAACCACAGGACACAGGAGTAGAATTGGGCCATTTGGCCCATTGGGTCTGCTCCACCATTCCATCTTGGCTGATTTATTATCCCTCCCAACCCCACTCTCCTACTTTCTCCCCATAATCTTTGATGCCCTGACTAATCAAGAAACTATCATCTCCACTTTAAATATACTCAATGGCCTGGCCTCCACAGCTGTCTATGGCAAAGAATTCCAGACTCATCACCCTCTGGCTAAATTCTCATCTGAGTTTTCAATGGACACCCCTCTATTCTGAGATTGTGCCCTCTGGTCCTAGACTCACCCACTACAGAAAACATCCTCTCCACATATATCTATGCCCTTCAATATTTGAAAGGTCTCAATCCCGGAATCATTCTTGTGAACCTCCTCTGGACCCTCTCCAATGCCAGCACAACTTTTCTTAGATAAGGGGCCCAAAACTGCTCACAATACTCCCACTGCAGTCTGGCTAATGCCTTACAAAGCCTCAGCATCACATCCTTGCTCTAATGTTCTAGCCCTCTCAAAATAAACGCTAACATTGCTTCTGCCTTCCTCACGGACTCAACCTGCAAGTTAACCTTTAGGGAATTCTGCACAAGGACTCCCATGTCCCTGTGCACCTCTGATTTGCGAATTTTCTCCCCATTTAGAAAATAGTCTACACCTTTATTCCTTCTACCAAAGCACATGACAATATACTTCCCATTCTCCTAATCTGTCCAAGCCCTTGAGGAAGCGACTCCCTGCTTCCTCACCATTACTGCTCCTCCACCTACCTTTGCATTATCTGCAAACCTGGCCACAAAACCATCAATTCCATCATCCAACTCATTGACATGTAACGTGAAAAGAAGTGATCCCAACACAGACCCCTGTGGCAGCCAACTATAAAAAGCCCCCTTTATTCCAACTCTTTGCCTCTTGCTAATCAGTCAATCTTCTATTCATGCTTGTATCATTCCTGTGAAGCAGCCTCATGTGCTGCACCTTGTCAAAGGCCTTCTCAAAATTAAGTAAACAGCGCCAACAACAGATGCTTCTTTGTCCACCTTGCTTGTTATTTCCTCAAAGAAAATGAAACCATGTTGACATCGGCCTACTTTATCAAGAGCCTCCAAAGACTCCGAAAACTCATCCTTAATAATGAACTCCCAACATCTTCCCAACCACTGAGGTCAGACTAACTGGTCAATGGTTTCCTTTCTTCTGCCTCTCTCCCTTCTTAAAGAGTGGAGTTATATTTGTAATTTTCCAGTCCTCTACAACTATTCCAGAATCTACTGATTCTTGAAAGATCATTATTAATGCCTCCACAATCTCTTTAGCTACCTCTTTCAAAACCCTGAGGTGTAGTCCATCTGGTCCAGGTGATTTATCTATCTTCAGACTTTTCAGCTTCCTAAGCACCTTTTCCTCAGAAATAAGAACAACACTCACATCTGTCCCTTGACACACTCAAATTTCTGGCATACTGCTAGTGTCTGTCACAGTGAAGACCGACACAAAATACTTACTATGTTCATCCAGCATTTCTTGGCTACCCATTACTACCTCTCTAGTGCAATTTCCAGCGGTCTGTTATCCACTCTCTCGTCTCTTTAAATATCTGGAAAAAAAAACTTTCGGTATTCTCTTTGATATTATTGGCTAGCTGATTCTCATATTTCAACTCTTTTCTCCTTATGGTTTTTTTCAGTTGCCTTCTGCTAGTTTTTCTAATAAACTGCATGAAGTACTCAATGGATCAAGCAACATCCAAGGATCGAAGGAATGGTCAATCTCTTACACCGAGACCCTGCATCAGACACACTCGACCAAGAATGCTGACTATCTCTTTGCATCTGCAGATTCTGCCTGACACACCGAGTTCTTCCAGCAGTTTATTATTTAGAGATTAATGAGTTTGCACCTCCTCCGATCACCACCAACTGTGAAAACCAGCCGGGAGGCAGCCATGTTGTACTGTGTATTACGTTAAGCATAAAGAATCTTCTCAGCAGGGAGGTATCACACAATTCATGGAGAGGATAAATGACTAATTGTGCTTTCCGTCGAGTATCTCAATTTCCTGGTAACATTACATTCATTTATTATAAAGAGCATGAGCTTCAGGACCTTACAAATTCCAAAGTTGAACAGGCTAAGGGAAAGAATGATAACTGTTGAGAATGTTTTGATAGTGGAGATGGAAAAAGCACAAATTGTTTAAATGATAATCCACTAGAATCTCATTACTTCAGAAATAATATTTTGCTTCCTTACCATAAAAAGCGCTCTACTCACATCCTGTTTCTCCTGGGAATGTTGCCAAAAAATTCAAAGTATGCAAGAATCTTTTGGAACTTCTTTGTGCTTTCACTGTAAGCATACAGGACTTGGTTGCCTGCACGTCGGGATTTTGATTGATTATAGCAAATCGATAAATTCATATAAATGCAGTAGCTATAAAGGTGCAGCTAAAGATGATTCATTTTAAGCAAAAACCATGGTCAAGATTAAATTATTAACAGAAATACTCCACTATTTCCTTGGAACTAGATTTACAGATACTTTTAAAATCATGATTAGGTTGTCAACTTGGGGTTCAGTGTCCATCTGCAATTGCTCTCAAGAACATGGACTGGACTGTCCTTTGTACTGGTCTGATACAACTGTGTGTTGAAGTTAAAAGCGTAAAGTTCTGATATGAAAACAAAGTGGCCTGCTCTACTTTGGAAAAAACCGAACACAGCCTGGTGATTGCTTTCTGGAAGATCTGCTTTCAGTCTGTGTGAGTAACCCTGACCTTAGTCTGTTTCTCCCTTTGAATCACTGTACCACTCTGCCCAAAGTCTCCTGCATCGTTACACGAGACTTCATGTAAGCTCGAGGAACACTTCATTTTTTGCCTGGGCATGTTGTAATCTGCAGGGCTCAGTGGGGAGTTCTCCAACTTTCCTTTGAACTGTGAGAGGTATTGATAGGGAGACTGAGACCAGAACAACAGGTCACAAGTTTAGGGTGAAAGGTGAAATATTTAAGGGGTCTCTGAGGGGAAACTAATTCTCTCAGAGGATGGTGAGAGTGTGGAACGAGTTGCCAGCAAAAGAGGTGGATACAAGTTCATACTTTATACTTTATTGTCGCCAAACAATTGATACTAGAACGTACAATCATCACAGCGATATTTGATTCTGCGCTTCCCGCTCCCTGGATTACAAGTATTAAATATTAAAAATAGTAAAAATTAGTAAATATTAAAAATTTAAATTATAAATCATAAATAGAAAACTGGAAAGTAAGGTGGTGCAAAAAAACCGAGAGGCAGGTCCGGATATTTGGAGGGTACGGCCCAGATCCGGGTCAGGATCCGTTCACAGTTGGAAAGAAGCCGTTCCCAAATCTGGCCGTACAAGTCTTCAAACTCCTGATCCTTCTCCCGGAGGGAAGAGGGACGAAAAGTATGCTGGGTGGGTCGTGTCCTGGCAGCACTGCTCCGACAGCGTGCGGTGTAAAGTGAGTCCACGGACGGAAGATTGGTTTCTGTGATGTGCTGGGCTGTGTTCATGATCTCCTGCAGCTTCTTCCGGTCTTGGACAGGACAACTTCCATACCAGGTTGTGATGCACCCTAGAAGAATGCTTTCTACGGTGCATCTATAAAAATTAGTGAGGGTTTTAGGGGACAGGCCAAATTTCTTTAGTTTTCTCAGGAAGTAAAGGCGCTGGTGGGCCTTCTTGGCAGTGGACTCTGCTTGGTTGGACCAAGTCAGATCATTTGTGATATTGACCCCGAGGAGCTTAAAGCTATTGACCTGTTCCACTTGCGCACCACCGATGTAAATTGGGTCGTGCGGTCCGCTACTCCTTCTGAAGTCAACAACCAATTCCTTCATTTTGTTGACGTTGAGGGATAGGTTATTGTCTTCGCACCATGTCACCAGGTTCTTAATTTCCCCTCTGTACTCAAACTCATCATTACCCCAGATACGGCCTACAATTGTGTTATCAGCAAACTTATATATTGAGTTTGATGGAAACTTGGCTACACAATCATGGGTGTACAGTGAGTACAGCAGGGGGCTAAGTACATAGCCTTGTGGGGCACCGGTGCTCAGAGTGATTGTAGAGGAGAGCTTGTCCCCTATTTTTACAGCCTGGGTCCTGTCTGTGAGGAAGTTGAAGATCCAGCTGCAGATCTGAGTGCTAAGGCCCAGGTTCCGGAGCTTAGGAATCAGTTTATTTAGAATGATGTATTAAAGGCAGAGCTATAGTCAATGAAAAGGAGCCTTACGTATGCGTCTTTATTCTCCAGGTGTTCTAAGGAGGAATGTAGGGCCAGAGAGATGGCATCTGCTGTTGACCTGTTGCTCCAGTAGGCGAATTGCAAAGCGTCGAGGTTGACCGGTAGGCTGTGGTTGATGAGTGCCATATCCAATCTCTCGAAGCACTTCATAGCAATTGATGTCAGAGCCACAGGTTGATAGTCATTCAGGCATGCCACCTTGCTCTTCTTCGGCACTGGGATTATCGTTGCCTTCTTAAAACACGAGGGGATCTTAGACTGAAGCAAGGAGCAGTTGAAGATGTCAGCAAACACTCCAGCTAGCTCGCTTGCACAGGCCGGAGAACCCATCCCAGGACGCCATCTGGGCCCGCCGCCTTCCTTGGACTTATCTTCAGGAAGGCCCTTCTAACGTCCTCCTCGGTGACGATGAATCTCGATGCCACCAGGTCCGGTTCATCCGAAGGGAGCGGGATGCTCCTCTTCTGTTCGAATCTTGCGTAGAATACGTTAAGTTCGTCAGGAAGAGAAGCGCCACAGTTATTAATATTCCCAGCCTTTTCTTTGCGCCCAGTGATCTCATTTAGACCCTGCCATCGTCTACTGGCATCCCTCTGGTTAGATGGCATCCATCTCATTGCTACAGTTAAGAGAGGCTATCTATAAGTGTGGTGGGCTAGAGTCTGGGTGCAGGTAGATGGGACTAGGCAGAAAACCATGGACTAGATGGGCCGAAGGTCCTGTTTCTGTGCTGTGCCACTGTTCACTGCTTCAGTAAGCTAACAGGGAGAAAATGACTGGCACCTCTATTGGTTTCCCATACGTGTCCTCTGACAGGGTGGGACAAGCTATAGAGCACAGGAGACACTACATGCACACGTCTCAGAGACAAATAAATCCGACACATCCCAGGTTTAAAATGGAGCCTGGTTTGGGATCTTGCACATCTGCTCCATTTATGCCTCTCCTGCAAATGCTGCAAATGGAGATCAGCCTGCAACATTACTGAAAGCAGTGCAAGTGTGTACTCCTACAAAGTATCAGTTTGCAACCTTTTACAATTACAATCTCATTCAACACAATTCCCCTGATCTCCTTAAATTTCTCGATTTATCTCTGTGCTTCACTTAATTCCCATTTTTTGAGGAACTGCAGAATACAGAAAAAAATCAACTGAAAAGTTTCAGCTAGATATAAAAGAAAAAATTAAACTTTTTACAACACTGATTCTTATAATTAGGATATTTAACCTTTCTACTTCCCACAATTAGGCTATCTATAAATGTAACATAATCGTAACAAGCTCTGTGCTTCATCAGCTCTCTTCTCCCCTATAATTGTTCCACTGCCTCTGACAATTCCTATTGAATGTTTAAATCTAATGATGACTGCAAAAGTACTGATCAAAGCAAGGGTTCGCAAGCTGGGGTCCTCGGACCCCTCGGTTAGTGGTAGGGGTCCATGGCATAAAAAAGGTTGAGAACCCCTAGATTAAAGAAACAAACACCCCTTCAGTCATTTTACCACTTGCTAAGGCTGCATTCACAGTAACATCCAGTTAATGGGAGCAGACTAGTGGCTCGTGTCCAGTAAGGGGTTAAAAACCTAGCACATCTGTAAACAAACCATCTCTTTGCAATCAGAGGAACTAAGATGATTTATCAATGAGAATGTGCCAACTATCCAATCCATTGAGAATCATTGCCCCAGAGATGGTGCTTTGGCCCTCTCATCATTACACTAAATACTCACAGTTTAAACACGAGAGATTCTGCAGATGCTGGAAATCCAGAGCAACCACACACAAAATGCTGCAGGAACTCAGCAGGTCAGACAGCAGCTATGGAGGGAATAGCTGTGGAGTTACCGTAGCTTCCTTTAAGGGACACTTGCATATATGTCTTTACTACCACAGTTAAATGTTACACGCTTGTTTCATCAGCCAATCTGTCAGATTGGAGCTTGTTGGGTGTCGTATTTCAAATCCAAACTGCTTAATTTGCTGCGTAAATTATCTCATGTATCCCACACAGGGCCACTGTGCAGATACTGACAACATATGAAAAGGCTGTGCACGCAACACTTATGCTGTACATGGGCATAGGGGATGTGTTTAAATATTACCATAATCTGTACAGTATATGGACTTTGTACACAAGGACTGCGTTTTCAACATCTGAAAGTTACGTTAAATAAAGAGCCTCACCTATATAGCTGGTCACAACATGAATAGGCTGGTCCTGGACTTATTTCATAATTTACTGGCATAATTTACATATTACTATTTAACTATTTATGGTTCTATTACTATTTATTATTTATGGTGCAACTGTAACGAAAACCCAGGATCAATAAAGTATGACTATGACTACAAAGAGCCTCACGTATATAGCTGGTCACAACAACGAATAGCCACAGCTTTGCCACGAATACTGACAGAGGTCACAGCTTCTAGTAAGCAAGATCACATCAAAGGCCACTGCTCAGTGTGCATTACAAGTATGCTGCACTTACAAAGTCAGATACTGCACACAAGGCAGCGACAAACTATGCAACGCTTAAACTTAAACCAAATCCAGTAAAAATCCAACAAGTTCTTGAACAGGGAGCTGGAGTAGCTTTCTCTCTTTGTATACCAGATCGTCAACAGCATCAGGCCAGTCGTGAGGGTCTGTACAGAATAGGCTCAAGTTGTTGGAGACAGGACGTAACTATTTTCATTCTCATTTGGAATGAATAAATTAACTGAAGCATTTTACCAAAATGATGGAAGCACGTTCCCAGGAGGGTCATGTGTGATCAAAAAGTAGCTGAAGCAGCTCTGCATTAATTTCATGACAATTACAGATTTTGGGGAAGGGATAATGGGGAGAGTAATCTTTTAAACATTTCTGAAGATAGATCTACAACTGCTCATGAAGTCTTCCAAATAGTTTCAACAGGAATAGTTCCAGCCTAACGACAAATTTTGTTGTAGACTATGTGGTGAGTAATTACCAGACTGGGCAATTGTCTCTGATCTCCACTTCCTCATAGCTAGGCATCATCTTTTCTTTGACCTGCTTACATGATTGTTGTTTCATGCAGAATGCTTTCACCCAATACTGCATACACAGGGACTCACACTGCCATTGTTGATTCAGTTCTGAAACTAAGATGAGTTTCTGTAAGGCCCGTGAGCACTGTCAACACTACAAAATGCCACCAACGTCAGGCAGGTGCCACAGTTTGTTTGTGCAAAGGGTCTGACTGTGGCGCAGACTGTGGGTACTGCGCTGTGATTTGGAAGAGATGTAACATGTTGAGTGCTCGGTGGGGTGGGGGAGATTGTTGCCTTGCTGTTTCTTGTGTGAGGGTGGGGGCAGTTGGGGGGGCTTGGAGGTTCTAACGTTTTAACTGTCATTCATTCTTTGGAGCACTCCTCTGTTATCATGGATGTCTGCGAAGAAAAAGCATTTCAGGATGTATATTGCATACATTTCTCTGACATTAAATGTACCTTTTGAACCTAATGGCCCCAGGGGAGAGAAGATTCAATATTGTGCAGAGGCACGATTTCAAAGGCAGAACAGAATGGCCCAATGGAGAGAACCCATTGAATACCTGGATCTCCTGTGCTCCAGCAGGGAATTCTGGGGCTGGATGTGGACTGAGTACCTCCACAAGACACCGAAGATGAGTGCAGATATCACTGTAATCCATCTCCTAAAAAACCCAATATCTACCATGGGAAACAAAGGCAGGGTGAGTGGTCTGCCACCCAGCACCCCAGCACCAGCTTCACTGTACCAGCCTACATCTGACCAGAATTCCTTAACAATCAATGCTTTTATGGAAAACAAGCAGTTTTTTCAACCGGCCATCAACACTCTGGGCAGTGACATGATTCCAGAGGCAGAAAAAACAGCTAACTTGCCCCAAAGATACTGTCGAAGCAGGCCTCCAGAGAAAGCAAGACATGGGCCTCAGCTCATGAAGAGCACCCTCTGAGACGGCGTGCGCTGGCGACGCACTTTCTCTGCCGGGGACACTGCCCGCAGGAGGGCGCGCGAATCCCAGCGGACAGCATCAGAGTGGACTAGCCCACTCCTACTGGGAACTGCGGAGGGTATGGGGTCCGGCCTCATCCGGGCAGGGTGCTCCTTCACCGGATGGTGCTCTGGCTGCTGGGGGGACTGGTCCCGATCATATCACGGTGGGTGCCGGGAGGAAGGGGCAGTGGAAGGGTTCCAGCTGCACCATCACCCAATGTACTCGTCAAACCCAGGCCTCGGGAGACCACGCGGGAGATGGTCCCGCACAACGTGAGCCGTCCCGCGGGGATGCCCACCGTGCCCTTCCCCGATGCTCCGAAGTGTTTCTTGTACGGGTTGCTCTTGTACATCTTTCACTTCCCTGCAAACGATACTTGGGGGTCTGTTTTACCATCTGGCAGTGGAGGGGGTCCCCAGTGGAAGTCTCTTTGTGCAGGAGTCCTTCCCCCGTACATTGGGGACCTGGCGTGGAAGGTGTTGCACGGGGCAGTACTGTGCAACAGGTTCACAGACACCCCGTCCCCCTGTCCATTCTGTGGCCGGGAGGAGTCAGTGTACCATGCTGATATGGAGTGTGAGAGGTTGCAGCCCCTGTCTGAGTATCTGAAGAGGCTGCTGCTCAGGTTCTGGATGCACTTCCGCCCCTCGGTCCTCATCGACCGGCACCCAGTACGGAGGGAGGTGGGTCGCAAGGCGGATCTCCTTGTGGGCTTGCTCCTGGGCCTGGCCAAGATGGCCATTCATGGGTCCAGGCAGCGGAAAGTGCAGGTCGCTGCCCAGGCCACTGCCCACCCCTTTTCCCGAGGATACGTTCGTGCCCGGCTGTCCTTGGAGAAGGAGCATGCAGTCGCAATAGGCACACAGGGGGACTTCCAGAAATGGTGCCCTCTCCCGGGGGTATTGATTGCCTAATGGATGGTAGTAACTACATTTTAATCTGAGTATACTCACTGTCTTGTAAATACTGAATGTCTGTACATTGTGTATTTGTAATGCAAACAAACTTCTATAGTTTTGTAAAAAAAAGCTCATATCCCTTTATGAGCTCTTTGGATCAATAACCCTGCCACATTGTTCCAGGGAACAGCTAAAAACAAGCACTGAGCTGTTTTCACGATGACTCACAATTATTATTGACTCCCCAAACTTGTTGCTGGAAAGGTTTTTTTAATCATTGCCGTTGGCTGTAATTTATTGGCCCAGAAACATCACAGGCTCATTACCAGTCAAATGCGCAGTATTTATCTTTACCCCAAGTGTCAGCAAATTGAGATGCCGGTTAGAGCCTTCTACAAAGGCCCCTGCATGGCATTTTCCAATTTTTCTACATCCCCTGGCCTGGACCCTGACCCAGTTCTTCTGAGGCACCCAATCTCCCCCACTCCACCCTCACTCACTGAATCGAGGCACCCAATCTCCCCCAGTCCACCCTCACTCACTGAATCGAGGCACCCAATCTCCCCCACTCCACCCTCACTCACTGAATCGAGGCACCCAATCTCCCCCACTCCATCCTCACTCACTAAATCGAGGCACCCAATCTCCCCCACTCCACCCTCACTCACTGAATCAATCCACCTGCCACACCCATCTTTGTATCCCCACCCACCCGTACCAAATCCAAATTTACCTCTGCTCAGGATGTACAAAAAGTGCTCAAAGCCCAAAGTCCAATCCCCTATTGTACCCGGTTGACCCTGCGATCTCTGTCTTGGAGGCTTATGGCTGTCATTAAGGACGGTGAACCCGCGCAAGGCGGCAGGCCCTGACAGAGTACCTGGTACGGCTCTAAAAGCCTGTGCCAGCCAACTGGCAGCAGTATTCAAGGACACTTTCAACCTCTCGCTGCAATGGTTAGAAGTTCCCACTTGCTTCAAAAAGGCAATGATTATACCAGTGCCCAAGAAGAGTAGTGTGAGCTGCCTTAATGACCATTACCCAGTAGCACTCACATCGATGGTGATGAAATGCTTTGAGAGGTTGATCATGGCTAGAATGAACTCCTGCCTCAGCAAGGACCTGAACCCACTGCAATTTGCCTATCGCCAATAGGTCTACTGCAAATGCAATCTCAGTGGCTCTCCATACGGCTTTAGACCACCTGAACAACACAAACATCTATGTCAGGATGCTGTTTGTTGACTATAGCTCAGCATTTAATGTCATCATTCCTACAGTCTTGATCAATAAGCTACAGAATTTGGGCCTCCGTACCTCCCTCTGCAAATGGATCCTCGATGACTATGTGGCTAGGCATAGCTCAAATACCATCTATAAGCTTGCTACTGATACAACCATTGTTCGTAGAGGGCGTACAAGAGTGAGATATACCATCTAGTTAAGTGGTGTCGCAGCAACAACCTTGCACTCAATGCAAGACCAAAGAGCTGATGTGGATTTCAGGAAGGGTAAGGTGAGGGAACATAAACCAACACTTTTACAGGGATCAGGAATGGAGACAGTAAGCAATTTCAAGTTCCTGGGTGTCAAGATCTTTGAGGATTTAATGTGGTCCCAACATATCGAAGCAGCTATAAAGGACACAAGACAGTGGCAACATTTAATTAGGAGTTTGAAGAGATTTGGTTTGTCAACTAAAACGCTCAAAAACCTCTACAGATGTACCATGGAGGACATTCTGACAGGCAGCATCGCTGTTTGGTATGGGGTGTGGGTTACTGCACAGGATCGAAAGAAGCTACAGAAAGTTGTAAAACTAATCAGCTCTGTCTTGGATACCAGCCTCTGTAGTATCCAAGACATCTTCAAGGAGCGGTATCTCAGGAAGGTGAGGTCCATTATCAAGGGCCTCATCACCCAGGACATGCCATCTTCTCACTGTTATCATCAGGGAGGAGGTAGAGAAGCCAGAAGACATACGCTCAGTGATTCAGGAACAGCTTCTTCCCCTCTGCCATCCGATTCCTAAATGGACATTGAACCCACGAACACCACCTCACTTTTAAAAAATATATTGTGGCGAGCCCTCAGTCCATGATGACAGGCCAGTAAGCTCATTAAACTCAACAACCACTTTTATTGTGATAAGCACAAAACCAGACTGGGCACCATAACCTGGGGAGAAAACTCAGTCTCATACAGACGGGGAGGTGATGATCACACACCACAGTTACAGTCAGGGTGGCCCACAAGCACACAAGTAAATAACTGGATAACCCCAGCTAAAATGTAATAATAAATGAACTGGAACTTCTCACCATAATCCCACGAAAGCATTTTAACACAAGAACAATAAACAGTGCTGGTCATTGGAAATACAAGGGCAAGCTGTCGATCACGCCCCCTCTCCCCGGAGCATCACAATATGTTATTTCAGTTTCTGCGCTATTTTTAATCTATTTTATAGATTCAGCTGTGTACACACACACACACACACACACACACACACACACACACACTTACCGTAATACATTTTTTTTTCTTTCTATATTATTATGTATTGCATTGAACTGCTGCTGCTAAGTTAACAAATTTCACGACACATGCCGGTGTAATAAACCTGATTCTGATTTTGTACTTTTGGATGCTCTACAGCTGCACTAACTTCCACCACATTATTAGGATTTACAACAATTTCTAGACAATAAGCATCGGAATAAATTGAAAAAGGAACTTTTTCTTTATTAAAATAAAGCTCTGATTTATTTTCCAAATTATCTGGGGCAGTGCTTTGCAGATTTATCTTGCTACAACATCTAATTAATGGTCATAATGCATTGTTGCTGTTCACTTTTGTACTTTAGGACATCCTGAGAGTGTGAAAGGGATTATACACACACACTTCCCTGTAATATTAAAACAAAGCTTTGAAAGGGGGGAAAAAAAACGCAGTTCTAGGAACTGCAAGAAGCAGAGCTGTGAACTTCAATCTCAATTGTATTGCACTGATGACACCAATGGAAATTTCTACGTCTGAGACTGAGAATGAAGCCAGGAATATAGGCAAGAAGTCACATTATTTCAATATGACTGTACGACAGCTCAAAGAGACCCCGATGGGCAATCTATGATTCATTAACACTGAATTGAGGAAATTTCTACTGCTGATGGTCCCAGAGAGAGGATATATGAGCCAAGACATGAGGACGGATGGGCAGTTTTACAAACTGGAAAGACAACTCCGTTTGTACTGATGCACAAATAGAGCATGCTTCTGTTTGTTTTAAACCTTTAGCTGAGAGGGAAGTGAGAGGCAGTAATAATGTTTATGTTGGACAAGGACCACATTGGATAATAATCTGAAGGCACGAGAAGCAGAGAGATTGTGCTCCATGTACCAGGCTCCAGGTAAAAAAGGCCATTGGAAATGGTGAATTGTTGAAAAAGCCCAGGCCCCTCATCAATTACCTTTAGTGTACTGACTAGCACCCACATGAAAACCAGCAGTCTGAATGAATTAAACAATGAGCAGAAAGCAGTGAATACTCACTTTTATGATTATACAAAATAATCATAAAGTAATTTTACCACAAGACTGTGATTTTTAAACAAACAGCTGATTCACCACTGTCCTTCATAGAAAGAAACCAGTAGCCAATGTTCCCTCTAACGTGTGTGTGTACACACAACTTTTGCTAGTAACTCACAAAGGAATTTAAACTGTGCACTGAAGGTTGTCGCCCTCTACCTCGTTGGTATGTTAAGTATATTTCATGATCATACACAATCACATTTCCTATTCTGGTTTCTGATGTGGTTGGTGTTGACACTGTGGAGTTTGCAGATTTTAGAAATGGTTTATTTATACTGTTTTTATTGAGAAATTATTCAGTACACACATGTTGTAGTCACCAAGCAAAATATTGCCCAGCATAAGATTTTTGCGCACACTGGTCATTACAAATTAGGGGGAACATTGCCTGCAGCACCCAACCACACTGAGGCACTACCCTAAAACACAAGATAACCAGCAGTATCACTTAGTCAGAAAGAGAAATATTACATAAAAGGTACAAGTGTTTTGGCTCAGACAATAGCTGATCGGGAAACCTGTCGTTGATAATTTACAGACTGCAATATGATTTATATTACCACAATGTGAAGGATGGGACACTAAAATGCACCACGTAGAAAGCTGGTGACAAGCCAGTTTTAATTTTTATACATATTCCTTCCACAGCATCAAGGGAGTGTGACATTCCCTTGGCAATGGCCATTCCTGCCTGAATTAGAAAATGTGACATTCAAATCTTATTGCAGACCAACCCGGTAAATGGTAACCAATCCTCTATCATGGAATTCTGCATTCACATCCTTAGGAATTTTGCACCTCTTCAAATGCCCCTCTCTCACCCTTTGGGTTGTGGCATTCTATAAAACCTTCAGGAAAAATTAGGCTGATTTAGAGATGCGTTTGTCAAGGAGGGAGTTCAGCTCTTCAGTTCATCACCCACAGTGCCTCTGGAGGTAAAAAAAATATTAACACCTCATGAGAAACAAGACTGGCAACTGTAGGGCGAGGAAAGACTTTTATTATAGAACACTATGCTTTGATCTTGTAAGGGAAGTTGACTATTTATAAATGGTCCTCTGGAATTGCCGATGGCTCCCTGGAAATAACCTGCAGGACCTGTAACCTGTAAGTAATCCGAGCAAAATGTCACTGGGGCTCTGTGAAGAACTAATCCATTTCTTTGTGCCCAATATTGCAGGACAGCATTGGAAACCGTGAGCAGGTCCAAACTCCTAGGAGTGCCCATCTGACACAACCCCTCATGGCTCTAGAGTACGTTCTCCAAAGTAAATCTTATGATCAAAGTACATATATATCACCATATACAACCTTAAGATTCTTTTTCCTGTGGGCATACTTAGCAAGTCTACAGAATAGTAACTATAACATAATCAAAGAAAGATCAATTAGAGTGCAGAAGACAACAAACTGTGCAAATCGGGCTAAACCAGGCTATTCAGAGAAGAAGCTACTTTGATAATAAATGAACCTTTGAAATGCAAATATACACAAATAGCAATAAATAACGAGAACATGAAATAACAAGGTATTCTTAAAGTGGGATAATCGGTTGTGGAGGCATCTTAATAGATGGGCAAGTGAGTGTAGTTACCCCTTTGTTCAAGTGCCTGATGGTTGAGGGGGTAGTAACTGCTCTTGAACCTGGTAGTGTCAGCCCTGAGGCTCCTGTACCTTCTACCTAATGGCAGCAGCGAGAAAAGAGCATGGCCTGGGTGGTGAGGATCTCCGATAATGGATGTTGCTATCCTACGACAGTTTTTCACGTAGATGTGCTTAGTGGATGGGGGGGGGGGGTTTACCTGTGATGTGCTGGGATGAATCCACGAGTGTTTGTTCAAAGGCTTTGGTGTTTCCATACCAGCCAGTCAATACACTCTCCACTACACATCTACAGAAGTTTGTCAAGGTTTAGATATCATGTCACATCTCCGCAGACTCCAAAGGAAGTAGAGGTGCTGGCTCTACACATCAGTACTCATGACCTTCTGAGAGCATAGCACCCCACCTCACTGTGTGGTACAGAGACTGCGCTGCTGTGGACAGGAGGGCTCTCCAAGGGTAGTTAAAACTGTCCAACTTAACACCAGCAGCACCAGCCTACCTACCATCCATCAAGGCTATGTATACAGAAAGATGCCAGGAAAAGCCCAGCAATATCATGAAGGATCCCACCCACCCTGCTCATGGACAGTTTGTCCCACTCCCATCAGTGAAGAGGCTACGCAGCATTCACACCAGGACCAGTAGACTCGAAAACCCAGTGACTTCTTCTCAGCAGTCAGGTGGACCAACACCCCCACCCCCACTACGTACACATCAGTCACTCCCCTCCACAGCCCCTCAGCACCCTTCACTTCCCACCCATCCACCGTCACTTTACCATCACAATCCACACCTCATACCTACTGTACACGGACACAGTCACCGTCCGACTGTGCTTTCACATTCTCTGCTGCTACCTGGAAGGACCCCTCTTGCCAAGAGTCACTTTGTCCCTTCATCATGTCCTGTCAGAGTCACTGATGTTCAGATACTCCTGCACGGAGAGTCACTTTATGTACAGACTATCAGTCAGTGTGTATAAAATAATCTCATGTATATACGGCCACACTCAGTTACATATACATTATGATTGATAGGATTGCTTTTATATTTATTGTGTATATTTTTAAAATTATGTTCTTTATGCTTATTGTGTTTTTTTACACTGCATCAGATCCAGAGTAACAATTTTGTTCTCCTTTACCCTCATGTACTGATGAATGACAATAACCAATCTTGAATCTTCAATGAGGAAGAGAAGATTTGCTGAGTTGGGAGGAGGAGAGAGGGGGTCAGTGAATGAGAAGCAGTTCATTTAGGTGAGAAACCTGCTAGGCGAAGCTCAGTTCACAACAGAAAGTGCAGCCCCATAGGGTTAAACTAAATCAGTAACACAATATACACAGCATTAGAAACACACAGCATAACAATTCCAACAAAGCCCGAGAGGAGTAAATGACTAACAAGAGATTAACCAACAAAAGACTTCACCTAACCAGTCTGCTACACAAGGCTAGAGCTCTCAAGTAGGGAATCTCCTCTAATAACTCATTCCAAAATCCATTAAGCAACCAACCTATTAGCTGACATAAGAAACCAGAGACTCAGTCAATCAGAGCTTTGCTCCTGGTGTCACTTACAAATGGAATGCAATTTCCTGTCAGATTTTCCAAAGGCATTAAACATTGCATCAAAAATGCCTCAAAAAGGCTTTGAGTCACTTCATTTTACCAATCAGATTACCTTGGGCCATCAATGATAAACGGCAAGGCCAGCAGCCTGAGATCAGTCCCACTATCAGGTTAATACTAACGAGAACGCACACTGGGGAAAATAAAGCAACATTTTCAGCCAATAAATTCATTCAAAACAAAATGTTTCACATAAAATAACAACCAGTGTTCAAGTTAATCCCTATTCGTTATCCTTTGATTTCTCTAATGAGAACCTCCCTAGTCTTAGTCAATCCAAGAACCAAACACCCACTCTAAGATAAATAGCACACTTTTAGAAATGTAACATTTGAGGAATGTTAAATCCAGGTTTCTTTACAGAAGAGCAAAATAATAGCACCCAGATGTATAGTTAGGTAAACACTGACGAATCTATTATCATTATTAGCAAGAAATGAAATTACACTTATTTTCAAAGCTTCCCACCCCCATAGAAGTTTACAGCTAATGAGATGGTTTTGCACTGATGGGATTGTTGCCACATGGAGAAACACACAATCAATTTTTCAGAGCAAAAATCATACAATCAAAAGTAAAGTAAATAGCAAAGTGATAAATTATCTATAGGACATCTGTTAGAATCCTCTGTCCTTTCTTTAAGTCATAGAGATGGCCTTAAACCATAGACCATTTAATTTGACAGGAGTGGTTCAGCTTTGGGCTGCAATTGCCTAATGCAACTGACATGCATTTTTCACTGTTTTGTAGTGGAACTTACCAGTGTTGAGACACAGACAGCAAAGTATTCTCAGTATGAGCCGCCCGGGAAGGACTTATTTCAGAATCGGATGCCACAGCACCACAACGGACAGCCAAAACCCTTAAAATCAGTTTAGGTACCAAATCATGTTCACTGATCTGCTTGGTCTTGTTCATTTGAGAATCGAGATCTAATGAGGTTTGGAGATGACACAGGTGAAGGAGGACTCAGGGCTCCTGAACACAAGTCATTTGGAATTCACATGGAGTATAATTTCCACCCCAAGTTTCAGTTTTCCCACTACCACATCATGCAAAAAGATGATGTGGTAGTGATGTCTCCCACCAGTACAGGTGCCATAGCGGTAATACTGGCACCTCAAATGGCAGAAGGAGATAGCTACAGCATGAGAAGTTGGTATTGGCAGAATGCAAACGAATCCGATACTACACAAAAACATCAATTATTAGCACAAGAATAAAGGAATTTATAGTGTGTGGGGGGCATATACACTGAATACTTACACATGTGTCAGTTTAAATGATAGGTATTGATCTGATACATTGGCTCCCATCCACAGCCTAAATAAAAGTGATACTGGAAACGAGACTACCAGGGTGGGTTTATATTTAGCCTTCCATTGGTACCACTGCTTACGAGCAGAAAATCTCATCAGGTTGGAGAGATTAATAGGAACTCACCATAGAACCATAGAAACTACAGCACAGAAACAGGCCCTTTGGCCCTTCTTGGCTGTACCGAACCATTTTCTGCCTGGTCCCACTGACCTGCACACAGACCATATCCCTCCATACACCTCCCATCCATGTATCTGTCCAACTTATTCTTAAATGTTAAAAAAGAACCCACATTTACCACCTCGTCTGGCAGCTCATTCCACACTCCCACCACTCTCTGTGTGAAGAAGCCCCCCCTAATGTTCCCTTTAAACTTTTCCCCCTCACCCTTAACCCATGTCCTCTGGTTTTTTCTCCCCTTGCCTCAGTGGAAAAAGCCTGCTTGCATTCACTCTATCTATACCCAGCATAATTTTATATACCTCTATCAAATCTCCCCTCATTCTTCTACGCTCCAGGGAATAAAGTCCTAACCTATTCAACCTTGCTCTGTAACTGAGTTTCTCAAGTCCCGGCAACATCCTTGTAAACCTTCTCTGCACTCTTTCAACCTTATTTATATCCTTCCTGTAATTTGGTGACCAAAACTGAACACAATACTCCAGATTCGGCCTCGCCAATGCCTTATACAACCTCATCATAACATTCCAGCTCTTATACTCAATACTTCGATTAATAAAGGCCAATGTACCAAAAGCTCTCTTTACTACCCTATCTACCTGTGATGACACTTTTAGGGAATTTTGTATCTGTATTCCCAGATCCCTCTGTTCCACTGCACTCCTCAGTGCCTTACCATTAACCCTGTATGTTCTACGTTGGTTTGTCCTTCCAACGTGCAATACCTCACACTTGTCAGTATTAAACTCCATCTGCCATTTTTCAGCCCATTTTTCCAGCTGGTCCAAGTCCCTCTGCAGGCTCTGAAAACCTTCCTCACTGTCTACTACACCTCCAATCTTTGTATCATCAGCAAACTTGCTGATCCAATTTACCACATTATCATCCAGATCATTGATATAGATGACAAATAACAATGGACCCAGCACTGATCCCTGTGGCACACCACTAGTCACAGGCCTCCACTCAGAGAAGCAATTCTCTACCACCACTCTCTGGCTTCTTCCATTGAGCCAATGTCTAATCCAATTTACCACCTCTCCATGTATACCTAGTGACTGAATTTTCCTAACTAATCTCCCATGCGGGACCTTGTCAAAGGCCTTACTGAAGTCCATGTAGACAATATCCACTGCCCTCCCTTCAACCACTTTCCTGGTAACCTCCTCGAAAAACTCCAACAGATTGGTCAAACATGACCTACCACGCACAAAGCCATGTTGACTCTCCCTAATAAGCCCCTGTCCAAATGCTTGTAGATTCTGTCTCTTAGTACTCCCTCCAATAACTTACCTACTACTGACGTTAAACTCACCGGCCTATAATTTCCCGGGTTACTTTTTGATCCTTTTTTAAACAATGGAACAACATGAGCCACTCTCCAATCCTCCGGCACTTCACCCGTAGACAGCGACATTTTATATATTTCTGCCAGGGCCCCCGCAATTTCAACACTAGTCTCCTTCAAGGTCTGAGGGAACACTCTGTCAGGTCCCGGGGATTTATCCGCTTTAATTTTCCTCAAGACAGCAAGCACCTCCTCCTTTTCAATCTGTACAGTTTCCATGGTCTCACTACTTGATTCCCTCAATTCCATAGATTTCATGCCAGTTTCCTTAGTAAATACAGACGCAAAAAACCTATTTAAGATCTCCCCCATTTCCTTTGGTTCCGCACAAAGCCGACCACTCTGATCTTCAAGAGGATGAACTTTATCCCTGACAATCCTTTTGCTCTTAATATACTTGTAAAAGCTCTTTGGATTATCCTTCACTTTGACTGCCAAGGCAACCTCATGTCTTCTTTTAGCCCTCCTGATTTCTTTCTTAAGTATTTCCTTGCACTTCTTATACTCCTCAAGCACCTGATTTACCCCCTGTTTCCTATACATTTCATACAACTCCCTCTTCTTCTTTATCAGAGTTGCAATATCCATTGAGAACCAAGGTTCCTTATTCCTATTCAATTTGCCTTTAATCCTGACAGGAACATACAAACTCTGCACTCTCAAAATTTCCCCTTTGAAGGCTTCCCACCTACCAATCACATCTTTGCCAGAGAACAACCTGTCCCAATCCACGCTTTTTAGATCCTTTCTCATTTCTTCAAATTTGGCCTTCTTCCAGTTCAGAACCTCAACCCTAGGACCAGATCTATCCTTGTCCATGATCAAATTGAAACTAATGGTGTTATGATCACTGGAACCAAAGTGCTCCCCTACACAGACTTCTGTCACTTGCCCTAATTCGTTTCCTAACAGGAGATCCAATATTGCATCCCCTCTAGTTGGTCCCTCTATATACTGATTTAGAAAACTTTCCTGAACACATTTTACAAACTCTAAACCACCTAGACCCCTAACAGTATGGGAGTCCCAATCAATGTATGGAAAATTAAAATCCCCTACCACCACAACTTTATGTTTCCTGCAGTTGCCTGCTATCTCTCTGCAGATTTGCTCTTCCAAGTCTCGTTGACTATTGGGTGGTCTGTAATACAATCCCACTAATGTGGCCATACCTTTCCTGTTTCTCAGCTCCACCCATAAGGACTCAGTAGACAAGCCCTCTAATCTGTCCTGCCTGAGCACTGCTGTAATATTTTCCCTAACAAGCAATGCTACTCCCCCACCTTTCATTCCTCTGCCTCGATCACATCTGAAACATCGGATCCCTGGAATATTAAGCTGCCAGTCCTGCCCCTCCTGTAGCCAAGTTTCACTAATTGCTAAAACATCATAATTCCACGTGTCAATCCACGCCCTCAACTCATCCGCCTTCCCCGCAATACTCCTAGCATTGAAATATATACACCTCAGAAGATTTTTACCACCACTCACAACCTTTCTATCAGCGGATTTGCTTAAACTTTCAACATCATTTATTTTCACCCCCGCCACACTGTCAGCTCTGGCACTCTGGTTCCCATCCCCCTGCAAATCTAGTTTAAAGCCTCCCCAATAGCACTAACAAACCTCCCTGAAAAGATATTGGTCCCCCTGTGGTTCAAGTGTAACCCGTCTCTCTTGTACAGGTCCCACCTGCCCCAGAAGAGGTCCCAATGATCCTGAAATCTGAAACCCTGCCCCCTACACCAGTTCCTCAGCCACTTGTTCCTCCTCCAGAGCATCCTATTCCTACCCTCACTGGCACCTAGCACAGGTAGCAATCCTGAGATTACCACCCTTGAGGTCCTGCTTTTCAACTTCCTACCAAGCTCTCTATACTCACTGTCCAGGACCTCTTCACTCTTCCTTGCTATGTCATTGGTACCGATGTGCACCACGACATCTGGCTGGTCACCCTTCCACTTCAGAATGTCATGCAATCGATCAGAGACATCCTTGACCCTGGCACCCGGGAGGCAACAAACCATCCTGGATTCTCAGTCACGACCACAGAACCTCCTATCTGCACCTCTAACTATCAAGTCCCCTATCACTACCGCTCTCCTCTTTTCCCCCCTCCCTTCTGCACTGCAGAGCCAGACTCAGTGCCAGAGATCCGGCTACTGCGGTTAGTCCCAGGTAAGTCATCCCCCCCCAACAGTATCCAATGTGGTATACTTGTTGCTGAGGTGAATGGCCACAGGGGAACCCTGCTCTGCCTGCCCTTTCCTCTTCCCTCGCCTGACAGTGACCCAATTTCCTGTCCTCTGCTCCTTTGGCGTAACTACCTCCCTGTAGCTCCGATCTATAATCTCCTCATTCTCCCGAATGATCCGCAGGTCATCCAGCTCCTGCTCCAGTTCCCTAACGCGGTTTGTCAGGAGCTGCAGCTGGATGCACTTCTTGCAGGTGTCATTGTCAGGGACACCGGAGGTCTCCCTGACTTCCCACATCCTGCAAGAGGACCATTCCAACATCTTGCCTGGCATTCTCTCTACACTAGACAATCTGAACAAAAAACTTACCGGAACCTACCCTGGCCTCTGCCTGTTCTCGCCAAAGCCTGTTTGAGCCAAAGCTGCCCCACTCTGACGATGGCCGCTGTACATGGTGCTCTGCTTTTAAACCTTGGTGCGCTACGTCACGCACCTGCGCAGTGCAGACCCTTCTCCCCGAGCAGTTTTTAAAAAAAAAATGACTTTTTCGACCCGAATTCTTCCGCTCACTTCTTCAGCTACTTGCTTCGACTGAAACATCCTAGATCTTCCTATAAAAGGAAGAAATAACTTGGTTTGTAACACATCACACAGACAGCTGCAAAGCACAGCCAATACCAACATTGTGACCATGTACAAGATCCCCTGGAGAGAGAGAGGAAAAACACTCAGTTCAAAGAGAATGCCTGAGTAAATGTGTTATTTTTCTGCTGCTTTTTGATGATACATATTACAAACAGCAGCAGATGCTTTCTCGGCCTGAAACGTCGACTGTACCTCTTCCTTGGAGATGCTGCCTGGCCTACTGCGTTCACCAGCAACTTTGATGTGAGATGCTTTCAATTGCTTGTATTTGACCTTAGACTGCCAAGACAGTGTCAGATGCATAGCTCAATCATCAGATTTTGTGATGGTCCCTTTCTGTTTCCCTTTCTTGTTTCAGCTTCTCAAATTTCTCTCCTCTGCTCATTCCCTTTCTTCATCCATGGATTGAAATTACCTGCTTTTGGAAGCAGCCCCAAGATGCACCTCCGTGAACCGCTGTCCTTGATCCTTGGGGATTGTGAGTGCTTTTGCCAGCTGGAAACAGAGCAATGTGAAACTGTACAAGTCGTAAGAAATGGCAGGGGTTTACACCTCATAATTATCCTTCTGATAGATGAATCATCCTCAAAACGCAGTATCAGGTCCTAATCTAGGCCCTCATCGGGTAGGTATGTTACTCATAAAAGGGAAAAACATTTCAGTAATTTATCAAGCGTAGAAGTACACCTCTAATTTGATCACAAACAAGAGAAAATCTGCAGATACTGGAAATCCGAGCAACACACACAAAATGCTGGAGGAACTCAGCAGGCCAGGCAGCATCTATGGAAAAGTGTACAGTTGATGTTTTGGGCCGAGACCCTTTAGCAGGACTCAGTCCTGTAGTCTTTTCCATAGGTGCTGCCTGGCCTACTGAGCTCCTCCAGCATTTTGTGCGTGTTGCCTCTAATTTGATTCAGATTCAGATTTATTTACTGTGTGCACTTCGAAACAAAGTGAAACGTAGCGACTGCATGAGCAGCCGAGGATGTGCTGAGGGCAGCCCGCAAGTGCCTCTGTGCATTCTGGCACCAACACAGCATGCCGCAGTGTTCAGCAGAACAACACAATCAACTGCAGCAACAGAGAAAACAGGACAACCCGCTTTCCCACCCTCCCATCCAGTCAGACAGGCTCCTGACGCCAGAACAAATTGCCTCTAGGCCTCCAATTCTTGACCCAGACTCGCAGACACTGGGGCTCTGGCCTCTGACAAGCTGACCCAGGGGCTTCAACCGAGGACTCACTGATCATCAATGTGACCTTCAGACCTCAACCCCTGGACTCGTCTATCAAAGGACTTCTAGAACTCGCACGGACCTCCAATCCTTGTGATTCCTGCCTGTATGGACCTCCGACACGGGGATTGCTGGTCTCCTCAGTGCCTGAAACCCAACGTTGACCCTCCACTGTGGTACGCTCTAACCTGCTCTCCGAACATAGTCTCCAGCATGACATTTCATTTACTGTCCCCAGTCTCTAACTCACCCTCATCCCTGTCCTTTGACACTAACTACCCCACAAATCTGAAAAACAACCAATGTCTGTGTCATGACATTGACAGCTCAGCACCACCATGTCCACAGCTCTCAACAATGACCTGGAAGCTCTCGTGCAGCCTAATGGGTGTGCTGATGTCTGCTCTAACTGTGAAGCAGCCACTGAAAGCATCAGTAGTAGTGAAGGAGTGCATATATTAATAAAGAAACAAATGAGCTGCCATGCCAGAGCAGGAAGAGGGTTGCAGTGACCAGATCCTGAATGAAGCCTAGAGGGTAATCATCAGAATAAATGGTGAGCATGGCTGATCAAAGTTGGGGAAAGGAAGGAAAGGATGCGGGGTGTCCCAAAGGAATACAGATAGATGAAGCCCAAAGCTTCCTTCTTTTCCAAGGATTGTTCAAAAGTAGTTGCCACAGGGACAGCTGGATTGACTTCACTTCATCAGCAACGCTTGTGTCGTCTTCTGCACAAGGGACCTGTCTGGCTGAATTCCCAGACTGAAATGCAAAACTTTGGAAACTATCCAGAGCACATTTCATATCATAGAAGCTTATTTTCAACTGTTTATTATTAAATGTAAAATAGCACACAATCTGATTTCTAGGCTACAAGCTTGTGTCTTTGGAGCAGTAAAATGAAAATACTTTGAAAAGACACAGGAAACCAAAATAAAAAGACTGGGCCAAAGGAGGAGATGATCTTATCATCTGACTCTCAATAATTCACGTCAAACATTTACTTTGCTCAAACTCACAAACACTTTGCTCAATTTTCCTTTGGAAAAAAAACACATTTGCAAGATTATGAACAGATGCTTCAACCTTCCTCTTTGAATTTCAGTGTCAGTGTAAACCTATGCGGATCACTGCCCATCAGATGATTCCTTTAAACAACAGGGATTCTGCAGATGCCGGAAATTCAAGCAACACACATCAAAGTTGCTGGTGAACGCAGCAGGCCAGGCAGCATCTGTAGGAAGAGGTACAGTCGACGTTTCAGGCCGAGACCCTTCGTCAGGACTAACTGAAGGAAGAGTGAGTAAGGGATTTGAAAGTTGGAGGGGGAGGGGGAGATCCAAAATGATAGCAGAAGACAGGAGGGGGAGGGATGGAGCCAAGAGCTGGACAGGTCATAGGCAAAAGGGGATACGAGAGGATCATGGGACAGGAGGTCCAGGAAGAAAGACAAGGGGGGGGGGGACCCAGAGGATGGGCAAGAGGTATATTCAGAGGGACAGAGGGAGAAAAAGGAGAGTGAGAGAAAGAATGTGTGCATAAAAATAAATAACAGATGGGGTACGAGGGGGAGGTGGGGGCTTAGCAGAAGTTAGAGAAGTCGATGTTCATGCCATTAGGTTGGAGGCTACCCAGACGGAATATAAGGTGTTGTTCCTCCAACCTGAGTGTGGCTTCATCTTTACAGTAGAGGAGGCCGTGGATAGACATGTCAGAATGGGAATGGGATGTGGAATTAAGATGTGTGGCCACTGGGAGATCCTGCTTTCTCTGGCGGACAGAGCGTAGATGTTCATCAAAGCGGTCTCCCAGTCTGCGTCGGGTCTCGCCAATATATAAAAGGCCACATCGGGAGCACCGGACGCAGTATATCACCCCAGTCGACTCACAGGTGAAGTGTTGCCTCACCTGGAAGGACTGTTTGGGGCCCTGAATGGTGGTAAGGGAGGAAGTGTAAGGGCATGTGTAGCACTTGTTCCGCTTACACGGATAAGTGCCAGGAGGGAGATCAGTGGGGAGGGATGGGGGGGACGAATGGACAAGGGAGTTGCTTAGGGAGCGATCCCTGCGGAATGCAGGGGAGGGGGGGAAGATGTGCTTAGTGGTGGGATCCCGTTGGAGGTGACGGAAGTTACGGAGAATAATATGTTGGACCCGGAGGCTGGTGGGGTGGTAGGTGAGGACCAGGGGAACCCTATTCTTAGTGGGGTGGCGGGAGGATGGAGTGAGAGCAGATGTACGTGAAATGAGGGAGATGCGTTTAAGAGCAGAGTTGATAGTGGAGGAAGGGAAGCCCCTTTCTTTAAAAAAGGAAGACATCTCCCTCGTCCTAGAATGAAAAGCCTCATCCTGAGAGCAGATGCGGCGGAGACGGAGGAATTGCGAGAAGGGGATGGCGTTTTTGCAAGAGACAGGGTGAGAAGAGGAATAGTGAGAAAATGATTCCTTTCCCTGTCATAGCTTCAAGAAACAGGAATTTGAGCAGCAAAATTCTTAGCTCGATTGATCCTGCTCAAGACCTATAAACAGGATCTTTATTAGTGATGTATAACCACAGTGGATGGTGGATATTTTGGGCAGGAAAAGGAGAGTGTGGTATTACTCTGCACAGTCAGCCAGAATGCAGAGCAGGCCAGTTCCATTGTCAAGCATCCTCCAGCATTGTGTGTTTCGGATTTCCAGCACCTGCAGGTTTTCTCTTGTTTGTCGGTTGTCAAGTGGAGATTAGCTCCTGCCATCTGAAAAGGTCATTGGCTCCACCAAATTCTCTAAGCCTCAGCGTTGTCAGGGCTGGTCTACTTGTGACAAGACAATGCTTGTCTTCTCCCACATCGATGATATGGTGGCTGCTACAGCCTTCCTCCCTCCTTGCACTGCCTGGGCAGGGGAGGTTGTGCCTTTGTGCAAAGAAAGGCTGGTTGCATGTGTGCCCGAGGAGAGCAGCTTCTTGTGCATCTGAACACATGGAACACAGGCTTTTGGGACGTACGTATGCTTGGAAAGATCTTGTCCATGGAGGCTCCCCCTGCTCCACGCTGTGTAGGGCCTCACCAGTCACCTGCTAGAGAACTCAGTGATACAGACTGGCCTCTGACTGAGCACCGTGACCACCTCGGGTCCATGAGCACACCGACACGACTTCCCACATAAATGCAACCAAGTTCTCAGCTGTCCAGTCTGCAGGTTTTAAAAAATTTGTTTCTAGGGACACAGTTTTGACTTTTAATGTCCCAGCAGAATGATATTCGACCTGGCGGGATTAGAGTCAGAGTGAGGGATGAGGATCTCCTAAGAATATCAGGAACCAGTGAGGTTTTTAATGAAAATCCAATAACACAGAAGATCATTTTACCCTCTCACCAGCTGGCCAATGATCAGATTATTGAATTCCATCTCGCATCCAGCTGTACTGGGATTGAACATTTGACCTCTGATGACAAGTTGCCTGCATTCCCATATGTTATTCAATCAACACGTTAGTGTTTGCTATTGAGAAACACACGAGTGAGCAGCTCCAGATTTTGAAAATGCACACCACTGTTTTTACCCACACACAGCAGAACGTCAACCGCTGACAACAGAATAGTCCTCTGTGGATTCAAGGTGTATCGTACAGAGGGCACTAGATGTGTGTGCAGTGTTGATGACCCTCGCGTATATGTGCCATCTTAAATCTGAGCTTCTCACCCAACCTTACACCCACCTCCAGCCCATCCTTTTTCCAGATTTCTCCTTACACCTGCAACCTCCACCCAAGCCCACTCCAATATCTCCCCAACCTGCCCAGCTCACTCTGACTTTCTCCCCAAAATGCAATGATTCCCCAATTTCCAATTACTTCACTGGCAATTTGTCTTCACTGCAATCTCCCAGCATCCCCAATTCTGATCATCTCTTTACGCCGATCAATCACCCTGTGCGTTTCTTCATTCACAAGGAATGGCAAGGGCCTGGTATGCAGTGCCAAGTGTGGTGGTGTAGGCAGGTACAAAAGAGTTACTTATGAGGCTCTTGATTGTGTAGAGAACATGGCTCATGTGCAGGAAGGATGGATTGGATGTCTTTAGTTTAATTAGCTTGGCACTACACCATAGACCAAATGGCCAGTTGCCATGTTGTACTGTCCTATATCTGCTGGAACTCTGATCACATCTACCCCCTGACCACCTCTCTCTACCACTATCTTCTCTCCATCACCACCCCCACCCCCCAATGTGAGACATGACTTACCACACAGTTCCTAAGCAGATACACGTGGAAAGCCCAGAATTATCAGTTCAATTAATTTTGAACCCTTTATTACCAACTGGTGCAGGATCCCCTCCACAATGCTTCAACACAAAATGAACGGGGATGTTTTAGCCAACTATGTTTAATGGAAATTGCCAGTGGAAGCAGGCTGCTGCAGTTCCCAAGTATCTATTGACCACTGACAGCAATCTAGAATGAAGTTCAAAGTACACTTGCTATCGCAGTATTTATACATTACACAACCCTGAGATTTGCCTCCTCCCAGGGAGCCACAAAACAAAGGCACCTCATTAATTAAAAAAACATCAAACACCCAATGCACAGAGAGAGAGAGCAAAAAAACACGAATTGTGCTAAGAAAATAGTGTCAGAACTGAAGTTTTCTGAAAGACAGGAAGCCAGGCATCACTGCAGCTCGAGCAGGCAAAGCCTCGGTTCAGCAGGGAGCTGAGTCGATGTTGTAGAGCAGCGAGCTGAACCAGCCCTCTTGCCTTGCCTCCAGCCCTGATACCAGGACATTTTGAATCTGGCCCGGTGCTTAAAAGGGATGTCCAGAGGTAACTAGAGGCAAAGGGCTCCAGTGTACCCTGCAACTGTAATGCAACCAGAATATTTGTGTGTATATCTCAGAATACCACCAAAAATGGTTAGATTGTAATCTGTGGAATAACATGCCACTATTATCACTACACATTCATCAAAAACACTTTCTCATGAAGGCATCGATCATCACTGATCAAATAAACATGGGCCATAACACAACTAAATTTAGTCAGACTCCAAACAGGAATTTGCATTGCTTGCCTGATTGAGGAATCTGACGTAAAACATAATTGTTTCTCATTTGGAGAAAAGAATAAACTAAATTCTTTCATAGTCAACACACACAGAATTTAACCCAATGCACAGACTGTAGATGAAAGTTATGACCACTGTTTCTCAGTTTATTTCGAAGTACATGTGACAAATAAATGAATCAGAACCTGAATAATCAAGGCTTTACAATGATGAGGATTTTAATAAACTAGTTAAAGAGAAAATCTGCATATGAACTCTAGAATCAATGAGCACAATCTCAAACCAGTGAGCAGCAAATAGTAAATCATTTTTTTTTATATGAAGGGTTACTGAAATCCAAAGAATTTTTTCTCCTAAAAGGTCTCTGGATTCATTGATAAACACAAGAGATTCTGCGGATACCGGCTATCTTCAGCAAGCAACACAACTTGCTAGAGGAACTCAGGGTCAGGAAGCATCTATGCAGGGGACTAAACAGGCAACACAAGAGGTACTGCAGATGCTGGAAATCTACAGCAACACACACAATGTGCTGGAGGAGCTCAGCAGGTCAGACAGCATCTATGGATGGGAATAAGCAGTCGATGTTTCAAATGACGCTCTTAAAAGGAGTGATTAACTTTGTAAATTGGGTCATATCCAAGAACAGTGCAATCAGTAAATAATGCTGTGTAACAACTCCAACTGACAGTACCGTCAGTACTGTCGCCAGTGTTTCATGAACAAACAGAACTACCTTGGCAGTGGCAGGAGAAACCCAAAAAAGGCAGCTTTTAGATCAGAGGGCACTGTCTAAATAGAAATAGCTAAAAAGTACAGTGAGCTGATTGAAAAATACAGCAGGCAATACAGGTATGAAATTGCACGTTCATCGTATTTCTGAAGTAGTTGAGAAGCTGCAGGCATTGACTGCCACATAAGCTTAAGAAAATCAAAAACTTCTGATGTTATAAATCTGAAATAAAAATAGAACATGCTGGAAACACTGCTTCAGTCTTCCAGATCAGGTAAAGGATTTTTACCCTTAAATATTAATTCTATTTCTCCTTAAAGTGTCTCCAGGGCTTGAAGGGTGGAGACACACTGGCTGGCCTACTTAGAATTTATACCTTTTTTGTTTTTATTACTTAGGATTATGACATTTTAACAGGGACTTCCCTCAAACAAGACCAAGAATGAGCTCTTAATATTTCCCAGGAGAGTAACCAAGGAACTGTAGCTGAGGTTTTGCTGGTGTATTAACCGATTAAGAATGATGTTATTACGTATTTCAATGATTAAATTCTCTAGTCTTGGTAAAGAGCAAAACACTCTCACACTGTTGGGAGTCTTTAAATGACAAGAGAAATGAGCACACATCTTGGCAATCTTAAATGGCATATAACAAAAATAGAACAATTATATTAGGGGACTTTTATTGCTCTACCAATAAAAATATTGCTCAAGAGAGACAGAGGGGAATTTCTGAGGTGTGCAGGGAAATCTTTTTCAATAAAATGTCTCCAGGTCTAAAAGGGTGGGGGAAAGAGAATTGGATCTGTTTCTAGGACATGAACTGTGAAGGATATTTTGAGTACGATAAACTTCCAACTAATATTCTTTGTTCAGCTTCTTGTTGTAAATGGGAGCCAGTCTTCAGTTCTTAATGTAAAAGGTAAGCAATAATCGGTTTAAAGTCAAAAGGACAGCTTTGCAAACAAGCACAGTCTCTCAAACACAGGATGCTGGTTCATAGCACCCGGCCTAATTTCTGAAGAGTTGTAGCATAAGAAAACGGGGCTATTTGATTGGACTTTATTCAACCAGACAACGTGGCTATGTTGAAGGAAGCTTGTAGACCAGAGTGATACCATCACTTAGCACATCAAATAGCTGATCTGTTAATAGTTGGAAGGTTTGTCTACTCAAAGAGACAGCTTCAAAGCATTAATTGTGGGTACCCGGAAACTCTGTCTCCAGAAGCTTTGACCATTTGTGTAAAAAGGTACCTGAAAAAAATATCACATACATGTGAAATCACCCAAGTGGCAGAAAAACAGTCTAAATGTTGAAGAGCAGTCGGGCTCATTAGGAATGGTTAAGGAACATGAAGAAAAATTATAAAAACACTGGGTGAACTAGGATACATTCTTCTAGCTTTGATTTCTGTGGCAAATGATTCATAACATACAGGAAATGTACCTGTGTTTCAGAATTTTTTATAATTTGAAACTCTGTTATAAGATAAAACACATTTAAAATTCAAAGGTTTTTTAATAATTTTGTCTGGATTAAACATGTATCACTAAACATAAATGAACTCTGTTTAAACTACTTTGTTAGCTGAAAGTATCTTCTCTTTGGTAGGGAGGGGGGACCCACCATTCAAATAGAGGGTAATAGAATAGAACAGAATAGTACAGCACATTACAGGCCCTTTGGCCCACAATGTTGTGCCAACCCTCAAACCCTGCCTCCCATATAACCACCCACCTTAAATTCCTCCATATACCTGTCTAGTAGTCTTCACCAGTGTATCTGCCTCCACCACTGACTCAGGCAGTGCATTCCACGCACCAACCACTCTCTGAGTAAAAAACCTTCCTCTAATATCCCCCTTGAACTTCCCACCCCTTACCTTAAAGCCATGTCCTCTTATATTGAGCAGTGGTGCCCTGGGGAAGAGGCGCTGGCTATCCACTCTATCTATTCCTCTTATTATCTTGTACACCTCTATCATGTCTCCTCTCATCCTCCTTCTCTCCAAAGAGTAAAGCCCCAGCTCCCTTAATCTCCGATCATAATGCATACTCTCTAAACCAGGCAGCATCCTGGCAAATCTCCTCTGTACCCTTTCCCATGCTTCCACATCCTTCCGATAGTGAAGCGACCAGAACTGGACACAGTGCTCCAAGTGTGGCCTAACCAGAGTTTTATAGAGCTGCATCATTACATTGCGACTCTTAAACTCTACCCCTCGACTTATGAAAGCTAACACCCCATAAGCTTTCTTAACTACCCTATCTACCTGTGAGGTAACTTTCAGGGATCTGTGGACATGTACCCCCAGATCCCTCTGCTCCTCCACACTACCAAGTATCCTGCCATTTACTTTGTACTCTGCCTTGGAGTTTGTCCTTCCAAAGTGTACCACCTCACACTTCTCCGGGTTGAACTCCATCTGCCACTTCTCAGCCCACTTCTGCATCCTATCAATGTCTCTCTGCAATCTTCGACAATCCTCTACACTATCTACAACACCACCAACTTTTGCGTCATCTGCAAACTTGCCTACCCACCCTTCTACCCCCACATCCAGGTCGTTAATAAAAATCACGAAAAGTAGAGGTCCCAGAACAGATCCTTGTGGGACACCACTAGTCATAATCCTCCAATCTGAATGTATTCCCTCCACCACCACCCTCTGCCTTCTGCAGGCAAGCCAATTCTGAATCCACCTGGCCAAACTTCCCTGGATCCCATGCCTTCTGACTTTCTGAATAAGCCTACCGTGTGGAACCTTGTCAAATGCCTTACTAAGATCCATATAGATCACATCCACTGCACTACCCTCATCTATATGCCTGGTCACCTCCTCAAAGAACTCTATCAGGTTTGTTAGACACGATCTGCCCTTCACAAAGCCATGCTGACTGTCCCTGATCAGACCATGATTCTCTAAATGCCCACAGATCCTATCTCTAAGAATCTTTTCCAACAGCTTTCCCACCACAGACGTAAGGCTCACTGGTCTATAATTACCCAGACTAACCCTACTACCTTTTTTGAACAAGGGGACAGCATTCGCCTCCCTCCAATCCTCCGGTACCATTCCCGTGGACAACGAGAACATAAAGATCCTAGCCAGAGGCTCAGCAATCTCTTCCCTCGCCTATGGAGCAGCCTGGGGAATATTCCATCAGGCCCCGGGGACTTATCCGTCCTGATGACAGCTGAATGGCAGCTGAACTCACGTGGAGGATAAACAGAGAAATGAACTAGTCTTTGAAGAGTAGATAGCTGTAGGTGTAAGCTCCCTTTAGTGAGGGTATCTGTAGCTATCTGTATCGGATAGGGCTTAAAATCTTCGTTAGAGTTTAGAACTTTGTAGTCAGCAAACCTAATACCACCACAGGAGGTAGGTACGTAATGGTAGCAGGTTATTCAGTCAAAGAAATAGGGAAATACGACAAGAATATTTTCCTGCTCAACAGCAAAAGGGCTAATTTCTGTGATTTAAGATGACTGGAAGATGTAAAACAGCAAAAGAATAAACAAGGGGCACTCAGGGAAGACTGAAAAATACAGACTGGGCATATTCCAAGAACGTGCCTGGAATAACAAAGAAAATAACAATTCAAATAAAACATAAAAGTAAGTTCCATGCAACCAGAAGCTTACAGAGAAAAAAAATGTACTATGTTCAGTGCAGGAGGCAAAGTAACAAGAAGACATGACCAAAAGGTAAAAATAATGTGGATACTAAATCTGCCTCCAGACAGGAACTAAAGAGGGTTGTTGGTGCAGAGGTATTTTCCACCCCTCGAGTAGGAGCTGCTTTCTCAAAGTTTAGTTTGGGCCCATTAAACCTTGGAATGATTGAACTGTGGTGCAGGGAGCTACATTACAAAATCTGCAGAATGTGTAAAACTTGGTAAAGTAGCAGGTAGTAATGAGAATAGTTAAACTTCAGGTAACAAATAGAATGTGGAACAGGCACAGAGATTGGATGGAGATCAATCCGTGAAATGCTACATTTGGGAAGAATGAGGGACTTACTATAACTAGCCCATTTTTGAAATGTGTGGCCTGGCAATACTGATGTCCACTTACACTGCCAGTCAGTTTGATGTGTACATGGATTAATGAGATTGTAGACAGAAGATAGACAAGGACTCTGGAACCTGCCAGCGCAGAATTGGTGAATAATTATACTGAGTGTTTGCTCTTCCAACACAGGATATTTGACAGCACCTTCTGAAGCGTTTACATCTTAATTTGGAAATTCAGGAGTTGCTGTGACAGGAACTAAAGTGCATTAGCCCTCTTCGTAGGGAGTGGGCTCTCTAGTCCCCATCGGATGCATTGTTGCAGGAATCGGCAAGGTAATCAGCTGATGCAACATCATCCCTTCACACACTAACGTCACTGCAATAGAAAAACTGGAAAACATACAAAACTAATGACACTTTTTTTTAAACACCAAAAAGGGGGAGCAATGTTTGCAGATCAGTCCTCAAAACTGTGTTGGTACCTGGTTTAAGGTGTAGACTTAACTCTTCCCACTAATGACTAATAAATTTGAGAAAGTGACCTAAAAAAAGGCGAATTTTAGAATTATTACTCCTTTGAAAAGGTGAGATGAGACTCCCAGTAGAGCTCATGGAGTGAAGTCGTGTTCTTGACTCGCTCCATTACCTCTGAGTTTTTTTCCTATGATCAGCTATATTTAAGGAAACCATTAAGGCATCGACTTTTATAATACTTTGAAACAAATTGTGTTTTTTGATATTCGGATGCTTTTACGGTCTGCTATGTCTAAGAACGGGAAAAATGGGAAAGACGGCAAACCTCCGGTTAGACCGAAAGGTACCGATCTTCCTCCGACTGAACCACTGTTAACTTTGAAAGCTATATCGGATCTAATTCAAACGGAAATTTCAACCTCTATAACGCAGCTGATTTGTGCGGAAATTTCAATTAATCTCCAGAAAATTGCCGATGCAATCGATAAAATGCAAACATCTATCACGGAACATCAGTCTGCTATATTTAATCTTCAAAAATCCACGCAACAAAATGAACTCAAGATGGGGAAAATTGAAGAAACAATTACTGTAATGAAGAAAAAACTTGACTTTCTGACTTTTAAAAACTCTGACTTAGAATCCAGAATGCGAAGGCAGAATATTCAAATTAATGGTGTTCGTGAAGCTGTTGAATCTGACAACCCTATAAAGTTTTTTTCTCAACTTTTAAAGATGCGTTTCCCACCGTATTTCCTGACCAACCACCATTATTGGATCGGGCTCACAGAGTTCCACCATATTCGTCTAAGTCAGATAAACCTCGACATGTCATTTTACGATTTCATTACTTTCAAGACAAGGAGAAATTGCTTTGATTCGCTCGTTCTAAAGGTTACATTGATTTTTTGGATCTTCATTTCCGATTCGTGGAAGACTTCAGTAAACAGATTCGGGATCAACGGGATCATTACAGATCTGTGATGTCAGAACTCTACAAGATGGATTTAAAACCAGTGCTGCTTTACCCTGCGCGTTTAAAGATTCGCATGCATGATGGGGCTCCCCGTTTTTTTGATTCTCCATTGGATGCCCAGAGTTACCTAGATCAATTTTCACCTTCAACATCTTAATCGTAATTTTTAATTATCTCCGTTTGATCGGAGATTGTTAATCTGTTGGGTTTAATTTTTTTTTGCTTTATATGGGCAGGAAAATTTATTTTTGGTTAATTAATATGGTTGCCAAACTTTTTTTTCAACTGCATCATTCCTTTCTTTTTCCCTGGGGATTCTGGGTGGTTATTCCCTCAGCATCATTTCACGTATTTCCTTTGAGGCCTTAAACTTTGTAGTTTTCAAATGTACTTTTTGTAGTTTTTCCTAACTAGTCTATGTTAATTATCTCATTTCTTTTTTTTTGCTTAATCATAGGGTCTGTTGCTCGTTACGGTTTTCTTTATATTTACTGGCTTTTTCTTTGTATTATATCGTGTTTGTCTTGATTGGTCTACTTTTTTTTATTCCTTTACTGATCTTTTTTATACTTAGACTTTTTTTTAGTGAGCGTCTATCGGAAGTCATGGGGGTAGTCTTAGTGCTTGCTTCTTTCTGGCTGGTCTGCTTTAGATTTAGCTTTGGGGTCATGGGGTGGGGGGTGGTGGGAGGGGCTTCACTTTTTAGTTTTTTTCTTCTTGGGCTATTTACATTACTGAAGCATTGGTTGCGTTCTCCTTCCCGGTATCTTTTGTTTGTTCTGTTCCCTTTCCCGGTTCGTGGGTCGAACCTATTGTCAATCCTTTTTTTTGGGGGTTGACTTTAGGGTTTATGGAGTCTATTATTAATTTTGTCTCTTGGAGTACTAACGGTCTTAATCATCCAATTAAAAGGATAAAAGTTTTTAAAGTACTCCGGAGACTTAAAGCACATGTTCTATTTTTACAAGAGACCCATGTGCGGAGGGGGGGACAGACTACGTTTTTTTTAAATTTTGGAAGGGTCAACAGTTCCATTCGAACTCGAATGCTAAGATTAGAGGTGTCTCTATTTTTATAGACCCCTCAGTTACTTTTGCACAACATGATATTATTTCTGATCTGAATGGTGGATTTTTATTGGTTAGTGGTCTACTCTTTAATAAAAAGGTAGTTTTGGTTAACATTTATGCTCCCAATATGGACTGTCCGGAATTTTATAAATCACTATTTAATCTGTTCCCGAACTTGAATGAGTTTTCACTGATCTGGGGCGGAGATCTTAATACTTGTTTATCTCCAGTTTTGGACCGTTCGGCTCCTTTACAGACCTTATCCAATAAATTTGCAACTTTGATTAACTCATTCCTCTCTGATTCTGGGTCGACGGATATTTGGCGTTTTTTGCATCCTCAGGAAAAAGATTTTTTCTTTTTTTCACATGTTCATCATTCCTATTCAAGAATTGATTTTTTTTTATTGACTCTCGTCTTATTTCTTCAGTGGTTAAATGTGATTATGACTCTATAACCATTTCAGATCATGCTCCACTTAAGCTTTCTATTAAAATTCAGGCCAATACACAAAATAATAGACAATGGTGTTTTAATTTGCTGTTGCTTCAGGACTTGGATTTCGTTAACTTTATGAATGAACAGATTGATCTTTTCTTTACAATCAACTATACAGAAGATATTTCTATGAACATCCTTTGGGATACTTTTAAAGCTTATATTTGTGGTCAGATTATCTCGTATTCTGTTGCTTTGAGGAAGAAGCTGAACCAGGAGGAGCTGGTAATTGTGAACAAGATTAAGGAAATTGATAAGAAATATGTTATAGCTCCCTCTGAGGAGTTGTATAAACAAAGAACTGAACTTCAAATGGAACACAGTTTATTACTTTCGTCCTCGATTGTAAATCAATTAAAGAAAACAAGAAGTGAATTTTACGTACATAGTGACAAAGTTGGTAAACTGTTGGCTAATCAGTTGAAGACTAATTATACTAAATTTCAAATTAATCAGATTTATAATCAAAATGATCAACTGATACTTGATCATGCTGAGATTAATCAAGCCTTTTTTGATTTTTATTCCTCCTTATATCAATCAGAGTTTTTACGAGACTCTAAATATATGAATGACTTTTTAGATAAGATTTCCCTAAGATTTCACAGGATATATCCTCTATGCTAGATACTTCCATTACCACTGATGAGATTAAGAATGTTGTTTTTTCTATGAACCTGGGGAAAGCTCCTGGCCCTGATGGGTTTAACGCGGAATCTTATAATTTTTTTGCACCTTCATTAATCCCTTGGTTTTTTAGGGTTCTGGAGGCTTCATTAAAACTTGGTAAACTTCCCGAATCCTTCTATAGAGCGTCAATTTCTCTAATATTAAAGAAGGATAAAGATCCTGCTCAATGTGCATCTTATAGACCAATATCTTTATTAAATGTTGATTCTAAAATTTTTTCTAAATTATTAGCAAGCAGATTAGAAAAAGCACTTCCCTATATTATCTCGGAAGACCAAACGGGTTTTATTAAAGGTCGTTACTCTTTCTATAACATTCGCACACTCTTAAATATTGTTTATACTCCTTCACAAAATGTTCCTGAGTGCGTTATTTCTTTAGATGCTGAAAAAGCCTTTGACAGAGTAGAATGGCCTTATTTATTTAAGGTGCTTGAAATGTTTAATTTTAGCTCGAAATTTATATCCTGGATTAAATTGTTATATCATTCTCCTATGGCCTCAGTTCGTACTAACTCTTTAAGTTCACCCTTTTTCCCTCTTTCTTGAGGTACTAGACAAGGTTGTCCTCTTAGTCCTTTATTATTTGACATTGCATTAGAACCTCTTGCAATTGCTATTCGAGAATCTCCAAATATTTTTGGGATAACTCGGGGCTTAAAGTCTCATAAAGTATCACTTTATGCTGATGACTTACTTTTATATATTTCTAATCCTCAAAAATCTCTCCCTGCTGCTTTAGATTTATTAGCACAATTTAGTCTCTTTTCCGGTTACAAGTTAAATCTAAGTAAGAGTGAACTTTTCCCGCTTAATAAGCAACTTCCCTTGTATCATAACTTTCCATTTAAATTGATTAATAATTATTTTTCATATCTTGGGATTAAAGTTACTTGTAAACACAAAGATCTATTTAAGACTAATTTTTTACCCTTAATTGATCATATTACTCAACTTTCTTTTAAATGGTCTCCATTATATTTAACTTTGATCGGTCGTATCAATGCAGTTAAGATGTTTATTCTGCCAAAATTTTTATATATATTTCAGGCATTACCAATTTTTGTTCCAAAATCTTTTTTTGATAAAGTTGACTCTAAAATCTCTTCATTTATTTGGCAAAATAAAAACCCGAGACTGGGTAAAATACATTTACAGAAAGCTAAGAGAGATGGAGGTTTAGCATTACCTAACTTTAGACTCTATTATTGGGCAATTAATATTCGATACATGAAATTTTGGTTACTTGACCAAGATATACTATCCATTCCTAAATGGGTAGCATTGGAATTACAATCTGCTCAAGGTTATGCACTTGGCTCTATTTTAGGTTCTTCCCTTCTTTTTGATTTGAAACGCCACAAACAGGTCTGTAACCCGATAGTTAAATATACCTTACATATTTGGTTTCAATTCAGAAAATTTTTCGATCTTAACCAATTTGGGCTAGCGATCCCTATTTTAGGTAACATTTTTTCCTCCCTCTTTCACGGATCGTGCTTTTCAAATTTGGAAGACTAAGGGTATTTCACGGTTTTTGGATTTATTTTTAGATGGTTCCCTTATGTCTTTTGAACAATTATCTAATAAATATAGTTTACCAAGAATACATTTTTTTAGATATCTCCAAGTTAGAAATTTCCTAAGTACTATACTTTCTTCCTTTCCAATGCTCCCTCCTACATATATTTTAGATACTATAATTAACCTTAATCCATGTCAGAAAGGTGCAACGGCTATTATTTATAATATTATTATGAAACTTAGGAAAGCTCCATTTGATAAGATTAGGTCAGATTGGGAACAGGAATTGGGCTTTATTATTTCGGCGGATGACTGGGCGCATATTTTACAACTAGTCAATAATTCCTCTATCTGTTCCAAACATTCCCTAATTCAATTTAAAGTTGTTCATAGAGCACATATGTCTAAAGATAAATTAGCTCGTTTTTATTCTCATATTAATCCTTTTTGTGATAGATGTCAGGGGCAGATAGCCTCTTTAACTCATATGTTTTGGTCTTGTCCTACTCTGGAAACTTTTTGGAGAGACACTTTTAATATTATCTCAAAGGTATTGAATATAGATATCTCTCCTCATCCTATTACTGCTATCTTTGGACTACCTAAAATTTCCAGTAATGTTTCTCCTTCAGCCCGTAGAATGATTGCATTTCTTACTTTAATGGCGAAAAGATGTATTTTACAACATTGGGAAGAGACTAATGCTCCAACTACGTTTTTTTGGTTTTCCTAGACGATATTATGCTTAAATTTGGAGAAAATTAGAAGTAATCTTTATGATTCTTCAGTTAAATTTGATCAGACCTGGAGATCTTTTATTCAACATTTTCATTTAATGTAATTTTTTTTCTCGGTCCATATTTATATTCCCTTGTTTTTTTTTAAACTGTTTTTAATGGAGGTGGGTTTGACGACGTGATTTTAAGTTCTTTAACTCTACTTGTTTCCTAGTTAGCCCATTGCTTTGCTTTGCTTTTTAGTTTAGTTGCACGGTGGGGTTTTTTTTGGGGGGTTTTTTGGGGTTTTTTTTTTCTTTTTCTATTGATATATATAAAAATCAGTATACTATTATATTACCTTGTTATTTTATGTTTAAATTGCACTGTTTGTATTAGTTTTTTTCTGTATTAATATTTCCTGTAATATATTATATTCTAACAGTGTATTAGTGCCTGTATGGTTTACCTTCTGTGTACTTACTCAATAAAAAGATTTAAAAAGAAAGAAAGAAAAGGTGAGATAAAGGTTTTAATTGTTGAAATGTTCTATGATGTCCTTGTCATCATCTCAGACATTAGGATAGAAGGATGTCCATAAGACACAAAATATAGAAGGGAAATTAGGCCATTTGGCCCATCAAGTCTGCTCCGCATCATCATGGCTGATCCCGCACAGTCCCAATCTCCTGCCTCCTTCCCGTATCCTTGCATGCCCTGATCAATCAAGATTCTATCTAACTCTGCCTTAAATATACATAAAGCCATGGCCCCCACAGCAATCTGTGGCAGAGAATTCCATAAATTTGCCACTCTCTGACTAAAGAAATCCCTCCTTATCTCCGCTCTAAAAGGATGCCCTTAGATTCTGAGGCTGTGTCCTTTAGTCTGAGACTCTCCCACCACAGGAAACATCCTCTCCACATCCACTCTGTCAAGGCCTTACACCATTTGATTGGTTTCAATGAGGCCACCCCTCAGTTTTCTGAATTCCAGTGAATACAGGCCCAGAACCATCAAACACTCTTCATATGACAACCTGTTTGATCCTGGAATCATTTTTGCGAACCTCCTTTGTACCCTCTCCAGTTTCAGCACATCCTTTCTGAGATAAGGGGCCCAAAACTGCTCACAATACCCCAAGTGAGGTCTCACCACTGCTTTATAAATTCTCAACATTGCATCTTTGCTTTTATATTCTAGTCCTCTGGAAATGAATGCTAACATTGAATTTTCCTTCCTCACCACAGACTCAACCTGCAAGTTAACCTTCAGTGAATCCTGTACAAGGATTCCCAAGTCCCTTTGCACCTCAGATCTTTGTATTTTCTCTCCAGTTAGAAAACAGTTAACTCTTTCATTTCTTCGACTAAAGTGGTGACCAGTGTGTGACACTGTATTCCATCTCACAAACAAGAGAAAATAAGCAGACGCTGGAAATCCAAGCAACACACACACAAATTGGCGGAAGAACTCAGAGGCCAGGCAGCATCTATTCCATCTGCTATTCTTTGCCCATTCTCCTATCTGCCCAAGTCCTTCTATAGCCCCACTACTTCATCAAAACTACCTGCCCTTCCACCTATCTTCATATCACTTGCAAACTTTGCAAAAACAGCATCGGTGGTTGGGAAGTTGTTGGAGTCGATTGTCAAGGATGAGGTTACAGAGTACCTGGAGACATATGACAAGATAGGCAGAACTCAGCATGGATTCCTTAAAGGAAAATCCTGCCTGACAAACCTATTACAATTTTTTTGAGGAAATTACCAATAGGCTAGACAAGGGAGACGCAGTGGATGTTGTATATTTAGATTTTCAGAAGGCCTTTGACAAGATAAGAGCCCATGTAACTATGGGAAAGTTACATACGTGGATAGAGCGTTGGCTGATTGGCAGGAAACAGAGAGTGGGAATAATAAAGGGATCCTGTTCTGGTTGGCTGTCGGTTACCAGTGGTGTTCCACAGGGGTCCGTGTTGGGGCCACTTCTTTTTACATTGTACATCAACGATTTGGATTATGGAATAGAAGGCTTTGTGGCTAAGTTTGCTGATGATATGAAGATAGGTGGAGCGGCCGGTAGTGCTGAGGAAACGGAGAGTCTGCAGAGAGACTTGGATAGATTGGAAGAATGGGCAAAGAAGTGGCAAATGAAATACAATGTTGGAAAGTGTATGGTTATGCACTTTGGCAGAAGAAATTAACGAGCAGACTATTATTTAAATGGGGAAAGAATTCAAAGTTCTGAGATGCAATGGGACTTGGAAGTCCTCGTACAGGATACCCTTAAGGTTAACCTCCAGGTTGAGTCGTTAGTGAAGAAGGTGAATGCAATGTTGGCATTCATTTCTAGAGGAATAGAGTATAGGAGCAGGGATGTGATGTTGAGGCTCTATAAGGCGCTGGTGAGACCTCACTTGGAGTACTGTGGGCAGTTTTGGTCTCCTTATTTAAGAAAGGATGTGCTGATGTTGGAGAGGGTACAGAGAAGATTCACTAGAATGATTCCGGGAATGAGAGGGTTAACATATGAGGAACGTTTGTCCGCTCTTGGACTGTATTCCTTGGAGTTTAGAAGAATGAGGGGAGACCTCATAGAAACATTTCAAATGTTGAAAGGCATGGACAGAGTGGAAGTGGCAAAGTTGTTTCCCATGATGGGGGAGTCTAGTACAAGAGGGCATGACTTAAGGATTGAAGGGCGCCCATTCAGAACAGAAATGCCAAGAAATTTTTTTAGTCAGAGGGTGGTGAATCTATGGAATTTGTTGCCACGGGCAGCAGTGGAAGCCAAGTCATTGGGTGTATTTAAAGCAGAGATTGATAGGTATCTGAGTAGCCAGGGCATCAAAGGTTATGGTGAGAAGGCGGGGGAGTGGGACTAAATGGGAGAATGGATTATGATAAAATGGCAGAGCAGACTTGATGGGCTGAATGGCCGACTCCTGCTCCTTTGTCTTATCGTCTAATTCCATCATCCAAATCATCACCACATAATGTTTAAAAACAACAGTTCACTGTGGAACACCACTAGTCACCAGCAGCCAATCAGAAGAGGCTACCTGCAACCTCACTCTCTGCCCCCTGCCAAACAACCACTGCTTCATCCATGCAAGAATCTTCACTGTAACAGCATGGGCTCATAGATTCTTAAGCAGCTTCATGTGCGGCATCTTGTCAAATGTCTTCTGAAAATTCTAGCACATTACATCCACTGATTGTCCTTTGTCTATCCTGCTTGTTATTTCTTCGAAGAATTCCAACAGATTTGTATAAGACATGAGTAAGGCCTAATATGGAGTATTGTGCACAGTTTTGGTCACCTACCTACAGGCAAGATATCAATAACATTGAAGGAGTGCAGGAAAGATTTACGAGGATGTTGCCAGGAGTTGAGAACATGGAGGTATGGGGAAAGGTTGAATAGGTTAGAACATTAGTCCCCAAAGCATAGGAGACTGAGAGGCATACAGAATTATAAGGGGTATAGATAAGATAAATGCATGCAGGTTTTTCCACTGAGGTTGGGTGAGACTTGAACTACAGGTCATGGGTTATGGGTGAGAGGTGAAATGTTTAAGGGGAACATGAGAAGCTTCTTCACTCAGAGGGTGGTGAGTGTGGAGTGGGCTGTCAGCGGAACTGGTGGATGTAATTTTGATTTCAACATTTAAGAAAAATTTGGATAGTTTCATGGATGTAAGCATTAGGGAGGACTGTGGTCTGGGTGCAGGCCGAGGGACTAGGCAGATTTATAGTTTGGCATGGGATAGATCGGCCAAAGAGCCTGTTTCTGTGCTGTAGGGCTCTATGACTCGAGTCTAATGAGGTGTTTACAATTATGAGAGACAGAGATAAAGTTTTTCCTCAGGGTAGGGGAGTCCAAAACAAGGGAACAGTTTAGGGTAACAGGGTTAAGATCTAAAACAAACCTTAGTGGTAACAACAGGAATTCTGCAGATGCTGGAAATTCAAGCAACATACATCAAAGTTGCTGGTGAACGCAGCAGGCCAAGCAGCATCTATAGGAAGAGGCGCAGTCGACGTTTCAGGCCGACACCCTTCGTCAGGAAGTCCTGACGAAGGGTCTCGGCCTGAAACGTCGACTGCGCCTCTTCCTTAGTGGTAACTTTTTTTTTGCATGTAGAAGATGGTGAGTATTCAAAGATTCAAGATTCAAAGTAGATTATCAGAATATGTATAAATTACACAACCTTGAGATTTGTCTGCTTACAGGCAGCCACAAAGCAAGAAACCACGAAGAATCCAATTTAGAAAGAAAGACCAGCACCCAAAGCACAGAGAGAAATAAACCAAATCACGCAAACAACAACACAAACATCAGGATTCAGAATGAAACTGAGTTGATAAACCCGAAGCCGGGAGCAACTGTGGCATGACACAGCCTCAGTGCCGAGGACGGTGGAGCAGAACCGGCTTGACCCTTGCTTTCGGTCCTGACACCAAGCCATTTCAGTCAATCTGGCGTTTAAATTGCCCGAGCACCAGGTTGTGCCCTGCACTCGGACCTGGGCCCCATCGCAGCGATACACTCCGGGCCTATCCCCACGTTTCGGTCCATGATCAACCTTTCTAAATCAGCTTGGCACTTACATCGATGCAACCTCCCTTCCGGTTTAGGTGGACAGGCTCTGAAACAACTCCGCCCAACTACCTCTCCAGTTCCAACAAACTTGTCTCGACCTCGCTCCAGCCACTTGGACATGCCACAACTACGGTCCGACTCCATCTCGCACCCGCACTGTCAGATCAGCATCACCTTCGCTTATCTCTTCATTGTTTGTGGCGACTGCTTACCACAATTTTCCACATAAAAAATGTTACGAATAGAGTACTTAGTCGTATTCCTTGCTTCGAAAACTTCTAGTAAGCTGATGCCCACCTTCAGTAGTGGCATCTTAAACGGAAGGTTGCTGTGATTGAGAAAGTGGCTGAGGCAGGTCTAATAGAATCATTTTGGCAGCGGTGGAGGGGTGGGGCTCGTTGGGATTTGGGCCAAATGCAGGAAATTGGGACTGGCGGAGTGAACATGGTCTGCATGGATTGGTTAGGTTGGTGAGTCTCTATCTGTTTTGTACTGTTCAACAGGTCTCAATTTTAGATAGTCCACCTGGGACAAGAATAACTGGTGCAGATATAACTGATGAGGCTATTTGTCAATGGTGAGGGTAAAAGATGCTTGATAGAGCAGGTGGCTGTACCGTCTTGAAATGTAACGCACTCCTTCCATTACATACAACGGCTACTCTGTAGTCCTGAGGACTCAAGGTTGCCTGTGCTCTTCAATTTGGAACAACAAGGTCAGCAAATCTCACTAACCAGTGATGAGGTTATACTCTCTTCACAAAGCTCCTGGAAACATCCTTGAGTGGCTATGCTATCCTCTTAGCAAGCTCGGAGTGGAGTTTCTGTCTTTGCACTCTGACTTGGGCCATGTGAATATTGTGGCCACGACCGCGGGAGCTGGCGAATGCAATTAGAACCACAATGCTGGGCCACATAGACCGACCCCAGTATTGGCTCCCTGATCCTTCCAGTCGATTTGGAGGATTCTGAGATGTAGATGGGGGAGGAATCTTTCAAAAGTCGAGTGCATCTCTATGTCATTGGTCTCACAGTTAGCTCCTGCAGAGAATCTTACTAACTATGATCGTAATCTACAGGTCCACAATATACCTAATTTCAAACCAGACCAGTAACATGCAAGGCTGTGGCATCGATACATTTTTCTCAAGTTTCTCACTGCATTGCTGGATGTCACCTTTAGAAAGTTTTCCACTTGAGTGGAGCTACTCTGTGGCACAAATGGGAACCTGATCACTACATCTGCTCCACTCCAGAACTAAGGTCACTCCAGCTTCAGCCGTGCAGTACGCAAACTATCCTTACTTGTGGACTGGCTCACAATGTGCATTCTAAGGCATTGCAGGTGGGGCACCGCTCATCTGAAATGCTTGGGGGCGAGAAGTGCTTTGGAATGCAGAGTACATAATGAGATAGCTTGGGATCACCAGCAATTCCAGCTCTGTGCTGCTGGTAAACTGGCTTTGTCTTACACTTGTTCTTCGCACACAGGTACTTTGTGTACCTATAGCCCTTCAGCAGTTAAATTTTCATCAGCAATGATTCTTGCAATCTCATCAATGAACTTCTCTGCTGCTTGTGACCAGCAGACGCTTTAACTTAAAAATTTAATGCCGTGCTTTTTCTTAAGTTTCTGCAACCAGCCTGCCAAATATTCACAATCACCTTCAATTTTCAGTTTGCTGTAATAGATCTTTGCTTGTTTCATGTTCAGCATTCTGTTAAGCAGCACATGATCACCCTGACACTGACGAATCCACTCTTTCAATACACAATCGAGATCTTCAGGATTTGCGTCCTGCCGTGTTTTTCAGTTTCATTAACTCCTGCTCATTACAAGTGTGAAGTCACTCTCAGAACTGTCTGTGGTGAGCAGAGACCTGCGCATCGCCTGGGAACCTTCCCAGCACCTTGTGGAATTTTCCATTTGTGACGTCATGTCAGCGCTGAAAAATATTTTGGAGGTATTCAGTTCAGGGGTACTCAACCGGTATTGTGTTATTCACTAAGCTTGCCTGAGAATAGTCCTTGCACTCAGCATCTGCTCAAAAGCCGTTCACCATTCCACCACCACTGTATTACAGTACCAAAGTGGACTTCTCCCAATACTTTAGGAATGACCTCTCGAGGAAGTCAAATGTCAATGACCAAATTCACCAATGCTGTCAGCCTGAGAAAAAGAATGTTAGAAGATCAAACTCCTGGTCTGACACCAAGCTCTTTGCTTACACGACTGCAAACATCCCTCACTTCTAGTAACCAATGAAGTATCACAGCCAATTTGAATATACAGGTCTCCCACAACTACCAGTGAGTCACCCATTTGATTTAGCAACAGCAGTTAAAGGGACAAATACTGGCTGGGATTCTGAACAACCAAATGTTTTCTTCACACTCACCCAAGAAGCTGCACAGTATCTCAAATTAATAACACAACTATAATTCAGACTCCCCCTCCCACCCCCGAACCGTCAACCTGAACAATGTACCAATGTGTCGATTATTTCTTGTGTATCTGGAGTGGGACTAACTCATTAACAGTTTTAGAGGCAAGGGCACCATCAACAAACTATGGCTGATGCATTTAACTGGAGTGGCACTGTGTAGCAGTGATAGATAGCTATGTAACAGAGTATACAGTAATTCCACAGAAACAAAAGCAAAGTTGAGAAGGCAAGACAGAACAAGGTTCCCTTATCTGCCTGGAGGTAGTTTGTACGGTTTTGCGTATTTTCAATAAAGCTGTTCATTTGTCTTTCTCATGCCATGAATCTATTTGCACAAGACTCATACATCAAAACATCCTCAAGTCTCTCATCTGCCCATCGAACATAATTGCACGCAAGTACCATGCCTCATTTACTAAGGTAATCCTTGACAGTCTAAGGTTACTGTCCATCCTTCCATCGAACTAAATCCATTTCTTTAAATTAGCTCTATCATGGTCACTAGCCTCTCCACCATCGAGGACATCGTCAAAAGGCATCCCTCAACAAGGTGGCATCTATTATTACGGACCCTCACCATTCAGTGTATGCCCTCTGCTCATTACTACCCTCAGAAAAGAGGTACAAGAGTTGCACTCAGCATTTTCGAAACCACTTCTTCCCTCCGTCTTCAGGTTTCCAAACAGTTCATCAACCCTTGAATACTACCTCACTATTTTGCTTTCTTTTTGCACTTTATTTTTAAAATATTTCTTATTGTAACTTATGGTAATGTTTTCACTGTACTCTGCCACAAAACCATAAGAGACAGGAGCAGAATTAGGCCATTCAGCCCATCATGGCCGATCCTGGATCCCACCCAACCCCATACACCTGCCTTCTCGCCATATCCATTGATCCCCTGACCAATCAGGAAACTATCAACGTCAGCCTTAAATATACACACGGACTTGGGCTCCACCGCAGTCTCTGGCAGAGCATTCCACAGATTCACTACTTTCTGGCTAAAAAAATTCCTCCTGTTCTAAAGGTTCACCCCTTAATTCTGAGTGTGCCCTCTAGTTCTGGATACCCCCACCATAGGACGCATCCTCTCCACATCCACCTTATCTAGTCCTATCAACATTTGATAGGTTTCAAAGAGATCACCCTGCATTCTTTTAAATTCCAGTGAGTACAGGCCCAATGCTGCCAAAAGCTCCTATGTTAACCCCTTCATTCCTGGAATCATCCTCGTGAACCTCCTCTGGACTCTCTCCAATGACAGCACATCCTTTTTGAGAGATGGGGCCCAAAACTGTTGGTAATGCTCCAAGTGCAGCCTGATCTTGCACAAGACCCCTACGCCCACTTGCAACTCTGAGGTTTGAATTTTCTCCCCAGTTAGATAATAGTCTGCACTTTTGTTCCTTTTACCAAAATGCATCATCATACATTTCCCAACAGGGTCTTCCATCTGCTACTTTTTTGCCCATTCTTCTAATTAGTCTTAAATCCTGCTGCAATCACATTACTTCCCCAGCACTACCTACCCTTCCACCTATCTTCATATCAACCGCAAACTTTGCCACAAAGCCATCAATTCCATTACTAAATTACTGAAACACAATGTGAAAAGTAGCAGTCCCAATACTGACTCTTCAGGAACACCACTAGTCACTGGCAGCCAACCAGAAAAGGTCCCTTTATTCCCACTCGCTGGCTCCTGCCTCTCAGCCATTCCCCTATCCATGCCGGTATCCCTCCTGTAACACCATAGGATTTTACCTTGCTAAGCAGCCTCATGTTTGGCACAACAATTTTCATGACATATGGCAGTGATAAGAAACCTGATTCCAATTGTAAACTGTCCATAGATTTATCCCTCTGACTGATGTTTTCTTGCAATGAACGCTGGGGAGAAGCACCCTTCCAAACTGTCCATCCTCCACGTTCTGCAATCCACTCAGTGAGCATGAAGGGCAAGTAGCACAACGGCCAGGCTGGCAGGAATGCCCTCATGTCATGACCACACCTCCCGCAGGTATCAACGTGATAGATACCACAGACATCAGCCATTTCTCACTTCTGTCAGAACTGGAGATGCTCATGTCTCACCAGGGAGCCCTGCACAAATTCAGAGCCAATCCTCGGAGGAGGCAATGAGTTGAAACCGCAGCTGCTTTCTCAAGTATGTGTCAAGATGAATGCAGAAAATTGCAGTGGGCATCTTTGAAAAAAATATGCTGCATCTGAAACAACTGTTTATTTATTTATGGAAGGCTATTTTTAAAATCATTGTTCTGATCAAAATCCAAATAAAAGAAACACAGCCACTGGAAATTTAAAAGGAAAATAGGGAATGCCAGAAAAACTTACATAAGGCTGCATCCACTGTAAGAGATACTGTACACTTGTTTTGGTCACTTCTTTATCAGAACTGAGAACGAGAGAAATTAAGTCAGTTTGGGTAGCAGGGAAGGTCAGTGTGGAATAACAAACTTCTGTGGTGTAGGCCAGCTAAGCAAATGTTGTAAATAGCTTTGATATATGGAAAATCTACTCATTTATCTCAAAAAGTGTGATATCAGATACTGGAAAAGCAAAAGGAAAATGTTTTTAAAAAAGTGCTAGAAACGCTTTTCAAGTCAAACAGTATCTGAGATTAAACTGAGTTTAACTCTGTCTCCCTCTCCCCACAAAGCCCATCCTGCGAAGCACTGAGAGCATTCTCTGCCTTTATTTACTCAGTTCTCCCATTACTTCGTGGGACTTCCCCACACACTAGATTGTCGTGCACTAGGTAGATCAGTGACAAGGTACTTCTTTGCTGTAATGGCTCAGAGAACAACCTGAAATCATAAAAAGGCTACACATAAATGTAAATTATTCCTTTATTTCCTCTTTGCACTAGACCGGCAATCAACATCTGGAAATTTCCTCCACAATGGCACTTTGAAAGAGCCCATCTCAGTTGACACCTTCCTTGAGCATCTCACACTACTACACTGGATGTAGGCCAGGCCTCAGGCCTTTCAGTTTACATGAAAGATTTCTCCACACTTGGGTCAGCTTTTATATCAATCTATTCAACCATTCTTTCAGCAATCAACATTTTTAACAAAAACAATATTTAGACCTGCAAAGTGATCAAAAGAAAATTCTGTGCCCGGTATTTGGAACCTTTTTTTACATTCTAGAAGTACAGGGAGGGATTGTGTACAGATATTCCATCTTGGCTCTGGGTGGAATTGGCAACAATCTGTTCCCCTCCCCAAATCTCTTTTCATCAAAATATTGTCAGCATTTGCATGAAGAAAGTGGCTCAATTTAATTAAATTCCAACTACATCTGCGCGAAGAGCTTAAATAGCTGCAAAGGCACAGGTCACCCCGAGACAGTGAAAGTGGATTTATAGAGATAGGTCTCCTATTTATATTTCAAAACTGGAGAAATTAGCAATTTCAGCTTAGATTGTGTCTGTAGCAAAATATGATGCCCCTTGACTCTTGGCACAGAATGGGAACAACAAGATACCAGCTGACAGAGTACAGCATGGTCTCCCTAGTATGAGAGTGCAAGCCCAGTGAGCAGGAACTGGAACTGGTCCACAGCTTGATAAAAAATAATTTGATTATTTGATAGTGCAGCTGACTGCAATAAACATATTGAATAACCACCACTGTGGACATCATCTTCTGAATGATTAGATTGGAGATTCGAGTCCCACTCCATCGCCTGAGCAAATAACCAACCAAACAAATTAACGTGGTAAATAGGCAACACTGCCACTCACTCCCTCAGATAAGGCATTAACTGAGTCTTTGACTCTCCTCGGGTGTCAAAGGGTTGGTGGTATATTTTGAGAAGATATTCTCCAGTTGATATGGAGAATATTTATCTCTCAACAAACATGAAATAAGATTATCCGGTCATTAACCTTACTGGTACCTGTGGAATCTAGCACTGTACAAATAGCCTGCCATGTTTCTGACATTACATTTGTGTACAAAGCAAATATTTCAGACTTACAAAGCTCTTTTGCCATCATGAGCTTGCAGAGCTGAGTAACTCAATCAAAATCATCCCATGTAATTATCAAACACTCTCCCAATCAGATGTAATAAAGAACAGGACTCTCACAACATCAAAAACTAACAGTCACAAGTGATATGTGGCAAGAACGAGCTCTGCAAAGACCATAGGAGTCCGAGCGGCGGCAAGGAAAGGCAGCACATTTCTGGCAAGAGCTCCTGCTGTGTAATTTTGATTTTAAGATTCCTTGAATTTCTGATCTGGGAGACAGGAATTAAATTGCAACAGATTTAAAAGATTGAAAAAAGTAATCTTTAGAGATTAACAGAATTCATACTAGGAATTTTGGAAGAGAAGTAACAGTTTAGTTCCATTTGGTGACCCTTCTAGGGATACAGTAAAGGCTACATAATCTTTAAAAAGTAGAATGTTAAAATAATACATCACTGATGATATTAAGTCCATCGTGTCGATGCTCATCCTGCGGAAGATCAGAACAATGTTTGAGCTTTACCCAGTATCCACGTGCCATTACAAAGAAAGCATGCCAGCACCTCTACTTCCTTAGAACTTCCTTAGAACTTTGTCAAAGTTTTGGATGCCATGCTGAATCTTTACAAACATCTATAGATGGATAGTGGAGAGTATATTGACTGGTTGCATCACAGCCTTTGTTTGGAAACACCAATGCCCTTGAACTGAAACTCCTACAAAAAATAGTGGATAAGACCCAGTCCATCACGGGTAAAGCCCTCCCCACCACACAGGAAAGCAACATCGATGATCAAGGACCCCCACCACCTAGGCCATGCTCTCTTCTCACTGCAAGAGTCTCAGGACTCAAACCATCTCATTCAGGAAGAACCATCAGAATCTTGAACCAGTAAGAATAACTTCCCTCAACTTCACTCACCCCATCACTGAATTTTTCCCACAACTTATGGACTCACTTTCAAGGACTCTTCATCTCATGTTCTTTATATTTATTACTTTTTTTTTTGTATCTGCTCAGCTTGTTAGACAAATGTGGCCCCACAACTTCAACATGGGTATTAGGACAACTGAACAGGTTAAAGCTAGAAGGTTTAGTGGGCCTCGGCAACAGAGTCAGCAGCTCAAGAAACAACATGATGAAATGCAAATCACACTATAACATCTGAGACATGAAAATCTGTGCAGTTATAGATAGTGAGGAAGCTTGTCACAGGTTACAGTAGGATATAGGTTGGAAAGTTGAGTGGGAAAATAGCGGATAGAGCTTAATCTGTGCAAGTATGAGGTACTGCATTTTGGGAAGTTGAATACAAGAGGAAAGTACTGTGTAGAGTAAACAGCAGGACCCTTGGGAGCATCAATGTACAGAAACAATTCCATAGCGCCCTGCAAGTTGCAACAGAAATGGGAAAGAAGGCTTGCATTCATCAGCTATGGTGTTGAGTATAAAAGTTGTGCAGTCCTATTACAGTGGTACAAAATTTCGGTTAGGTCACGTGTGTGAAGTCCTGGTTGTCACATTGCAGGAGGGTTGTGGAGGATTTGGAGAAGGTATAGAAGATGTTCTCCAAGATGTTGCCTGGACTGGAGATTAGTAACTACAAAGTATTAGCTCCAAAGAGAAGTCTGACAAACTCAGATCGTTTTCTCTGGAGCTTCAGAGGCAGAGAAGTCACCCAACAGAAGTACAGAAAGTTAGGAGGAGGTATAACTAGTGTTGATAGATCTTTCCTCCAGAGTCATGGTAAAAAGATGGTGTAGGTTTAAGATGAAAGGGAAAAGTTTGAGGATTTACAAGGGGAGTTATTATTTTTACATTGATAGTGGGAAGTGGCTGGATCATGCTGGCACAAGCACAGTGGAAGTACAAACATTTGTAGATAATATAACAATGTTAATGAGGCATTTAGACAAACACAGGAATAAAAGGGCATAGTGGGCAAAGGCATCTGTTCCTGAGCTGTTCCCCCTCTCTGAGCAAGGTCCTAAACACCCTGTCCCTGCTGAAACTGTGTGTGACACATGGTCCTGGGATCCCCAGCACGGGGAATACCCTCTTCTCCACCTAGCCTGTCAGGCCCTTTTAAGAATTTTGCCATTTTCAATTAGATCTGCTCTTATTCTTTTAAACTGCTATCTTCCGATTCACAGCCCCTTTCCAGTGGAATTCACATCTCCTTGTGTGATCAAAACTCGTCATGTTTTTAAACACCCCCATCATGTTAGAATGGGGTCCTCTAACTACACCACACAACTGAAATTTCTCATAAACGCAAACAATAGGAATTCTGCAGATGCTGGAAATTCAAGCAACACACATCAAAGTTGCTAGTGAACGCAGCAGGCCAGGCAACATCTCTAGGAAGAGGTACAGTTGACGTTTCAGGCCGAGACCCTTCGTCAGGACTAACTGAAGGAAGAGTGAGTAAGAGATTTGAAAGTGGGAGGGGGAGAGGGAGATCCAAAATGATAAGAGAAGACAGGAGGGGGAGGGATGGAGCCAAGAGCTGGACAGGTGATTAGCAAAGGGGATATGAGAGGATCATGGGAGAGGAGGCCCAGGGAGAAAGACAAAAGGGGGGGAGGGAACCCAGAGGATGGGAAAGGGATATAGTCAGAGGGACAGGGGGAGAAAAAGGAGAGTGAGAAAAAGAATGTGTGTATAAAAATAAATAACGGATGGGGTACGAGGGGGAGGTGGGGCACTAGCGGAAGTTAGAGAAGTCGATGTTCATGCCATCAGGTTGGAGGTTACCCAGACGGAATACAAGGTGTTGTTCCTCCAACCTGAGTGTGGCTTCATCGTTACAGTAGAGGAGGCCATGGATAGACATGTCAGAATGGGAATGGGATGTGGAATTAAAATGTGTGGCCACTGGGAGATCCTGCTTTCTCTGGCGGACAGAGCGTAGGTGTTCAGCAAAGCGGTCTCCCAGTCTGCGTCGGGTCTCGCCAATATATAGGTCACATCGAGAGCACCGGACGCAGTATATCACCCCGGCCGGCTCACCTGGAAGGACTGTCTGGGGCCCTGAATGGTGGTAAGGGAGGAAGTGTAAGGGCATTTGTAGCACTTGCTCCGCTTACAAGGATAAGTGCCAGGAGGGAGATCAGTGGGGAGGGATGGGGGGGACGAATGGACAAGGGAGTCGCGTAGGGAGCAATCCCTGCGGAAAGCAGAGGTGGGGGGGGGAGGGAAAGATGTGCTTAGTGGTGGGATCCCATTGGAGGTGGCAGAAGTTACGGAGAATAATATGTTGGACCCGGAGGCTGGTGGGGTGGTAGGTGAGGACCAGGGGAACCCTATTCCTAGTGGGGTGGTGGGAGGATGGAGTGAGAGCAGATGTACGTGAAATGGGGGAGATGCGTTTGAGAGCAGAGTTGATAGTGGAGGAAGGGAAGCCCCTTTCTTTAAAAAAAGGAGGATATCTCCCTCGTCCTAGAATGAAAAGCCTCATCCTGAGAGCAGATGCGGCGGAGACGGAGGAATTGCGAGAAGGGGATGGCGTTTTTGCAAGAGACAGGGTGAGAAGAGGAATAGTCCAGATAGCTGTGAGAGTCAGTAGGCTTATAGTAGACATCAGTAGATAAGCTGTCTCCAGAGACAGAGACAGAAAGATCTAGAAAGGGGAAAGAGGTGTCGGAAGTGGACCAGGTAAACTTGAGGGCAGGGTGAAAGTTGGAGGCAAAGTTAATAAAGTCAACGAGTTCTGCATGCGTGCAGGAAGCAGCGCCAATGCAGTCGTCGATGTAGCGAAGGAAAAGTGGGGGACAGATACCAGAATAGGCACGGAACATAGATTGTTCCACAAAGCCAACAAAAAGGCAGGCATAGCTAGGACCCATACGGGTGCCCATAGCTACACCTTTAGTTTGGAGGAAGTGGGAGGAGCCAAAGGAGAAATTATTAAGAGTAAGGACTAATTCCGCTAGACGGAGCAGAGTGGTGGTAGAAATTTCTCATCACCATTTGCCTGCAGGTAAATCTCCAAAACCTACCAAGGCCTTAATATCCTTCCTAAATGGCAACAGCCAAAACTGGACACAGACCCTGGACAAAGGAATTTATACACATATTGGAACATAGAACACCACAGAACAGTACAGGCTCTTTGGCCAAGATGTCATGCAGACTTTTTAACTTACTCTAAGATGAATCTAACGCTTCTTTCCCACATGTCCCTCCATTTTTCTTTCATCCATGTCTCTAAAATATCTCTAATGTATCTGCTTCTATCACTGCATCTGGCAGTGTGCTCAACATCACATCATTATAACTCACTGTGTAAAAAACTTGTCATCCTCTCCACACTTTCCTCCAACCACTTTTAAAGTATATCCTCTCATATTAGCCATTGCTGCCCTGGTACAAAGGTGCTGGCTGTCCTCTTATAATCTTATACACCTCTACCAGCCCCCTCTCATCCTCCTCCACTCCACAGCGAGAACCTCTAGCTTGCACAATTTTTCCTCATAGGGCATGCTTTCTTATCCAGTCAGCATTCCTCTGCACCTTCTCTAAAGTTTCCACGTCCTTCTTATAATGAGGCGACCAGAAGTGAACACAACACTCCAGAGTTTTATTATGCTGCAACATTGCCTTGTGGCTTTTGAACTCAGTTCCCTGAGTAATGAAGGCCAACAAACCATAGACATTCTTGACCACCCTACTAACAGTCACAGTAACTTTGATGGACCATCATCAAATCTACGGACATGGACCCAAAGATCCCTCTGTTCCTCCATGCTTTCAAGTTCAACCTTCCCAGTGCATCACTTCATACTTTTCTGTATTGAATTCACCACTTCTCAGCCCAACCCTGCATCCTGTCAATGTACACTGTAGCCTACGACAACCTTTTATACAATCCACATCACCACCGACCTTCATGTCATCTGCAAACTTACTAACTCAGACCGATTTATAAGAATCACAAAGAGCAGATTCCTGCAGAGCGGCTGGTCCGGAATCCGGTCACTGACCTCTAGGCAGAGTATGTCCCATCTGCTACCACACTCTGCCCTCTGCGGACAAGCCAATTAAGAATCCACACAGCCAAGTTTCCTGACTTTCTGAATGAGCCTACCATGTGGAACCTTGGCGAACGTTTTCATACACACCACATCCATGTCTCTACTTTCTTCAATATGTTTTGACACATCCTTGAAGAATTCAGTCAGACTTCATGAGGCATAACCTGCTCCTCACAAAGCCATGCTGACTATTCCTCATCAGCCTATGCTTTTCCAAGTGCTCGTAGCTCCTGTCTCTGAGAATCTTCTCCAATAATCTACCCATAGCTGCAAGATTCACCAGTCTATAATTCCCAGAATTATTCTTAATACCTTTCTTGAGCAAAGAATTAACATTTGCCACCCTCCAAGCTTCCAGTGCTACCTCTGTGGCCAGTGACAATGCAAAGATCAATACCAAAGCACAGCGATCTCTTCCTTGCCCACAGTCACCTAGGTATATCCCATTCAGCCCTGGGGATATCCTCTTTCTTAACTGCAATGTGTTCCAACATTTTAATGTGCTTTCCATTGACCTCACACTGAGGTCCCCCTCACTGGTTAATACTAAAACAAAGTTTTCATAAAGTACCTCCCCTACCTCTCATCGGTATTATCCTCACTCTAGACATCCTCCTGTTTTCACTGAGGTGTACAATGCTGTGGAGTTTCAAGAGCATAAAAACATGGGAGCAGAATTAGGCCATTCAGTCCATTGAATCTGTTCTGCCATTCAATTATGACTGATTTATTATCCCTCTCAACCCCATTCTCCTGCCTTCTCTTCATAACCTTTGACATCCTTACTAATCAAGGACTCATCAACCTCTGCTTTAAATATAGCCAATAACTTGGCCTCCACACTATGCCAATGAATTCCTTAATCGTACTTGCCAAGGCCTTCTCATATCCCTTTCTAGCTCTCCCAAATCCCTTAAGCTCCTTCCTTGCTACCTTATAGCTCTCAAGAGCCCTGTCTGATCCTTGCTTCTTAAACCTCACGTATGCTCCTTTCATCCTCGACTAGATGTTCCACTTTTCATCAACCATGGCTGCTGTACCCCATCATCCTCTCCCTGCCTCAGTGGGACATGCAGGTGCTCCTTAAACAACCTCCACAATGCACATTCCCTGAGTACTGTTCCCAATTTACACTCAAGTTCCTGCCCAATAGCGTCATAATCCACCCTCCCCAACTGAATTCTCCCCCATACTGTCTGCTCCTATCCCTGTTCAAAGCTATGCTAAGTGTATTCTTTGCAAAACGTAACGTTTTATTTACTCACAGGATCTGGTCAAAGTACCATTCACTCAAATTATTCTGAGAGCTGGCCATCTTCTTGCATCACTGGTGTTGTTAAGCAAGGACTCCAGTCTTTAGATCTACAGTAGATTGAAGGGGATGCTTCCCAGTTTGCAGGGGAACTGGCAGGTTGTGTTATTCTTGAATAACCTGTGTCATTTGCTCAATGCATTTCAAGAGTCTGGGAGATTCTGTCAAAGTAACTGTTGTGCCTGGTAGATAGGATAATCTGCAGCTACTGTACGCCAGTGTTGAAGGAAGCGAATGTCCAGGTTGGTGGGTAGGCTGCCAATCACTCCATTGATCACCAACTCTGATATTGTTGCCGACTGAATGCACACTGGCAAGGACGGTAAATTACTTGAGAGGATTTATTTATCTTGCTTTGAAGAACGGGGTATACTTGGGAACTATTATCATCTGTGCTTTGCTTCCAAACACCTCTGAATACAGAAGTAGAACCACAGTCAACAGCTGTAACTATTTTACCTTTGGTCATGAACGGCAGAGAACAACAAAGAACTAATGAAGCAAGTGGAGTAGGCAACTGTGTTAATATCCTCACCCTCAGCAGTGACAGATTGTGAGCACAGAAGGTTGAAGTCATCTGTACACCAGAAAAACATCCTGGCCTCTTAACAAGCACCTTACCATCAGCGAAGCAAATCTACAGCCAATTCCGTTCCACTACATACAATAACTGGAAACAACTGAAGCACGGATCCCGAACACAGTGCTGGAGATGTACACTCTACAACTACCTGCATCTCTGTCCAAGCTGTTAGAACACTGACGTCTATCTACAAACTTGGAAGGTGTCCCTGTTTTATCCAAAATCTCCAAACACTTCACATTCCAAGGAAAGTCTCCCCAATAATCAGTTGAGTCTCTTGGTAAGTGAGGTAGATTGATAGGAGCATTATGTTGTTGAAAAGTTAGTTACACTGAATTACAAGAATTAACTTAGTAGCAGGTTTAAAGAATTAACATTTGAATGCTGCAAATTCATGAGAAATTCGAAAACCTGGATCTGGGTCGTACCCTCCAAATATCCAGACCTGCCTCTCGGTTTTTTTGCACTATCTTACCTTCCATTTTCTATTTATGATTTATAATTTAAATTTTTAATATTTACTATCGATTTATACTCTAGGGAGCGTGAAGCGCAGAATCAAATATCGCTGTGATGGTTGTATGTTCTATGTTACGTACCCCGTAACTGGGTTGCCAAACCAGCAGAAATGGATCACTCAGTTGGAGTCTGGAGTACTAGAACTAAGAAAGTTTTGTTAAAGAAACAAGCAACACAGTAATCGAAAGGATAATAAATGCAACAGTTCAGCAATGATAAACACACATGTGCACAGAATTAAGATAACAGCACCAATCAAGCTCTATCGTTGTCTAGGGGTAAATGACCAATTTCAAAGTGACACAAAAGTCCAGTTCGATTTAGTTCAGTTCGCAGTAATCGTTGCCATGGCGATGGACAATGTGGGGGGAGAGAGAGAGAGAATGGGAACGACTGATCATTCAGAACGGCTTCCACTCACAGACCGGCAATATTGCTCACAAGCAGCTTTCAGGCGGGTCCTTTGTGATGTCACCTGAGGTCACCGACTGTGACCCCTCCCCCAGATGCGGTCGATCCTCTGCAGTGAACCCGGCACCCAAGCGAGGGTGGACACACACCGGGTTCCCGCTGATCGTACCTTTCCACCCTGTGCGTTTAAGGTCCGATACTTCCCACCGACTCGTGAGAGGCGCACCGCTTCCAGGGTCTCGTTACCTCGGGTGTCATGTGTGTCGCCTTAGCGAACCTGTCCCTTTTTATCCCCCTGCTGGGGTATCGCCTGTCCATCACTTCAAACAGTTCGGGGTTCAAAGGGGGAGCCGCTCCAGACAGCTCTCTCTCCCCCGTTCCTTCATTACACATCTCCAGATGCTGCTCTATTGTTCCTTATCTCTCCTTCCCCTGAGGACAGGTGGCAGACCAACTGCTGATGCCACTGATGCTAGCCCAGGCCAGCAAACATCTTAATTTATGTGTATTCTCATCACATCTAGTATCAATTGTTTGGTGACAATAAAGTATAAAGTATACAAGGTTAAACAGAAGCTTAGCGAGGGGTGGGGGGGGGCGGTGGAACCAGTATGATAGAGCTGGGGATGAGCCAGCAGGGTTACGAGTAGATGAAGTGATATGTAATATGAATGTAAGGAAGGGTAAGCCAATGTTTGGGTACAACTGCAGACAGAGCAAAGAGTTAGATTGTACCACAGAGGCAAAATTCAAAAGGGCGAAGATTGCTGGCCTGAAGGTGCTGTATTGAAATGTGCTCCACATTTGGAATAAGGTGGACGAACTCATGGCGGAATTAGAATTGGTATGGCGTTGTGGGCATCACCGAGTTGTGGCTGAAAATTGGTCATAGTTGACAGTTAAACATCAAAGGATATACTTTGCATTGAAAGGACAAGCAGGAAGGCATAGGTGGTGGTGTGGCTCTGTAGGTAAGAGATGGAATTAACGTCATTAGAAAGAGGTGATAAAGGGTCAGAAGATGTAGAACCTTTGTGGGTGGAGTTAAAAAACTACAAGGGTGAAAAAAACATTATGGAAATTACTTGTTACTTGTTAGGGTGCATTCTCCAATTACCTTATAAGGTAACCATAGCCTTCAGCCAGGAGCAGATATCATCAGGTGGTTCCCAACCTTCACCGAGTGTTTCGACCCTTAACCACGACACTCTCCAGTTGGTGGGCCGGCAGCGGTGGCCAAATCACTGCCCGTCTGCTCCTGGCTTCCAGCTCCCCTCCTCTCGCCTACTCCAAATCCAACAAGAAGCTCGTTCTGCCTCTTCCCCCATCCTACGAGATGCTTGTTTTTTGCTCCTTTCGTCCAGTCCCAGATCTGACAACGACCGCCATGCTGATTTGGCTGGGAAACCTCTGCAGCTGACCTCCACAGGGAACAACCATGCCTGCCATCCCTTGTCTTTACACTTCTGCACTAAGGGCTGGTACTTCAAGGCCTTTCTCTCATGGGCCTCTTCCCATCCCTCCTCCCACGGCACAGTCAACTCAACCAGAATTATTTTCTTGTCTTCTGTTGACCACAGTACAATGTCCGGGCGTAGGGTTGTGTGCACCACATCCGGGAACTGCAACCTCCTTCCCACATTGACCCTCATCTCCCAGGACCTGGCCGTTAGCAGCAGATTGGGCTTTGGTTGTTTGGTTACGAAAGGCCTGGCTCCCTCTTTGATGAAGGTGATGGCCTTCCTCAAATCTGTGCCAGCCGTCCTCTTCTTGCATCTCTCCTACTCATATATAGGCCTCTAAATAGTAGCCAAAATGTGGGGTTGAGATTGTAAAGGGAGCTGGAAAAGGGTAATGTCATAATTGTAATGGGGGACTTCAATATGCAAGGGGATTGGGAAAGTCGGGTTGGTGTCGGAGGCATGTGTTGAATACCTGAGATAGCTTTTTAGATCAGCTTGTGCTCAAGCCTACTCAATGAAATGCCATCTTAGACTGGCATTTATGTAATAAGCCAGATCTTATTTGGGAGTTTAACGTTAAGGAACCCATAGGAAGCAGTGATAATATGATTGAATTCCTACTGCAATTTGAGAGGAAGAAGCACAAATCATGTGTATCAGTATTGCATTGGAATAAAGGGAATAACAGAGGCATGAGAGAGGAGCTTGCCCAGGTGGATTGGAGGAGAATACCGGTAGGGATGACGGCACAGCAGAGGTGGCTGAAGTCTCTGGGAATAGTTCACAAGACACAGTATAGACATGTCCCACAAAAGTAGTTCCCAAATGGCGGGGCAAGGCAACTATGGCTGACAAGGGAAGTTAGGACTGCATAAAAGCCAAGGAAAGGGCATGTAATGTAGCAAAAGTGAGTGGGAAGTTGGATGATTGTGAAGTTGTTAAAATCCAACAAGAGGCAACTAGAAAAGCTACAAGGGAAAAGATGAAATATGAGGGCAAACTAGCCGATAATACAAAGCAGGATACTAGAAGATTTTCAGTTATATAAAGAATAAAAGGGAAGTGAGAGTTGATATTGGACCACTGGATAATGATGTTGGTGAGGTAGTAATGGGGGAACAAAGAAATAGTAGATGAACTTAATATGGACTTTGCTTCAGTCTGCACTGCGGAACAAATTAGCGATACGCCAGCGGTTCATGAGTGGCAGGGAGCAGGAATGAATGCCAATGCAATTACAAAGAAAAAGTGCAAGAGAAACTCAAAGGTCTTAAGGTAGATAAGTCACCTGGATCAGATGGACTACATCCCAGAGTCCTGAAAGAGGTTGCTGAAGAGATAACGGATGCAGTGGTCATGATCTTTCAAGAATCACTTGATTTTGGCATGGTCCCAGAGGACTGGAAAATTGCAAATATCACTCCACTCTTTAAGAAAGGAGGAAGACAAAAGAGAGAGGAAATTATAGACCAGTGGTTGAGAAAGTGTTGGAGTCCATTATTAAGGATGAGGTTTCAGGGTACTTGGAGACTAATGATACAATAAGTCAAAGTCAGCATTGTTTCTGTAAAGGGAAATCTTGCCTGACAAATCTGTTGGAGTTCTTCGAAGAAGTAACAAGCAGGGTGGACAAAGGAGAAGCAGTGGATGTAATTTACTTGGATTTTCAGAAAGCATTTGATAAAGTGCCTCACATGAGGCTGTTTAACAAGATAAAATCGTGTGGTGTTATAGAAAATATACTGGGATGGATAGAGGAATGGCTGACAGGCAGGAGACAGCATGTGGGAATAAAGGAGGCCTTTCCTGGTTGGCTGCCAGTGACTAGTGGTGTTCCTCAGGGGTCAGTATTGGGACCACTACTTTTCGCATTGTTTGCCATAGCGGAATTGATGACTTTGTACTAAAGTTTGCGGATGATACAAAGATAGGTGGAGGGGTAGGTAGTGCTGAGGAAGCAATGCAATTGCAGCAAGCCTCAAACAAATTACAAACGTTTGTAGAAGAATGGGCAAAAAAGCGGCAGATGGAACACAGTGTTGGGAAATATATGATACTACATTTTAGTAAAGGAACAATAGTGCGGACTATTATCTAAATGGGGAGTAAATTCAAACATCAGAGGTGCAGAGGGACTTGGGAGTCTTGCACGAGGACTCCTAGAAGATTAATTTACAGATTGAGTCTGTTGTAAAGTAGGCAAAGGCGACGTTGGCATTTATTTCATGGAGAACAGAATATAGAAACCATAAAAAACACACAGAAACAGGCCTTTTGGCCCTACTTGGCTGTGCCGAACCATTTTCTGCCTAGTCCCACTGACCTGCACACGGACCATATCCCTCCATACACCTCCCATCCATGTATCTGTCCAATTTATTCTTAAATGTTAAAAAAGAACCCGCATTTACCACCTCGTCTGGCAGCAAGGAGATAACAACAAGGAGATAATGCTGAAGCTTTGAAAGACACTAGGAAGGCCACAGATAGAGTATTGTCCACAGATTTGGGCCCTTTATCTCAGAAAGGATGTGTTGTTATTGGAGAGAGTCCAGAGGAGGTTCACGAGGATGATTCTGCAAATGAAGGGGTTAACACATTTGGAGCATTTGGCAGCTTTGGGCCTGTACTCACTGGAATTTAGAAGAATGCGTGGGAATCTCATTGAAACCAACTGAATGTTGAAAGGACTAGATAAGGTGGATGTGGAGAGGATATTTCCTCTGGTGGGGGTATCGAGAACTAGAGGGCACAGCCTCAAAATTGAGGGTGACCTTTCAGAACAGAAGTAAGGAGGGATTTTTTTTAGCCAAAGAGTGGTGAATCTGTGGAATGCTCTGCCACAGACTCCCGTGGGGATATTTAAAGTTGAATTTGATAGGTTCCTGATTGGTTGGGGCATCAAGGGATACGGTGAGAGGGCAGGTGTGTGGGGTTGAATGGGTTCCGGGATCAGCCATGATGAAATGGCGGAGCGGACTCAATGGGCTGAATGGCCTAATTCTGTTCCTATGCCCTATGGTCTAAGCTGCTGTTTCCACAAAACAACACAGACTGACCAGAAACTTGTGGTGATTCACAACTCACAGCATCTCTCTTCCTCAGTACAGGCTGCTGGACAATGATGCACCGATAACAACAAGGCACAAATCTCAGATATCATTAAATCTTCAGCATGATCTGGCAATGTACTCAAGTTTCCGGAGTGAAGGCCGAATTCTGAAATGCCATTATACTCTGCATGCCATTTAAAAGCCCTGTAACTATGCACCTGGTTCTGAGTTGTGACCACAAGGAGTGATTTCATGCTCAAAGTTTTCAACACATACCAAAAATTTGTCAAAAGTATTCTACTTAAACTGAGGTGGCTGATCATTTTTCCAAAGGAATGTCGATGTGAGTGGAGCCTCGCTAATGAATTCCTTGGGAGAAAATTAAGCCAGACACTGGCAGACCACTGGATATCAGCAGCAGTGCAGAGGGTGGGGATGGGAGGGGATGAACAAAGGAAACAGGGGTGTGCAGCTCAAGGACAAAGCAGCTTTGCAATCTGAGGCAGTGTAAGGAAGAGACTGCGTGAGGTGTAGCACAGACAGATCCTGCAGCAGGGATACCCATGAACACTGCTGCATCGCATTACCCAAGTGCTGACTCTGAGAAACACCCGCTGCACAATGACAAGCAATCAGCTTTGGACATCATTGTGACCAGCAGCTTACTAGCGTTGAGCACGTGATCATAACACTCACTAGCTCTAAATAAGGAAATACGACATGCCTGAAAACCATTATTAACCTTTGCAGGTCCTTCCTGCATCAGTTCGCCCAGAAACTGAGGCCATGGGGTGAAGGAAATAGATCAAACCCGCCCAGCTCTGCCTGATCAGAGCACGAGTACAAATTGGTCACAATTCCTTTCCCATTAGCAGGCTGCTGAGATGGAAAATTGAAACCCAACTCACACCAGAGGACCTCAGCCAATCAGAGCAGAATGAGTGTGTTTTCTGTCATTCACTGCTGAACCAGGCCATCAGCGTAAAGACAACAATGTCACACAGGCCCTCAGCACAAAGGGGTAAAAGACCAAGTACTGATCAAGAAATACAGGAATGTGGTAAGGTAGTCAATCATCCCAACCTGGATAAACCTACAGAGCCAAACAGCACAATCCAAACCAATTCAGAATAAACCCCTGAGCCAATGCCAGACACACAGAGGCTCCGATCACTGCCATGATCTGCAGTCATTTACATCAAACCAAGCAATGTGCGCACCACGGTAGCATAGCAGTCAGCACAACACAGGGCACAGCTCGGGGCAGAGTTCAGAGTTCCATTGCCCTCGCTGTCTGTAAGGAGTTTGTCCGCCCTCCCAGTGAATGTGGGTTTCCTCCAGGTGCTCTGGTTTCCTCCCACACTCCAAAGACGTACCAGTTAGTAGGTTAATTGAACAATGTAGATTATCCTGTGATTAGACCAGGGTTAATAAGTGGGTTGTTGGGTGGTACGACTCGAAGAGCTGGAAGGGTCTGTTCCACGCTGTATCTTGAAATAACTAATATTCAAAAGCGTACTGGAGGACAGCAGGTTTTCTGAAAACTGCACAAAGTCGGTATATAGCCACTGAGGCATCAGTATTTAAAGTGTATAACTTACATGGACAAGTTTTAGAACCTGAAATGAATTGTACTGAGATCCAGAAATCATGGGTACACAGAATGGGATGGTGGGAGCTGGGATTAGCTGGACAAGGGTATAAAAATACTGGGGGCAGTGGTCCTGGTTGGGGAGGATTCTGTAAACTGGCAGAGTTCTGTTTTCAGATTAGGAGCGCTCAATGCATGCTGAGAGTGCGAGTTCAAATCAGGGAATATTCCTACAGAAGCTGTCTTGGCTTTGTACCATTGTACTAGCGCAGTGATGGAGCTAACTTCCACCTCTAAATCTTCCCCCATTTCAAGGGTCACAGAGTCATACAGCACAAAGACAGGGCCTTCAACCTAGAGTCTGCACTGAGCTCTGAGCTTCAGTTACAGCAATCTGACCTACTCCCATCTTTGCCCCTCATTTTCCAATCAGCTCTCCATCAATTCTCCCACTCACCTACTTCAAGACGTGGCACCTCAAGAAGACAGCATCCATCATTAAAAACCCTGACCATCCAGAACATGGGAGGAGGTACAGAAACTAAACAGCCATACTGGAAGTTTTAGGAACAGCTTCTTCCTCTCTGCCATCTGATACTTGAACTGCCCAGGAATGCTCTTTGACACTATTTAGTTTTGTAACTTTGAGTCATCTTTACATCTTGCTGTCACAAAAGAAATTTCACACCTTGTATCAGTGATAATAAGCGTTTGGATGTGGAAGTTAACCAGAACATCCAGGGGAGACCTACGTGGTCACAGGGAGAAGGTGTAAAGCAACACGAACAGCACCAGAGTCAGGGCTGCACCCTGCTCACTGCAGCAGCTCAGCTAGCAGTCAGCTGCATTGTTACATACCGAGTCTACAAATCTCTGGCTTGGATAACGTCAAAGATTGTTTTCCACACTCTTCTGAATGTGGTGCAAGCTAATTTTTGAACAACGAGTAGGAAGCAAGTAACTGAATAAACAAGACAGTCTGTGGCGTGTGCCTATACCCTGCACTTTCTGAACCTTAGGTAGCCTCACAGTCTTCCCTCTTGATAACACACGAGGGAAATCAGGATGTCATAGGTACAAGCCCATCCTAGGATTCAATCACATAAGCTTCACTGAAATGTTTGAGAATGCACCACACCAGCAAAGGTGCATGTTTGTTTGACAAATATGGCTCCATCTGCCATCTCAGGGGTGTCACTCACAAGGTCTGAAGATTAGCCAGTTCCAAGTATCCAAGGCCAACACTCCTCCCTGAAGCAACAGCATCAAAACAGAACAATCCATTATCTTTTGCATCTTACAAGACATTTCTGTCAGTGGTCTTGTTTCCTGGAGTAACAGTAGGTAGGTACTGCACAATAACTCATTCACTTTGAAGTACCTCAGGTCATCACACAGACAATCCAATTTATCTAAATGTAGAGGCACATAGGTTTGCCAATGGTATGGTTGTAGGAACCACGTATCTGTTTTCTATCCGCATTCTACTTTGTGTTGCACATTCATTATGTTTATTGTGGTAGTTAGTCACAGGGTGGGGGTGTGGTAAAAGCAAAGAGCTTTAGTTACGTATTCTTGATTTGTCTTTAGTCAGTTTAGAGTTAGAGACAGCCAGGAATTATATCTTTTATGTTCACTGCTGAATAATGCTTAATTTCATTTACTCTTTGCTTAAGTACGTTTATCACACTAAGGCTGTTTGTGTTGTTTCATTAGTTTTATCGCTTCAAGGTTGTTTGTTTTGCCAGATGCTCAATAAAGAATCGAATACAGTTCTTCGATTTTGAAACCTTGCTATTGAATTTGAATGGAAGGCGCGTCAGACAGGATTAACCACACCCTGTGCTGAGTCTACAGAGCGGAATCCAGTGCCAGTAATACAGGCCAATTTACCTACTGCATCGAAGAGACTTTGACAAACCTATGGTTGTGCAGTGGACAGTATACTGACTGGCTGAACTATAGCCTGGTATGGAAACACCAATGCCCTTGAACCGAAAATCCTAAAAAATTCTGGAAACAGCCCAGTCCATCATGGGTAAAGCCTTCCCAACCACTGAGCACATCTACATGAAATGATGTTGCAGGAAAGCAGCATCCATCATTAGGGAACCCAACTACCCAGGGAAGGCTCTCTTCTGGCTTACAGCGGGAAGGTGGTACGGGAGCCACAAGGTTCAGGAACAGTTATTATTAACCCTCAACCAAAGGGGATAACTTCAATTGCCCCATCATTGAAATAATCCCACAACCAATGGACTCACTTTCAAGGACTCTTCATCTCATGTTCTCGATATTTATTTGCTCTTTTATTTTTTTATTATTATTGTTGTTTTTTTTAAAATTTGCACAGTTTGTTGTCTTCTGTGCTCTGGCTGATCGTCTCAGTAGGGCGGTCTTTGGAAAATGGAATGATTAAATTCAGTTATAGTGATTATTCTATAGATTTGTTAGGATTGTCCACAAGAAAATGAATCTCAAGACTTGTACATGGTGACATTTATGTACTTAGACAATATATTTATGTTGAAATCTAATTACATATCTTATTGTTAAAGTTTGATCGGAAAGCAGAGTTGCACACTTGTTGCGAAATGGCAGGCACCATTAGTAAATCTCTGCTAACTGTAACTTTTAATGCCTCTTATGGAAAGGGCATGCATCAGAAAGAGGGTTTACCAAATGTAATCGGGGATGGGCCACCACTGAAATGAAATGAAATTAAACGACATGACATTGGCACTATTTCCACTGGGAAGGAAACACCATGAGAAGATTTGACAAAGATTATCAAGAATTTTGATGGAAGTCAAAGATGCAGTATTTTTCTGGAATCAATAGAAGATTACAAGGAATCAATGAGAAATGGTGTCAGGGAAATTACTTTGTAGGTTGTTAGCCAATGGGAACGTGCCATAAAATGGAATGGTTAAAGCTGAGGATCCTTGAATCTTGGCAGAGAACTGGACAAAAAGTTGGAATAGGATACCACTAGTTCAATGGCTTCAGCAAAATCCAACATGGCCACAAAACCTCTTATGCTATAAACTTACTATTTTGTTAACAATATACAGGTTCCTCATTTCAAAGTTCTTACCAACGTGCTTCACCCACGGAGAAAGAGATGCCACCATCTTCTCCAAACCCATTGCAAAATATTTCACAGTGCAGTTAATTTTAGCTTCCTTTATAAACATGGCGATTCTCAAAACTCTTAGTCAGCAGAGACCCGAGGTGAATATGAGGTAGTAAAGATTTACTGCTTTCAACAACCCTGTAGCTAAGTTAGATGATCCTTATAAAACCAAGTGGAATGACAAGAATCTTCTGGCTACAAGCAGCCCACAGACCAGTCACTTATTAGATTGTGCTACATTTTCAACCACCTCATCACTACAGACTAGAATCCTGCTTTAAATATGTATCTGCCCACACCAAGACTGACACAAGCACGAGTCATCCACCAGTCTTCCTTCCCTGCAGGAAAGTACCTAGATTGACCAGATGGAAGGTAACAGCTGGTGCATAGGCTGGGTCACCGATGACCCAGATTGCCCTCCCAGTGAACTTCCTGACACTGAAAAGATGGGTGCAAAATTCTCATCTATATATGGACCATATTTCCCTCTTCTCCTCCACAGTCTCTAGCTTCATACAAGGTAGAAGAAACATTTGTCTAAGCTTTTCTGGAAACCTATGGAAGTCCCCTCACTGAATGATGATGTCATCATATGATCAATTTCATCTACTAATGCTCCTTTGCAACTTTCTGCTTGTTTGCCCAATGGTCCTACTTAACATCCACAATAAGAGTAGTTATCAAATCAGCAGGTCCAACAACATGCAAAGTTCCTCTTTTGAGCCAACCTCAATCTCAGGTATTGGAAAATAGCACAAACACACAAATCAGGTGCACGGGCTTATTGAATCATGTAGGCATATAATATTGAGGCAGAAGCTTACCTGGAAAGGTGTGAGGATTTGACGACCCTCTTTTAAGGCACTTGGAACACAGGACATGCACAGAAAAGAATAATCCCGGCCATTCTTGGAGCAGCACATTCAGTTCTTCCACCAAAGGGATTATGGCTTGCCATGCAGTCCAAATATTAGGCAAGGTGGCGTGACTGGCAATAGATAAGGTGTCCGCTTGCAAGCAGCTTTCAGACGGTTTATAGCTGATGACCACTGGGACCTTGCCCCTGTAAGCGAAGATCTGGTATTTACCATCCGAGCGGTGCACAATATGAGAGTTGATCTGGACGCTGTATCTAGCAAACAGCCCTGGTGGGAACAGGAAGGGAAAACTGTACTCCACCTGCAGCTGCTCGACTGCGATGGGCTGCCCAGAGAGATTAAAACCGTTGATCCACGCCTCAGCGTGGGGGACCTCATTTTTCACATAGCACGGGAATTTGAACCACACCGTCGCCCCGTTCACGGGCGTCACCTTGGGCTTGTTGAGGCAGTAACACAGTCCCATCTTCTCCAGAAGCTCCAGGATCAGGTGCAGGTCCTGCTGCGTCTGGATGTGTGGCTTCAGCAGCAGCCGGATAACGTGCAAGGGCAGGAGGCCGTGCAGCAGGAAGCCCTCCACGAAGTGCTGCAGCTGGGCCGCCCTCAGTTCGTCCAGCCGGGCGTCCGCCAGCACCTTGCCCAGCAGCAGCGACGCGTCGCGCTGGAAGAAGACGTTGAGGATGTCGATCAGCTTGGTCAGGTTGTGAAAGACGCACTCCTTCAGGGTCAAGCTGTCCTCGAAGTACAGCAGCTTGCCACTCTCGTGCAGGTAGGACAGGGCGCTCTGCAGACGATCCTCGGTGAGGCCAGCCTGCAGACCCAGGCGCGCGGAGTCCCACCACGACAGCCACAGCTCCTGAGGCTTAAAGTGCAGCTCCTCCAACCTCTGCCAGGACCTCGGCAGCACCCTGTGCAGGTTGGGGAAGATCTCCCGGTGCTCGGCCACCGACAGCAGCTTGTCTTTCACGCGGCCGATGCCGGCGAGGTGTCCCCGACAGCTGACCGGGATGACCGGAGACAGGATCTGCAGCCGGTGGTTGAGCAGGTACTGGACGTGCGCCTTCCTCCTCCGCAGGTTCTTGTCGGACACCCCGTAGAAAGGAGCGTGCGGGCTGGTGGCCCGCAGATCCAAGCCCTGACCCTGCCTGAGGGCTGCGTCCACCTTCCTGGCTACAGCCTGCAGGCAGTCCACGTTGCGCTTCTCCTGCACGGCGATCTGCTGGTGGATGTCCAAGCATTTCTCCTCCACTTCCCTCTCGCTGCACTCGTCCACCTGTGCTCCCACCACGCACACCACGCCGTGAGGGACCCTGGCCCCGAGCAGGTGCAGGTAATAGCCCACCTGCTCGTAGAAGCGACGGGGCTCATAGGCTTTTAAACTGACCACCAAGACGTAGAGCGCACCTGGAGAGAGGAAGAACGGGCGGATGGAGTCATAATTGGGATCCCCCGCCAGATCGTAGACAATGAAGGTCAGGTTGTTCTCAGCATCAGCCACCCACTGGGTCATCTCGATCCCGTTACTGTGCACGGTGGGGGTTGGCGGAGTGGGCTGGTTTCCAACCAGGCACCGCCTCAGCGATGTCTTGCCCGAGCTCTTCGCACCCATCAGCACCAGTTTGAGCCGTGGCTTGAGTGCCGGCTGTGACAGGGCCAACTCCTTCTGGTAGGCGGCTATGTAGGGGATTCCCTTCATGCAGACTTCGTAGGGTGGCTGGATCAGAGGGTTGTCCTTGATCTTCCACAGGCTGACCTTGGAGAGCTTGCCGAACGAGTCGGGCAGGATGGCGATCTGGTTGCCCTGAAGAACCAGCTCCTCCAGGTGGCACAAGTTGACGATGGAGTCGGGCAGGTAACGCACCTTGTTGTTGTCCAGCCACAGGGTGGCCAGCTTGGAGATGTTGGAAATCTTCTGCGGGATCACGGACAGCCTGTTCCTGCTCAAATACAGCTCCTCCAAATTAACCAGCTCCAACAGAGCATTGGGGAAGTTCTCGAACAGGTTGGAGGACAGGTTGATCATTTTGAGCTTGTCCAAGCAGCCGAAGCTCTCGGGCAGGGAGTGCAAGGTATTGTTGTCCAACATGAGGCTCTCTAGCTCGGTGAGTTGGCAGAAGGTGTCTGGCAAGTCAGAGAGCCGCAGACTGCTCAGCCACAGGATCTTCATGGAGCGCAGCTGCATGATGTCCGGAGGCAGGGCCTCGATCTTGTTGCCGGAGAAGTCGAGCTCCTCCAGGTTCCCGAGGCGCAGGATCTGCTGCGGGAAGGTGGTCAGCCGGTTGTGATCCAGGTCCAGGGTCCGGAGCCTTTGCAGCTGCCCGAAGCTGGGCGGCAGCTGGCTGAGCTCGTTGAAGCTGATGTCAAGCTCCTCCAGGCCGTGCAGGGCTCCGATCTGCGGCGGCAGCAGTTGCAGCTTGTTGTGGCTCAGGCAGAGTTTCTGCAGGCGCTGCAGCCGACCTAGCTCGCCGGGCAGCTGGGCCAAGCAGTTGTGCGCCAGGTCCAGCTCGGCCAGCTGGTTCAGCGCGCAGACGGGAGCGGGCAGGCGGCACAGCCGGTTCCTCCGCAGGATCAGAGCCCGCAGCCGGGTAAGGGAGGCGTCCAGGCCGTCGGGCAGTTCCCGCAGCGAGTTGTTGGCCAGGTCGAGTATCTGTACCTGGCCGATGTTGTCCGGGAGCGCCAGGCGCTGCTCGCTGGCGCTGCACAGGCTCAGCTGCCGGAGGTTGCGGCGGAGTTTCCTGCAGCGCAGCGCCGCCTCCCGCCACACTTTCACCGCCCGCACGCTGCCGCTGCTCTCGGCCATGACGCTGCTCCCTCGGTCTACATGGTCAGCCGCAAGTCCCGGCCGGCGCCATCGCCGCCACTCTCAGCATCCCGGGCGCCCGCCACCTCCCAGCCCCGACAGCCATTGACGGGGTGACAACGGAGGGAAGCCGAGCCCCCACAGCCTCGCCTGCCTGCCTGCCTGCCGCTGTCTGCCCGGGGCTGAGCGCTCGGAACCCCGCCCCTCTCCCTCCCTGCAGCCAATGGAGTGCGCACCAGACCGGCTCCGGGCTCCGGACCCCGTGCTCCGTGCTCCGTGCTCCGTGCTCCGTGCCCCGGGAGGAGCCGCCGCCCCGCCGCCCCACCCCGCCCTACCCTCCCTCCGCAAATGCCTGCTCCAACGGCGGAACAAAGGGCAGCCGAGCCCGGACGGATAAGCACCGGGAGTCGGTGACAACCCGTCTGGACGGAGTCAAGGCGAGACCGAGCTGAACGTGAACCGCTGTAAATTTAAAGAACGATTCCCTTTCTTTCTGATAATTAGATTATTTCACCTGGAGAATCCCCTTTCCCCTATTGGAATATTAAATTATATTGTTAATTTGTGACCATAATAGATCAATTTCAAGTTATAATTCGGCTGTCCAGTTGTGGTTAATGACTGCATAATCTAAAGAGTTAATTACAGGACTAGTTTTGGAAACAGAAACTCCACTCCGAAATGCGATGGATAAAAAGCACTGATCGTCCGTCATCAATCATTCACCGCCTCGCCGCGCCCCTTTGTTGTAGACGGCATACTTTTTGAAGGTTTTTTCCCCTCAGTAAATTAGTTTCATAGCTCACCAAGGACATGGCCTTTCTGATACGATTTTGTTAAAGGAATCCAGGTTGTGATTCAGTTTTTCACCACAATGTGTTTTGTTGCGGAAAATCAGACGTATTGTTTCATAGTTTTGGAATATGATAACAAAAGTAGGCAATTTAAATAAATGTTCTAAAATATAATTTTTGCAAATCCTACTATTTCATTGGAGAAACATAAACTTCAGAAGCAAGGCTTTGTATTCAAAAAAGGACAGTTCCAGATTAAGTAAATATGCCTGAAATAGTCCTGCCGAAGGGTCTCAGCCCAAAACGTTGACTATTAACTCTTTTCCACAGATGCTGCCTGGCCTGCTGAGTTCCTCCAGCATTTTGTGTGTGGTGCTTGGATTTCCAGCATCTGCAGATTTTCCTTTGTTTGTAAGTAAATTTGCCTGGTGGCATTAGTGCTACAGAGAGCTGAGGGGTTGTTTGGCTAAATTAGAGTATTTAATATTACAAGAAGAGGGATGCAGAAAGGTTACTAGGGCATAAGTGAAGAAATAGAGTCCTTTCACTCTGAACAATGTAATACTGTTCAAAGTAAATTTATTCTCAAAGTACTTATATGGCACCATATACTGCCCTGAGATCTTCTTGCTGTAGAACAAAGAAATACAATAGAATCAATAAAAAATGACAAAGACTGAACAACCAATATACACATACACAATAACAAAAATGACAATGTAATGCCCTGGGTTAAGGCCATGCTTTATTGTATTCATACAGTTATGCTGTTGGGTATTTGATTTTCTGCAGAGTTTGTCAAAATGCAATGTGTTCCTGGTATTTAATTTTTTTGTTGTTTAAAATAATAATTAAGTTGATTATGTTAGGCTTGTTGTGATAGCCAACAGGATTTGTCTTGTTAACGTTTTGTCCAATATGATACGCCGAAACATTCTAGATGGATGGGGGGGGGTGCATTTTCTGGAGAGGGTGCAGGAGTTTTGGAGGAAGAAGAAGAAAGATGAAAGAATGGAAGTGGATGTCAGACATGAGTAGAGAACATGCTGTGATTGTCACAGAACTCATTTGGAAGGACAGATACTCCTGTTGGAAAACCCTCGTGTAGACAATGGTCTCACAGAGAATGCACAGAAAACTTTTAATTAGCTAGTTATCACGGGACCTTGGAGGAAGTTTGACACTGTGTCGTTGGACGTTGGGTGGATATTTATTTATGTTTCATTTGGACTGTGTTTTCAGGCAGAATTGTTCGGGCCGTGAGTATACGTTGCAGTATTACATGGCTAACATGAGAGGGCACAGGTTTAAGGTGCTTGGGAGCAGGTGCAGAGGAGATGTCAGGGGCAAGTTCTTTACACAGAGGGTGGTGAGGGCGTGGAATGGGCTGCCGGTGACGGTGGTGGAGGCAGATACGATAGGGTCTTTTAAAAGACTCCTGGGCAGGTACATGGAGCTCAGAAAAATAGAGGGCTGAGGGTAACCCTAGGTAATTGCTAGAATAAGTACATGTTCAGCACAGCATCATGGGCCAAAGGGCCTGTATTGTGTTGTAGGTTTTCTATGTTAAACAAAGTGAAGCAAACCAGATTGCTTATGCAACAATGAACTCCAATGATTATGTGCACAGTACAGGCTAATATATACGTAATGAGCCCGTTTCTTTATTTTGTTTGTTATGGTTTAAATATTTTGTCAATACAATTTCAATTTAAGTTTATGCAGGTGTGAATTAAACTCTTTGCTTCCTGGCGAACTATAAATTTGCATGGGTGTGTCAGTGTTCATATAAGTAACAGTCCTTCTTTCCCTTAAAGAAACATTCAAACTGTTATGTCTTGTGTTTCCTCAAATCATATTTACCCTACATGTGTTTATCTATTGGAAATGGCCTTTTCATCATTATTCCCCATGTACTGTACAGTTATGTTACTGTTAGTATGCATTCACAGTACTAAATAACTCATTGCAAACCTACTGGGAGATGGTTATAATAGTCTTAATAATAATTAATAAATAATACTGAGAACATCAGTTGTAGAATCCTTAAAAGTGAGTCCATAGATTGTGGAATCAGTTTAGTTTAGAGTTGGTGAGTGAAATTATCCACAATGGTTCAGGAGTTTGATGGTTGAAAGATAATAACTGCTCCCAAACCTGTTAGTGTGGGGCCGAGGCTCCTGTACCTCTTTCCCAATGGCGTCAGTGAGAAGGATGGTAGGAGCCCTCGATAGTGGTTGCTGCTTTCCTGTGGCAATGCTACATGTGAATGTACTGAATAGTGGGGAGGGCCAGTTGTTCGCTTTTGGAGAGAAGTGAAAGAGGAGGACAGTACATGCACAGTGATAATCATTCCTGGGATTCAGGAAGAGGGCTGGGTGGTCAGTAGTTGGAGTGAAAAGGATCAAGGAATCATGAGGTGGGTCATACAGGAGAGATATTAGATAACCATGAGAGGTACAAGTTCAGGGCAAGAGAGGTCCTTAGAGAAAGATTGGCATAGTTAGATTGAAAGAACGAGTGAATTAGCAGAGAGAGATAAACAATGGGTTCAATCACAAGGAAATCTGAAAGTGCTGCATGCCATGTCTGTTTCAGATCTACATTCTGTGGAGTGATGATGTAGCTATACAGGGTATGAGAAAGGATTAATAGAAACTGGGGCTTCAACATTGTTAATAGCTGTAAAAATCTAATGATTGGAGGGGCAAAACAGAGGGCGAATTATGAGATGGGTATTTTTCAGCATTGCCATGGAAGGAAAAATAGAATTAAAAGGGGAAAGTGTGCAAAGACTTGATCCACAAGTGCAATAAAATCTGATTTCCACCCCTTATCCCATCTCTAGAACTCAGCTCTTTGGTCACCGTTCAAACAAAACTGGGCAGGAATGGATTATTGGCAGGGAGGTATCATTTGATAGAGTCATTGATGACACACACAGTTGATTAAGAGTAAACTAATTAATTGCATGGTGATGGTTGAATTGGATTTATCCTGCTTTTTGATATATCTGGACAGCCAATCATGTGGCACCAACTCAATGCATAAAAGCATGCAGACATGGTCAAAAGGTCCAGTTACTGTTTACACTAAACATCAGAATTGGGAAGAAATGTCATCCAAGTAACTTTGAGCATGGAATGATTGTTGGTGCCAGACAGGGTGATTTGAGTATCACAGCAAATGCTGATCTCCTGGGATTTTCACGCAGAACAGTATCCAGATTTTACAGGTAATGGTCCGAGAAACAAGAAACTGCCACTCACTGGATGTTTTATGAGCAGAACTGCCTTGTTAATGAAAGAAGTCGGAGGAGAATGACCAGAGTGATTCAAGCTGATGAGGAGCAACAATATCTCAAATAACCATTTGTATAAAAGAGCATCTCTGAATGCAGAACGCATTGAATCTTGAATCAAAATCAATATTACTGGCAAATGTCATGAAATTAGTAGTTATGCGGCAGCAGTACATTGAAATACACAATAATAAAAACTGTGAATATAGATTAAATAAGAGGTACTGTTCATGAGTTCAATGTCCAGTCAGAAATCTGACGGCAGAGGGGAAGAAGCTGTTCCTGAAACATTGAGTGAGACTCCTGTACCTCCTCCCTGATGGCAGCAATGAGAAGAGGGCATGTCCTGGGTGATGTGGATATATTACAGCAGCAGAAGGCCACTCCTGTAGCTAATAAGGTGGACACTGAGTGGACGTCCTACATATTATCTTGTGTAGACAACAGGGCCAATTAACATGCAGAACAAACGTCCGCGTAACTAACTGGGTCAGGCTATATGTTAATGATAGTATGGCAAGAACAGGTGCTACTGACTATTTGCAGATTCATTGATTAGTGAGTAGTTAAAGTATAGTGAAGGAAATTGGTCCAGGAAAAGTGAAATTACAGAGACCAGATGGAATCTTCCTTTCCTACCTCACCTTATTTGGAGAGTTGAATTCAAAACCTCCACCTGACTCATTATTCTTTGGAGTGACTACTAGTGGTCTTCCCATCTTGCCAAGGGAAGTTCCTGGAAGATCATAGTAGAAGTATAACCAACACCCTTCAGGAAGCCAGAGCATTGATATCTCCAGCTTGCTGGACTGAAGAACCTCAAGAGCAGCCAATGAAGCTAGTGAGAACCACAGCCATTGAAGGTCTGCTTTGAGGGGTCCAACTAGGGGAGTGAAGAGGTATCAGCACCATCTGAGGCAGAGGACAAAACCTGCTGAACAGCAGAGAACCCTGGGCTCTAGGAGCCCAGTAAAGATACTTGTGACTGGTCCCAAGCATGATGGATAATTATTGAGACTTTACAGATCTGTTTTCTGGCATGTCATGAATCTTTCAAACTTGTGCTGTGAACTTTGGGTTCCACTACCACTGGGAGAATCTGTTAATCATCTTTTGAACTCCATTGTGTCCTAGGGAGTGTATTTGCTGTTGTAGATAAGGAAGAAACTTAGTTGAAGCTACTAGTCTATGACTAGTGTCATATCTCCATACTCCACTACTGTAAAACTTCACACCATCCAGAACCACTTATCCTGTCTGAGTTATTGCATTTGGATCTCTTGGACATTCTGTGATACAGAATTCAACTTCATTCTCATAATCCCAGTTATCAGAGTATTATTATCACTGAGGAACTATCAATGTATAGAATCAGATCTTTGGCGGAGAAATAACCAACAGGACACTGTTGGTCTCTATGTTCTTCAGTTAAAACTCGATCATGTACTCCTCAATGACATACGGGTTAAGTGGTATATTGTATCGGGGATTCTTAATGAAGGTGTCATCTTTAAAGTTTGAAAGACTTTCAGTTGTTCTTCATTGAGAATCACAGGGTTATCTGAGCTCTTACTGCCCTTCAGCAGATTGGTGAATGATTGAGCAATAGCTGATGGATCTGTCACTATCTTGTCAATACACTGATGAGCAATGGTTTTATCTTCAATCCTGTGTGTCTTCACTCCCTTATCTTTATTAGAGCAAGTTGTGACATAGCTACTGATCTTATTGTTTCATCACTGTCATCCTCACTTGAGTTGCTAGGGGCCATGTCCATCCTGTTGTTCTGTGGAGTTCAGATGGTGTTGCTATTCCTGGAGTCTGTCTGATGTACGCTGTAATTCTCCAGAGTTTAAATGGCGGCATTCTATAGGGAAGCACTTCGATGTGAGCTGTATTTCCTGGTGCTGAGTTTCAGAAATAGTGTCACTTGCAGGACTGCCCCCTTGAAGTTGCGTTCACAATTTTCCAATTTGTTTCAATTCATCTTGAAACTCTGTACAATGCACACCGGTTGAATTACTGTGTTGTTCTTTTGCTCATTTGGTTAATGCAAAGATTTGTCCTTTAATAGACAATAGGTGCAGGAGTAGGCCATTCAGCCCTTCGAGCCAGCACCACCATTCACTGTGATCATGGCTGATCATCCACAATCAGTACCAGTTTCCTGCCTTCTCCCTATATCCCTTCACTCCACTATCTTTAAGAGCTCTATCTAACTCTTTTTTGAAAGAATCCAGAGAATTGGCCTCCACTGCCTTCTGAGGCAGAGCAGTCCACAGAACCACAATCGTCTGTGTGAAAAAGTTTTTCCTCAACTCATTTCTAAATTGTCTACCCCTTATTCTTAAATTGTGGCCTCTGGTTCTGGACTCCCCCAACATCGGGAACATGTTTCCTGCCTCTAGCATGTCCAATCCCTTAATAATCTTATATGTTTCAATCGGATCCCCTCTCATCCTTCTAAATTCCGTGTATGCAAGCCCATTCGCTCCAATCTTTCAACATATGACAGTTCCGCCATCCTGAGAATTAAGCTCGTGAACCTTCACTACACTCCCTCAATAGCTAGAATATCCTTCCTCAAATTTGGAGACCAAAACTGTACACAATACTCCTTTAGGCTGTTCACTGTCTCTGTCATGCTGAAATTGTAGTTTATCACTAATTTCACAGTACTTTGATTAGTTAAAGACTTTACTCATCCCGTTAACTTGCACTCTCTCACATATTTGATCAAGACCATGTGGTCTTATCTTTAGATCAGTAGCAGGCATTTTCTTGATTCTTATCCCATAATCTCACAATATCATCTGGGAGCCACATTTCATTAGATTCAACATTAAAGGTATATTTCATCAGGACTTTTTCAATAATCTTATCAGACATAAATGTTTCATTTGGGTAAGAGCTGTCAGTAGGTTTCATGACTTTGGCCATTGCTTTGATTCGATCTTAATCTGTATGAAGTTTTTATTACTTTGACTGCGATCTCAAAATATTAATAGATTGCAGCTGGAATGTTTACAGATTGTCCTGACACTGAACTTATTTCTTATTTCCCCATGCTCAGCTAGCTTGCAAGTATTTAAGTTTCCTCAAGCACTCTACTGCCTTGCACAAATTTTTTATATCCCTATCTGTGCTCCACCGCTTGTACAAATTTAATTTCTGATGCTCTACCAGCTTGCATAGAGTCCGCCCTCCCCAGGTTTTTCACACAGCTTTACTGGATTGTGTTTCCTGTTTACAGATCTGATTTTTTTAAAAAATAGCAATGCAGAACTCCTCAATCCTGATTTCTATCCAATGATGTAAAAGCCAGAACTAGTTTTCTCTCAGACAATTCGGAATATAAAGAGGAAGTTCTTGCCTCTTTTGTTGCAAGCTGAAAATTCCCTCTGTGTCTGGCCGATTCTGCCAAGCTCTATCTAAATCATCCTTGCCAATTACGCCAAACTGTTGGATTCTGATGTTTAAATCCAAAATTCTTTTAGAAGTCGGGAATGAGGCGTGATGTTTATTGCTTCATGATTGTTTTATTAAGAGTTGCTAGAACAAGAGAACAGGAAAAGAACAGTGACAGGGTTCTTACTACTTGAAGAAGAGAGAAATTTAAGATGGCACTTAGCATAAAATAGCGACTTTTATAGCCAATGATGAGATCAATTCCATTCTAATCTATGGATAATAATTCAGTTAAAAAGTACTTAGTCAATACTACAGTAAAAATTACCAACGAGAAAACACTAATTCACATAATGCAGTACCAAGCGTGCAGAATATATTTTGTACAGTCAGTACTCAAAGCATATTAAACGGTTATGCATATAAAGACTATTAAAACACAGGCAGATAATTGTTAAACTGCCAAGAAAATAACATGAAAATTAAACATTCGTATCCAACATCCTTCATAAATCAGATTATTGAGTACAGGACTTGAGATGGTATGTTGAATTGTATAAGATATTGGTGGGGCCAAGTCTGGAGTATTGTGTGCAGTTCCGGACATCTACCTACAGGAAAGATATCAATAAGATTGAAAGAATACAGATAAAATTTGCAAGGACGTTGCTGAGACTTGAGGATCTGAGTTGTCAGGAAAGACTGAGTAGGTTAGAACTTTATTCCATGGAGCATGAGTGAATGAGGGGAGATTTAATAGAGATGTACAAAATTATGAGTATAGATAGGGTAAATGTAAGCTTGCTTTTTCCACCTAGGTTGGGTGAGACTAGAGGTAGAGGTCATGGGTCAAGGGTGAGAGGTGCAATATTTCAGGGGAACCTGAGGGAAATCATCTTCACTCAGAGGGTGGTGAGAGTGTGGGATAAGCTGCCAGCACAAGTGGTGGAAGTGGGTACAATTGCAACATTTAAGAGCAGTTTGGATAAGTCCATTGATGGGAGGGTCCAGGTGTGGGTCAGTGGGTGTAGGCACATTAAAACTAGACGGGCCAGAGGGTCTGTATCTGTGTTGTGGTGCTCTATGACTCTACAGACTGGGTGGAGTATGCACTGTGTGCACAAGACTGATTCAGTATCAGTGACATCCTGCTTACTTCTGAGGAACTGGAGAAGGCAGGAGGCCCTCTCTGCTCAGTGATCCCAGCCGGGGTATTCCGGATTCCAGCTCCTCCCTCCTCCCCAGACCTTCTTTGTTCTGCTCCAAGGTCATTAGACTGCTCTAGACCTGCTACTTTTTTGAACAAGGTCAATGAGGACCAGTCTTCAAAATGGACTAAAGCCATTGTGATTACGGAGCTGTCATGCATAGCCTGCTGAATGAGGCAGAGCATGTGAGAAGTCCTGAGAAATCCTGACCAACTAGCAAGGTATGGGCAGTATAGTGAAACCAGCAAACATTCTCCAACTGTGAGTAGTTCAGGGACACCCACTTTACAACAGTGACCACAATGAATCTTGCCTTGTTAGAGCACTTAAAGAATATTGTGGTCCCTTCCCCTTTCTGCAGCTCACCTGCATGATGAGGGAACCTTCCTGAAGGCTGGCTGAACTCAGTGACCTTTGGAGACTCAGAGGCCAAAATATCCCAGGATTCCAACTTGAGTCTTTGTATAATCAACTACACTAGAATACCTGAAACCATGGTCAAATAATGCCAGTTTGAAATTAAAATTAATCCTTTATTATTTGATTAATAGTACAATTAACTTATTAAGCAAAGCTATTATAGTACTAATTAAATGCATTTATTTAATTTGACTGTTAGGGTATGTAATGCATTCTGATTCCATTGTAATAAAAGCAAGCGCGTGATGTAGCGCGCCAAGGTTTAAAAAGAGAAATTTTCAACGGTTCTTGTTTCAGTCGAAGCAAGCAGCTGAGAAGGAGTGAAGAAATCGGGTAGAAAAGGTTTTTTTTTAAACACTGCTCGGGGAGAAGGGTCTGCACTGCGCAGGCGCGTGACGTAGCGCGCCAAGGTTTAAAAAGCAGAGCACCATGTACAGCGGCCATCGTCGGAGTGGACTGAGTCAGAGTGGGGCGGCTTTGGCTCAAACAGGCTTCGGCGAGAACAGGCAGAGGCCACGGTAGGTTCCGGTAAGTTTTTTGTTCAGATTCTTTAGAGTAGAGAATGCCAGGCAGGATGTTGGAATGCTCCTCTTGCAGGATGTGGGAAGTCAGGGAGCCCTCCGGTGTCCCTGATAACGACACCTGCAAGAAGTGCATCCAGCTGCAGCTCCTGACAAACCGCGTTAGGGAACTGGAGCAGGAGCTGGATAACCTGCGGATCATTCGGGAGAATGAGGAGATTATAGATCGTAGCTACAGGGAGGTAGTTACGCCAAAGGAGCAGAGGACAGGAAATTGGGTCACTGTCAGTCGAGGGAAGAGGAAAGGGCAGGCAGAGCAGGGTTCCCCTGTGGCCATTCCCCTCAACAACAAGTATACCGCATTGGATACTGTTGGGGGGGATGACTTACCTGGGACTAGCTGCAGTAGCCGGATCTCTGGCACTGAGTCTGGCTCTGCAGTGCAGAAGGGAGGGGGGAGAAAGAGGAGATTGGTAGTGATAGGGGACTTGATAGTTAGAGGTGCAGATAGAAGGTTCTGTGGTCGTGACAGAGAATCCAGGATGGTTTGTTGCCTCTTGGGTGCCAGGGTCAAGGATGTCTCTGATTGATTGCATGACATTCTGAAGTGGAAGGGTGACCAGCCAGATGTTGTGGTGCATATCGGTACCAATGACATAGCAAGGAAGAGTGAAGAGGACCTGGACAGTGAGTATAGAGAGCTTGGTGGGAAGTTGAAAAGCAGGACCTCAAGGGTGGTAATCTCAGGATTGCTACCTGTGCTAGGTGCCGGTGAGGGTAGGAATAGGATGCTCTGGAGGAGGAACAAGTGGCTGAGGAACTGGTGTACGGGGCAGGGTTTCAGATTTCGGGATCCTTGGGACCTCTTCTGGGGCAGGTGGGACCTGTACAAGAGAGACGGGTTACACTTGAACCACAGGGAGGTTTGTTAGTGCTATTGGGGAGGCTTTAAACTAGATTTGCAGGGGGATGGGAACCAGAGTACCAGAGCTGACAGTGTGGCTGGGGTGAAAATAAATGATGTTGAAAGTTTAAGCAAATCCGCTGATAGAAAGGTTGTGAGTGGTGGTAAAAATCTTCTGAGGTGTATATATTTCAATGCTAGGAGTATTGCGGGGAAGGCGGATGAGTTGAGGGCGTGGATTGACACGTGGAATTATGATGTTGTAGCAATTAGTGAAACTTGTCTACAGGAGGGGCAGGACTGGCAGCTTAATATTCCAGGGATCCGATGTTTCAGATGTGATTGAGGCAGAGGAATGAAAGGTGGGGGAGTAGCATTGCTTCTTAGGGAAAATGTTACAGCAGTGCTCAGGCAGGACAGATTAGAGGGCTTGTCTACTGAGTCCTTATGGGTGGAGCTGAGAAACAGGAAAGGTATGGCCACATTAGTGGGATTGTATTACAGACCACCCAATAGTCAACGAGACTTGGAAGAGCAAATCTGCAGAGAGATAGCAGGCAACTGCAGGAAACATAAAGTTGTGGTGGTAGGGGATTTTAATTTTCCATACATTGATTGGGACTCCCATACTGTTAGGGGTCTAGATTATTTAGAGTTTGTAAAACGTGTTCAGGAAAGTTTTCTAAATCAATATATAGAGGAACCAACTAGACGGGATGCAATATTGGATCTCCTGTTAGGTAACGAATTAGGGCAAGTGACAGAAGTCTGTGTAGGGGAGCACTTTGGTTCCAGTGATCATAACACCATTAGTTTCAATTTGATCATGGACAAGGATAGATCTGGTCCTAGGGTTGAGGTTCTGAACTGGAAGAAGGCCAAATTTGAAGAAATGAGAAAGGATGTAAAAAGCATGGTTTGGGACAGGTTGTTCTCTGGCAAAGATGTGATTGGTAGGTGGGAAGCCTTCAAAGGGGAAATTTTGAGAGTGCGGAGTTTGTATGTTCCTGTCAGGATTAAAGGCAAATTGATTAGGAATAAGGAACCTTGGTTCTCAAGGGATATTGCAACTCTGATAAAGAAGAAGAGGGAGTTGTATGAAATGTATAGGAAACGGGGGATATATCAGGTGCTTGAGGAGTATAAGAAGTACAAGAAAATACTTAAGAAAGAAATCAGGAGGGCTAAAAGAAGACATGAGGTTGCCTTGGCAGTCAAAGTGAAGGATAATCCAAAGAGCTTTTACAGGTATATTAAGAGCAAAAGGATTGTAAGGAATAAAATTGGTCCTCTTGAAGATCAGAGTGGTCGGCTACGTGCGGAACCAAAGGAAATGGGGGAGATCTTAAATAGGTTTTTTGCATCTGTATTTACTAGGGAAACTGGCATGAAATCTATGGAATTGAGGGAATCAAGTAATGAGACCATGGAAACTGTACAGATTGAAAAGGAGGAGGTGCTTGCTGTCTTGAGGAAAATTAAAGTGGATAAATCCCCGGGACCTGACAGAGTGTTTCCTCGGACCCCGAAGGAGACTAGTGTTGAAATTGCGGGGGCCCTGGCAGAAATATTTAAAATGTCGCTGTCTACGGGTGAAATGCCGGAGGATTGGAGAGTGGCTCATGTTGTTCTGTTGTTTAAAAAAGGATCGAAAAGTAAACTGGGAAATTATAGGCCGGTGAGTTTAACGTCAGTAGTAGGTAAGTTATTGGAGGGAGTACTAAGACACAGAATCTACGAGCATTTGGATAGACAGGGGCTTATTAGGGAGAGTCAACATGGCTTTGTGCGTGGTAGGTCATGTTTGACCAATCTGTTGGAGTTTTTCGAGGAGGTTACCAGGAAAGTGGATGAAGGGAAGGCAGTGGATATTGTCTACATGGACTTCAGTAAGGCCTTTGACAAGGTATCGCATGGGAGGTTAGTTAGGAAAATTCAGTCGCTAGGTATACATGGAGAGGTGGTAAATTGGATTAGACATTGGCTCGATGGAAGAAGCCAGAGAGTGGTGGTAGAGAATTGCTTCTCTGAGTGGAGGCCTGTGACTAGTGGTGTGCCACAGGGATCAGTGCTGGGTCCATTGTTATTTGTCATCTATATCAATGATCTGGATGATAATGTGGTAAATTGGATCAGCAAGTTTGCTGATGATACAAAGATTGGAGGTGTAGTAGACAGTGAGGAAGGTTTTCAGAGCCTGCAGAGGGACTTGGACCATCTGGAAAAATGGGCTAAAAAATGGCAGATGGAGTTTAATACTGACAAGTGTGAGGTATTGCACGTTGGAAGGACAAACCAATGTAGAACATACAGGGTTAATGGTAAGGCACTGAGGAGTGCAGTGGAACAGAGGGATCTGGGAATACAGATACAAAATTCCCTAGAAGTGTCGTCACAGGTAGATAGGGTTGTAAAGAGAGCTTTTGGTACTTTGGCCTTTATTAATTGAAGTATTGAGTATAAGAGCTGGAATGTTATGATGAGGTTGTATAAGGCATTGGTGAGGCCGAATCTGGAGTATTGTGTTCAGTTTTGGTCACCAAATTACAGGAAGGATATAAATAAGGTTGAAAGAGTGCAGAAAAGGTTTACAAGGATGTTGCCGGGACTTGAGAAACTCAGTTACAGAGAAAGGTTGAATAGGTTAGGACTTTATTCCCTGGAGCGTAGAAGAATGTGGGGAGATTTGATAGAGGTATATAAAATTATGATGGGTATAGATAGAGTGAATGCAAGCAGGCTTTTTCCACTGAGGCAAGGGGAGAAAAAAACCAGAGGACATGGGTTAAGGGTGAGGGGGGAAAAGTTTAAAGGGAACATTAGCAGGGGCTTCTTCACACAGAGAGTGGTGGGAGTGTGGAATGAGCTGCCAGACGAGGTGGTAAATGCGGGTTATTTTTTTAATATTTAAAAATAAATTGGACAGATACATGGATGGGAGGTGTATGGAGGGATATGGTCCGTGTGCAGGTCAGTGGGACTAGGCAGAAAATGGTTCAGCACAGCCAAGAAGGGCCAAAGGGCCTGTTTCTGTGCTGTAGTTTCTATGGTTGTATAAAAAGAAAAAAAAAACGGTTTGCACAAAACAGAGCTGCTGATGGATTTTGGTGTTTAAATCTAAGGTTCTTTTGTTAGTCAGGAAGCAGGCATAGAACCTGTTGCTTTACGATCATTTTATTCAGTTGATAGAATAAAGGAAACAGGAACATGATACTTAATCAGTGGTTCTTTGATGGTTCCATTCATTCGCTCGTCTTGTCCTGATGCCTCTGGGTGATGTGAACGTGAAAAGACCATTCAATGTTCATCAGTCGACATAATTCCTGACAAACCCTCCCAGTGAAACGTGTTCCTTGGACAGAGTCGATGTGACATGGCAATCCCCATCCAGGAGTATAGTCCTTGATCAGAGTTTTTGTTGTGTGTATGGCAGTGGCCTTCCCTGCTGGAATAGCTTCCACACATCTTGAAAACTTGTCCATTATTACCAATACGTCTGAGTATCTATAACACTTTGGTAAAGAAATGCAGCCCACTTGTAAATGTAAAAATGGACCAGGAGGGGCAGGACACTGAATTGTGGTAGCCTTACTGCTGCTCCAGGATTTGTTTTCTGGCATGTCATGAATCTTTCAAACATTTGTTAAGTTTGTGCCCTGAACTTTGTATTCTACCACCACTGGGAGAATGTGTCAATCATCATTTGTACTCGAGGGCAAATGTGTCTGAGGGCAGCGATCCCCAACCACCGGGCCGCAAAGCATGTGCTATTGGGCCGCGAAGAAACGATATGATTTGGCGATATGAGTCAGCTGCACCTTTCCTCATTCCCTGTCACGCCCACTGTTGAGCTTGAACGCACGCAAGGTCATTACCCGCGTCATCCATGTCAGCACGGGAAGGAGATCAACTCCTCGAGCTTGCAAATGACGGCCGGCTGAAATGTATGTTTGACATAACATCTCTGCCGGCATTCTGGATCAAAGTCAAGGCTAAATATCCTGAGATAGCCACGAAAGCACTGAAAACATTGCTTCCATTTCCAACATATCTCTGCAATGAATGCAACGAAAACTAAATTGCGGAATAGACTGGACACAAGGAACCCCCTTCGAGTATCGCTGTCTCCTATCAACCCTCGATAGGACCGTGTTGTGGCAGGCAAACAGGTATTCAGCCCAGGGCTCCCACTGATTCAGCAATATTGGTGTGTTGCAATGATTTTATATGTTCATACGGGGAAAATATGTGCTGTGTGTTTAATATCCAAGTGTTACTTAAAATATTATGCTATTGACTTATAAGTGACTTATATAACCGTATAACAATTACAGCACGGAAACAGGCCATCTCTGCCCTTCTAGTCCGTGCCAAACGCTACTCTTACCTAGTCCCACCGACCTGCACTCAGCCCATAACCCTCCATTCCTTTCCTGTCCATATACCTATCCAATTTTTCTTTAAATGATAATATCAAACCTGCCTCTACCACTTCTACTCTAAGTTCGTTCAACACTTACTTCAAGCTCCCCTGTCCTCCCCTGGTAATTGACTTATCACTATATTCATGCGAGGAAAATATGTGCTGTGTGTTTAATGTTAAATTCGTTAGATAAACCCTTTTAGAAATGAAGCTGAGTGTATTAGCCACTTATCACCTATATTCCGGTTGTGATTAACACCCCTCCCCCCCCCCGAACAGAACCGCCAAAAACGATTTGTAGAAAAAAATCGACACGTACAGGCATGCGTAAGTCACACATGCGCACTGGTGCCTGTGCAAGGCTTCATGGTCATGGTAGTCTTTCTCGGGGTAAACACAATGTATTTGACTGCTACTCTTGTCCGTTGGCAACCCAACCCCCCTGCACCCCCCCCCCCCACCAGTTGCCCGGCCGGTCCACAAGAATATGGTCAATAATAAACAGTCCGTGTTGTGAAAAAGGTTGGGGACCCCTGTCATAGGGAGTGTATCTGCTGTGTCTGATAAACTTGTACGTTTGTGATACAGAATTCAACTTCGATTCCATAATTCCAGTTGTCTGGTCATTGTTTATGTTCTTGGTACTTTTTTATCTCCTTTATTTCTTCCCATGCTGCCCTTTATGAAATTTCACTGTGAATGCATTTCCCAGGCTTTCCATTTTAGTGATTTTGGAGTGGCTTTTATATTTTAATGCAGCCATTTCTGACTGCAGTTGTATGGCATCCACAAGTTCTTGTATTAGTTGGCCATTCTTAATTGGGGTTCCTACAGCCATAAAAAATCCTTTTTGTCTCCTTAAGTTTCCAAAATCATGAACAACTCTAAAAGCGTTTTGAGAATCCATGTAGATATTAGCTGATCTTCCTTCTGCCAATTCACAGGATTCAGTCAAAGGTTTTAGCCCTGCCTGTGTGAGCAGGTGAGCAGGTAGCAGGAGCCATGCTTTCTGATGCCAATACTTCAGTTTGGGAAACAACAATTTGAATTCCTCTCTCAATTGTTGAGCCATCAGGGTACTGTATCAGATCTTCGACAAAGTAATAACCAAGTTTTGATCTCCGTTTAGAATTAAGACCGCCATCATGTGTTTTTTGTTAACATACAGGGTGAATTATCTATCTGTATCAGGGATTTTTAATTCAGGTGCAGTACACAATGCCACCTTTAAAGTTTAAAGTACGAGGGGTGATTGATAAGTTTGTGGCCTAAGGTAGATGAAGTCAACCTAGCATATTTATTTTTCAACATTGTTCCCTGCTACATTTACACACTTAGTCCAGCGGTCGTGGAGCATACGGATCCCTTCTTAGTAGAAGTTGGCATCTTGGACCTCCAGAAAGTGGTCCACAGCGGGGGTGATTGATAAGTTTGTGGCCTAAGGTAGAAGGAGATGAGTTATACAGCTCTCATTACATGCCCGTGCAGTTCAACTCTTTGAGTGATTATGCAGAAAGTTTGAAGTTAATAACTCAAGTAGGAGGTACAGGAACAGCTTCTTCCCCTCTGCCATCTGATCCCTAAATGGACATTGAACACTACCTCACTTTTCTAATATATATTATTTCTATTTTTTGCACGATTTTAATCTATTCAATATATGTATATTGTAATTGATTTATTTATTATTATTATATTTTTTCTTCTTTGATATTATGTATTGCATTGAACTGCTGCTGCTAAGTTAACAAATTTTACGACACGTGCCAGTGGTAATAAACCTGATTCTGAATTGCTAGGGACCTCTGCAGAGTTTGTGTCATGTCCATCCTGTAATTCTATGGAGTTCTGATGGTGGCGCTGTGCAGGGAGACGGTGATGTGGACTGCCATACCTCGGGTGGAGCTTCAGAAGCAGATGGCGGAGCACCAGCAATACCATAACTAGAAGCGCCACTCGAAGCGTCACTAATAGGACCATCCACTTGATGTCAGACCTGCACTGTCTTACGTTGTCTCAGTTGGCTTTGAAACACCATACAATGCACTTTGATTGAGCTACCGTGTTGTACTTTCACTTGTTTGGTGAATGCAAAGATTTGCTCTTTAGATGTTTTACTGTCTCTATCATGCTGTTTCTGTAGTTTATCGAAAGTTTAGTGTTTCTTGTGATTAATTAAGACTTTTCTCATCCTGTTAACTCTTTCAATTGCTCACAGATTTGATCAAGCCAACCATGAGGTCTTATTTCTAAATCAATAGCACCATTTCCTTTCCCTTAGATATTTCTGGATCTTAATAAACTTAACGTTGTCGGTATATTTCATCCAAATTTGATCAAATGGAGAAGTTTTATTCAGGTAAAAGTTCTTAGTAAGTTTTGTGACTTTGGCTTTGTTTCAATTCAATCTTAATTCATATGTCCTTTATATTACTTTGACCGCGATCTCAAAATATTAATAAATTGTAACCAAATACCAAACATAGTTTGATGCACCAACCATAGATTGATCCAGCAATCAAATAGGTCGCAACCAATGAAATAAATTGTAAAACCACTATTTCACTGGGTACCAAAATAGATCACTGTGCGACCACAGCAGATTGTAACTGAATAGGTTGGGACCAAATGGACTGCAACCAATACTTTCTCAGCTGTTTTACTTTTAAAATAGTAACATAGCAGTCCTCAATCCTGATTTCCATCAGGTATTTGAAGCCAGAACTTTTCTGTCAGGAATCAGAGGAAGTGCTTAACCCTTTTGTTGCATGTTAAAAATTCCACTTTTGTCTTTGAGTTGTTGCAAATTCTATTCTAGGTATTATCTTCACCGACTACACCACTTGATGGATTCTAGTTTTTTAAGTCCAAGGTCCTTTTATTAATGAGGAATGAGGCATAGAACTTGTTAAGAGTTTTATTAAGAGTTGATAGAATAAAGGAAACAGGAACAGAAGCTAAAAGCAGCAGGTTTACGGACAAGAGACTAAGAAGACTAAGATGCTGCATTAAAAAAAAATTTAAAATGGCACTGCTATGTGTTTAATACCCATACAGATAAGAAAAATTCCATTCAAGTCTATAGATAACAGTTAACCAATTAAATATAAAAAATACTTATTGAATACCGCAGTAAAAATTAACCAATAAGTTAACAATTATTCACAAAGCAGAACCAAGAAGCTTCCAGAATTGTATAGCTACTAGGGGCATATTAAACTCTATGTGTATACTATTATGCCTAGGAATCATAGTAAGCAGTTACTTGTATATAAGTAATTATATAAAATGCAAGCAGACAATTAATTGTTAAACTACAAGGGAAATGACCATTAAATATCAGATCCAACACTGCTGATATTGTAGAAGCTTGAGTCCCTCACTGGGATTAACAAAGAGTTTCTGACAAATTATATTTATCTACAATTCAGTTTGGTCTTTCTAAATTGTTAGGTGATTGGCATGCTAGGTTAACCAGGACACACTTCATGTTGCATTTTCAGTTTAGCCTTTACCTTATTGAAATTATTATCTTGAAGTAAATTGTGAAAAACAGATTGTCATTAGCTTTTCTGACAAGATTTAATGTCAGCCATGTTCAGCTGCACATATAGCTTGTAATCATAAGGATTTTAAATAAATACTTTCATTAATTAGAATTTATTTGTCATGTACTGCCTTCCTCTTTCTTGTGCAGTGTTCCAATGGAGTGCCAGTAGAAAAGATCTGTTCAGTTTTAGGTAATGACTGACCATTTCTGGAGTTAAAAAAAAATAGGATTTTTATGTGATTTTCATGAGTGTTAAGTAGTCTATCAATTTTAACAAAAGTCACTTTTTTTACAAAGATGTGCAGAGGCAATGCTGCATTTAGAGTGGATATCACTCTGTAGCCTCTGCACCATCTCAGCATTGGTGTCTGATCTATGTCACTTGACCTAGTTTTTCACACACTGCTGCACAAGAGACTTCCTGGAGACTGATTTTGGAGTTTAGTTTCTTGCATTTGAACCAGTGGTAAGCCTAGAATTTATCTCCTGCCCTTAACTGCACTTGAGAAGGTGGTACTGAGCCATTCCTGTGGTGCTGTTCTGCAGGAAGTTCCAGTTTTACACCAATGATGATAACGGGCTGACAATATAGTCTCAAAGATAGTGTACAGTGGTGCTAAAAAGTTTGTGAACCCTGTAGAATTTTCTCTTATTTCTGCATAAATGTGGTCAGACCTTCATGTAAGTCTTAAAACCAGATAAAGAGGATCCAATTAAATAAATAACACAAAAAAATTATACGTGTTCATTTATTTCATTGAGAAAAATGATCCAATATTATATTTATTTGTTGGAAAAATTATGTGAATCTCTGGGGTAATGCCTTCTACAAAAGCTATTTGGAGTCAAGTGTTTTATTAAATGAGATGAGATTGGAGGGACATACATCAAAGTTGCTGGTGAACGCAGCAGGCCAAGCAGCATCTATAGGAAGAGGCGCAGTCGACGTTTCAGGCCGAGACCCTTCGTCAGGACTAACTATATGCTGCTTGGCCTGCTGCGTTCACCAGCAACTTTGATGTATGTTGCTTGAATTTCCAGTATCTGCAGAATTCCTGTTGTTTGAGATTGGAGGGTCTGGTTTTATTACTTTTTATTATTTATGGTGCAACTGTAACGAAAACCAATTTCCCCCGGGATCAATAAAGTATGACTATGACTTATAGAGGTTCCCTGCCCTTTTTTAAAAAAAAGACACAGTCAGGTTACTGACAAAGGCTGCTCTTCTCAAGAAAGATCTGTTTATGTGTACATAATAATCAAAGTAACTTTCCGAGGACCTGAGAAGAAGAATTCCAGAGATGTATGAACTGGAAAAAGCTACAAAAGCATTTCTAAAGATCTGAGTGTTCATCAGTGCACAGTAAGAGAAATTGTCTACAAATGGAGGAAACTCAGTACTGTTGCTACCTTCCCCAGGAATGGGCATCCTGCAAAGATCACACCAAGAGTACAACGTGCAATACTGATGGAGGTGCGAATTAACCCAAGGATACAGCAGAAGACCTGTAGAAATCTCCAGAACTTGCTAAGGTCTTTGCTCATGTCTCCACTATAAGAAAAACACTGAACAAGAATAGTATTCATGGAAGGACACCATGGAGAAAACCACTGCTGTCTGAAAAAAAAAACATTGCTACATGTTTCAAGTTTGCAAAAGAGCACCTGGATGTTCTGCGACACTTCTGGGACAATGTTCTGTGGGCAGATGAGACAAAAGTTGAACTTTTTGGCAGAAATGCTCATTGGGATATTTGGAGATAAAAGGGCACCACACACCAACACCAAAACCTCATCCCAACTGTGAAGCACAGTGGAAAGGAGCATCATGGTTTGGGGAGGCTTTGCTGCCTCAGGACCTGAACAGTTTGCAATCGTTGAGGGAACAACTGCTGCCAAGGGCAGTCATGGAGTTGCTGGAAAAATAATGCAAGCACAATTGAACGGCCCTAGTTGTGAGTGGGCCAGTGTTTGGAGTGGCTTTGGCGAGATCAGGCTTGGACAAGGTAAAGTATCTGGTAAGTATCTTTTTTTGTTCTTAATTCTTCATTCCTCTCCTGGTAGGGCATAGTAATGCACTGAGAATGACTCCAGGGGCAGTGTTTGTACTGTGTATGAGATGTGGGAAGCTTGGGAGACCTCCAGGCTCCTGGATAACCACGTCTGCACCAGATGCCCTGACCCTGAGCTGCAGCTCCTCAGAGAAGGTATTAAAGAACTGAGTTGCAGCTCGATGACTTTTGGTTCATATGGGAGGACATAGGAGCTACAGGGAGGTAGTCACTTCTGGGTTGCAGAAGACAGGTAACTGGTTGACTGTTAGGAGAAGGAAGGGAACTTCACAGCTAATGCATTGTACCCCTGTGGCCATTCCCCTCAATAATAAGTGTACCATTTTAGATACCGTTGGCGGTTGACCTACCGGGGAGAGCCACAGTGACCGAATCTCTAACACTGAGTCTGGTGCTGTGGCTCAGAAGAGAACAGGGGTGAAGAGGACTGCAGGGTGATAGGAGATTCCATAGTCAGAGGAACAGAGACGAGATTCTGCAGGCATGATTGGGTATGTTGTCTCCCAGGTGCCAGGGTCAGGGATGTCTCTGATCGGGTCCACAGCATTCTCAAGGGGGAGAGTGAGCAGCCAGAAGTCTTGGTATGTATTGGCACGAATGACATAGATAGAAAAGGTGAAGAGAGGTTTTAGGGAGCTAGGTAGAAAGTAGAAAAAAGGGACCTTCAAGGTAGTAATCTTTGAATCGCTGCCTGTGCCATGTGCCAGTGAGGGCAGGAATAGGATGATTTGGCAGGTGAATGTTGAGGATCTGGTGCAGGGGACAGGGGTTCAGATGAATGGATCATTGGACCTCTTCTGGGGGAAGGTATGACAAAAGAGACGGGTTTCCCCTGAACCCAAGAGGGATCAATATCCTTGTGGCAGGTTTGTTAGAGTTACTCGGGAGGGTTTAAACTAATTTGGCATGGGGATGGGAACCAGAGTGATAATGCTGAGGATGAGGTAGTTGGTTTACAAACCGAGGCAGTGTGTAGAGAGACTCCTAGCAAGGACAGGCTGATGATAAGGTAATATTACAGACAACAGGATGAACTGCAATGTAAAGGGCAGAAAAGATCGAGGGGGTGAATACAGGACTGAAGGTGTTACATTTGAATGCTCACAGAATAGGGAATAAGGTAGACAAACTTGTAGCACAGTTACAAATTGGCATGTATGATGTTGTATCACTGAATCGTGGCTGAAAGAAGATTATAACTGGGTGCTTGATGTCCAAGGATATATCGAAAGAAGAGACATACCAAAAGGGCAATGATACAATAGTAATGGGGGATTGCAGGTAGATCGGAAAAATTAGATTGGTGCTGAATCCCAAGAAGGTAATTTCTAGATTATCCATAAAATGGATTTTTAGAGTAGATCGCGGTTGAGCCCACTAGGGGATCAGCTATTCTGGATTGTGTGCTGTGCAATGAACTGGAACTGATTATGAGCTTAAGGTAATAGAACCCTTAGGGGTAAGTGACGATAATATGAAAGAATTCACCCTGCAATTCGAGAAGGAGAAGCTAAAGTCAGATGTATCAGAGAGGAGTAAATGGAATTACAGAGGTGTGAGAGATGAGCTGGCCAAAGTTGATTGGAAAAGTACGCTGACAAGGTGTGACAGAACAGGTTGACAATGCTAATTCTCCCACTAATCATGGCCCTTTGCCTGGTTAGTCACTCCTTGTTCTGTCCCTGGTCTAGTTTCTCCAATAGTTCACGCACTTTTTTCTCATGTTCTGCAGTTCTTGGGAGTTCAGCTGAGCATGTGGACATTGATCTATGGGTTTAACTGAGGCATTCGTTGTGGTATAAAACTGTAGGATGTGAGAATGCATGTTTAAAACGTTCAAATTCTGCATCTGAAATAAATATTATGGTCTGGTCACGTGACCCCCCCCACCGGACCAATAGAAGAATTTCCTGTCCCTGTAGGCCAGGCGGAGGCAGATTTAAACCCTCAGTCCGGCTTTGCTAGAAAGGTGTGGGGGTTGGAGTTGACGGTTGCTGAATAGTTATATTGTAAAGTTAAAGACAAAGTGTGTTGTGGAGAAAGACTGGGTATATTTGTAAATGTTTGTTCATACATGTTTATTTTTCTACCAGTAAATTTTTTTTTCTTCACAACTTTTGGGTAGCTTTTGCACTTCTTCCTTCTGGCACTAAATAAAACCCCTTTGCACTAATGTGCTGTTGTGGCTTACCATCTGTTTTTTTCCCAACTGGTGACCCTTGTCGGGTTTTACCTACACCTGATAGCAAGGTGTGACACAGGGATGATGGCAAATCAACAATGGTGGGAATTTTTGGAAGCAATTGGGAAGGCATAGGATGTATACATCCCAAAGAGGAAGAAGTATTTTAATGGCAAGATGGCACGACCATGGCTAACAAAGGAAGTCAAAGCCACCATAAAAGCTAAAGAGAGGGCATATAATAGAGCAAAAACATTGTGGGAAGTTCGGGGATTGGGAAACTCTTAAAAACCAACAGAAGGCAACTAAAACAGTCATTAAAAAGGAAAAGGTGGAATAAGAAAGTAAGCTAGGCAATAATATTAAAGAGCGTACCAAGAAGTTTCTTCAGATACATAAAGCAAGGCAGACTGTTGAGAAACAACGCTGGTCAGGTAGTAATGGGATCAAGGAAATGGCAGATGATCTGATTAAGTACGTTGCATCAGTCGTTACTGTGGAAGACACTGACAGTATGGTGGAAGTTCCAGAGTGTCGGGGGTCAGAAGTGTGTGAAGTTACCATTACTAAGGAGAAGATCCTCATGAAACTGAAAGTTCCCTTTCAATATTTTTATTAGTTTCTACATAAAAGAATACAGAGTACAAGAAGATATACATTATAAATCAAAAAGATAAAATAATTCCAAATATATTAGAATCACACTTGCAATCACATTACCCTATATTCATGTAAATTAAATCATAATATTGAAATGTAATATTTATACAGAAAAAAAATCTAAACCTACTACCAAGATCAAAGCTGTTTGGTAAAGAAAGAAAAAAGAAAAAAGAAAAAAAATCCTTGTCATAAAGTGAAATATGTTATTAGCCACCATCTGTACTTTAACAGCAAGTTAAAGGTTTTGAAAATAGTTCAAAAATGGTCCCCATAATGTTTGAAAGACTTGACTGGATTCAGAAATTGAACAATGGATCTTCTCTAAATTTAAGCATGACATCACATCACGTAACCATTGAGCGTGAGTAAGTGGAACGACATCCTTCCATTTAAACAAGATCGCCCTCCGAGCTATAAGAGAGGTAAATGCCAAAATGTGCAAATCAGATGTCTCCAAAATACCCCCGCCATCCAAAGGTAGAGCGTTCCTATGAAACGGTTCGTAAGCCGAACTGTCGTAAAGCGAAGAAGCAATTACCATTTATTTATACGGGAAAATTTTGTGAGCGTTCGCAGACCCAAAAATAACCTACCAAATCATGCCAAATAACACATAAAACCTAAAATAACAGTAACATATAGTAAAAGCAGGAATGATATGATAAATACAAAGTAGAAATATAAAGTAGAAATACTTCTCTACAACGAATGCCTGCACAGATCTCTGTAGTGAAAATCTCACACAAGTGCTGTTGGCATAAACGCGCTCTCCAGTAACCTTTAAACTGTGAAGCTGCCAAATCTACCAAATAACATGTAAAAATACACAGCCTGTATAAAGTAGAAATAATGTATGTAGTGTAGTATCACTTACCGGAATTGGGAAAACAGCGCCGAGCACACTGATGATGGTGTGCTAGACTGAGTCGTCGCAGGCTGGGTGGTGCAGTGGCTCCCACCCTCCAGGCTGCCGACCCGATACATTGCCGCAAAGAACGCAGCAGTAGCCGGGAGGCACACAGCACATGGTTAGGAAAAAGCTGAAATAAACATGCTAATTAATTAGCTGCGCCGACACGTAATTGTCGGCCCAGATCAGAGACGATGCAATCGGAAATCGACTCTGATCTGGGCCGACAATTACGTGTTGGCGGCACCTAATTAATTAGCATGTTTATTTCGGCTTTTTTCTTAAAGATGTGCTGTGTGCCTCTAGGCTACCGCTGTATTCTCCGCGAATCGGTACAGTATCTGTCCGGGGCCCAGGGGTTGGGGTGGTGGGACACAGGGGTGTCATCTCATCGTCGATCAGGGCAGGCAGCTCATCTTCTCCTATGACTGCCAGCCTCGATGTCGAAGGTCGAGGTTCATCGTCTGCTGTGGCTGATGTGGAAGGCTTGCTTGACTGCTGAGCCTCGCGCATTTTTCAATCATACAGTTGTTTGTAAGCCCTCAAACCATCCTGCAAATATCCCCTAAACCTACGTACCCTTTCAAAATTAAAGTCGTACTTTATCATTGCAGCGAAAATCTCACGCAGTTGCTTCACTTTCTGCATTCGGTTTCGATTGTTATCCTTTCCTCTTCCAATTGCATCAGCTCTTCATCTATCAGTTCTTGGTCATGGGATGCCAAAACCTCTTCAACATCATCTTCGTCAGCTTCCACAAGCCAAACTCACTTTGCCCTTGCTTCGTTCACCATGATCGAAATGCTTAATTATGTCTAGTTTTACGCTAAGTGTAACACCCTTACTCTTTCAGGCTTTTCCGACACCTTAGAACTCATCTTGCTATCGGCTGCTCAATGCAACGGGGTAAAGCAATGCCGTTCTGAATCCGGGGGAGAGCAGCTGCTCCGGGCACACGCTACCTTTTATTGCGCGCTGCCTTTCTTCATAACAGTGAAAACACCTTCTGAAAGCAAAAACAGGGTACTAATGTAGGTCTTTCGTAACAGTGAGGTTTCGTAAAGCGAACGTTCGAAAAGCGGGGGACACCTGTAATATCTTTTCCTCCAACAATATAAAATAGGGTCGTCAAAGGGTTAGGCTTAAAATTTACCTTAAACAGTATAGAGAAAATTTGGAATACTTTCAGTATCTTTCAAGACTCGGACATGTCCAAAACATGTGAATTAATGAAGCTTCTCCATTGTTACATCTATCACAAAAGGGAGATATATCCGAATAAAAACAAAATACCTTATCCTTAGTCAGATGAGCCCTATGGACCAGTTTAAATTGTAGGAGAGAATGGTGGGCACATAACAAAGGAGTGTTAACCAATTTAAAAATTTCATTCCAAGTTTCCTCAGAAATTGAAGTCTGTAAATCTTGTTCCCAGAGATTTTTAATTTTGTCTAAAGGAGCAGGGACTTGCCTACTGGTCGCTGATGGAGTAACAGGTCTCTCCCTGTGCTCCTAGTTTACTTCCTTTTTTGTTTCCAACCTTTTGAAATATTACTGTTAAACATGTTATTATCTTACTATGGCTACCAAAGCAGCTTTGGAATCTACTAAGGGCTTGCTTCAAAGGCTTTCTACAGGCCCGCAAAAGCTTACCGAGGAGTTCCATCAGTTCAGAAAAGAAGCGTCGGCCGATTCACAACAAATCAGCTTTGAAGTTAAACAAATAGGTACAAAACTGGATGTTATTCAAGAAACTTTAATCGAGCATGATAAGAGGATAAAAGAGCATGAAGAGATTATAATGATACTGGATAAGAAAACTGATGATCTGCAAAAGCTGTATGAAAAACAATCCAAGTCCAACAGAAAACTGAGGCAGAAGATTATTGATTTGGGAAATAGAAGTAGGAGAAACAACTTATGAATCTTGGGACTTAAAGAGTTAACGGAAGGCGATAATCCTACGGAATTCTTTGCAAACCTTCTGACTGAATTATTCCATGATATTATACAGTCTTTACCTTTGATTGATCGTGTTCACAGATCGCCTATTTATAGATCAACTTCAGAATCAAGACCAAGATCGGTCATTATATGCTTTCATGAATTTCAAACAAAGGACCTTTTGATTTGTGAAACCCGTTGGAAAGGTATGATTGGCAACAAGGGTCAGAAGATTTGTATTTTTGAAGATTTCCCATGGGAAGTTATGGAAGAACATGCTAAGTTTAAAAAAATTATGGCAGAACTTTATGGCAAAAACTTAAAGCCTTTTCTTCGCTATCTGGCTCAGCTGAGAGTTACAATGCAAGATGGCTTAAAGAAATAGTTTCTTACAAACGAAGAGGCTCAGAAATGTTTAGACTTAGAAATATAACTGTTTAATATTTTTTAGTATGAATAATTGCTTCTTTGGTTTGGTAAAACTGTATAAGCTTTTTTTTACCGTATTTTGCTTTGTCTTGGTTGGAACAGTAATCAACGTTGAATTTTTTGAAGCGATTCCAGCAGGCTTTTCTGGGGGGATGATATTAGTGGGGGTAGGTGTCAGCTGCCTTTTGGCTGATTTTCTCTCTTTGGGAGGGGGGATGAGGAGTTCTTTTTTCTTGAAGCTAATTGGAAATTTAGTCAACTCTGTTGCCTAGTTACCATATCTCAAGGTTTATTGCTTGGGTTTAATGTACATTCTTCTGATTGCTACTTTAACCTTTCTTATGAAAGGCTTTAAAATGGATCAAAGTATTAATTTACATAGATTTAACATGAAAGGGCTAAATCACCCTGTGAAAAGAAGTAAGATTTTTGCCTATATTAAAAAACTTAAGGTACCAATGGTTTTTCTTCCAGAAACTCATGTACACAAACGTGACAATTCATGCCTTTTTAATCGATGGAGAGAATCTCATTTCCATTCTCCATTTCAGGCCAAAGCCAGAGAAGTTTCAATCCTTATAGATAATTAAGTTTCCTTAGTTCAACATCAAGTAATTTCTGATACTAATGGGCATTTTGTTATAGTATCAGGGAATCCAGATAACAAATTAATGGTATTTGCTAATGTGTATGATCCAAATATAGATGACCCAGGCTTCTTTGAGCATTTTTTTCCATTTTTGCCGGATCTGAGTCTGTACTCATTGATGATGGGGGAGATTTTAATTGTTGTTTAGATCCAGCTTTAGATCGTTCATCTTCTAAACTAGTGATACCAGATAAATCAGCTGTGTTTATTAAATCTTTTCTAATGAAATGTGGTATTGTTGATGTTTGGTGTTTTTTTATCCAGTAGATGGGGAATATTCATTTTTCCATCATGTCCATCATACATATTCCAGGATTGAGTACTTTTTTATTGATAGCCAAATGATTCCATTAGTTCGATCCTGTGAATATAAAGAGATTGCTGTCTCAGATCATGCTCCTGTGCCTTGTCTTTAAATCTCCCTGGCCTTCTTCAAACAAATAAGTTGTGGTGTTTTAATTTAACTTTGTTATCTGATAAAGATTTTTTAAAGTTTATGGAGAGACAAATTACTCTTATTTTTGAAGAGGATACGTTAGAGGAGACTTCTAGTCTTATCAGATGGGATGCCTTTGAGGCGTATACTACAAGGCAAATTATTTCTTATACTGCAAGTATTAAGAAAAAGCTAATAAAGAGAGAAGTGATTTAGCTAACCAGTTGAAACAATTAGACCAACAGTATGCCTTGGTTCCAGATCCTGCTTTATATAAAAGGTGTGTTGAAATTAAAACTAAGTATGATCTCCTTTTAACTTACCCAATTGAAACTCAGCTCCTAAAAGATAAACAACAGGAATTCTTCAGATGCTGGAAATTCAAGCAACACACATCAAAGTTGCTGGTGAATGCAGCAGGCCAGGCAGCACCTCTAGGAAGAGGTACAGTCGACGTTTCAGGCCGAGACCCTTCGTCAGGACCTGACGAAGGGCCTCAGCCTGAAACGTCGACTGTACCTCTTCCTGGAGATGCTGCCCGGCCTGCTGAGTTCACCAGCAACTTTGATCCTAAAAGATAAGTCAATTTTATATTCATGGAGACAAAACAGGTAAATTGGCTAATTAAATTAAAACCTTTATAGCTAAACAGCAGATTAAAGAAATGCGTAAAGCTAACGGTGATAGGACAACTGATCATTTAGAAATAAATGATACTTTTAGAGAATTTTATTCTAGACTCTACAGCTCTGACTCTCCTAAGGATAACACTGTGATGAACAATTTTTAGACCAATTAAACATTCCCACGATCTCCGTTGACAACAGAAAGCAGTTGGAACAACCTATTTCTTTTGAGGAAATTGTCGAGGCTATGCACTTCTTGCACTCGAGGAAAGCTCTGGGTCCAGATGGATTTTCAGGAGAATGTTATAAGACCTTTTCCTCACTGCTTATACCTCATTTATGTTCAGTTTTTTTGGATTCATTTAAGTCGGGCAGGCTGCGTCAATCTTTCTATGAGGCTTCCATTTCGCTTATCCTCAAAAAGAATAATGATCTAATTGAATGCTCTTCCTATAGACCAATTTCTTTACTTAATGTTGATACTAAGATTCTATCTAAAGTTCTGGTCCATACGATTGAAAATATTTTACCGTCTGTCATTTCTGATAATCAGACAGGATTTATCAAAAACCGATATTCTCATTTTAATATTCGTCATTTATTAAATGTTATCTATTCTCCTTCTAAGGAGATATCGGAATGTGTGGTATCCCTAGACACTGAGAAGGCTTTTGACAGAGTTGAATGGAATTATTTATTTAAAATTTTAGAAAAATTCGATTTTGGACCTGATTTCATTCAATGGATTAAATTACTTTATTTAGCCCCCTCCGTTAGGGTTATTACTAATTCTCAGTACTCCAAACCACTTAAGCTTCAATGTGGCACCAGACAAGGCTGTTCTTTGAGTCCTTTGCTTTTTGATCTGGCTTTAGAACCCTTAGCCATAGCCTTTTGAGAATCTAATGTTATCACTGGTATTCTAAGGAGAGGCACTATCCACAAAGTTCCGCTTTATGCTGATGATCTATTGTTCTTTATTAATAATGTCAAGATTTTGTTATCCCATGTGCTTTCTTTACTCTGTTTTAGCCAGCTCTCAGGCTATAAATTGAATTTACATAAGAGTGAACTCTTTCCTTTGAATAATTGGATATCAACTAATCCTAACCTTCCTTTTAAAATTGTAAGAAACCAATTTACTTACTTAGGTATAACAATTATAAAAGTTATAAGTGCTTATTTAAAGAAAATTTCCTTACCCTATTGAATTATGTAAAAAGGACACTATCAAATCGGTCGCCTCTATTGTTATCATTGATTGGCCGATTTAATTCTATTAAAATGAATATTTTACCTGAATTTATATATCTTTTTCAGGCATTACCTGTTTTTATCCCTAAATCTTTTTTTGATTCTCTTGATTCCATTCTATCATCCTGTATATGGAAAAATAAGCATTCTAGACTAAACAAAATTCATCTTCAGAAAGCTAAAAAGAATGGAGGGCTAGCTTTACCAAACTTTAGGTTTTATTATTGGGCAGTTAATATATGTAATCTTACATTTTGGTTATATTATTTTAATCGTGAGGATTGTCGGATGTAGGTTTCTTTAGAAGCTAACTCTGTTAATAAATTTTCTATTATTTCTCTTCTTGGATCCTCACTTCCTTTATCCCTGAGTAAGTTAACTGACAATTTGGTAGTTAAACATACTATGAGAATTCGGGTACAATTCCAAAAATACTTTGGCTTATTGAGATTTTCTCTTTCAAGTCCCATTTTTTCTAATTATTTTTTAAAATCCTCTATGATAGATGTGGCTTTTAAAGAATGGGATAGATTAGGTATTAAATGCTTCCAGGACTTGTTTGTGGAGGGAAGCCTTCTTTTGTTTGAGCAACTGTCAGCTAAGTATAGCTTACCCAAATCTCACTTTTTTTGATACTTACAAATAAGAAACTTTTTATGTACATTTCTTAAAAGTTCTGATAAGAATCTACTAGATGTAATTTTTAATTTGAAACCATTTTATAATGGATCTATGTCTAATATTTATAATATATTGTTGGGAATGAGAAGTGTTCCTTGAGATAAAATTAAAGATCTTTGGGAACAAGACTTACAGACTTCAATTTCTGAGGAACCTTGGAATGAATTTTTTAAATTGGTTAACACTTCATCGTTATGTGCTCACCACTCTCTGCTACAATTGAAAGTGGTCCATAGGGCCCACATGACCAAGGATAAGTTGGCTCGCTTTTATTTGGATATATCTCCTTATTGTGATAAATGTAATAATGGAGCAGCTTCGCTTATTCATATGTTTTGGGCATGCCCAAGTCTAGAAAAATATTGGAAAGTAGTATTTCAAACCTTCTCGGTACTTTTTAAAGTAAATTTTAAGCCTAATCCTTTGGCTGCTTTATTTGGTATTATTGGAGGAAAGGATATTATTTTGGAGAAATCTGATTTGCATATTTTGGCTTTTATTTCTCTTATGGCTAGGAGGGTGCTCTTGCTTAAATGGAAAGATGCGGTCCCACCCACTCATGTTCAATAGCTTCGGTCTTGGTAGTGGGTTAGATTTTTTTTCCCCAAATTTAAGAAAATAAATTAGGTAAAAAAAATTTAAAGGAGCATTTCTCATTTCCAACAACATGCCATAAATATTGGATATTGAACCATTATGAAAGGGTTTCAAATTAGAAATTACATCTAATAAGTCCTTATCGGGACTATTAGGAAATGAATATAATTGAGAACACAGAAAGTCTCTAATTTGTAGATATCGGAAAAAGAGGGTTTTTGGTAAACTATGTTTAGCTGACAATTGCTCAAACGAAAGGAGACTTCCTCGAACAAACAAATCCTGGAAGCATTCAATACCCAATCTATCCCATTCTTTAAAAACTGGATCGGTCATAGAGGGTTTAAAATGTTACAGACTTCATGGATATCTTGTGACTGTCTTATGAGGATGATGTAATGGTCTTGCGGAGGTCACATGATGTAATTTTCCTGCCAGTGAGGTCACATGATGACCTGTTCTCAACAGGTATATAAAAGAGACTCCTGATGTGACGCAGTTAGTTTTCAGTTAGTTTTGTGTTAGATACTCCGTTTCGGCTTATGACACAGTCTTGTTTTAAGTGGAGTTCTACTTTCTATTGTAAGTAGTATTGGAGAGTGAAGACCTTACCAAAGTGTAGGAATTTGCCAAGCCGAGTAAAGCTGATGTCGTTTTGGTGGTTTTGGAGAGGATCGACCTTTATTGAATCTTCGTTCAAGAAAAAGTGACCTGCAACTGAGAATATCCCCTGCTAAAGTAGGAAGAGTACTGCAGTGTCGATTCTCCAGAGGAAAAAGTTAGTTCCTTTAAACCATTTTATTTCTGTCATCGTGAATCCTGCAGACAAGGCAGGTTCTGGCTGGGATCAGCAGTAATGACACGTCTTCGAGGAATACTTTACTTCAGGAAAGTCTCTCCTAATTGACTGTATAAATCTCTTAGACTTTCAAATTTACCATTCTAAGAACCGTGTTCGAATTTATCACTTTAAGAACGGTTTTCACATTTACCCTTTTAAGGACTGTTCCAGAGTTGCCGTATAGCTGTTAATTTCCGGTTAAGTTAGTCATTTAAATACATTTCACTATTTTTGAGCAGAGTTTAATAAATGTTTGTTTGTTTTTATAAAATCTGACTCAATTCTGTACTCATTGCTGCCGGTCACGTGCCAAAAAAAAATAGGAAAAATGGGACTTGAAAGAGAAAATCCCATTAAACCAAAATATTTTCTAAATTTTACCCAGATCCTCAAAGTATATTTAACTACCAAATTATCAGTTAACTTACTTAAGGATAAAGGTAGTGAGGATCCAAGAAGAGAAATGATAGAAAATTTATTAACAGAGTTAGCTTCTAAAGAAACCTATATCAGACAGTCCTCATGGTTAATATAATATGACCAAAGCGCAAGATTTCATATATTGACTGCCTAATAATAAAAACTAAAATTTGGTAAAACTAAACCTCCATTCCTTTTAGCTTTTTGAAGATGAACTTTATTTAGTCGAGAATGTTTATTTTCCCATATATAATAAAGTCAAGAGAGTCAAAAAAGGATTTAGGAATAAAAATGGGTAAGGCCTGAAAAAAGTATATAAATTTGGTAAAATATTCGTTTTAATAGAGTTAATGTGTCCAATCAACGATAACGAAAGGGGCGACCAGTTTGATAGTGCCCTTTTTACATAATTCAGAAGGGCAAGGAAATTCTCTTTAAGTAGGTGTTTATAATTCTTAGTAATTGTTACACCCAAATAGGTAAATTGATTTCTTACAATTTTAAAAGGAAGGTTAGTATTAATTGATACCAAATTATTCAAAGGAAAAAGTTCACTCTTATGTAAGTTCAGTTTATATCCTGAAAACTGGTAAAGCAAGAGAGTAAAGAAAGTATAGTTTACCAAAAACCCATCTTTTTCGGTACTTACATATTAGAGATTTTCTGCAATCTTAATTATATACATTTCCTAATAGACCTGGTAAGAACATATTAGATAAAATTCTTAATATGAAACCATTCTATAATAGTTCAATATCCAATATTTATGATATGTTGTTGGGAATGAGAAATGATTCTTTAGACAAGATTAAAAACCTTTGGGAACAAGATTTACAGACCTCAATTTCTAAAGAAACTTGGAATAAGATTTTTAAATTGGTTAATACTTCATTGCTATGTGCTCGTCATTCCCTCCTACGATTTAAAGTGGTTCATAGGGCTTATATGCCCAAGGATAAATTACCTTGTTTTTATAGAGATGCATCTCCCTATTGTGATAGGTGTAACAATGGAGAAGCTTCACTTATTCATATGTTTTGGACTTACTCAAGTCTTGGAAAATTTTGGAAGGAAATATTTCAAACTTTTTCTGTACTCTTTAAAGTAAATTTTAAGCCTAATCCTTTGACTGCCCTATTTGGTATTGTTGGTATTGTTTTGAAGACATCTGATCTGCACATTCTGGCTTTTCTCTCTTATGGCTAGAAGAGCACTTCTGTTTAAATGGAAGGATGCTGTTCCGTCTAATCAGGCTCAGTGGTTACGGGATGTTATGGCATGCCTAAATTTAGAAAAGAATCGTTGTTCAATTTCTGAATCTAACCAAGATTTTCAAAATTTGTCGGGACCATTTTTAAATTATTTTCATAATCTTTGACTTCTTGTTAAAGTACAGAAGTTGGTTAATAGTATATTTTATTATCTGATAAGTTTCTTTTTTCTTTTTTCCCCTAACAGCTTCGGCTTTGGTAGTGTGTGTAGTTTTTATTCTTAATAAAATTGTTTATATTCTAATATATGAACTAATCTAATCCATATGAATATAGAGTAAGGAGTTCGTTAATGTGATTCAATATCCTGTATCTGGTATTATTATATTTTGTCTTTTGTTTTATAATATGTATTCTCTTGAACTCTGTTCTATATATACAGAAATCAAAATCAATAAAAGTATTGAAAAAGAAGAGAAAGAAAGTGCAGGAGGTAACGAAGTCTCAACATTAGAGATAAAAAGCAATAGGTCATCAGCATAAAGTGAAACTTTATGGATAGTACCTCTCCTTGAAATACCAATAATATCATTAGATTCTCGAAAAGCAATGGCTAAGGGTTCTAAGGCCAGATCAAAGAGCAAAGGACTCAAAGGACAACCTTGTCTGGATCCACGTTGAAGTTTAAAAGGTTTGGAATTCTGAAAATTAGTAAGAACCCGAGCAGAGGGAGATTAATAAAGTAATCCATTGAATAAAATCGGGCCCAAAATTAAATTTTTCTAAGGTTTTAAATAAATAATTCCATTCAACCCGATCGAAAGCCTTCTCAGCGTCTGAAGATATCACACATTCTGCCATCTCCTTAGAAGGAGAGTAAATAACATTTAATAAACAATGAATATTAAAATGGGAATATCGATTTTTAGTAACTCCAGTCTGATCGTTAGAAATGATAGATGGTAAAATATTTTCAATCCTACGGGACAAAACTTTGGATAGAATTTTAGTATCAACATTAAGTAAGGAAATTGGTCTGTACGAAGAGCATTCAATTGGGTTCTTATTTTTAAGGATAAGCGAAATAGAAGCTTCATAGAAAGATTGTGGCAACCTACCCAACTTAAAAGAATCTGAAAAAACTGAACATAAATGAGGTATAAGCAGTAAGGAAAACGCCTTATAAAATTCTGCAGAAAGTCTATCAGGTCCCGGAGCCTTCTCCGAGTGCAATGAAAGTACAGCCTCGGCAATTTCTTCATAAGAAATAGGTTGATCCAACTGTTTACGGTTATCAATGGAAAGTGTAGGAATGTTTAATTGGTCTAAAAATTATTCATAATAGTATTATCTTTAGGAGAGTCAGAACTATAAAGTTTAGAATAGAATTCTCTAAAGATATCATTTATTTCTGAATGGTCAGTTGTCCTATCACCATTAGCTTTACAAATTTCTTTAATTTGCCATTTAGCTATAAAGGTTTTTAATTGGTTAGCTAGTAATTTACCTGTTTTGTCTCCATGAATATAAAATTGACTTTTATCTTTTAGCAGTTGAATTTCAATTGGATAAGTTAAAAGATGATCATATTTAGTTTGAATTTCAACACGCCTTTTATATAAAGCAGGATCTGGAGCCAAGGCATGTTTTTGGTCTAATTGTTTCAACTGATTAGCTAACTCAATTCTCTCTTTATTAGCTTTTTTCTTAATACTTGCAGTATAAGAAATAATTTGTCCTCTAATATAGGCCTTAAAAGCATCCCATATAATAAGACTAGAAGTCTCTTCCAGTGTATTCCCTTGAAAAAAAAGAATAATTTGTCTCTCCAGAAATTTTTAAAAATCCTTATCAGATAGCAAAGTTAGATTAAAGCACCAAGATCTGTTTGAGGAGGACCAGGGAGATTTAAAGATTAAAGCACAGGGGCATGATCTGAGACAGCAATCTCTTTATATTCACAGGATCAAACTAATGGAATCATTTGGCTATTGATAAAAAAAATCAATCCTGGAGGAGAAAAAAAAACAAATACTCCCTGGCCAGTGGGTATAAAAAAACGCCATACATCAACAATACCACATTTCGTTAGAAAAGATTGAACAAACAAAGCTGATTTATTAAGTGTCACTGGTTTAAAAGATGACCGATCTAAAGCTGGATCTAATCGGCAATTAATCTCCTCCCATCATCAGTGAGTAAAGCTCAAATCTGGCAAAAACGGAAGAAAAACGCTCAAAGAATCCTGAGTCATCTGTATTTGGGGCATACAGATTAGCAAATACCATTAATTTATTATCTAATTTTCCTGACACTATGACAAAACGCCCATTAGTATCAGACACTACTTTAAGTTGGACAAAGGGAACTGTGTTATCTATAAAGATCTGAACCTCCCTAGACTTAGCTTGAAAAGAGGAATGAAAATAAGCCCTTTCCATCTACTGAAGAGGCATAAATTGTCACAATTACGTACTTGAGTTTCTTGTAGAAAAATATTTGGAACCTTTAAGTTTTTTAATATATGCAAAAATCTTATTCAGTTTCACTGGGTGATTTAATCCTTTCACATTAAGACTAAGTTAGTTAATAGTTTGATCCATTTTTAATACTATTTAATAGAAAGGTTAAAGTAATAACCACTAGAATGTATAAAACCAAACAATAAACCTTGAAATGTGGTAACCAAGCAACAGATCTGGCTAAAACTCCAAAACAGCTTCCAGAAAAAAACCCATCCCCACACCCTCCTCCCAAAGTCAGAAAGCCGGCCAAAAGAAAGCCAACAGCTAAATCTAATAACGTCATCCTCCCAAAAAAACCCGACTGGTTTAGCTCCTAATTAGTTTCAAGGTTAACTGCATTCCACCTAGACAAAACAGTAGACAAGGAAAAAACACTTAACCCTCATAACAAGAACACATATAGATTGATTATTACGGTTTCAAAATGATAAAATGAAAAATACCCAAACTAAGCCTTAATGACAGAAAAAAACCTCAAGAAAAATAAGTATAATATAAAATAATATAGTATAAAATAAACCTATCAAAATTCAAAACATACAAACACACAAGATATTAAGTTGTTAAAATCTTGTCCCCTAAGTAAAGCATTTAAAGTTTCAAAAGGAGGGTTAGCTACAAAGGTTAACCAAAAGTAAAAGAAGCAATTATTCATGTGGAAAGGTACCGAAGTTAATCTTCTCATTTTAAGAATTTCTGAGCTTCTTCACTTGAATGGAACCATTCCTTAGAGCCATTCTTTAGTATAATTCTGAGCTGAGCAGGATATCAAAGAGAAGGTTTGAAACCTTTGTTAAAACGTTCCAACATAACTGTTTTGAACTAAGATGCTCATTCATGACCTCAGGTGAAAAATCCTCGATGATCCTGATCTTCTGACCATTATAATCAATCATTCCTCTTCGACGGGATTCATGAATTAAACGATCCTTTGAAATTCATGAAAACAGATTATTACTGATCTGGGTCTTGCTCCTGGAGGTGGTCGAGACACAAGCGATCTATTGATTATGGGGAGCAAGGACATGGCAGACCAATTGAATAATTACTTTGGTTCTGTCTTCACTAAGGAGGACATAATAATCTTCCAGAAATAGTAGGGGACAGAGGGTCCAGTGAGATGGAGGAACTGAGTGAAATACATGTTAGTAGGGAAGTGGTGTTGGGTAAATTGAAGGGATTGAAGGCAGATAAATCCCCAGGGCCAGATGGTCTGCATCCTAGAGTGCTTAAGGAAGTAGCCCAAGAAATAATGGATGCATTAGTGATAATTTTTCAAAACTCATTAGATTCTGGACTAGTTCCTGAGGATTGGAGGGTAGCTAATGTAACCCCACTTTTTAAAAAAGGAGGGAGAGAGAAACCGGGGAATTATAGACCGGTTAGCCTAACGTTGGTAGTGGGGAAACTGCTGGAGTCAGTTATCAAAGATGTGATAACAGCACATTTGGAAAGCGGTGAAATGATCGGACAAAGTCAGCATGGATTTGTGAAAGGAAAATCATGTCTGACGAATCTCATAGAATTTTTTGAGGATGTAACTAGTAGAGTGGATAGGGGAGAACCAATGGATGTGGTATATTTGGATTTTCAAAAGGCTTTTGACAAGGTCCCACACAGGAGATTAGTGTGCAAACTTAAAGCACACGGTATTGGGGGTAAGGTAATGATGTGGATAGAGAATTGGTTAGCAGACAGGAAGCAAAGAGTGGGAATAAACGGGACCTTTTCAGAATGGCAGGCAGTGACTAGTGGGGTACCGCAAGGCTCAGTGCTGGGACCCCAGTTGTTTACAATATATATTAATGACTTGGATGAGGGAATTAAATGCAACATCTCCAAGTTTGCGGATGACAGGAAGCTGGGCGGCAGTGTTAGCTGTGAGGAGGATGCTAAGAGGATGCAGGGTGACTTGGATAGGTTGGGTGAGTGGGCAAATTCATGGCAGATGCAATTTAATGTGGATAAATGTGAAGTTATCCACTTTGGTGGCAAAGATAGGAAAACAGATTATTATCTGAATGGTGGCCGATTAGGAAAAGGGGAGGTGCAACGAGACCTGGGTGTCATTATACACCAGTCATTGAAAGTGGGCATGCAGGTACAGCAGGCGGTGAAAAAGGCGAATGGTATGCTGGCATTTATGGCGAGAGAATTCGAGTACAGGAGCAGGGAGGTACTACTGCAGTTGTACAAGGCCTTGGTGAGACCACACCTGGAGTATTGTGTGCAGTTTTGGTCCCCTAATCTGAGGAAAGACATCCTTGCCATAGAGGGAGTACAAAGAAGGTTCACCAGATTGATTCCTGGGATGGCAGGACTTTCATATGAAGAAAGACTGGATGAACTAGGCTTGTACTCGTTGGAATTTAGAAGATTGAGGGCGGATCTGATTGAAATGTATAAAATCCTAAAGGGATTGGACAGGCTAGATGCAGGAAGATTGTTCCCGATGTTGGGGAAGTCCAGAACGAGGGGTCACAGTTTGAGGATAAAGGGGAAGCCTTTTAGGACTGAGATTAGGAAAAACTTCTTCACACAGAGAGTGGTGAATCTGTGGAATTCTCTGCCACAGGAAACAGTTGAGGCCGGTTCATTGGCTATATTTAAGAGGAAGTTAGATATGGCCCTTGTGGCTACGGGGATCAGGGGGTATGGAGGGAAGGCTGGTGCAGGGTTCTGAGTTGGTAAATGGCAGTGCAGGCTCGAAGGGCCGAATGGCCTACTCCTGCACCTATTTTCTATGTTTCTATGAGCTTGATCAATCATAGGTAAAGACAGCAAGATTTTAGGAAATAATTTTGCCAAAAAGCTTGCAAATAATTCAGTAGGCTGATCACCTTCTGTTAACTCTTCAAGACCCAGAATTCGTAGATTATTTCTTCTGCTTCTGTTTTCTAATTTAATAATCTTGGGTCTTAATTTTTCATTAGACTTAGATTGTTTTTCACAAAGCTTTTGTAGGTCATCTATTTTCACATCCAAAATCGTCAGAGTTTCTTCATTCTCTTATATTCGTTTATCATGTTCAGTTAAGGTTTTTTGAATAGAATCCAATTTTTCATCAATTTGTTTAATATCAGAGCTGAGTTGTTGGAACTGGTGCTGAAACTCGTCGGAGGATTCTTTTCTGTGCCTTCGAAGCAAATCCATTAGAGCTTCCAAAGATGCGGGAGGGTCTTTTTTAGTACCCTTGGCACCCCTTGTACTCATAGTAGTCTTAGTAAAACAATATCACTTTTAAAAGTAAAGTTTCAAAACGGGTTGGAAACAGTAAAGTAAGTAAGTAGGAGCGACTGCAAAAGGCTGCTAGTCCATCAACAACCAGGAGATCTCATGAAACTGAAAGTTCTGAAGGCAGATGAATCATCAGGACCAGATGGTGTACCACCCAGTGTTCTGAAGACGTGACTGAAGAGACTATGGATGCATTAATAATGACCTTTCAATAATCAATTGATTCTGGCATGGTTTTGGAGGAATGGAAAATTGAAAATTTCACTTCACTCTTCAAGAAGGGTGAGAGGCAGAAGAAAGGAAACTACAGGCCAGTTAGTCTGACCTCAGTGGTTGGAGGATATTGGAGTTGATTATTAAATATGAGGTCTCAGGGCACATGATAAAATAGGCATTAGTCAGCATGGTTTCCTCAAAGGAAAATCTTGCCTGACAAATATGTTGGAATTCTTTAAAGAAATAATGAGCAGGATAGAAAAAGGAGGATTGGTGGATGTTGTGTACTTAGAATTTCAGAAGGCCTTTTGAAAAGTGCCACACATGAGGCTGTTTATCAAGTTCCAAGCATATAGTATTATAGGAACGATACCAGCATGGATAAAGCAGTGCTGACAGGCAGGAGGCAAAGAGTGGGAATAAAGGCAGCCTTTTCTGGTTGGCTGGCAGTGACTAGTAATGTTCCACAGGGATCTGTGTTGAGACTGATTCTTTTACTTTATGTGTGAATGACTTGGATGATGGAATTGATGGTTTTGTGGCAAAGTTCGTTGACTATACGAAGATAGGTGGAGGGCAGGTAGCACTGAGGAAATAGAGAAGCTACAGAAGGACCTAGACAGATTAGGAGAATGGGCAAAGAAAATGGGCTAAATTAAGAGAAAATTTGAAAAGCTGAGGTGCTAAGTGGTGGGTTAAAACAGCAAGCTCCGTTGATGAGGTGTCTTCTTGTCACACCTGTGGTGACCATGTTGTACTTGCAAAAGACGTTGGGTGATAAAAGTGCATCCAATGGGCAAAGAAGAACTTGGAAGACATTAACACATTACTGTAGATAAGGAGATGGAAAGGTAATGTGTGGACCTGACGATTCTTTATCCCCAATACCATCTGTTTTGTTGGATTTGAGATCCTAGATTCCACAGGCAATCTTGCATTAAATCCAAATTTCCTTCAACTGGCTCCAGTCTGAACCTCACCTAATAGAGATTTTCCTTTTTTCCACTTCTGGTTCTTCTTCCAATTACCCTTACTCAATGCCCTTTAACTCTTGATCTATCCGTCAATGGGAACAGTACGCCACTGATCATTCCTTTCTACGTACTGTTGAAGTGGGGAGTAGGATGGTTATTTTTCTTGTAGTTTAACTTCCCAATACTTGCATTTTTACATAATCACCCATGTACAAGAAATTGTTCAGTGGATTTCCCAGTAATTACGATACAGTTACTTCTGCATTTTCTAAAAACTTCTTTGTTTTCAGTGGCAGGAGTCACGCTGACTGAATTAGGCTATTTCATAGGTCAATTGTTATCAACAGAATGCTGACGTCTCTAGTCAGAGTATGAGAAGACAACAACTACCTTTTAATCTTTACTTTCTCTTTGTTTTCTTGATGAATCTTCTTCTTGAACTTCTTTACTCTTGTAATACTTAATAAACCAGTTATATGCAGCGAGTTTCATGACTTGTTCTTGATTTCTGAAAAATCCTGATGCTTTTGTGAACAAAAGTATCAGGATCCCCCAGCATGCACACCTTGAAAAAATTATGCTCTTGTGTCTGGAGGGATTTTGATTGTATTGAAGTATTGTGCTTAAACTGTAAGAAAGAAAACTGAAGGGATGACTTAAACTATAATGATAGCATCAACCGTCCATATTGAATTCAAGCAGCAAGATGATCCTCCCAACTAATAAAATATTGGAACTAAGCCAACCCAACTGTCACCAGATACTTCATCATAAGCTGGGAGTGTGGATGGTTACTACTGGTTGCATAATGTTCAATTCTGTTTGCAACTCTTCAGACAATGAAGCAGACCATCTCATGCAGTAACAGTCATTACAACAGTGCACTGAGAAAGTACAAAGTAAAACAACAACAGAATGCAGAATAAGTGACAGAGAAAGTGCAGTGCAGTGCAGGTAGATAAAAGTGTGCAAGGCCATAACAACGTAGATTGTGAGGTCAAGAGTCCATCTTATCATACTAGGGGACCATTCAATAGTCTTACAACAGTGAAGTAGAAGCTGTCCTTGAGTCTGGTGGTATCAAATCAAATCAAGTTTAATTATCATTCAAACCATACACGGATACAGTCGAATGAGACAGTAATTCATAATAACAAGAGAAAAACAAACACACACACACACACACACAGACACCCCATTACACAAGAAAACACATGTATAGTCCAAGACCTTCAGAAACATGCAAACTGATGGTACAGCTTCCAGCAATCCAGCCTGTCATTCCACCAGTCAAATGTTGAAGTGCAGCACTGATGGGAGAGGCCAGCCCCCAACCGAGCATGGACACCACGCTACACTGCCTCCGGCAGCAGGCAAGCCCACGGCTTGAGGCCTAGTCCTCACTACAACTGAGGCCATGCTGCTGCCTTGTTGCCTGTCTCACTACAAAGCAAGGGAAACCGGCCTACAGCACCTTACATTAACAGTGTCCAACAGGATCTTGTGATCATAAGATAAACTTACAATTACACTACATGCTGCTTTTGGACACCAACTTTGATGCCTTTGAGTATCAGTCAGCAGCACTGTCCGAACTCTTTCTGGCCCATCTGTCAACTTCACCTTCTCCGACCCAACTGCCAGCTTCCCCTTCTCTGACCCAACTGCTTCTCCTTCTCGGCCCATCTACTGGCTCCTTTGACATGCTGGTCAGCTGCTCGGAATGGCGAGCAGATCACTGATGTAGTAGACGGGCTGTACTTGTAGTTCTTGGAGTCCAGCATAGCCTTATGATCATAAAAAGCACATTTTAAAAAGAGACGTGCACCTTGGTTGGCCCTGGAGAGGCCATTGCGTTTGAACACGCCGCCATCTTACTAGGAGGATGTGCTTTCAGGCTTTTGGACCTCCTGTCCAAAAGGAGGCAGAAGAAGAGGGAATACCTGGGGTGGATGGAAATTTTAATTACATTGGCATCTTTACTGAGGCACTGAGAAGTGCAGTCAGAGTCCTCAGAGGGGAGGCTGGTTTCCATGGTGTTCACAACTCTTTGCAGTGTTTGGTGGTTGTGGGCAGAGCAGTTGTCATACCAAGCTGTGACGCATTGATAAAAATTAATGAGGGTCAAAGGGCACATGCCAAGGCAATAATCATATTGAATCAAAAAGGGAACTTAACCACATATTTTTGCCATTCAACAGCAACACCTTTATGAAATCCACCAACATTAACATTTTGGGGATGTCAGCACTGGTCAAAATGTAAAAGGATCAATCACATACATTAGGGCTAAAAGAACAGGTCTTCTGCAGTAAATTACTCTCCTTCTGAGCCCCAGACTTGTACTGTGCATGCCAAGTGTCTGATGAATAATCTGTGTGCGTGCAGCTCCAACAACGGTTAAGATGCTTGACGACATCCACAACAGCAGCCATTTGACTGACACGACCACCATTAGCGCACTGTAACTGCAGAGCGTGCTATCTCCTAAGTATACTGAGTGACTCTCTTTGGCATCTCCCAAACCTGTAGCAATAGCACAAGCCTGACCAATAGCACTAAGGCGGACAAAGGCAACGGGAAATCCACAATACCTCCAAATCAGCTGGACCAACTCAACTCCTGCAGCAGCAAGACCTGGACCCATTGTAAATTGCCTTTTGCCACAACGTTTGCGATCTCATTGGCTCTCCATGCAGCCTTGGATCACCTGGACAATACAAGTACCTATGTCAGGATGCTGTTTATTGACTACAGCTCAGCATATAATACCATCATTCCTACAGTCCTGATAGAAAAGCCACAGAACTTGAGCCTCTGTACCTCCCTCTGCAATTAGATCCTCGACTTCCTAACTGGACGACCACAATCTTTGCAGATTGGAGATAACATCTCCACCCTGCTGTGGATCAACACTGGCACACCACAGGGGTGTGTGCTTAGCCCACTGCTCTACTCTCTCTACACCCATGACTGTGTGACATGGCATAGCTCAAATGCCGGCTATAAGTTTGCTGATGATACAACTATTGTTGGCAGACTCTCAGATGGAGATGAGAGGGCGTACAGGAGCAAGATGTACCAGCTAGTTGAGTGGTGTCACAGCAACAACCTTGCAATCAACGTCAGCAAGACCAAAGAACTGATTGTGGACTTCAGAAAGGGTATGACAAGTGAACACAAACCAATCCTCAAAGAGGGATCAGAAGTGGAGAGAGTGAATAATTTCAAGTTCCTGGGTGTCAATATCTCTGAGGATCTAACCTGGTCCCAACATATTGATACAGCTATAGAGAAGACAAGGCAGCAGCTATATTTCATTAGGAGTTTGAGGGGATTTGATATGTCATTTAAAACAAGTTGTATTAATCTTGTACAGAACTTTGGTTAGATGTATTTGAAATAACAAGCCATCCTGGCTCCATTTAATGTGAAGTGGTAATGGGCTGGAGGTGGGCACGATGATGCCCCAGCAGAGAGGACTGAATCGACTGAGTGTCATTAGTAAAGGGAAGCCTGAAGAATGGCCTGATGGAGGCCGTTCCTGATAGTCATGAAGAAATCCAATGAGGAATTCCGGAGAAACACCTCAACACAGTGGGTGATTGAGTTTACGGATAAACATGGTCTACCATAAACATTGTTGAGTTAAATAGTACCGATGGATTCAAGGAAAAGTAGTTGATACTTTGCTATAACATGTATACAGGTGAATGTACCTAACATGGAAAAAGATTTAGGGTTTAATTGTTAACCAGACACTCTACTGTAACCTTTTCATAAGTAAGATGGTTACAACAGGAAGTGGGGGGCTCGATATGCTGTACTGAGTGAATCACCCCCTCTCATCCCAAAGTGTTTCCATTATTTACTTGGCACAAGTCCAGAGAGTGATGGAATACTCGGCGGAGTGTATTGATAATAAATCTCAAGAAGCTCAGAATACGCAAGACAAAGCAGCTACTGGACTGGCAATATGAACCACCCTTAACGTTCACTCCCTCCACCACCAGAGTACAATGGCTGCAGTCTGTGCCATCTGTAAAGGGCACTGCCATTCCACCCCTGGCTACTCCAGCAAACCGCTCGAAGTTGCCACCTCTACTGCTTAAAGAAAAACAAGTGAAGTGCAGTAGTCAAATCACAAACAAGGGAAAATCTGCAGGTGCTGGAAATCCGAGCAACACACACAAAATGCTGGAGGAACTCAGCAGGCCAGGCAGCATCTATGGAAAAGATACAGTCGACGTTTCGGGCTGAGACCCTTTATCAGGACCTTTGGGGTGAGTCCCGCGAAGGGTCTCGGCACAAAACATCGACTGTACTTGTTTCCGTAGACACTGCCTGGCCTGCTGAGTTCCTCCAGCATTTTGTGTGTGTTGAAGTGTAGTAGTTGTGAGAGAACACCTCAGGCAGGTTCCCCTTCCCACCTATATGACTGGGAAATCTACGGCTGGGCTTTCCATATCATTCAGACTAAATTGAGGATCCCTGTCTCCAGCAGCACTGTGGGACAACCTTCACCTTGAATGTTCAGAAAGGTGGCTCACCGCTCCCTTCTCAGAAACAGAGGGACTGGTAACAATGCTGAATAATAGAATGCTTGGATTCATAGTGGGAGAGGACAGAACCAGGTTCTCTGGCCCAGTGGATTCACCCCATCACTTCTGCCCATTTACACCAATCCTATCTATCTGATCAAACCAGTGGTGCTCAAACCTTTTCTACTTGTGGCCCACTTGAGGCTTTTACTTGCCTCTGGCCCCTACTCTCCATAGTCTCTGTTAGTTGTTAAAGTTTCTTTTTGGTCAATTGTACTCATTATTCCTATATGCAGTCAATATTTATGTTTTAACAGGTTATAGCTATTATGTTAAATAGAATGTTCAAAGGTTCATTTAGTATCAATGCATACACTCTGAAATTGTTCTTCTCCAGATAGCCATAAAACCAAGAAAGAAACGAAAGGCAGCAAGATCATCAGCCCCCAAATGCCCCTCCCCGCACAAAACAAAAGAAAAATGAATTGGGCACATTGACCCCAGATCTCCCTCCCTCACACAAAAAAATAAGAAAGATCAGGCGAAAAACATTGAATATAAAAAACTATAAGAATGAAAGGAAGTCCATAGTCCAAGTGTATATCCAAAATACAGAAAACCTAGGTAACGTTCTTCAGGCAGAGTGACAGGCTCTTACCTGTCCGGCAGCAGAGTGATCCCACCAGTGATCAAAAGCCAGTCTCTCCTCTCCGTAGCAGAGTGATCCCACCAGTGATCAAAAGGCAGTCTCCCCTCTCCGTAGCAGAGTGATCCCACCAGTGATCAAAAGGCAGTCTCCCCTCTCCGTAGCAGAGTGATCCCACCAGCGATCACAAGGCAGTCTCTCCTCTCCGTAGCAGAGTGATCCCACCAGTGATCAAAAGGCAGTCTCCCCTCTCCGTAGCAGAGTGATCCCACCAGTGATCAAAAGGCAGTCTCCCCTCTCCGTAGCAGAGTGATCCCACCAGTGATCAAAAGGCAGTCTCCCCTCTCCGTAGCAGAGTGATCCCACCAGCGATCAAAGAGCAGTCTCTCCTCTCCGTAGCAGAGTGATCCCACCAGCGATCAAAGAGCAGTCTCCCCTCTCCAGCAGCAGAGTGATCCCACCAGTGATAAAAAGGCAGTCTCCCCTCTCCGTAGCAGAGTGATCCCACCAGCGATCACAAGGCAGTCTCCCCTCTCCAGCAGCAGAGTGATCCCACCAGTGATCAAAAGGCAGTCTCCCCTCTCCGTAGCACAGTGATCCCACCAGCGATCAAACAGCAGTCTCCCCTCTCCGTAGCAGAGTGATCCCACCAGTGATCAAAAGGCAGTCTCCCCTCTCCGTAGCAGAGTGATCCCACCAGCGATCACAAGGCAGTCTCCCCTCTCCGTAGCAGAGTGATCCCACCAGCGATCAAAGAGCAGTCTCTCCTCTCCAGCAGCAGAGTGATCCCACCAGTGATCAAAAGGCAGTCTCCCCTCTCCGTAGCAGAGTGATCCCACCAGTGATCAAAAGGCAGTCTCCCCTCTCCGTAGCAGAGTGATCCCACCAGCGATCAAAAGGCAGTCTCCCCTCTCCGTAGCAGAGTGATCCCACCAGCGATCAAAAGGCAGTCTCCCCTCTCCGTAGCAGAGTGATCCCACCAGTGATCAAAAGGCAGTCTCCCCTCTCCGTAGCAGAGTGATCCCACCAGCGATCAAAGAGCAGTCTCCCCTCTCCAGCAGCAGAGCGAACCCACCAGTGATCAAAAGGCAGTCTCCCCTCTCCGTAGCAGAGTGATCCCACCAGCGATCACAAGGCAGTCTCCCCTCTCCAGCAGCAGAGCGAACCCACCAGTGATCAAAAGGCAGTCTCCCCTCTCCGTAGCAGAGTGATCCCACCAGTGATCAAAGAGCAGTCTCCCCTCTCCGTAGCAGAGTGATCCCACCAGCGATTAAAGAGCAGTCTCCCCTCTCCAGCAGCAGAGCGAACCCACCAGTGATCAAAAGGCAGTCTCCCCTCTCCGTAGCAGAGTGATCCCACCAGCGATCACAAGGCAGTCTCCCCTCTCCAGCAGCAGAGTGATCCCACCAGTGATCAAAAGGCAGTCTCCCCTCTCCGTAGCAGAGTGATCCCACCAGCGATCAAACAGCAGTCTCCCCTCTCCGTAGCAGAGTGATCCCACCAGTGATCAAAAGCCAGTCTCCCCTCTCCGTAGCAGAGTGATCCCACCAGCGATCACAAGACAGTCTCCCCTCTCCGTAGCAGAGTGATCCCACCAGCAATCAAAGAGCAGTCTCTCCTCTCCAGCAGCAGAGTGATCCCACCAGTGATCAAAAGGCAGTCTCCCCTCTCCGTAGCAGAGTGATCCCACCAGTGATCAAAAGGCAGTCTCCCCTCTCCGTAGCAGAGTGATCCCACCAGCGATCAAAAGGCAGTCTCCCCTCTCCGTAGCAGAGTGATCCCACCAGCGATCAAAAGGCAGTCTCCCCTCTCCGTAGCAGAGTGATCCCACCAGCGATCACAAGACAGTCTCCCCTCTCCGTAGCAGAGTGATCCCACCAGCGATCAAAGAGCAGTCTCTCCTCTCCAGCAGCAGAGTGATCCCACCAGTGATCAAAAGGCAGTCTCCCCTCTCCGTAGCAGAGTGATCCCACCAGTGATCAAAAGGCAGTCTCCCCTCTCCGTAGCAGAGTGATCCCACCAGCGATCAAAAGGCAGTCTCCCCTCTCCGTAGCAGAGTGATCCCACCAGTGATCAAAAGGCAGTCTCCCCTCTCCGTAGCAGAGTGATCCCACCAGCGATCAAAGAGCAGTCTCCCCTCTCCAGCAGCAGAGCGAACCCACCAGTGATCAAAAGGCAGTCTCCCCTCTCCGTAGCAGAGTGATCCCACCAGCGATCACAAGGCAGTCTCCCCTCTCCAGCAGCAGAGCGAACCCACCAGTGATCAAAAGGCAGTCTCCCCTCTCCGTAGCAGAGTGATCCCACCAGTGATCAAAGAGCAGTCTCCCCTCTCCAGCAGCAGAGTGATCCCACCAGCGATCAAAAGGCAGTCTCCCCTCTCCGTAGCAGAGTGATCCCACCAGCGATCAAAAGGCAGTCTCCCCTCTCCGTAGCAGAGTGATCCCACCAGTAATCAAAAGGCAGGCAGCCAGTGCTCACCTTCTGCATTCGCCTTCATGTTCTAATCTCTTTTTGGCTTTAATCAGCAAACAGTGGAAGCTTTAATCAGTGAAATGGAGTGGAACATCGGCTTGCACCCCATCCCACTGCCTTCTTGTCAAGAGGTTCATGCACACTACCTCTGCCTCCCAGAATCCTCTCAGAGACTGCAGAACACTGAAGCACGAAATGATCTCCAAACTGCAAAACACGAGCTCCCATAGTTCCAGAATCACATTCAAGACAAAAAGCAAATATAAAAGACATAAAAGAAGTGAAATATATGGTTTTATGGTCTATCCAGAAGCTGTCAACCATGGTTGCGTTTTACGAAGGCGCCATCTTGACTGGAAGTTACAGGTTGTTACAGGTTTTACAACTTGAATGTTACAGGTGTGTATGACCAATAAAACAATTTTTAAGCTCTGAATAGGCTACTCTATTTATAATATATATAATATTCCTCCAACAAGCAATGTTGTTACTTTGGGTATTGAGTAAATTATTTGTGACTGATGCAAACTAGCAAGTTTTTGAATATCTGGTTGCAACTTGGTTAAAGAATATATGAAAGTCATTTCCTTTCACAACACCAAGACGTTTACGAACTTTTGATAGCAGGGGAAGAACTTGACTAAAACCGCATTCAACTAGATAAGAGGTGGGAAACCCAATTAAAAACAACTTTTCTTTCCCCTAGAACTGTGGAAAGTTATTTTGAATTTTGTTTGAGCTGTTATATCTCTCTGCAGCTCAGTAAGACATTCCTTGCAGTGTGGTGTCAACATCATTCACGTTCACCTCAAATGGATTAATCACCCAATCTGGAATATGCATCTCCTGCAGGTCTCTGAACTGAAATTCCATATCAGAGTGCAGTTGTTTTAAATGATCAAGATATACCATCTTGCAATTCCATTTTGAGAGTGGCCAGTGAAGGAAATTGCATAAACTCACAACGTCCAATATTGCTGCTGAAAAGTTTGAGTTTTCCAAGGAAAGCAGTAATTGCCTCTTCGTATGATATGAAATTGCAGTTTTTCCTTGTAACTGTTTAATAAATTCAGATTTTCAAATATATCTGACAGGTAAAATATCTCAGACTTAGCAGCAACAAATTGTTCTCCAAGCTGCTCATCACTTTGAAATGCTACAAGACTATCCCAAAGTGCAACAAAGCGACGAAGACATTTTCTTTTAGATAGCCATCGGAACTCTGTATACATTAATAGCCATTCAAAATCTTCTTCCTTTTCCTCACAAGGTTGGCAATAAAGATGATCTTGAAGTGCATTTGATTTGATGAAGTTGACAGCCATTATTACCCCAGCAAAATTGTTGTTCAAACACCCTCCCAATATTTTAGCAAGCGAGTGCTGAAGGTAGATGACACGGTGTGCGGGAAAAAGTATCAGGCACAGCATTTTATAAATGTATCTCACTACCACTGAAGCAGCACCATCAGCTACACAAGCTATTATATTTTCCAGCAGACTACTGTTTTCCAAGAAACTGCTCTTGACTTCTTCAAAAATAGTTTGGTGTCTGTCTTAAGCTTTCTGGCAAAAAGTATTTCCTCACTGGCCTGATCATCATTTAAAACCTAACATATGTCATCAGAGGGGCTTCATTATCACATAATGCGCTTGTATCGATTTGCAGGGCAAACGTCTTCAGCTGTTTTGCTGCCTCCCTTGCATCGTCTAGCTTATTTTCCCATTCGTTTCATTCAGGGTTCCAATTAAATTACATATATATTTTTTATTTATGTATTTTAGTAGTATTTTATTAAAGCAGTAAACTTATCATGGCCCATACAGAAACTCATGTGGTCCCTACAGAATCTGGCATAGCCCCCTGGGGGATCATATGGCCTACACTGAGAACCACTGGATTAGACCATATTTTTTTATTTGTCTCTGTCTCTACTCATTACCCATCAGCCAGTGTCACCCAGCTCCACCACTCTCCCCTTCCCCTCCTCACCTGGTTCCACCTCTCAGCTGCTAGGCCTTGCCTCAACTGCCCTTCTCCCCTTTTTCTGTAGACTATCTTCCCTCTAAAGCCTCAGTCCTGATGCAAGGTCTTGACCCGAAATGTTGACGATCCCTTTGCAGTCACCCCAGATCAACCTTACTTTTAGTTTCTCACCAGGATTTAAGGATCTGTGAGACAGAAGGTGATTAGTAAATTCCTTCCAACCTCCTCTAATGCAATGAGGTAACAAGCAGGAATACAAGGGCCCATAGGGGAGGAAGTAGTTACTGTCTCCAGCACAACCACATTAGAAGATTGGAATATGGGTGAGAATCATCGCTGCACCAGCAGAGAGAACAAAACGGGTTTGAGGTGGCAATGAACACACACAGAATGCTGGAGGAACTCAGCAGGCCAGGCAGCTTCTATGCAAAAGAGCAAACGGTTGACGTTTCAGGCCGAGACCTTTCTTCAGGACTGTCAGGACTGGAGAAAAAGAAGAGAAGAAACAAAGAGAAAAAGAAGGAAAAAAAAGAGATGTTTCTCAGCCTAAAACGTCGACTGTACTCTTTTCCATAGATGCTGCCTATCCTGTTGAGTTCCTCCAGCATTTTGTGTGTGTTGCTTGGATATCCAGCATCTGCAGATTTTCTCTTGCAATGATAATGAATTGATTACCTGCTCTTTGACTTTTATCGCATTAAACTCATCAGTAACTTGCTGTTGCAGCCGTTCTTCAAGTTCCTTGCTGGTGAAGCCCTCAGCTGCCTTTCTTTACCCTCTCCACCACTTCGTCCTCACTAATCCTGTTCCCTCCTCACTACTCCTGTTCCCTCCTCATTACTCCTGTTTCCCGCCTGGGACCAGTGTATTTCATGGGTTAGTGAATGGCGCCACCTAGAGGATTAAAGTAACTCAACTGGGTCATCGGGACAAATCACCATTTCACTCCTCATTCATTTCAGGTTCGACTTCCCAGTGAATTGAGTTGAGTTGACTTTATTATTTACATCCTTCATACTCATGAGGAGTAAAAATCTTTATGTTACGTCAGATCTTTCTCAGGTCTTGTTTCTGTATGCCCCTTTATCATGTATATTCCTACCGAAGAAAATATTTCCCTGTACAAACCATAATCACTAGCCTGGGCTGCAGGATTACAAACCAAGTCCAGTCAGAGGGTCCCCAGAGGCAGCATTCTGGCCTCCCCAAAAGCCAATGTATCATTCCTGAAGTGTGGTGTCTAACAGTGAATATAGTTTTCTTACTGGGAGAGATGCAAGTTCTGCACAACTTAATTGTCAATGTATAATTTCAATGAGTCGCAACGCAATGTTCAAGAGGCCTGTCAAATTTCAGCAGTTATATTTCACAGGCTACTACTATCTACATCCCCACCTACCATCCAGACCTCCACATACCAACTGCTGTCATCCTGATCTTCACCTCCCCCAGCCCCCAGCTTCCACCAACTCCCCACTCATCATGGACTCACCTTCACTGAGTAGGTGAGAAGGGGCCTTGAGAAACAGACACAGCAAAGCATCGGGATCAGATTATGTGAACCCCAAGGTCCTGAAGGAGTGTGCTGAGCAGCTGTGTGGAGATCTCCAGCTCACTGTGAATCTGAGTCTCAGCCTGGAAAGGGTACCGAGTGTGTGGAATAAATCATGTGTGGTCCCAGTACCAGGAAGGGCCAACCAAAAGTCTTGAATAATAACCATCCAGTGGCCCTGACCTCACACGTCATGAAGACCCTAGAGGGGCTGGTCTTCTGGGCGCTGGTGAGATCAGCCCTCGATTCCCTGCGGTTTGCGAGTTGACAATGCTGTCATCTACCTGCTGAACAGAGCCTACTCCCATTTGGATAAGCAGGGCAGCACTGAGGATCATGTCTTTTGATTTTTTGATACAACCCTCATCATGAGGGAAAATCTCGGTTCAATGCAGATTGGCACTTCTATTATCTCCTGGATAATGGACCACTGGACTGGCAGACCACAGTTTGTGCAGCTTCAGAGCTGTGTGTCAGACATGGCTATAAGCAGCTCTGGGGCACCACAGGGGACTGTATTGGCTCCCTTCCCGTTCACCCTGTATACCTCGGACTTTAGGTACAACACTGAGTCACGTCATCTGCAGAAAGTCCCTGATGACTCAGCAATAGTTGGGTGTATAAAGGGAGGGTGGGAGGATGAATACAGGGCCCTGGTGGAGGACTTTGTCAAATGGTGCAAGCTGAATCATCTGCAGCTCAACATCAGAAAGACAAAGGAAACGGTGATGGGTTTTGGGAAGACTTAGCCTGCATTGCTCCCTGTTACTATTGATGATGAGGACGTGGATGTGATGAGGACCCACAAGTACTTGGGGGTGCACCTGGATGACAGACTTGAGTGGAGCACCAACGCAGAGGCTGTGTACAAGAAGGACCAGAGTCACCTCTACTTCCTGAGGAGACTGAGGTCATTTGGAGTATGCAGGCCTCTCCTTCACATGTTCTACCAGGCTGTTGTCATCAGTACAATCTTCTACGTGGTGGTGTGCTGGGGCAATGGCATCAACACGGGTGATGCCAACAGGCTCAATAAACTGATTAGAAAGGCTGGCTCTGTTGTAGGAGTCAAGCTGGACACACTGGAGGATGTGGTAGAACAAAGAACCCTACGGAAAATCCTGGCAATTCTGGACAATATTTCTCACCCTCTACATGGCACCTTGGCTGAATAGAGAAGTACTTTCAGTAATAGACTAAGACAACTGTCCAAAGAGCGCTATATGAGGTCATTCTTACCCTCGGTCATTAGGCTCTATAATGAGTCAACCCTGTATCCGGGGAAGTGATGACCCCCTGCTGTAACTTACTTTTTATTCTTCCTTACTTCTCTTCTAATATTTGTATATTTTTGTATATCTGTGCACTTGTAATGCTACTGTGACACTGTAATTTTCTTTGGGATCAATAAAGTACCAATCTATCATTGCTCGAGCCTCCTGCTCTAATCTCTGCACTTGTCTGTACTAGATATAAATAAATTTTCTAATTTATCTAATTTACAGTCCTGGTCCGAAATGTCGATTGTTGATTTATTTCCATAGATGCTGCCTGATCTATTGAGTTACTCCAGCATTTTGTGTGTGTTTATCCAATTCACAGTCCAGTTTGCAGTCTGAACTGGGCAAATTCCAAGAGTTGAATTGCTCTCTCCCCTTAGCATTCCTATAACCCTTTAATATCCCATGTAAACTAATCTCAAACTGCTTCAGGAACTTAGTGGTTTGAACAGTATCGGTGGGGGAAAGGAATTATTGATCTTTCAGGTTGAGACCTTATTCACCTGGTCTCTTCAAGTTCCCAGTAATATTTTGTCTAACCCTATTCTCTTTATGTTTCCAATAATTTTGTTTCCAACTATTTTTACCTTCCCAGTAATATCCCACCTTTTGTAATCCCTCATTGGCCCCTAAACCCCAGTCCCTTTAGTAACCGTTTGGATCTAATCCCATGCTCTCAAACTCACAGACACTCTCCCCAGACATATTTCACTTGTAAGCGGATTGCCATTTTATTGAGACCACGTTCGTGCAACAAGGCAGAATAATTTTATTTAAACAAAGCAGATGATTCTTTACAGGAATGCTACCTGGAGAGGGTTTAGCGTTTTGAGTGGGTTGCTGAGATAATAAAACATGCTCCCAAAGTGGCTGAAGAGTGTTGTCCACAACTGGACATGCATCAGCAAATGTCCTTGGGACCTTGGTGGCCATCTCCACTCACGATTTGTTTTGTTTTTAAAACTTTAGTTTGTTAACTGAGTTTAAATTCTGGAGCTGTTGTGGTAGGATTTGAATCTGGGTCTCTGGATTAGTAATAAAAACAGAAAATGTATGTGGTCATCAGCAGCTCTTTTATAAGAGGTTTAGATGAGTTGTACTAGGTGGGTTTGGGAGCTGTTGGAAGGATGGGGGAGGCAGGAAGCTGGCTCCAAACCTCCACAACCGTAAAACTGTATAAATTTATATTAGCATTTATATGAAATGTTATTAATGTAGTTATATAAATATATGAAATTTTACAATAAACTAATTACTTACACAGGCACAACTGTGTACAGTTCCTAGAGAGGTTTACAATTTCTTCAGCCTTCAACATCTGCCCTTCTCTGCAGTGCTTCATTCTGTTTGTCCACAATCCCCTCCGGAGAGGCAGGCTGTGATTCAGCAGCACGACACAGGCTTTCTAATTTTACTTTGTCACCATGTGTCCCCGGGCTAGACTGAGCTCCTCGTTGAAAGCAGAGCAGCAGCTGAGAGGACTAAGCGTTTTCAGTGAGATGCACAGATTCCGAGCCTGCTAGGAAAGGATTGCTCACTCAGAGGTTATTTTACATAACTGGTAACTGGGTGCATCACAGTCTGATCTCCTGGGCTCTGGCCCTTCATACTGGCATAGATGCTGCTAATGTGGCCTAGATTCAAAGGGAAATAAACTTGCTGGCCCTGTATAGCTACACAGGAAAGGGCAAGTAAGATCACAAGACCATAAGACCTAGGAGTATAATTCGACCACCTGCCCATCAAGTCTGCTCCACTCTTCGATCATAGAAAATTTATACAAAATTCTCTGTTACTCTGGATTTCCAGCATCATCAGAATCTCTTGTGTTTCCTCCCACAGTCTAAAGATGTACTGGTTGGTAGGTGAATTGGTCATTGTAAATTGTCCCGTGATTTGGCTAGGATTAAATTGGGGGGTTGCTGCTTGGCGCGGCTTGAAGGGCTGGGAGGACCTTCCACACTGTATCTCAATAAATTAAAATTAACATGGCTAATTTATTATCCCTCTCAACTCCAGTCTCCTGCCTTCCCCCTGTAAACTTCTATGGCCTTACTAATCAAGTACCTGTCAACCGCTGCTTTAAATATACCCAATGACTTGGCTTCCATGGTCATCTGTGGCAAAGAATTCTGCTGATTCACCTCCCTCTGGCTAAAGAAATTCCTCCTCATCTCTGTCTAAAGGGACATCCTTCTATTCTGAGTCTGTGTCCCCTGGTTCTAGATTCTCCCACTATTGGAAACATCTTCTCTATGTCCACTCTATCTAGGACTTTCAATATTCAGTGTTCAAAAGCTAACAAACCACCACAACTATGAAAATACAATGGATTCCAGTTAATTGGGACACATCAGGACCAGTACGGTTTGGCTCAAATTTGCCCAAGTTTCATGGAAATAGTTAACAAGGTATTAAAAAAACAAACGACCATTTAACTGAATAATCAATTAGGTATTTAAATGAAAAGAAAAGAATAAATTAGAACACTATCAATACTCTACAGCACTATGAAACTGTGTAATAGTTCCCAGTAGTTATCAAGGCAGAAATACATCCAATGCATGCTGCTGAGTTCTTTTGATTGAATGTAAGTGAACAAAATCAGTGCGGGCACCTAGTGAAAATAATGGGCTAGCTTCATACAATCCTTTCAAGGATTGCATCCTCCACATCTTCATTTGCATTGTAACATTCAAGATGATTGTTGATACCTTCAAATTCTTTATAGTTTCTAACTTGTAGGAGTAGTGAAGTTGCTTCAGTTTTACTCCTGGCCATTTCTGGCATCTCCAAGCCTGAATGCATGAACCCACAGTAAGCAAACCAGGACTGAACTGTCTTGCTGATTATTTATCACCAACTATCAGTGACAAAAATCACTGCTTTTTGAACACAAACACATGTAACTGACGCAATTTTACATCTGTTTACTCTAAGCTGGTCTAGTGTCTAAGGGTCACAAAGGTCCATGTGACTGATGCTAGTTAGAAACTGTTCAGCAACAGTCTCCAGTCCCAATTAAGTGGCACAACGACCAAATAAACAAAGGGAATCCTGGTTATTTTGATTAGTTTTTGTTCTTTAAGAGTTGGCCCGAATAAGCAGCTGGTCCAATTAACCAATGGCCCAATTAACCAGAATCCACTGTATATTGAATTACATCAGTAATTAACAATTTACAAATCTCTAACACTGTACAATGAACAGATTATAAAGCCATAAATGTACATACTGTATATTGTTCTCAGATTTGACTAAACATATATTTACTATTTTGTTGGTTGTGTTTACTGTACTTCAAACTTTATCCAATAAATGTGAGGTATACCTATCGTGTATGCACTTTATGGACTGATGTTTCACTCAAGTTATTTCTCAAGTGAGTTTTACACGTTAATCTCATGTTTTATGCTACTATTGTTACCATTGCTATGCATAGCCACAAGCACATTGTACCATTTATTTTCTAAACCCCACCTTTACCACTAAGCTAGTACAACAGTCATAACTATACATTTTTAAGTACACCTTCAAATCTCAACTCAGTCATAGTATTTTCTACTTGGTGACTTGTGATAATCAGGACAACCTGAGCTCTTTGAAACTCTTCCATTTGTCACATTGCTTGTGGTGAGCAGACAACAGCTGCTGGCCTCTTTTAAGTGCCTGACCCTGATTTTCCTAACTGGCCCTGATCTAGGTGTGCTGGCAATAGGCAGCATGAGGTCAACCTTCTGCCTGCGCCACTCTGCCTCATTGTATCCTAAATCATTTTCAAATAAACAAAGAGAAAAGCGGGAGTCATTTGAAAAGAACGTGCCTCATTGTGAATGAGAGAGAGAAACATCATTGCAAGGTGGGAGCCATTTGAAAAGAACAGTCTTGTCAGGAGTGAGTTTTATTTGAGCCAATAAACGGAAGGGAGGTGTCAGCGGAGCAGCCATTGTTGGAGTGGACCAGTGATGGAGTGGGAAGCTTTGGTTCAACAGGCTTCAGCAAGAATAGGCTTGGACAAGCACAGGCGGAAGATCTACCCAAGTTTCTAAAACTTTTTTTCCTTTTCTTAGTCTATCAATACATAGCTAGTGTGCTGAGAATGGGTCCAGAGTTAGTGGTATGTTCTTTGTATGAGATGTGGGAACTTGGGGAGACCACAGGTGTCTCTGATGAGTACATCTGCATGAAATACATCGAGCTGCAGCACTCTAAGCTGACTGCATTAAAGGAACTGAAGCTGCAGCTGGATGATCTTCAGCTCATACAGGAGAATGAAGAGGCAGGTACCTGGGTTACTGTCAGGAGAGGGTAAGTCAGTGCAGAGTACACCTGTGACTGTTCCCCTCAATAATAAATATACTGCTTCAGATACTGTTGTGAGGGGGAGGAGTAACCTACCAAGGGAAGCCATAGTGAGTGCATTTCTGGCACTGAATCTAATGCTCTGGCTCAGAAGGGAAGAGGGGAAGGGGGGAAGGGAGGAAGAGATGAGTGCAGTGGTGTTAGAAGAGCAGTTAAGAGATTCTGTGGATGAAAAAACGAAACCTGGATTGTGTTTTGCCTCCCAGGTGCCAGGGTCAGGAACGTCTCAGATCGGGTCCACAGCGTTCTAAAGGGAGAGGGTGAACACCCAAAAGTCACAGTACACATTAGTACTAATGATACAGGTAGGGAAAGGGAGGAGATGCTGAAGAGAGAATATAGGGAGTTAGGTAGAAAGCTGAAAAGCAGGACCTCCAGGGTAGTAGTCTCTGGATTGCTGCCTGTGACACGTGCCAGTGAGGGTAGGAATAGGATGGTTTGGCAGGTGAGTGTGTGCCTGAGGAACTGGTGCAGGGGGCAGGGGATCAGATTTATGAATCTTTGGGATCTCTTCTGGGGAAGGTATGTCCTGTACAAAAAGGTCGGGTTACACCTGAACCTGAGGGGGACCAGTATCCTTGTGGGCAGGTTTGCTAGAGCTTTTGGGGAGGGTATAAACTAATATGGCAGGGAGATGGGAACCAGAGTGCATGGGCTGAGAATGGAGCAGTTGGTATACAAGTACATGCAGTGTGTAGTGAGACTGTGAGGAAGGACAGGCCGATGATAGGGCAAAATTACAGTTAGTGGAATGAGTTGAAGTATAACATGGGGGCAAAATCAAAAAAGGGTTAGGAACACAGGACTGAAGGTGTTATATTTGAATGCACACAGTATACGGAATAAGGTAGGTGATCTTAAAGCGCATCTAGAGATCGGCACATACAGCATTACTGAGTCATGGCTGAAAGAAGCTCATAGTTGGGAACTTACATCCAAGGATACACCATGTACCAAAAGGACAGGCAGGTAGGCGGAGGGGGTGGGATGGCTTTGATGGTAAAAAAATGAAATCAAATACTTAGAAAAAGGTGGCATAGGACTGAAAGATGTAAATTCCTTGTGGGTAGAGTTAAGAAACTGTAAGGGTAAAAAGACCCTGATGGCAGCTATATACAGGCTTCCAAACAGTAGCCAGATGTAGGATACAAATTACAATGGGTGACAGAAAAGGCATGTAAAAAGGGCAATGTTACAATAGTGACAAGGGATTTCAATATGTAGGTAGATTAGGTTGGTACCGGATCCTAAGAGAGGGAATTTGTCAAATGCCTATGAGATGGCTTTTTAGAGCAACTCATGGTTAAGACCACTGGGGACTTAACTAGATTTGATTAGGGAGCTTAAGATAAAGGACCCCTTGGGAGTCAGAGATCACAATATGATAGAATTCACTGCAATTTCAGAGGAAGAAGATAAAGTCAGATGTATCAGTTTTCCAATGGAGTAAAGGAAATTACAGAGGCAAGAGAAAGGAGCTAGCCAAAGTTAATTGGAAGGAAACACTAGCAGGAATGATGGCAACACACCAATGGCTGGAGTTGCTGGGTGCAATTCAGAAGGCACAGGATATATCCCAAAGATGAATAAGTATTCTAAAGGGAGGATGAGGCAATTGTGGCTGCTGAAGGAAGTCAAAGATAGCATAGAAGGAAAAGACAGGGCATATAAATAGCAAAAATTAGAGAAAAGTTAGAGGATTAGGAAGCTTTTAAAAACCAAAAGAAGGCAAAAAAAAGCCATAAGGTGAGAAAAGATGAAATACAAGGGTAAGTGAGACAGTAATATTAAAGAGAATACCGAAGTTTTTTCAAAAACTATATATAAAGAGTAGAGAAAGGCAAAAGTGAATATCAGACCGCTGGAAAATGGAGAGGTAGTAATGGAGGACAAAGAAATGGTAGGCAAACTTAATAAGCATTTTGTGTCAGTCTTCACTGTGGAAGACACCAGCAGTAGGCCAGAAGTTCAAGAGTGTCAGGGGACAGAAATGAGTGTCATTGCTATTACTAAGGAGAAAGTGTTTGGGAGGCTGTAAAGTCTCCCCGGGGTTCTGAAAGAGGTGGCTAAAGAGATCGTGGAGGCATTAGTGATGATCTTTCAAGAATCACTAGATTCTGGAATGGTTCTGAAGGACTGGAAAATTGAAAATGTCACTCCACGCTTTAAGAAGGGAGGAAGGCAGAAGAAAGGAAATTATAGGTCAGTTAGCCTGACTTCAGCAGTTAGGAAGATATTGGAGTCTATTATTAAGGATGTGGTTTCAGGTATTTGGAGGCGCATGATAAAATAGGCCAAAGTCACCATGGTTTCCTGAAGGAAAAACCTTGACTGACAAATCTATTGAGGATGTGACTAAACACATTGATGAAGGTAGAGCAGTAGATGTAGTGTATATGGATTTCAGCAAGGCATTTGATAAGGTACCCCATGCAAGGCTTATTGAGAAAGTAAGGAGGCATGGGATCCAAGGGGACATAGCTTTATGGATCCAGAAATGGCTTGCCCGCAGAAGGCAAAGAGTGGTTGTAGACAGGTCAAATACTGCATGAAGGTCATGTCATGGTCCGGTCCGTGAAGTCTGGATTCCGGTTCACGGTCTGGTCCATTGTTCCTTATTCCAGGTTTTCTGGCTTTCCCTTTTTCTGTTGGGTGCTCTAATTGGGGCAGCTGATTCATATTTTGTGCTGGCTACTTAAATAGTTCCTTGGTTCAGCTTCAGTTGCTGGACTGTTCCCTTCCCTTCACTTTCTGCCCTAGCCTGAAGACTTGCCTGCGTCCCCGCCTGTATCACTGTCAAGTTCTACTGCCGGAGCAAGACCGGAGCCTTGCTGTGTCTAGATAAGGAACTGTCTATCGTTGTTTGGAACTGTCTCTGTGTCCATGCCTTTGCTAGGTAGGTCCGGCTGTTTGCTGCTACCTTGTGTTACGAACTGTCTGTCTGCGTTCTGTGTATGAGTCCCGGCCCTGTCTCCTGTTCCTAAGGAGGGGTCCTGGCTCTGTGTTCCATGTTCCTGTTCTCCCTCGACCAAGGCTCTGCATTCCTGTCTCCCCCGACCAAGTCACGGCTTCGTGTTCTCGTCCTGTGCTGGAGTTTCCTTGTCTTGCCCAGGAGTCTCTTGTTTTGTCCTGTAGCCTCACCTAGTCCTGTCTCCCAAGACCATGTCATGTCTTCACCTAGTTCTGGAGTCTGAGCCCAAGTCAAGACCCAGGTTCTGGGTCCTCGTCCAGTCTCTGGCTCGGAGTCCGAACCCAAGTCTCGTCATGTCCTTGCCTCGAGGAACCCAAGCCATGACCAGTCCTGAAGCCATGTCATGTCCTCGCCTAGTTTCGGGGTCCGAGCCCAAGTCAAGACCCAGGTTCTGGGTCCTTGTCCATTCTCCGGCTCGGAGTCCAAGCCCAGGCTCCTAGCTCCCAGTTCCTTGTCCCGGTCCCACTTGCTTAGCCAATGTCCTAGCCCAAGTCCGTGTTCTTGTCCCAGCTCTCTGTCAAGTCCTGTTCCTAGTACTTCAGTGTCTGTGCCTTGCATTTGGGTCCACTCCCAATGGTCGGTGACCAGTGGTGTGCCGCAGGGATCTGTTCTGGGACACTTACTCTTCATGATTTTTATAAATGACCTGGATGAGGAAGTGGAAGGATGGGTTAGTATGTTTGCTGAAGACACAAAGGTTAGAGATTTATGGATAGTGTGGAGGGCTGTCAGAGGTTACAGCGGAACATTGATAGGATGCAAAACTAGGCTGAGAAATGGCAGATGGAGTTCAACCCAGATAAGTGTGAGGTGGTTCATTTTGGAAGGTCAAATATGATGGCAGAATACAGTATTAACGGTAAGACTCTTGGCAGTGTGGAGGATCAGAGGGATCTTGGGATCCGAGTCCATAGGATGCTCAAAGCAGCTGCGCAGGTTGACTCTGTGGTTAAGAAGGCATATGGTGTATTGGCCTTCATCAATCATGGGATTGAATTTAGGAGCCGAGAGGTAATGTTGCAGCTATATAGGACCCTGGTCAGACCCCACTTGGAGTACTGTGCTCAGTTCTGGTCGCCTCACTACAGGAAGGATGTGGAAGCCATAGAAAGGGTGCAGAGGAGATTTACAAGGATGTTGCCTGGATTGGGGAGCATGCCTTATGAGAATAGGTTGAGAGAACTTGGCCTTTTCTCCTTGGAGCCACAGAGGATGAGAGGTGACCTGATAGAGGTGTATAAGATGATGAGAGGTATTGATCGTGTGGATAGTCAGAGGCTTTTTCCCAGGGCTGAAATGGTTGCCACAAGAGGGCACAGGTTTAAGGTGCTGGGGAGCAGATACACAGGAGACGTCACGGGTAAGTTTTTACACAGAGAGTGGTGAGTGCGTGGAATGGGCTGCCGGCAACGGTGGTGGAAATGGATACAATTGGGTCTTTTAAGAGACTTTTGGATAGGTACATGGAGCTTAGAAAAATAAAGGGCTATGGGTAACCCAAGTAATTTTAAGGTAGGGACATGTTTGGCACAAATTTCTGGGCCGAAGAGTCTGTATTGTGCTGTAGGTTTTCTATGTTTTCTATGTTTCTATTGGAGTTCTTTGAGGAAATAACAGGCAGGATAGAGTCAGTGAATATTTATTTGGATTTTCAGAAGGCCTTTGACAGGTGCCACACATGCGTCTGCTATAATAAGATAAGAGCCCATGATATTACAGAAAAGAAACTAGAATGGAAAGATGACTGGCTGACTGGCAGAAGGCAAAGAGTGGGAATAAATGGGGGCTTTTCTGGTTGGATATTGGTGACTAGTGGTGTTCGACATGTGTCAATGCTGGGACTGCTTCTTTTCATGTATTATGACCAAGGATTTGGGTGATGTAATTGATGGCTATGTCGCCAAGTTTATGGAGGATATGAAGGTCAGTAGCTTGAAGAAGGGAGTCTGCAGAAGGACTTACACAGATTGGGAGAATGAGCAAAGAAGTGGCAGGTGGAATATTGTGTAAGGAAGCGTACAATTGTGCATTTTGGTAAAAGAAATGAAGGTGCAGCCTATTTTCTAAAAGGGGAGAATATTCAATTTTCAAAGGTGCAAAGGGACTTGGGAGTCCTCATGCAGGATTCCCTGGAGGTTAATTTGCAGGTTAAGTCTGTGGTAAGGAAGGCTAATGCAATGTTAGTATTAATTTCAGGAGGACTACAATATAAGTGTAGGGTGTAATGCTGATACTTTATAAGGCTTAGTCAAGCCACACTTGGAGCTTTGTGAACAGTATAGGGTCCTTTATCTAAGAAAAGATGTGCTGGTATTGGACAGGATCCAGAGGAGGTTCACAAGAATGATTCCAGGAACGAAAGGGTTAACAGATGAGGAGTGTTTGGCAGCTCTGGGCCTGTGTGTGCTAGACTTTATAAGAATGAGAGGGGATCTTATTGAATATTGAACAGCCTAGGCAGAATGGATATGTTTGGCGGGGGGGGGGGGGGGGGCGTTGATATTTTCTATACTGGGTGAGCCTAGGACCAGAGGGCACAGCCTCAGAATAGATGGACATCCTTTTAGAACAGAGATAAGGAGAAATTTCTTTAGCCAGTAGTGCAGTGAATCTGTGGAATTTATTGCCACAGACAGCATTGGAGTCCACGTTATTGAGTATATTTAAAACAGTTTGATAGGTTCTTGATTAGTCGGGGCATCAAAAGTTAACAGGGAGATGGCAGGAGAATGGGATTGAGAGGGAGAATAAAAATTAGCATGGTGGAACAGATTTGATGGGCTGAATGGCCCAATTCTATTCCTATATCTTATGGTCTTACATAAAATGCATTTGTTCTCGGCTAATCTTCATCAATTGCAGTCTTCAAAAGTATGTTTTAATAAGTTAAACATTCCTTTGTTATTTACAGTTCAACCAGGGTCAATCCATTGTGTTGGAAAGGCAGTCACTCGACAGGATGTGCTTTGCTTCACTGAGCAGCTGAGCGTTATTGTGTTAACCCTGGAGCAGAGACGTACCTCAGGGTCAGCAAAGAACCAGGTCAAACCAGGATGACTGAGGTACTAATGAAGTGGAGGTTAGAGAACTTTTGTCAGCATTATTATTTCTTGTGTTCCACTTTGGAAACTTTGATGTGTTACCCAAGACTTGTGTTTATATTATCATCTAAAATGTTTTATGGTGATCACAGGATTATTATAGGAAATCTACCCGATATTTTACATATAGCTAAACGCCACAAAAAGCAGTGAAATATATGGTTGAGCACTAAATGTTGGTTAGATCACCTTTTGATGTATCCAGTGGGATCTTCCAAGTCATGTGCCAAAAAGCTGGCACTCTGACAGTATCCTTCATTACTGCATTGAGTAGTCAGCCTGGACTACGTATCCCAGTGCCGTCATGATTCCTATAACCTGCATTAACATGATGCAGTCAGATCATGTACACTTGAGGTGATCTCGTATTACCAGGCTGCCTTCAACTCTGCCAACATTTTATTTCTTATGTTAACTGGAACAAGCCTATTCAAGCCTTTCTTCTGTTTAGCAATTCAATAGATTGCGGTTCGTTCAGTCTCTTCCTTTCCGATAGTTCCAAAAGTTCATGTCCCTTGCACAGTGTAGTCTTTAAAGAAAATGAATTCATGCATCAATAATGTTTGTACAATATATTTTTCTCATACTTGCTTACAACATAGGAGGAGACCATCGTGATCCTCCTTCCACTCACCCCTACTCCGGCTTATTAACAGTAGCCAAATAATCTACTTGTGTATCTTTAGGATGTGGGGAAGGAAGAACTGTTGGGAACCCATACTTCGACAAGGCAGGTTATGAGTCAAAAGTGTGACCACTGCCCTGCTCTTTAACACCACCGCTAACTCAAAGAACTGTAGCTCATGTGCCACTTTGACTGCTTTCAGACTACTGGTTTTTAAATGAAGTCCTTAAAATTTGTCAGCCAAGAAATTCCTTGAATCGGCTTCCTTTTCACTCGTGTTGCATTAGTCAGGCTCCTTGAAGTTATTGTTGATCGTCTGTGTAGAGTGTCTACTGCTAGTAATGAGACATGGGGATCAGGAATAGTGGAAGGAAGGTCATTATTGCATGTTAGCGTACAAAATAAAATCCACCATTAACATCCAGCTTCCTCCCTGCTGTTTGCCACTTCGCTGGCTTGTCGGGAGGACTTCCTTTGTACCGGTGTTGCGCAAGCTTTCAGAGTTCTTCCAGAGCAGGAACAAGTCCAATTAATGCTTTAGTTGTGCCTTGCATTAATGTACCTTTAATTTGTTTTCAATACTATTTACAGAGGAGCATGCCAATACAAGATCATGTCTGCATATTCTATTTGTTTGAATCTCAATCCAGTTTTTTAATGATTCTAACAGCAACTGTACAAATTAATCCTCTTTTGAAATGTGGCCATTTATTATTTGCAAAACTTTTCTTGTGAAGCTATTCCTGATCCCCATGTCTCATCACAAACAGTGGGCACTTTACACAGACCATCAGCAATAACTTCAGGGAGCCTGACTAATGTCATTAGAAACATAGAAACATAGAAAATAGGTGCAGGAGTAGGCCATTCGGCCCTTCGAGCCTGCACCGCCATTTATTATGATCATGGCTGATCATCCAACTCAGAACCCCGCCCCAGCCTTCCCTCCATACCCCCTGACCCCTGTAGCCACAAGGGCCATATCTAACTCCCTCTTAAACATAGCCAATGAACTGGCCTCAACTGTTTCCTGTGGCAGAGAATTCCACAGATTCACCACTCTCTGTGTGAAGAAGTTTTTCCTAATCTCGGTCCTAAAAGGCTTCCCCTCTATCCTCAAACTGTGACCCCTCGTTCTGGACTTCCCCAACATCGGGAATAATCTTCCTGCATCTAGCCTGTCCAATCCCTTTAGGATCTTATACGTTTCAATCAGATCCCCCCTCAATCTTCTAAATTCCAACGAGTACAAGCCCAGTTCATCCAGTCTTTCTTCATATGAAAGTCCTGCCATCCCAGGAATCAATCTGGTGAACCTTCTTTGTACTCCCTCTATGGCAAAGATGTCTTTCCTCAGATTAGGGGACCAAAACTGCACACAATACTCCAGGTGTGGTCTCACCAAGGCCTTGTACAACTGCAGTAGTACCTCCCTGCTCCTGTACTCGAATCCTCGCGCTATAAATGCCAGCATACCATTCGCCTTTTTCACCGCCTGCTGTACCTGCATGCCCACTTTCAATGACTGGTGTATAATGACACCCAGGTCTCGTTGCACCTCCCCTTTTCCTAATCGGCCACCATTCAGATAATAATCTGTTTTCCTATTTTTGCCACCAAAGTGGATAACTTCACATTTATCCACATTAAATTGCATCTGCCATGAGTTTGCCCACTCACCCAACCTATCCAAGTCACCCTGCATCCTCTTAGCATCCTCCTCACTGCTAACACTGCCGCCCAGCTTCATGTCATCCGCAAACTTGGAGATGCTGCATTTAATTCCCTCATCCAAGTCATTAATATATATTGTAAACAACTGGGGTCCCAGCACTGAGCCTTGCGGTACCCCACTAGTCACCACCTGCCATTCTGAAAAGGTCCTGTTTATTCCCACTCTTTGGTTCCTGTCTGCTAACCAATTCTCCACCCACACCAATACCTTACCCCCAATACCGTGTGCTTTAAGTTTCCACACTAATCTCCTGTGTGGGACTTTGTCAAAAGCCTTTTGAAAATCCAAATATACCACATCCACTGGTTCTCCCCTATCCACTCTACTAGTTACATCCTCAAAAAATTCTATGAGATTCGTCAGACATGATTTTCCTTTCACAAATCCATGCTGACTTTGTCCGATCATTTCTCCGCTTTCCAAATGTGCTGTTATCACATCCTTGATCACTGACTCCAGCAGTTTCCCCACCACCGACGTTAGGCTAACCGGTCTATAATTCCCCGGTTTCTCTCTCCCTCCTTTTTTAAAAATTGGGGTTACATTAGGGTTGGACTCAGTGCTACTTCCATCCATTAAATGCTTTAATGTAACTGTGGTTTTAAAAAGTGGTCAGCAGCCTCCTGCACAATGAGAACAATTCACAATCTTGAGTTCATAATGCTTGGAAGTTGCAATATGGGAGTCTTACTTTGTGAAGAACCAATCAATAGAGTTGCGGATGAAAACTAGTTATTGAGGCACTGAATTTTAGCGAGCCAGATTCAATATTGCTTAGAGCAGTATTACCAACAACCTTTTCCCCCTTTGTGGCTTTGTTCTTTTATTAGCAATTCTGTTTTAGAAAGTACCTGCTTGTGAGTTCTAATGTTCACCGAGCCCATCACGGGAACTAGCCTGTCCCCTACGGATTCTTGCTGCCTTAGTAAAGTAACCAGCATAATCAAAGACCCCACCTGCTCTGGATAGTTTCTCTTCTCCTCTCTCCCATCGGCAGAAAATACAAAAGCTTGAAAGCACTTGCAATCAGGCTCAAAGACTGATTTATTTCACTGTTAATAGTCTCCTGAGTGGACCTCTTGTACAATAAGATGGACTCCAGATCGCACAATCTACCTGTGATCTTGCACGCACTGCACTTTCTCTGTAGCTGTTACAGTACATTCTGCATTGTTATTGTCTTTACCTTGTTCTTCCTCTATGCACTGTGTGGCTCTGGTCTGTATAAAGACTATGCAAGACAAGGTTTTTACTGTATCTGGGTACATGTGAGAATAACAACTCGATGGCAACCCGGAATTTGTTGGTTTTACATTGAGCCAATCTGACTAGATGACAGAACCCAATGAACCATATCTTCAATGTTCCTGTTCAGTTTGTTTCAGTTCAAAGCACATTCACCTCTGAATCACAGGACTGTGGGTGTAAGGTTCACTGTATATAATCTAAGATGACACTGCATTTCAAAGCTGCTGCTCTGACTGCAAATAATCCCTGTGGCATCACACCGTGAAAATCGGAGCTCTTCCAGTAATGTGTCTAACATACCTGTCACAACCACTGTCATCAAAACATGCCGTTTATGGGAATACTCAAACTGGGATTTCCAACTGAAAATGTCAATTTCCAAAAAGATGAGCAAATCGTAAAGAAATTCTTTGCCTTTGAAGCAGTTTGGAATGTGTTATTTCTACATAGACATGGGCTCTTTTTGGCCTTGTTTTGCCCACAGCCTGTGTCCTGTGAAAGGTAAGAGAGAAGGCTCCTTGGTTATGGTCAGAAGGCCTGACAAAAGTCACCTTGAAGAAATGTACTTTGCAAAGAGTTACATGGAAGTGAGATGGTGAGACAGGTTAGAGTCTTTTTGCTGCTTAATTATTCAGCTGTATGAAGCTCAGAGTAGCACTGGCTGAAGTGTTGAGCTCTAATGTAGTAGTAATGTCATCAAATCAGTGATCTCTCTGCCTATTCATTCCATACACTTGATGGTATATATTGACCATAAGATGAGAAGAGGAGTAGAATTAGGCCATTCAGCCCATCGAGTCTGCTCCACCATTCTGTCATGACTGATTTATTATCCTGTTCAACCCCATTCCCCATAACCTTTGGCACCCTGACTAACCAAGAATCTATCAACCTCTGCTTTAATCATGCTCGATGACTTGACCTCCTTGGCCCTCCAAGGCAAAGAATTCCACAGATTCACCATCCGCTGGTTAAAGAATACCTTCTCAACTCTGTTCTAAATGGATGTCCCTCTATTCTGAGGCTGTGTCCTCTGTTCCTAGACTCACTCACTATTGGAAACATCCTCTGCACATCCACTCTGTCTCGGCCTTTCATTATTTGATAGGCTCCCCCCCGCCTCATTCTTCTTAACTCCCATGAGTACAAGCCCAGCATCATCAAATGCTTCTTATATAATATGTTAAGCCTTTTCATTCCTAGAATCATGCTTGTGAACCTCCTCTGGACCCTCTCTAATGCCATCACATCTTTTCGTACATAAGGGAGTCAAAACTGGTCACAATTCTCCAATTGACCAACGCTTTATAAAGCCCCAGCATCACATCCTTGCTCTTGTATTCTAGTCCTCTCAAAACAAATGCTAACTTGCATTGGCCTTGCTTACTCAAACTGAAAGTTAACCTTTAGGGAATTCTGCACAAGGACTCCCAAGCCACTGTGCACCTCTGTTTTTTGATTTTTTTTCTCCTATTTAAATAAGATTCTATGCCTGTATTCCTTCTACCAAAGTGCATGACCATACACTTCTCCGCACTATATTCCATCTGCCTTTTACTTGTCCATTCTCCCAGTCTGAGCAAGCCCTTCTGCAGACTCCTGGCTTTCTCAACACTACTTGGCCCTCCACCTATCTTTGCATCTTCTGTAAACATGGCCACAAAGCCATGCATTTTGCCTTCCAAATCATGGACATATAATGTGAAAAGAAGTGTCCCAATACCGACCACTGCAGAACACCACTAGTTACCAGCAACCAACCAGAAGAAGTCACCCTTCATTCCAACTCTTTGCCTCCTGCCAATCAGCCAATCTTCTATCCATGATAGTATCCGTACAATAATACTATGAGCCCTTATCTTATTAAGCTGCCTCATGTGTGGCACATTGTTAAAGGTCTTCTGGAAATCCAAGAAAACAATATCCATTGATTCTCTTTTTGTCTATACTGCTTGTTATTTACACAAAGAACTCCAACAGACTTGTCAGGCAAGATTTCCCATTGAGGAAACCATGCTGACTTTGGCCTACTTTATCATATAATTCCAAGTACCCCAAAACTTGATCCTTCATAATGGAGTCCACCATCTTCCCAGCCATTGAATAAAGGCTAACTAGTCTATAATTTCCTTTCTTCTGCTTCGCTCTTTTCTTAAAGTGGAGTCACATTCAACACGGTTTCCCAATGGCCTACCTGTCCATAAAGTATAAAGTATGACTTGGAGATGCAACTTTGAATCTCATATTTAATTATTCGAATAAAATTCAGAACAAAAAGTTGATATTTGAAATAGTACCTTTAAAATTATGTGATTGTCATAAAAGCCCATTTAATTTATATAATGTCATTTAAGATAGAAAACATTGTCTGATCTTTTTTTGATTTCAAATCCACAAAAATGGGGCTGTCTTTTAACAGTCCACAGAAAACACTATGTTTAAGGGCAATTAAAAATGGAGAGAGAGAGAGAGAGAAAAGGAAAAAAAAAATGAATCCATTGCCATCGCTCATGAGGAACCTTAGTCTGAGCTGTAGCTGTAGATCACAGACTCTGACAGGACCTTGGCCACCTTGAAAAGAGAAAAAAAGAGACATGAAAAGAGAAGAATAAACTGTCTCATGGACAAACTGGAAGAAATCACTCTGCAAAAACCTTTAGCACTTCCCACTCCCAGAATCTGTCTGTGGTTTCCCATTATTGGAACCAATGTGACACACAGAGCACCCAAGTAATAGGTGCTATGAAGGCAAAAGCTGGATGTTAATCAATCCTCGTCAATGAACACTAATCTTCAGTATATAGAGGAAGCAACACCCAGTTTGTTTTCTTCCCTAATTTCACTGAGTGCACCCAAATTAAACGACATGAGACACAAGTTTAAAGATGTGAGGAAAAACGGTTTGAAGACCTTCTTGAATTAAATTTTATTGGACAGTTTGCGCTTTGAATGAACTTAATTTTTTTCTTTAAACAAATCTGCCTTTCTAATGGGAAAAGATACATGGGGGCCCCATGACATTGCAGGGAAGTCACTATGTTTAAGGGCAATTAAGAATGGATAATAAATGTTTGGTGTGGCGAGAGATGCCCACAATTTTTTGGTTTGAAATAAGTCCTGCGAGGCAGAAAAACTGAATGGGTCACCCATTCTGGAGGTAAGAAGCTGAATGATCCAGCAGGTGGCAATGGTGGTCTATCTAGTGCACTGTATTGCCCCAGGTCTGCTGCTGTCACAGCAGACAGGCTTTGTAATAGGTGACGGCAATGAATAATATTTTCCAGTGATGACCCATAGTTCCACACAGCTGAGCGAGACTAGATTATTGTCCATGATTTATTGTTCTCAGGGACCTTGACATTTCATTCATTGCATTCTGTTGAGAGCAGAGATTTTTCTTCTTGGAAGTATTCACTGACTTCCTAATTGATGTGACAGTGCACAGGCGAGCGAAAAAAGTAATCGTTATTAAAGTGACAGAGTTAACAGGCTTACATTGCATTTTGAAGTCCAAAGTTCAAAGTAAATTTTTTATCAAAGTCTCTCGAAAGTCCCATCATCTCACACAGATGTACTATGTACTGTGTGCATCACCATATACAGCCTCGAGATTCATTTTCTTGTGGGCATTCACAGTTAATCAATTTCTAATGCACTTGAAGAACTAGTAGCTTTATGTGTAACAGTTGATATTTTGATTCCAAGTCTCCAACTCATTTGTACAAACCTTGCATTTCAAGGTGGGACTAGGCAAGGATCGAAGGGAATGAAAGGGGAACTGGCTGTTTGAAGCAAACTCACTTCAATTTCTTCAGGATTTTGCATGAGGTTGCTGGAAATCTGGCTATAGGCGTTGCCCAAGGCACAGCTTTCCTCAGAGGTAATGTGAAGGCAACCTTCAATTTGTAGTCTGGACATTTCTGTTACTGGAAATACCTTTGTAACAGGAATGATGTTAATGAGGAAGTGGGAAATTCAGTTTGAAACTGTTTAGATCTAATCTTGTTTTACGGAATACTTAAAATTACAGTGAATTAAAATGCTTTTACTGTATTTTAAACAAGGACATATTTGGAGATAGTGGAGCAGAAATCTGGCAGGTGGATCCAATCTTTTCAAGCATTAATCAGACTTTTAAAGTCAGGAATAGTTGCTTACTTCTGATGAGGCTTTGGCAGATAAATGTGCATTTATTAACTATCGGGTCAGGTAGATGATGTCATTCCGTGCAAAGTGCCAAGCCAGTGGCAGTGCTACCACTCTGGCATCCCATGCTGTAACCAACATCCTCTCTTAAACTCACACACCTGGAAATGGCACTAAGTGGGAGGGAGGAGAAGATGGCGGCGCGACGCAGCGCGCACAGCCGTTCCAAATAAATATCGATTATGTGTAACTAGGGGCCGTGCACAATCCGGATTTGATGGAGACAGCCATGAGAAGCACGGAGGAACATCTGGAGAAACTTCTGAAATGCCCGCTTCGCTGCCGCTGCTACTGTGCGATCGAGAATCTCCGGAGACCAAGGCCCCAAATCCTCGGCTTTGTCTACTGCCTGTTGCTGGGGCTGGGGTCGAAGCGCTAGGCAGAGATGGTGATCGGCACTCGGTGTCGAAGAGGTGGTCGGAGGCTCGGAGTTTTCGGACGGACTCTGAGTCGGACTGTGGTCGAATGCTTCCGGGATGCTGCATCGGCAAGTTGGCGGTGCTGGAGGTTTACCGTCTGTGTGAGATGATGGGACTTCCGAGAGAATTTTGAGACTTTTACTGTGCCATGGTCTGTTCTTATCAAACTACGGCATTGCTTTGCAGCTTTGCACTGTTGTAACTATATGTTATAATTATGTGGTTTTTGTTAGTTTTTAAGTTGCTTTGTCATGTGTTTTCGTGATATCATTCTGGAAAGACATTTTTATCATTTCTTAATGCATGCATTACTAAATGACAATAAAAGGGGACTGCGTGTCCTCATAATCATAATAATAGTAATAATAAGTGCTATTAAGCTGAACTGATCACTGAGCACAAACTATGGACTCAGTTCCACGGGCTCTGCAACTCGTGCTCTCAGGATTATTAATTCATTTATCGTATTTGCACACTGTCTTTTGCACATTGGTTGCTTGTCAGTCCTTGTCTGTGTGTCATTTTTCATTGATTCTATTGCATTTATTTGTTCCACTGTGAATATCTGCAAGAAAATGAAACTCGGGGTAGTATTTGGTGACATATACATACTTTGACAATAAATTTACTTCATACCTTTGAATTAAGCATCTCTGGTTATTCAAGAATATTGTTTAAAAGATGATGAGCTGGGCAGATCGTTGATTGGTACTTGGATTATTACTTCTAGTTAGTGTTTAAATTGTGTGCAGATTAGGTGATTTACAAAAGTCTTATTCTACAATGAGTTGTCTAGAGTTCTGATGTGAATTTTGGTCGCTGGTTTCATACAAAATTCTTTCAGGTATTGAATAGGCTAGTATGTATTCTACTTAGAATTTAACTTAACTCGGAAAATAAAGGGGCAAGACAAACTACTTGAGAAAGGAGTTATATAGGAGGGAGATCAAAAACCTGATTGAATAGTGCTACAACAACAACCTGTCATTTAATGTCAGCAAAACCTAAGAGTTGATTATCGACTACAGAAGGAAGAAGCTTGATGTCCTTGAACCAGTCCTCAGTAGGGGAATGGAGATGGAGAGTGTCAGTAGCTTTAAATTCCTTGGCATCAACCTATCAGAGGATCAGTCCTGGACCCACCTTGTCGCCACTATAAGTGTCATCGCAAAGAAGTTACTTTCTTAGAAGTTCGTGTAGATTCAGCATGTCACCGAAATCTTTGACAAACTTCTATAGGTGCACAGTGCAGAGTACCCTAACTGGTTGCATTACAGCCTGGTATAGAAACATCAACACCCAGGAACAGAAAAGGCTACAGAAAGTGGTCAATACTGCCCAGTCCATCACAGACAAAGCCCTCTGCACCATTAAGTACATTTACATGGAACACTACCACAAGAAAACAGTATCTATCATCAAGTATCCCCACCATTCAGGCCATGTCCTCTTCTCGCTACTATCATCTGAACCTTAGGTCCCAACCCACCAAGTTCAGGAACAGGTTTATAAACTATAAACTGATTCCACAACCATTGGACTCACTTTCAAGGACTCTACAACCCATGTTCTCAGTGCTATTTTCAGTTGCACAGTTTATCTTTTTTGCATAATTTGACAGTCTTTGTCTGTTTATTCATAGCTTTATTCATAAACTTATTTTGTATTTTTTTTCCTGTAAATGCCAGCAAGAAAATGAATCTCAAGGTGATATGGGATGATGTATATGTACTTTGATAATAAGTTTACTTTAAATTTTGAACTTTGAAAAGGAAAGCAGAGACAAGTCCACAGCAGAAGGTTAAACATGCTAAGGTATTTGAGAGCTACCACTTACTACAATCGTTGGACTTTCACTATTCGAGATCTCTTCACTTTGTGAAAATATCACTGACGACTGCTGACTGTCACAACTGCAAACCTTACCAGGATAAAGACTATCAAATGATTTCTATACTTGCCTCCTTCCTGGCTGCCTTTGGGGGTAATAGTAACATCTTAAAGTTGCTAATGCATTGATTTATAGAGCACGTCACTAAATCTGTCTATTCATTGAGAGGGAATTCCATCTTGCCAGAGTTGAGAAGTGCAGTTAGTCCAAGGGTTTGCTCAGATTGTGTGCATGATGTCCTGCATTGGGTTTCAGGCGACCTACAATTCTCCTACAACAAAAGAGGTTGCAGTCACTCAAGGGGTCGCTGCTCTGCAGCCATTGGAAGTCCTTTATTTGGGAGTGATTCCTTTGTTTTGTGGTAATCCTCTGTGTTAGTATTTGACCCACCACATGTCAAAAACTTGAACATCAGGCAATATTATTCCTCCTCTTATTGCAAGGCTTCTATTCCATTCCTGGATACAGGCTGACAATGCCATAGGAACTTTGCTGAGCATTTTAAATAATAATTCTATCACTTGATAGTATACACCCCTGTCACTTTGACAGAACAGTCTGTCACCTAACATGAAGATGATGAGCAGCTCTTGGCACAGATGGAGGAGGGGGCATGAGGAGGTGGAGAAGAAACAGCTGGAAGAGCAGATGTGCTAAGGTGAGGAGGAGGTGAACAAAGAATACGACGTGTTTCTGTCCCAGTCATTAGTAACCGATACCACTCCGCCCAATCAAAATAGCGCGCAAAATAGATTTTGTGATTTAAATTTATAAAAACATCGAAAAATCAGCTGAGGGCCTCTTCTGGTGGTGTGTTCCTGTCCTTCTAGAACATACTTTGCCTCTTGTGCACCATCTCCTCAAGAATGTGTCACTGTCATGGCTGTATAGATTCCTGTACCCGTGAGCGGTGGATGCATGAGGATCCAGGATGGTAGTTGACTGTTGGCTAACAGGAATTACTCTGCTGATTAATGATTGAGGCTAGTGATGCGATTGCTAGGATATACTATTTTAAGTGATTTTGGTCACCTTGGTAACAGAACCATTAAGCCTTTATTCATATCTATAAAGGAAAAGTCTTAAAGTTTGCTCCTAGTGTCTGTCAGGTGGGTGTAGAATTCAACACTTCTGCAAAGTGACAGGGAGTTTTCACTATTCTGATCAAAATATCCTATGGCTTAAATCATTAACTCCAATTATCTGCCCATGTTTTCTCACAGTGTGGGACTCTGCTGTTCACAGCCATAGTCCTTACAATACATTATATTTCCTAATTCTTTCACTTACGTAAATTGTTTACTTTACTGGTTGATGTATCATTTCTAATACCAACCCTGACCCTTCGTTATCTTCACGGCCTCCTCTTTCTCGGGACTATTGTTAATGAAAATAGCAAAAAAAAAACACTCAGCTGGTGAGAGCATCTGTGGAAAGAAAAAGAGACTAAAGATCATAAAACATAAGAACAGAGTTAGTTATTTGGCCCAACAAGTCTACTCTGCTATTTCATCATGGCTGATCTATTTTCCCTCTCAACCCCATTTTCCTGCCTTTTCTCTATATCCCTTCATACCCTGACTAATCAAGAATCTATCAACCTTGCCTTAAATATATCCAATGACTTGGCCTCCACAGCCACCTGTGGGAACAAATTCCACTGATTCACTCTTCTCTGGCTAATGAAATTCCTCCTCATCTCTGTTCTAAAAGAACATCCCTGTGTTCTGAGACTGTGTCCTCGGCTCTTAGACTCTCTCACCGTAGGAAATATCTTTACATCTACTCTTTCGAGTGTTAATGTATCAAGTTGATGACCCATGCTGAAAACTGGGGAAGAGAGAAAACAAGTTAGTTTTAACATGTAGATAGGGCGGGGAATGGATGGGTTGACAAAAGGAATTTTTCTGATAGGGTACGATCAGTACCTACTACTTCTCACTTCTCCTGTGACTACATAACAATCTTCAGGTGAGTCAGTACCAGAACAAACCTAATGCCAATGAATTACTTCGAGCAACGTTACAGCTTCTGGTAAACACATAACCCAACGTATTTTGAAGAATTGTAATTCTGGGAAGTCCTAAAATTGTTTTTGCATTGGAATCAAAGGTAATAGTAATGAGGGACAGAACTTGAATTTCTAGATTGTTTTTCATTTTGTTTGGACACGTCAACTTTCATCGTAGTCAATGACGTACATTTAAAATGCCATATTTTAGTAAGCTCGCCACTTTGTTCTCAGCAAGATCCAATAAACAACGATGACTGTTGTAAAAAGTGTTGAGAAATAAACCCTGAATCCAGAATAGTTCTTCCCTGTTTAAAAGCATGCCCAGTAATCTATGAGATGCCTCTGAATTGCAAGTAGATTTCTAATTTGGTGCCTCGTTCAAACAGCATTCCTGATGAAGTATCACCTCATCAGTGCTGCATTAAAGGGCAGAACCCGAGACCCTCAAAGAAGTAGAGTTTGAGCCTTTTATACCCTGATACAAATGTTATCGTTGAAACAGGGCAGTCACTTCTAAATATAATCAGTTACTTCAATAATTCATGAATATTCATTCCTGAAATCAAACTCAGAATGACTCTGGAAGAAAGGAGTTCTCAGAATCAGATTTAACGTCACCAGCATATGTCGTGAAATTTGTTGGCTTTACGGCACCAGTACATTGCAACACATAATAATAGAAAGCTGCTGTGAATTACTGTAAATATATGTATTAAATAGTTAAATTTAATTAAATAAGTAGTGCAAAAATAGAAATAAAAAAGTACCAAGGTAGTGTTCAAGGGTTAAATGTCTATTCAGAAATTGGATGGCAGAGGGGAAGAAGCTGTTCCTGAATCGTTGAGTGTGTGTCTTCAGGATTTTGTACCTCCTCCCTGATGGTAGCAATGAGAACAAGGTATGACCTGGGTGATGGGGGTCCTGAATGATAATGGGTGTGTACGTGTCATATTGAAATGTACAGTATTTCCCAAATTTGTAACTTGCACAAGGGTGTATATGGACAAACTGAATTAATACGTCTGCTGAAATAAGAGTAAATTCTTCTTTCTAAAGAGGATCCTATCACTTTACTTCATTTCATTCAGAGCAGCAAATTACTGTTCCTTTTTATCCTGCTTTAGCCTAAACAGAATTGCAATATAGATTTGATTATACAGTCACTAAGAAGGCTTTGGCTTGTAATACATAGGAACAAAATACAACAATGTTTATGAATTTGATCAATGTTGCCTACTGGAACCTGCAATTCTATTGTTCCAATTTTTAAAAAGCATTAGATGGACAACTAGTTGTTTGTAACCAGGATGTTTATTTTGCAAGTGTCAGACTAAGGGTCATTTATTCTAATGGTTCTCTAGAGTCATTACAGAGCATGCCTTAAACTGGTTCCTTTTAAACATTAAACTAAAGATAGGGAATACATTTGTAATTTTATTATATCATAACAATATAATGGAACGTATTTATAACATTTACAAGCTTAAAGCCCAATGATAAATTTAAAATATCAAAGTTTGATAATGCACAGGATTTGTTTTGTTGTCACCTTCGACTAAAGTCATCCAAACATCAGTTTAATGGATGTTATCACCTTCATCAGAAGAAATCAAACATCCACATGTTCAATGACAACTTTTACCAGGATTTAAGGATATTTCTGATTGAATCTTATAATTTCACATTTAAATCATAAGATACAGAATAGCAGAGGATTGTAGAGTCCTCTGTATTGGCTCCCTTCCTGTTTACCTTGTATACCTTGGACTTAAGATACAACATTGAGTCGTATCATCTGCAGAAATTCTCTGGTGACTCAGAAATAGTTGGGTGTATAAAGAGAGGACAGGAGGAAGAGTGAAGGATTTTGTCAAATGTTGCAAGCTGAATAATCTGCAGCTCAACATCAGTAAGACAAAGGAGATGGTGATGGACTTTAGGAAGACTAAGCCTACACTGCTCCCTGTTACTATTGATGGTGAAGATGTGGATGTGGTGAGGACCTACAGATGCCTGGGCGTGTACCAGGATGATAGATTACAGTAAAGCACCAATACAGAGGCTGTGTACAAGAAGGGTCAAAGTACTTCCTGAGGAGACGGAGGTCCTTCGGAGTATGCAGGCCTCTCCTTCACATGTTCTACCAGTCTGTTGTCACCAGTCCAATCTTCTATGTGGTGGTGTGCTGGGGCATTGGCATCAACATGGGTGATGCCAACAGGCTCAATAAACTGATTAGAAAGGCTGGCTCTGTTATAGGAGTCAAACTGGACACACTGGAGTCTGTGGTAGAACAAAGAGCCCTACGGAAAATCCTGGCAATTCTGGACAATGTTTCTCACCTTCTACATGGCAGCTTGGCTGAACAGAGGAGCACTTTTAGTAATAGACTAAGACAACTGCACTGCTCCAAAGAGCATTATATGAGGTCATTCTTACCCTTGGCCATTTGGTTCTTTAATGAGTCAACCTATAGTCGGGGAAGTGATAAACTCCTCCTGTTAGACTGTTTGGGGTAACTTATTTTTTATTCTTTCTTACTTTTCTTCTAATATTTGTATATCTGTGACACTGTAATTTCCTTTGGGATCAATAAAGTATCTATCTATCTAGAGAGGAAGCCATGAGAACTGTGTGGCTTTAAAAAGTAAGCCTGGTTGACTTTACAAAGTGATGTCTCAAGCTATCACATTCTGAAAATACAGTGCAGGAGACCTGCCCCTCAATCTAAGGTCAGTAGGTATTATTGAGTAAGATAAGGATATGAATTGGTAACTAAGCAAAGAGAGAAGGTATTAGAAGGTGATTTACAGGGAGCAATATGGCTCAGGACTCTCCACAAGGTAGATATAGCAGACTTGTGACACCAGTTAAAAAAATCAGCTTCCACAAAGATGAAATTAATTAAGTAATGGTAAAGGTATTCACAGGCATAGGTGAAATAGGGAAATTGTCTTTTTGAACAGTGCCTGAGAATGAAGTCATAGAGACTTGCAGCACAAAACAGACACCTCAGCCCACCAAATTCATTCATGCCAAAATCATAGCAAGAAAATTGAAGTTTCCATGATGAGTAAACATAGCAGATGCCCTGCTTGTATCAATGTTTCCTCATGTGTCCAGAGAATGTCAGTGTCATTGGAATATTATTGTCAAGTGGGTGGTGATGAATACAAATGGCCCTATGTGTTGAATGAGAAGTAATGGATTCGGACTCGCCAGCAATGTTCCCGCTAAGGTCTACGCATGTGCGCACGCACACACAAATTTTGTGACTAGCACACAAAGGAATTTGGCATGTCTCACGATCGTACACAATCACATTTCCTTTTCCGGTTTCTGACGTGGATGATATTAACAACGTGATTAGTCTGCAGATTATAGAAATGGCTTATTTATACTGTTTTTATTGAAGAAGTTATTGATCCACTATGCTGAATTCCAAAGAAGCAAAGGGCGAGAAACACAAACGAACTGCTACTTCATTTAAATCAGAATGGCTTATTATCCTTAAAGTAGCTTCAGGTTTACTCCCACTTAAAAAATCAGTGTGCACGTGTTGTGTCACTGAACAAAAAATTTCATAGCACAAGATTTTTGTGCACTCTGGTCATTACAAATTAGAGGGAACATTGCTCGCCAGTGCAGTAAATAGGACCCTACCAGGATAGGGTATAGAAGGGATGTCTCTGAAATATAGTGAAATATGATGGTCAGCTTGTGAATTTGTAATTAACTCAATAACCCGGTTGCAAATTTTACTTTAAGCTTGAACTGGGTCAAGAGGCAGCATTTTTTCAGCTGTAGAATATTAAGTTGAAATAGTTACAATAAGAGGAGAAGATGGCGTCACGACGCAGCTCGCAGCGGCCACTCTGGTGGTGATGTCTGTTATTTGTCAAGTAGGGTGCCGTGCACAATCCTGATTTGATGGAGACGGACGTGAGAGCACGGAGGAACATCTGGTGAAACTTCTGAAATGCCCGCTTCGCTGCCGCTGTTACTGTGTGATCCAGAATCTCCGGAAGGGAAGGCCCCGAGTCCTCGGCTTTGCTTGTTGCTCGGTGGCCGGGGCAGGGTCGAAGCGCTCGGCAGAGGATGGTGCTCGGTGCTTGGTGTCGAAGGACTGGTCGGAGGCTCGAAGTTTTCAGAGTCTGCTGTGGTCGGGTGCTTCCAATGGTGCTACATTGGCAAGTTTGCGGCGCTTGCAAGTTCTTGGCAGGGAGAGTTTCTCCCTTCTACCGTCTGCGTGACATGATGAGGCTATCGGGACTTTGAGACTTTGTTCTACCTTGCCCATGGTCTGCTCTTTATCAAATTACTGTATTGCTTTGCACTGTTGTAACTATATGTTATAATTATGTGGTTTTGTCAGTTTTAGTCTTGGTTTGTCCTGTGTTTCTTGTGATATCATTCTAGAGGAACATTGTATCATTTTTTAATGCATGCATTTCTAAATGACAATAAACGAGGACTGAGTGTCCTCATAATCTAATCCAAAAATAAATTTGGCATATTGGTTTTAAGTGATACGTGGCCAAGTGGTGAAGGCATTGGACTAGCGACCTGAAGGTCGTGAGTTCGAGCCCCAGCCGAGGGAACGTGTTGTGTCCTTGAGCAAGGCACTTAATCACACATTGCTCTGCGACAACACTGGTGCCAAGCTGTATGGGTCCTAATGCCCTTCCCTTGGACAACATTGGTGTCATGGAGAGGGGAGACTTGCAGCATGGGCAACTGCTGGTCTTCCATACAACCTTGCCGAGACCTGTGCCCTGGAGAGTGAAGACTTTCCAGGCGCAGATCCATGGTCTCGCAAGACTAACGGATACCTTTAGATCAAAATTTATTAGCTCATGTATGAGGTACCATTATATATTGGGATTAACAAACCAAATACGAGGGGTGATTGATAAGTTTGTGGCCTAAGGTAGAAGGAGTCAATTTTAGAAAACCTAGCACATTTGTTTTTCGACATGGTCCCCTCCTACATTTATATACTTAGTCCAGCGGTCGTGGAGCATACAGATCTTGGACCTCCAGAAAGTGTCCACAGCAGGGGTGATTGATAAGTTTGTGGCCTAAGGTAGAAGGAAATGAGTTATACAGCTCTCATTACATGCACATGCAGTTCAACTCTTTCAGTGATTATGCAGAAAGTTTGAAGTTAATAACTCATCAGGGGTGATTGATAAGTTCGTGGCCTAAGGTAGAAGGAGATGAGTTATTAACTTCAAACTTTCTACATAATCACTCAAAACGTTGAACAGCATGTGCATATAACAAGAGCTGTATAACTCATCTCCTTCTACCAGAGGCCACAAACTTCAATCACCTCTGCTGTGGACACTTTCTGGAGGTCCAAGATACGTATGCTCCACGACCGCCGGACTAAGTATGTAAATGTAGGAGGGGACTATGTTGTAAAATAAATGTACTAGGTTTTCTAAAATTGACTCCTTCTACCCTAGGCCATGAACTTATCAATCACCCCTCCTGCATCTAGTCTAAGTGGAATTAAATCCATGTGTAAAATTGCCAACAATTCAGTAAGAGATACAGAAACCCTCAATTTACCTTCTAGTGGTTACTTCAGCTTTCTTCATGTTGACAGCATGTCTTCAGCACAACAAGAATGCATTCTCTTGACTAGAGACTAGGAATTATGCAAATTGACCAAGATTTGGATGGGCAAGGAAAGAAAAGACACGGAGAAGAGGAGACAAAGAAGTTTGGGTTCTGAGGAGAGTCAAAGGAAGGACAAAAAGAAGGAGAGATAGAAGAGGCCTCCTGAACAATCCCCAGTATCTTCACTGAACTGTAACATTATTTCTATTTCTCCAACTAACAGGAGTAGCCTAATTTGCTAAGTGTTTCCAGCAATTTCTGTTTTTCCCAAATTATATGTCCTGCTCTTTTACAGGGTTATGGCTTACAGCCAGCTATAATTTTAAGCTAGTAACCAATTGCTGCTTTTAAAGTCTGCATGCTTTATATCCAGAAGTCTATTGTGGCAGCTGCAGCTTCCTACCAGCCATGTTGTAGCCACTTGGATAGCCTTACTTTGAAACAGCAGGATAAGCAAAGGCTCTAAGGAAATTAAAATCTACGATTAGATGTTATCTAATTTAATATGATTTGTTTTGATTTATAAATTTAATTTGAAATTTTTGGCTGGAGGCCAAGCTAACTTTGTTGGTCTGTTCAAATACTGGTTTGTCAGGTATAAGATTACTGATGAATAAAGAGCATCACACACAAAATGCTGGAGGAACTCAGCAGGTCAAGCAGCATCTATGGAAATGAATAAACAATTAACGTTTCAGAATGAGACCCTTCTTCAGGATTTGATGTATTAAGAATTGGGATTGCACTTACTCGAATTATCATCCTGTGAATTGTTCATGGTTATCACAGGCAAATATGGGCTGTATCAGTTGTTCTTCACTTCTTCCTGTATCTTAGCTTGGATGGTGCCAAGTGTTATCTCCTCAACTGGGGGATGGCAGTGTTACTATAAAACTTGGGACATGTCCTGCATAATTGCAGGGTTCTTCAGAGTAATGCAATTGCTTAAGCAGTGCTGCTTGAGCACACCAGTAGTGTGCTTCTGATGGCTCCTGAGTAACAGAGGCTTGAGAGAAGAGTTGGCCAGAATTGGATGGAAAGGAACACTGGCAGGGATGACGGCAGAGCACCAATGGCTGGATCTATGGAAGCATTTTGCAAGGCACAGGATATGTACATTCTAAAGTGAAAGAAAACTGGCCGATGGTGTAGTGGCATCTGCACTGGACTTTGAGGCGAGTGGTCTCAAGTTCAAATCCGGCAGGCTCCTTATATGCTTTCAATCTGTTCTAGGTTGAATGTCGAGCGAGCAACTTGGCCTTGTAAAAAACAGTCAAATGCTAGGGACAGGCAAAAATGCTGCCTGATGCACCACAAAGTGCGAAAAGGAACAGCAACAAGGAGGAAGAAATATTCTAAAGGCAAGATGACACAACCATGGCTAACAATAAAAGTCAAAGCCAACATGAAACCCAAAGAGAGGACATTCAATAGAGCAAAAATTTGTGGGAAGTTAAAAGATTGGGAAGCTTTTAAAAGCTAAACGAAGGCAACTAAAAACGTAATTAAGAAGGTAAAGAAGGAATGCAGAAGTAAGCTAGCTGATAATATTAAAGAAGATACCAAAAGTTTCTTCAGATACTAAGTGTAAAAGAAAGGTGGGAGTTTGTTATTGGACCACTGGAAAACAATGCTGGAGAGGTAGTACTGGGGACAAGGAAATGGCAGATGAACTGAGTAAGTATTTTGCATCAGTCTTCACTGTGGAAGACGCAAGCAGGCGTCAGGGGTCATGAAGTGTGTGAAGTTACCATTACTAGAGGGAAGGTTCTTGGGAAACTGGTTTGAAGGTAGATAAGTCACTTGGACCAGATGGTGTACAGCTCAGGGTTCTGAAAGAGGTGGCTGAAGAGATTGTGGAGGCATTAGTAATCATCTTTCAAAAATCACCAGACTCTGGAATGGTACCACAAGACTGGAAAACTGTAAATGTCACCCTACTCTTCAAGAAGGGAGAGAGGCAGTAGAAAGGAAACTATTGGCCATTTAGTCTGACCTCAGTGGGCTGGGAAGATGTTGGAGTAGATTATTAAGGATGAGGCCTCAGTTTACTTGGAGGCACACGATGAACTAGGCCATAGTCAGCATGGTTTCCTCAAGTGAAAATCTTGCCTGACAAACCTGTTGAAATTCTTTTAAAGAAATAACAAGCAGGATAGACAAATGAGAATCAGTTGATGTTGTATATTTGGATTTTCAGAAAGCCTTTGACAAGGTGGCACACATGATGCTGCTTAACAAGCTACGAGCCAGTGTTATTACAGGAAAGAACCTGGCATGGATGAAGCAGTGGCAATATTGGCAGGAGGCAAAGGGAGCCTTTTCTGGTTGGCTGGCAGTGACTAGTGGTGTTCCACAGGGGTCAGTATTGGGACCAATTTTTTTTTTGTTATATGTCTTGATTTGGATAATAGAATTGATGGCTTTGTTGCAAATTTTGCAGCTAATATGAAGATAGGTGGAGGGAAGGTAGTTTTGAGGAAGTAGAGAGGCTACAGAAGGACTTAGACAGATTAGGAGAATGGGCAAAGAAATGGCAGATGGAATACAGTGTTGGAAAGTGTATGGTCATGCATTTTGGTAGAAGAATTGAAAAGATTGACTCTTTCCTAAATGGAGAAAAAATACAAACAAAATCAAGGTGCAAAGGGATTTGGGAGTCCTTGTGCAGGATTCCCTAAAGGTTAATTTGCAGGTTGAGTCTGCAGTGAGGAAGGCAAATGCAATGTTAACATTCATTTCAAGAGGACTAGAATATAAAAGCGAGGATGTAATGTTGAGACTTTATAAAGCACTGGTGAGGCCTCACTTGGAGTATTGTGAGCAGTTTTGGGCCCCTTGTCTTAGAAAGGATGTGCTGAAACTGGAGAGGGTTCAAAGGAGGTTCATGAAAATGATTCTGGGATTGAACAGCTTGTTATATGAAGACTATTTGTTGGCCCTCAGCCTGTATTCACTAGAATTCAGAAGAATGAGGAGTGACCTCATTGAAACCTATCGAATGTTGAAAGGCCTTGATTGACTGGATGTGGAGAGGATGTTTTCTATCGTGGGAGAGTCTAAAACCAGAGGATACAGTCTCAGAATAGAGGGACATCTTTAGAATGGAGACGTGAAGGAATTTTCTTAACCGGAGGGTGGTGAATCTGTGGAATTCTTTGCCATTTACAGCTATGGAGGCCAAGCCTTTATGTACATTTAAAGCAGAGGTTGATAGATTCTTGATTGGTCGGGGCATGAAGGGATATGAGGAGAAGGCAGGAGATTGGGGCTGAGAGGAAAATTGGATCAGCCATGATGAAATGGCGGAGCAGACTCAATGGGCCAAATGGCCTAATTCTGCTCCTGTATCTTATGGCATTGGTCCCCAGGCTCTGGGCCGTGGACTGATATGGGGCCGCGAAGAATGCAGTGGTGCAGCGGTAGCCGGAATGCACCCAGCACGTCTTGAAGAAAAAAGCCGAAATAAACAAGCTAATTAATTAGTGTCGGGCGGCACCTAATTAATTAGCTTATTTATTTTGGCTTTTTTTCTTAAAGATGTGCTGGGTGCGTTCCGGCTACCGCTGCCTCACTGCATTCTTCACGGCCTGATATTGGTCCGTGGCCCGGAGGTTGGGGACCACTGCCATAAGATACAGGACATGTATGTTGTTTTGTTGACATTTGGCTCAAATCCAGCCACAACAGGAGCATCTGGATCATTACTGTGCCACCAAGAATTGATCTGAATGATTCACTGGATATTGTCACACATCAGCTGAATGCTGAGCAGGTGAAATTCATTCATTCAAAAGATCTAAAGAACATAATTAGGCAATTAGTCCATTGAGTCATTCTGCTATTCCATCACAGCTGATCTATTATCCCTCTCAACCCCATTCTCTTGACTTCTCCCTGTAACTTTTGACAAACTTGCTAATCAAGGACCTATCAACCTCCGCTTTAAGTATATCCAATGACCCGGCCTCCACAGACATCTGTGGCAATGAATTCTACAGATTCACCACCTTCTGGCTAAAGAAATTCCTCTTCCTCTCTATTCTAAAGAGATATCCTTCTATTCTGACGCTGTGCCCACTGGCCGTAGACTTCCTCTCCATGTCCACTCTATCTTGGCCTTTCAATATTTGAGGGGTTTCAAAGAGAACTTCCCCCTCCCCCTGTTCTTCTAAACTTCAAATGCTCCAAAATGTGTTAACCTTTTCATTTCCAGGATCATTCTTGTGAACCTCCTCTGGATCCTCTGCAATACCAGCACACCCTTTCTTATTTAAGGGGCCCAAAACTGTTCCCAATACTCCAAGTGTGGCCACACTAATACTCACAGTAATATCCCAGCTCATTTGTTGATCACAAATCAGTGTATACATGTAGATAGTGGCATCCTGCATTAGAGGAAGCCAGTAGTCCTTGCAAAAATTGTGCTGCCTCTTGCTCTCTGTCAAGTGCGAATGAAATGAATTCAGTTTTCTTTGTGTAGGAATGAGGTTAGGATGTTTCCTTATTCAAGAGAGGCTGGCAATCTGTTGGGTCTTGCAGATATCTCCAGTTTAAGCTTGGAAGGGCTCTAGGTCACCTCAGCAACTATAGACAATGAAGTCCCAGCTTGCACAGAAAGTTGCAGTTGAAGCAACATTGTAATATTGTTCTCCTTATTTAAGGAAGGATGTTAATGCACTAGAAACAGTTCATAGAATGTTTATGAAATGTATTTATGCCATAGGCTGGTTGTCTTAAGGGGAAATGATCAACAAGCTAAGACTATGTCTGCTGAAGTTGAAAAGAATGAAAAGTGACTTAATTAAAGCATATAAAATTCAGTCTTGACATGATGGATGTGAAGAGGTTGTTTTCTTATGTCTAGTTCCCTAAATTACAATTAAGACTGTTGTTTCAAACTATGAAGTCACCTGTTTAAGACACAGGTAAGGTGCAATTTTGGGAGGAAATGTCTCCTCTTGTGGGAACATTTAGAATTAGGGGTTGTCATTAAAAATGTGGGATCATTAATTTGTAACAGAGATGAATCAACATTCTTTTGGAACATTCTTCCTCAGGAAGGCAGTGAAAGCAGAGTCAAAGTCGAAGTTGAGTTTATTGTCATACGTACAAGTACCTGCCTGCACAGGTGGAATGAAAAACTTACTTCCTGCAGCAGGGTCACAGGTACTTGGGGGCAGTTACACAATGTTCATAGGAGTCTGAGTATTTCTAAGGAAGAAACATAGATTATTGATAAGCAAAGCATTGAAACACGTCTGAGCATAGGGACAAATGCACAGCTGGCATTACCATCACATCAGACATGACATTATCCATATCTAATTGCCCTTGAAAAGGAGCAGAGGAGCTGCTATCATGAATTTTTGCAGAATTTTGGTGAAAGTGCATTCATAATTGGGTGGCGGGGTGGAGATACGTCTCTACCAAGAGGAGGTGTAAGATGCTCCTTCCCTCTGTTGGCCTGCAGGTCACCCTTGGGCAAGGTGTAGCATCTGCTTAGCTCCCCCCCACCCCCGATCAGAGTCACATAAAGCCAAAGAAGCAGCTGGTGCATATCACATATCCTGGTTATGTGGCCAGGCAGACAATCTCCGAAGGGTGATGATAATGGCTGGGGCCACCCATCTTGTAAAGACACTGCCCAGAAGAAGGCAGTGGCAAACCACTTCTGTAGAAAAATTTGTCAAGAACAATCATGGTCATGAGAGTGTGATCACCCAGGTCATATAACACAGGACATAGTGATGACTCATCATAATGATGCTGCATTGGGAATACCAGGATTTAGGCTCAGTGACAAGGAATGACAGGTTACCATGGCTCGATAGGAATGCAGAGTGGAGATTACAGTCAGATTAGCAGTGGTCTTGCTCATTATTCAAGAGACCTACTCCTGTACTAATTATAACTTCAGCTGACGGAAGAAGGGACTCCAATCTTCTATTGATGCATGTTTTGCTAAGTTAGGAGAAACTGTTAGCTGCAGCGCTAATCTCCAGGCATTACATTCTGATTGTCTGACATGTGTCAACCAACATCATGTCTGATACGATTTGGTCATGTTACAAATGGGAAGGAGATACTGTTTTGGAAGCAATCCAGTTTGGTAAAACTGAGACAACATGGACTGTGGACTATGAAACTGAAATCTGTTTCTTAGATTTACCAAACAACCCTAGTTTTCATTGGAACAAATGACACAGAAACTGGCAGAGCAAGATATGATAACCAGAAGAAATTGACATCTATTACTTCCATTGCAGGCTATGTGGCAGCTTTGTACAGCTATTGTGGCCCTCTCGTGAGCTGCATGTAAATCACTACATCTCTTAACAGGAAGTAATGCCAGGAAACTTCTTACAAGGTATTCAATCAGCTCTTTTTTTATTTCGTGCACTGTCAGCTAACGAGCAAACTACAACATAGCTTCAAAAACCAATGTTTTATAAACCCCTGTATTGAATTCAAGCACTTTAAAGATGTCACTCAAATCACAGAGTGAAGCTCTGCCTTTTAATATCTCTCTGCCAATTATTTTTGGCTCTGTTCATGAAATGAAATCCAAGCTGAAGTCAGTTTTAAACAATGCTAAACTATGTCAGTTAAGGATTAAAATGGTCACACTGCTTACAAGAAGATTAGAATAGACAGCAGTATGAGTTCACGCTTCTGTGTTTCCTCAGGACATGGAAGAAGGACTTTTATCCGGCCAAGTCGACATTGGTTTTCAGGACAATCCCATCCATCCCAGTCTCCTCCTATTTCTCTGTAACCTATTCTCTCTTACATGCCTATCAGCTCCTGCTCAACCTCCTGCTGCCCACATCTGCTAGAAGTAATCTGTTAACCCGCTAACCAGCAAGTCTTTGGGATGTTGGAAGCACAGTCCAAATGTCATCATGGGAACAATCAAATTTAAACTCTGTTGATTAAAATGCTGGTACCAGTCCTGTATAGTACAGGTCCATGAATAGTTGTAGAAACTTGATGTTGGTATATGTGGCTTCAGACCTATAGCAATGTGGTAACTCTTAACTCCTCTGGAATGGCCCTGCAACTCATTCATTCACGAGAAACTGCAGAGAGTTGTAAACTCAGTTCAGCACATCAGGGAAACCAGCCTCCCCTCTAGGGACTCTGTAAAGCAGTCAGCATAGTCAAAGACCCTACCCATTCTCTCTGAACATTCTCGTCTCTTCTCTGCCATCGGGCAGAAGATACAAAAGCCTAAAAACATATACCACAAAGCTCAAGAACAGTTTCTTCCTCACTGTTATAAGACTAATAAGTAGTTCTCCAGTATGATAAATCGGATTCTGGATCTCACAAAATGTCTCACTGTGGCCTTGTTAACTTGTATTGGTCTTTTTCTGTAACTAACGCACTTTATTCTGCATTGTTATTGTTTTACCCTCTTCTACCTCAATGCACTGTGTAATGATCTGGTCTGTACACACAGTACACAAGACAAGCTTTTCACTGTTTCTCATAACATGTGACAATAATAAACCAATTCCAAACTCCAGTTCCACTTCGGTGCAAGGGCAATTTAGGAGCAGACCGTAAATGCTGACACGGCAGAAACATCCATATTGTCAAATGTGTTCGGAATGATCTTGGCTACTGGGTGGGCCAGTCACATTCTCAGTTGTGCTGGTGCACTGAATCAGTTAACAGAGAATGTTTATCCTAACCACCTACAGCCAATCAACGCCTTCAGGAATAACAAACTGTGATATGAGACAAGAGGCTAATTCAAGCTACTTCACAGTGAAGAAATGTCCATTTTGTGGCATGTCTCCATAGTGACTGCACTAGATTTGATTCTGTTCCTCTAGACCAGGGTGAGGCCACATTTATTCCAGACGTTTAGAGGGAAGTCAACCTTCAACAAAGCAAAACTTTGATCTTCCCTACATAATGGCTAGTTGTACCTTTAGTAAAACTTCTGAATACTATTAATCTGTATTAAATGCTTGCTATCACCAGAAAAAAATAGTAAACCGTTTTAAAATGAAGTCTCTCTGTGTTCCCTGCAGATTGTGTAGAGGAAACTGCCCATCTCTCTGTGCTCCCTGCAGACTGTGTGGAGGAGACTGCCCGTCTCTCTGTGGTACCCACAGGTTGTGTAGGGGACTGCCCGTCTCTCTGTGGTACCCACAGGTTGTGTAGGGGAGGCTGTCCATGTGTATGAATCATTGGGGTGGATGGCAGATGCCAGAGTGCAGTCTGCAACACCGTGAGCAACATTAACAGCAGTACAGTGCAATGCTCCAAAATAGGGACACCCATTAACAGGAACCCATGAAATGAAAACACCAAAATGGCAGAAGAGACTAAGAAACAAAATTGAAAACTTAAGAGTAGAAATAGTCCACCTAATGGGGTAGAAAGTGGATAACCCAACCAAAAAAGTTAAGAGAAAAGCTAAGGAAACACAAGGTCCACTCAAGATATGATCAACCTGGCCAAAGCATTGTAGAGTTTACATTATACTTCATTGTCGCCAAACAATTGATACTAGAACGTACAATCATCACAGCAATATTTGATTCTGCGCTTCCTGCTCCCTGGATTACAAATTGATAGTAAATATTAAAAAAATTAAATTATAAATCATGAATAGAAAATAGAAAAATGGAAAGTAAGGTAGTGGAAAAAAAAATGAGAGGCAGGTCCAGATATTTGGAGGGTACGGCCCAAATCCGGGGCAGGATCTGTTCAGCAGTCTTATCACAGTTGGAAAGAAGCTGTTCCCAAATCTAGCCGTATGAGTCTTCAAGCTCCTGAGCCTTCTCCCGGAAGGAAGAGGGACGAAAAGTGTGTTGGCTGGGTGGGTCGTGTCCTTGATTATCCTGGCAGCACTGCTCCGACAGCGTGCGGTGTAAAGTGAGTCCAAGGACGGAAGATTGGTTTGTGTGATGTGCTGCGCCGTGTTCACGATCTTCTGCAGCTTCTTCCGGTCTTGGACAAGACAACTTCCATACCAGGTTGTGATGCACCCTAGAAGAATGCTTTCTACGGTGCATCTATAAAAATTAGTGAGTTTATAGATACACTAAAATAAAAGCTTGGTGCATAGGAAGCCAGGCTAAATAGATACACGAAATGATCAGAAGAAGAAACCAGGATTATCGGATCAGGAACAATGAAAAAGGTTTATATGGGACATTGAAACTAAATTTGATGCTCCAAACTGTCACCAACCCTAGAACAGAATTACCACCAAACACAGAAATAATGAATTTTTGGTCAATATCTGGTCAAACAGGGTGACACACAATCAAGAAGCAAGCCGAATTAGGGAGGAAAAAGAACACACTCACACAATTAAGACATGCAAACTCCTGAAGTTACAATGGATATGCTAAAAGTGGTTATAAAAAATACCCATAACTGGAAAAGTACCAGCAGTGATAATATTCATAATTATTGGTATAAAAAATTTACTCAGCTTCATCCACATCAGTTAATACATATTAACAATTTTCTCAAAAATCCTGAAAAAATGTCTGAGTTTTTACAGTAATACAATAATTATTTGTATAAGCAAGGACTTGGACCCACTGCAACTTCCAATTGCCACAATAGGCCTACAGGGGATGTGATCTCATTGGCTCTTCACCTGGACAATACTAATACGTACGTCAGGCTGCTGTTTATTGACTACAGCTCAGCATTTAACACAATCATTCCTACAGTTCTGATCAGAAAGCTCTGAAACCCGGTCTTCTGTACCTCCCTCTGCAACTGGATCCTCAACTTCCTCACTGGAAGACCACAGTCTGCGTGGATTGGAATTAACATCTCCATCTCGCAGATAATCAACACTGATGCTCATCAAAGATGTGTGCTTAGCCCACTGCTCTACTTTCTCTTCACCTAAGACTATGTGGCTAGGCACAGCTGAAATGCCATCAATAAATTTGCTGGTGACAGAATTTCAGATGGTGACGAGGAGGCGTACAGGAGTGAGATAGATCAGGTCACTGAGTGGTGTTGCAGCAATAACCTCAAACTCAATGTCAAAGAATTGATTGTGGACTTCAGAAAGGGTAAGATGAAGTGGAAAGTTTCTGGGTGACAGTATCTCTGAGGATCTCTCCTGGGTCGAACATATTGGTGCAATTACAAAGAAGGCATGACAGTGGCTGTATTTCATTGGGGGTTTGAGGAGATTTGGTATGTCACCAAAGATATTCACAAATTTCTACAGATGTACAATGGAGAGCGTTCTAACTTGCTGCATCACTGTCAGGTACGGGGGAGGGGCGTGGCACTGCGCAGGATGGAAATAGGCTGCGGAGATTTGTAAACTCAGTCAGCTCCATCATGGGCACTAGCCTCCTCAGCATCCCTAAAAAGATGGCATCCCTCCTGACCTTCTATAGTACCTGTTAAGAGACTCCCCCATCTACACCACCCACCCCCCACCTTCCCTGCACCTCTCCCCTATGTGGAGAACCCAAGCAAAACAAAACTGAGTGATCAAATGGGTTTAAGGTAAAAATATTCCTAATGAAATATATGGTACTTGCTGTCATGTTAGATGCCTCGCATTGGAGGTGTGCTGCTTGATTTTGGCTGTGGCAAAGCTCAGGTTAGATCATGCTGTGGCATTCCAGTGGGCTGTCTAGTACTGAATATGATGGAGCTTTCTTCATTGGAACTGCCTCTTTCGTAACCTGTTAGCATTATTTGTTATCTGTAAAGCTGGAGCTGTAGAGACAACCTGAGAGCATTTTCTGCTGTGCTTTTGGATTGTTGAATGCTTCTCTGTCAAACCAACCCTATGCTTTGTAATTGGTTATGAATCAGAAAACTAATTGTCAAGAGTAGCTCATTTTCTGGCCATTGGTAATGGTGACGCCATTGGATATCAAGTGAAAATGGTGGAACTCCTATAATTCAGACTGTCAATGCCAGACATTGTAGGTGGATTGGCAACTTCTCGATAGTCATTCAACAAAAAAACCTCGTAATTCCTTAGGTGCAAACGACCTCAGTGCAAATTATGAGCTAGTAGAAGGTGAATCCATGCACTATGAGACCTTGCCCAGCAACATGCTCAAAAAGTTCCTCTTTTGTCACCATTTGCTTGGTTTTCTTTCTCTTGCTTCTGCCCCTCATTGTTCTCGGATTATTCCGTATGTAACAGACGACAATGAAGTATGAGATCTTTCCAGTTAGACCACTCCAGTGCACTTACTTAGTACTTCAGTCAGAAGATAGTCGATTGAAGGTCCCAGTGACAGTCTCTATTCTGCTCACTGAGCTTTCAGGCTGTTATTATTGTAATTTCCAGCATGATTATCGTTAGGAAGATACAAGGATATGGGATCCAGCCCTTGTTCCACAACAGCTGCCATTTCTTTTTTTTATAATATAATTTTTATTGAGTTTTCAAAAAGAATACATGAAAAGATAAAATCTACCCTCCCCCCTCCCCTTAACCCTCCCCCCACCCCATAAATAGTCCTACCTAAAAAAGAAACATAGAAACATAGAAACACAGAAAATAGGTGCAGGAGTAGGCCATTCGGCCCTTCGAGCCTGCACCGCCATTTATTATGATCATGGCTGATCATCCAACTCAGAACCCCGCCCCAGCCTTCCCTCCATACCCGCTGACCCCTGTAGCCACAAGGGCCATATCTAACTCCCTCTTAAACATAGCCAATGAACTGGCCTCAACAGTTTGCTGTGACAGAGAATTCCACAGATTCACCACTCTCTGTGTGAAGAAGTTTTTCCTAATCTCGGTCCTAAAAGGCTTCCCCTCTATCCTCAAACTGTGACCCCTCGTTCTGGACTTCCCCAACATCGGGAACAATCTTCCTGCATCTAGCCTGTCCAATCCCTTTAGGATCTTATCCGTTTCAATCAGATCCCCCCTCAATCTTCTAAATTCCAACGAGTACAAGCCCAGTTCATCCAGTCTTTCTTCATATGAAAGTCCTGCCATCCCAGGAATCAATCTGGTGAACCTTCTTTGTACTCCCTCTATGGCAAGGATGTCTTTCCTCAGATTAGGGGACCAAAACTGCACACAATACTCCAGGTGTGGTCTCACCAAGGCCTTGTACAACTGCAGTAGTACCTCCCTGCTCCTGTACTCGAATCCTCTCGCTATAAATGCCAGCATACCATTCGCCTTTTTCACCGCCTGCTGTACCTGCATGCCCACTTTCAATGACTGGTGTATAATGACACCCAGGTCTCGTTGCACCTCCCCTTTTCCTAATCGACCACCATTCAGATAATAATCTGTTTTCCTATTTTTGCCACCAAAGTGGATAACTTCACATTTATCCACATTAAATTGCATCTGCCATGAGTTTGCCCACTCACCCAACCTATCCAAGTCACCCTGCATCCTCTTAGCATCCTCCTCACTGCTAACACTGCCGCCCAGCTTCGTGTCATCCGCAAACTTGGAGATGTTGCATTTAATTCCCTCATCCAAGTCATTAATATATATTGTAAACAACTGGGGTCCCAGCACTGAGCCTTGCGGTACCCCACTAGTCACCGCCTGCCATTCTGAAAAGGTCCTGTTTATTCCCACTCTTTGCTTCCTGTCTGCTAACCAATTCTCCACCCACACCAATACCTTACCCCCAATACCGTGTGCTTTAAGTTTCCACACTAATCTCCTGTGTGGGACTTTGTCAAAAGCCTTTTGAAAATCCAAATATACCACATCCACTGGTTCTCCCCTATCCACTCTACTAGTTACATCCTCAAAAAAATTCTATGAGATTCGTCAGACATGATTTTCCTTTCACAAATCCATGCTGACTTTGTCCGATCATTTCACCGCTTTCCAAATGTGCTGTTATCACATCCTTGATAACTGACTCCAGCAGTTTCCCCACCACCGACGTTAGGCTAACCGGTCTATAATTCCCCGGTTTCTCTCTCCCTCCTTTTTTAAAAATTGGGGTTACATTAGCCACCCTCCAATCCTCAGGAACTAGTCCAGAATCTAACGAGTTTTGAAAAATTATCACTAATGCATCCACTATTTCTTGGGCTACTTCCTTAAGCACTCTAGGATGCAGACCATCTGGCCCTGGGGATTTATCTGCCTTCAATCCCTTCAATTTACCTAACACCACTTCCCTACTAACATGTATTTCACTCAGTTCCTCCATCTCACTGGACCCTCTGTCCCTTACTATTTCTGGAAGATTATTTATGTCCTCCTTAGTGAAGACAGAACCAAAGTAATTATTCAATTGGTCTGCCATGTCCTTGCTCCCCATAATCAATTCACCTGTTTCTGTCTGCAGGGGACCTACATTTGTCTTTACCAGTCTTTTCCTTTTTACATATCTATAAAAGCTTTTACAGTCCGTTTTTATGTTCTCTGCCAGTTTTCTCTAATAATCTTTTTTCCTCTTCCTAATTAAGCCCTTTGTCCTCCTCTGCTGAACTCTGAATTTCTCCCAGTCCTCAGGTGAGCCACTTTCTCTGGCTAATTTGTATGCTACTTCTTTGGAATTGATACTATCCCTAATTTCTCTTGTCAGCCACGGGTGCACTACCTTCCTTGATTTATTCTTTTGCCAAACTGGGATGAACAATTGTTGTAGTTCATCCATGCAACCTATAAATGCTTGCCATTGCATATCCACCGTCAATCCTTTAAGTGTCATTTCCCAGTCTATCTTAGCTAATTCACGTCTCATACCTTCAAAGTTACCCCTCTTTAAGTTCAGAACCTTTGTTTCTGAATTAACTATGTCACTCTCCATATTAATGAAGAATTCCACCATATTATGGTCACTCTTATCCAAGGGGCCTCTCACGACAAGATCGCTAATTAACCCTTCCTCATTGCCCAAAACCCAGTCCAGAATAGCCTGCTCTCCAGTTGGTTCCTCGACATGTTGGTTCAAAAAACCATCCCGCATACATTCCAAGAAATCCTCTTCCTCAGCACCTTTACCAATTTGGTTCACCCAGTCTACATGTAGATTGAAGTCACCCATTATAACTGCTGTTCCTTTATTGCACACATTTCTAATTTCCTGTTTAATACCATCTCCGACCTCACTACTACTGTTAGGTGGCCTGTACACAACTCCCACCAGCGTCTTCTGCCCCTTAGTGTTACGCAGCTCTACCCATATCGATTCCACATCTTCCCGGCTTATGTCCTTCCTTTCTATTGAGTTAATCTCTTCTTTAACCAGCAACGCTACCCCACCTCCCCTTCCTTCATGTCTATCCCTCCTGAATATTGAATATCCCTGAATGTTGAGCTCCCATCCCTGGTCACCCTGGAGCCATGTCTCTGTGATCCCAACTATATCATAATCATTAATAACAATCTGCACTTTCAATTCATCCACCTTATTACGAATGCTCCTTGCATTGACACATAAAGCCTTCAGGCGCTCTTTTACAACTCTCTTAGCCCTTGTACAATTATGTTGAAAAGTGGCCTTTTTTAATGCTTGCCCTGGATTTGTCGGCCTGCCACTTTTACTTTTCTCCTTTGTACTTTTTGCTTCTACGCTCACTTTACACCCCTCTGTCTCTCTGCACTGGTTCCCATCCCTCTGTTGTGGACTAACCTCCTCACGCCCAGCCTCTTTAATTTGATTCCCACCCCCCAACCATTCTAGTTTAAAGTCACCTCAGTAGCCCCCGCTAATCTCCCTGCCAGGATATTGGTCCCCCTAGGATTCAAGTGTAACCCGTCCTTTTTGTACAGGTCACGCCTGCGCCAAAAGAGTAAAAAAAGAAGAGCCGCCTGGGTGTTGGAAGGTTTCCACGTGCTCCATGGGATTCAAAATAAATGTGGTATAATTATTCGTTACTTTCCCCAAGGGACCAAGATCTTTATCGGAGCACTTAAATATGCCATCCTATCTTTTGTAAATAAGGGCGCCAAATATTCAAAAATGTTACATATTTATCTCTTAAATTATAAGTAATTTTTTCGAGTGGAACAGAACTAGCCATTTCATTATTCCAACGATCCATACTGAAATACGAATCAGATTTCCAAGTAACTGCTATAGTCTTCTTAGCTACTGCCAATACAATTTTTATAAATTCTTTCTGATATTTATTCAATTTAAGTTTCGGCTTAATCCCTTCAATATCACCTAATAGAAATAATACAGGGTTATGTGGACGTTGAGTTCCAGTAATTTGTTCCAATAAGACTCTTAAATTTATCCAAAAGGGTTGAATTTTAAAACAAGACCAAGTAGAATGTAAAAAAGTACCAATTTCTTGATTACACCGAAAGCATTTATCGGATAGATTTGAATTTAATCTATTTATTTTTTGTGGTGTAATATATAATTGGTGTAAAACATTATATTGTACTAATCTAAGTCGAACATTTATTGTATTTGTCATACTGTCAAGACAGAGTCTTGACCAATTTGTTTCATCAATATTAATATTCAGATCTGTTTCCCATTTTTGCTTTGACTTATGGATTCCTTGTTTAATTGTCTGTTCTTGAATCAAATTATACATACAAGAAATAAATTTTTTAATTTTCCCTTTTTGAATTAAAATTTCAATTTCATTAGGTTTTGGCAAAAACATTGTTTGACCCAGCTTACCTTTTAAGTAAGCCCTTAATTGAAGGTAACAAAAGAAAGTATTATTTGATATTTTATATTTATCCTTTAATTGTTCAAATGACATCAATATACCTCGTTCATAACAATCTCCTATAAATTTAATCCCTTTTTGGTACCAATTATATGAAAGTTGATTGTCCGTTGTAAAAGGAATAAGTCTGTTTTGGAACAAAGGTCTCCTTGCTAATAGAGATTTCTGTGTTTCATTATCAACATTTATCTTATTCCATAGATCAATCAAATGTGTTAATATAGGAGATTCTTTCTTTTCCCGTATCCATTTAAATTCCCATTTATATATAAAATCTTCAGGTCTATTTTCTCCTATCTTGTCTAATTCTATTTTAATCCATGCTGGTTTTCGAAGAAAGATGCAATAAATCTAAGTTGATTTGCTTTATAATAATTTTTAAAGTTTGGAAGTTGTAACCCTCCTAACCCAAATTTACATGTCAATTTTTCCAATGATATTCTTGACATTTTACCTTTCCAAAGAAATTTTCTCACACATTTATTTAACTCTTGAAAAAATTTCTGTGGCAATTGTATTGGTAATGTTTGAAACAAATACTGTAATCTAGGAAATATATTCATTTTTACAACATTGACTCTACCTACTAATGTTATTGGTAGTATCATCTATTTGTCAAAATCTTCTTGAATTTTTTTCAATAGTGGTAAATAATTAAATTTATATAAATTCTTTACATCGTTATCAAGACTTATACCTAAATACTTTATACCATTTACCGGCCATCTAAATTGGGTTACTAATCGACATTGACTATAGTCTCCTTTAGTAAGAGGTAAAATTTCACTTTTATCCCAATTTATTTTGTAACCTGATACCTTCCCATATTCATCCAATCTAGAAGATAATTTATGTAACGAATGTTGTGGGTTTGTTAAGTAAATCAAAACATCATCTGCAAAAAGATTAATTTTATATTCTTCCTGATTAACTCTAAAACCCATAATATCTGGATCAATTCTGATTAGTTCTGCTAATGGCTCTATCGCCAGTACAAATAAAGCAGGTGATAATGGACAACCTTGTCCAGTTGACCTTTTTAACTGGAATGGTGTTGAAATTTAAGAGTTTGTCACTACGTTAGCCTTAGGGTTAGAATTTAAAGTTTTAATCCAATTTATAAAAGATGTTCCTAACCCATATTTTTCTAATACTTTAAATAAAAAATCCCATTCTAATCTATCAAATGCTTTTTCTGCATCCAAGGCTACTACTATACTCTTCTCGTCCCTTTTTTGTGCCAAATGAATTATACTGAGTAGCCGGGTTACATTATCTGCCAATTGTCAATTTTTAATAAATCCTGTTTGATCCATATGTATTAATTTTGGTAAATATTTAGATAATCTATTCAATAAAATTTTTGCTATTATTTTATAATCTGTATTCAATAGAGAAATAGGCCTATATGATGTTGGTTTCATAGGGTCTCTTGTCTTTTTTTGGCAATACTATTACAATCGCTGTTGAAAAAGATTCTGGGAGTTTATGTGTTTTTTCTGCTTGACGTATTAGTTCCATAAAGAAAGGAAATAATAAATCTTTAAATTTTTTATAAAATTCAGGTGGAAAACCATCTTCTCCTGGAGATTAAACGCAAACAACAGGAATTCGGCAGATGCTGGAAATTCAAGCAACACACATCAAAGTTGCTGGTGAACGCAGCAGGCCAAGAAGCATCTGTAGGAAGAGGGGCAATCGACGTTTCAGGCCGAGACCCTTCGTCAGGACTAACTGAAGGAAGAGTGAGTAAGGGATTTGAAAGTTGGAGGGGGAGGGGGAGATCCAAAATGATAGGAGAAGACAGGAGGGGGAGGGATAGAGCCAAGAGCTGGACAGGTGATAGGCAAAAGGGGATACGAGAGGATCATGGGACAGGAGGTCCGGGAAGAAAGACGGGGGGGGGGACCCAGAGGATGGGCAAGAGGTATATTCAGAGGGACAGAGGGAGAAAAAGGAGAGTGAGAGAAAGAATGTGTGCATAAAAATAAGTAACAGATGGGGTACGAGAGGGAGGTGGGGCCTTAGCGGAAGTTAGAGAAGTCGATGTTCATGCCATCAGGTTGGAGGCTACCCAGACGGAATATAAGGTGTTGTTCCTCCAACCTGAGTGTGGCTTCAGCTATACAGCAGAGGAGGCCGTGGATAGACATGTCAGAATGGGAATGGGATGTGGAATTAAAATGTGTGGCCACTGGGAGATCCTGCTTTCTCTGGCGGACAGAGCGTAGATGTTCAGCAAAGCGGTCTCCCAGTCTGCGTCGGGTCTCGCCAATATATAAAAGGCCACATCGGGAGCACCGGACGCAGTATATCACCCCAGTCGACTCACAGGTGAAGTGTTGCCTCACCTGGAAGGACTGTTTGGGGCCCTGAATGGTGGTAAGGGAGGAAGTGTAAGGGCATGTGTAGCACTTGTTCCGCTTACACGGATAAGTGCCAGGAGGGAGATCAGTGGGGAGGGATGGGGGTGACGAATGGGCAAGGGAGTTGCGTAGGGAGCGATCCCTGCGGAATGCAGAGAGAGGTGGGGAGGGAAAGATGTGCTTAGTGGTGGGATCCCGTTGGAGGTGGTGGAAGTTACGGAGAATAATATGTTGGACCCGGAGGCTGGTGGGGTGGTAGGTGAGGACCAGGGGAACCCTATTCCTAGTGGGGTGGCGGGAGGATGGAGTGAGAGCAGATGTACGTGAAATGGGGGAGATGCGTTTAAGAGCAGAGTTGATAGTGGAGGAAGGGAAGCCCCTTTCTTTAAAAAAGGAAGACATCTCCCTCGTCCTAGAATGAAAAGCCTCATCCTGTGAGCAGATGCGGCGGAGACGGAGGAATTGCGAGAAGGGGATGGCGTTTTTGCAAGAGACAGGGTGAGAAGAGGAATAGTCCAGATAGCTGTGAGAGTCAGTAGTAGGCTTATAGTAGACATCAGTGGATAAGCTGTTTCCAGAGACAGAGACAGAAAGATCTAGAAAGGGGAGGGAGGTGTCGGAAATGGACCAGGTAAACTTGAGGGCAGGGTGAAAGTTGGAGGCAAAGTTAATAAAGTCAGCAAGTTCTGCATGCGTGCAGGAAGCAGCGCCAGTGCAGTCGTCGATGTAGCGAAGGAAAAGTGGGGGACAGATACCAGAATAGGCACGGAACATAGATTGTTCCACAAAGCCAACAAAAAGGCAGGCATAGCTAGGACCCATACGGGTGCCCATAGCTACACCTTTAGTTTGGAGGAAGTAGGAGGAGCCAAAGGAGAAATTATTAAGAGTAAGGACTAATTCCGCTAGACGGAGCAGAGTGGTGGTAGAGGGGAACTGATTAGGTCTGGAATCCAAAAAGAAGCGTAGAGCTTTGAGACCTTCCTGATGGGGGATGGAAGTATATAAGGACTGGACATCCATGGTGAAAATAAAGCGGTGGGGGCCAGGGAACTTAAAATCATCGAAAAGTTTAAGAGCGTGAGAAGTGTCACGAACATAGGTCGGAAGGGATTGAACAAGGGGTGATAAAACAGTGTCGATGTATGCGGAAATGAGTTCGGTGGGGCAGGAGCAAGCTGAGACAATAGGTCGGCCAGGACAGGCAGGTTTGTGGATCTTGGGTAGGAGGTAGAAACGGGAAGTGCGGGGTGTGGGAACTATAAGGTTGGTAGCAGTGGATGGGAGATCCCCTGAGCGGATAAAGTCGGTGATGGTGTGGGAGACAATGGCGTGGTTCTCCTTAGTGGGGTCACGATCGAGGGGTAAATAAGAGGAGGTATCCGCGAGTTGTCCGCTGTGCCTCGGCAAGGTAGAGGTCAGTACGCCAGACTACAACAGCACCCCCCTTATCAGCGGGTTTAATAATAATGTTAGGATTAGTGCAGAGGGAGTGGAGAGCAGAGCGTTCCGAAGGAGTGAGGTTGGAATGGGGACAAGGTGCGGTGAAGTCGAGACGGTTGATGTCCCGTCGGCAGTTAGCAATAAAGAGATCCAGAGCAGGCAGAAGACCAGAGCGGGGTGTCCATGAAGAAGAGGAGGGTTGAAGACGGGAGAAGGGGTCATCGGTGGGGGTGGAAGAGTCCTTGCCGAAGAAGTAGGCTCGGAGACGGAGACGGCGGAAGAAAAGTTCCGCATCATGGCGAACACGGAACTCGCTGAGGTGTGGGCGAAGGGGGACAAAGGTGAGGCCCTTACTGAGGACAGAGCGTTCTGCCTCCGACAGTTGAAGGTCGGAGGGGATGGTAAAGACCCGGCACGGATGAGAGCTGGGATCAGAGGGAGGGGGGAGGCTGGTGGTGTCAATGGAGAGGGGAGGGTTGGGGTGAGAGGAAGATGGAGCCTCCGAGGGCCCAGGAGTTGACGGTGGGATCTGAGGAAGACGGGGCTGCGGAGTGGTGGTGGGGAAGGGGAGACGGGAGTCACAACAGCAGCACATGAAGACCCGGCCTGGAGTTCAAGGCTGGAGTCGCAGTTGGTGGTTGCACAATCGCTGTGAAGGTGTCCATGGTCGTTGCTGGAGTCCGGGTTTTGAATATGCCCTGAGGTGTTGGAGCCGCCGAGATCAATGGCAGACGCCGCAATTGAAAGTTCATGCCTGCTAGCGTCGGGGCCGGCAGGCTCTGGAGTCCGTAGATGTAGGATCTTGCGATCTTTGCCTAACATGACAAAGTCAAAAAAACGGCGATTGCAGGCGTGAATCCGACGGAGGATGAAATAACGGGTAGGACCATTACAGACGGCGAAGAAAGTGTCCCGAAGGTGTGGAAGGGTCTGGGATAGGGACACCAAGTACCTCCTCATGGCGGAGAGAGTCGCCTTCAGAGCTTTGACTCAGACTCCCTATCACAGCCATATATCCTTTCTTGGAACGTGCCTCCGTCGCCAACTTACTCCAGTTGGCTTTAGGATTCGTTTCCAAGCCTCTCAATTTGGACCTTCTGAGGATCCCAGGTACTCACATTTTATTGACTCTGCCTCTCGCCGCTTCTCCCGTCAAGCTCTGAAGGCGACTCTCTCCGCCATGAGGAGGTACTTGGTGTCCCTATCCCAGACCCTTCCACACCTTCGGGACACTTTCTTCGCTGTCTGTAATGGTCCTACCCGCTATTTCATCTTCCGTCGGATCCACGCCTGCAATCGCCGTTTTTTTGACTTTGTCATGTTAGGCAAAGATCGTAAGATCTTACATCTACGGACTCCAGAGCCTGCCGGCCCCGACGCTAGCAGGCATGAACTTTCAATTGCGGCGCCTGCCATTGATCTCAGCGGCTCCAACACCTCAGGACATATTCAAAACCCAGACTCCAGCAACGACCATGGACACATTCGAAGTGATTACGCAACCACCAACTGCGACTCCAGCCTTGAACTCCAGGCCGAGTCTTTATGTGCTGCTGTTGTGACTCCCGTCTCCCCTTCCCCCACCACCACTCCGCAGCCCCGTCTTCCTCAGATCCCACCGTCAGCTCCTGGGTACTCATAGGCTCCATCTTCCTCTCACTCCAACCCTCCCCTCTCCACTGACACCCCCAGCCTCCCCCCTCCCGCCTCTGATCCCAGCTCTCAAGATTCCAGCCTTGAACTCCAGGCCGAGTCTTTATGTGCTGCTGTTGTGACTCCCGTCTCCCCCTCCACCACTCCGCAGCCCCGTCTTCCTCAGATCCCACCGTCAACTCCTGGGCCCTCAGAGGCTCCATCTTCCTCTCACCCCAACCCTCCCCTCTCCATTGACACCCCCAGCCTCCCCCCTCCCCCCTCTGATCCCAGCTCTCATCCGTGCCGGGTCTTTACCATCCCCTCCGACCTTCAACTGTCGGAGGCAGAACGCTCTGTTCTCAGTAAGGGCCTCACGTTTGTCCCCCTTCGCCCACACCTCAGCGAGTTCCGTGTTCGCCATGATGCGGATCTTTTCTTCCGCCGGCTCCGTCTCCGTCTCCGAGCCTACTTCTTCGGCAAGGACTCTTCCACCCCCACCGATGACCCCTTCTCCCGTCTTCAACCCTCCTCTTCTTCATGGACATCCCGCTCTGGTCTTCTGCCTGCTCTGGATCTCTTTATTGCCAACTGCCGACGGGACATCAACCGTCTCGACTTCACCGCACCTTGTCCCCATTCCAACCTCACTCCTTCGGAACGCTCTGCTCTCCACTTCCTCCGCACTAATCCTAACATTATTATTAAACCCGCTGATAAAGGGGGTGCTGTTGTAGTCTGGCGTACTGACCTCTACCTTGCCGAGGCGCAGCGACAACTCGCGGATACCTCCTCTTATTTACCCCTCGATCGTGACCCCACTAAGGAGAACCACGCCATTGTCTCCCACACTATCAACGACTTTATCCGCTCAGGGGATCTCCCATCCACTGCTACCAACCTTATAGTTCCCACACCCCGCACTTCCCGTTTCCACCTCCTATCCAAGATCCACAAACCTGCCTGTCCTGGCCGACCTATTGTCTCAGCTTGCTCCTGCCCCACCGAACTCGTTTCTGCATACCTCGACATGGTTTTATCACCCCTTGTTCAATCCCTTCCGACCTATGTTCGTGACACTTCTCACGCTCTTAACTTTTCGATGATTTTAAGTTCCCTGGCCCCCACCACTTTATTTTCACCATGGATGTCCAGTCCTTATATACTTCCAACCCCCGTCAGGAAGGTCTCAAAGCTCTACGCTTCTTTTTGGATTCCAGACCTAATCAGTTCCCCTCTACCACCACTCTGCTCCGTCTAGCGGAGTTAGTCCTTACTCTTAATAATTTCTCCTTTGGCTCCTCCCACTTCCTCCAAACTAAAGGTGTAGCTATGGGCACCCGTATGGGTCCTAGCTATGCCTGCCTTTTTGTTGGGTTTGTGGAACAATCTATGTTCCGTGCCTATTCTGGTATCTGTCCCCCACTTTTCCTTCGCTACATGGACGACTGCATTGGCGCTGCTTCCTGCACGCATGCAGAACTCGTTGACTTTATTAACTTTGCCTCCAACTTTCACCCTCCTCTCAAGTTTACCTGGTCCATTTCCGACACCTCCCTCCCCTTTCTAGATCTTTCTGTCTCTGTCTCTGGAGACAGCTTATCCACTGATGTCTACTATAAGCCTACTGACTCTCACAGCTATCTGGACTATTCCTCTTCTCACCCTGTCTCTTGCAAAAACGCCATCCCCTTCTCTCAATTCCTCCGTCTCCGCCGCATCTGCTTTCAGGATGAGGCTTTTCATTCTAGGACGAGGGAGATGTCTTCTTTTTTTAAAGAAAGGGGCTTCCCTTCCTCCACTATCAACTCTGCTCTTAAACGCATCTCCCCCATTTCACGTACATCTGCTCTCACTCCATCCTCCCGCCACCCCACTAGGAATAGGGTTCCCCTGGTCCTCACCTACCACCCCACCAGCCTCCGGGTCCAACATATTATTCTCCGTAACTTCTGCCACCTCCAACGGGATCCCACCACTAAGCACATCTTTCCCTCCCCCCCTCTGCATTCCGCAGGGATCGCTCCCTACACAACTCCCTTGTCCATTCGTCCCCCCCCATCCCTCCCCACTGATCTCCCTCCTGGCACTTATCCGTGTAAGCGGAACAAGTGCTACACATGCCCTTACACTTCCTCCCTTACCACCATTCAGGGCCTCAAACCGTCCTTCCAGGTGAGGCAACACTTCACCTGTGAGTCGACTGGGATGATATACTGCGTCCGGTGCTCCCGATGTGGCCTTTTATATATTGGTGAGACCCGACGCAGACTGGGAGACCGCTTTGCTGAACATCTACGCTCTGTCCGCCAGAGAAAGCAGGATCTCCCAGTGGCCACACATTTTAATTCCACATCCCATTCCCATTCTGACATGTCTATCCACGGCCTCCTCTGCTGTACAGATGAAGCCACAGTCAGGTTGGAGGAACAACACCTTATATTCCGTCTGGGTAGCCTCCAACCTGATGGCATGAACATCGACTTCTCTAACTTCCGCTAAGGCCCCACCTCCCCCTCGTACCCCATCTGTTACTTATTTTTATGCACACATTCTTTCTCTCACTCTCTTTTTTCTCCCTCTGTCCCTCTGAATATACCTCTTGCCCATCCTCTGGGTCCCCCCCCCCTTGTCTTTCTTCCTGGACCTCCTGTCCCATGATCCTCTCGTATCCCCTTTTGCCTATCACCTGTCCAGCTCTTGGCTCTATCCCTCCCCCTCCTGTCTTCTCCTATCATTTTGGATCTCCCCCTCCCCCTCCAACTTTCAAATCCCTTACTCACTCTTCCTTCAGTTAGCCCTGACGAAGGGTCTCGGCCTGAAACGTCAACTGCATCTCTTCCCACAGATGCTGCTTGGCCTGCTGCGTTCACCAGCAACTTTGATTTGTGTGCTTCTCCTGGAGATTTATTACTTTGGAGTGATCCTAAAGCTTCTTCAACTTCTTTTAATGTAAAAGGCATATCTAACCCCTTCTGTTCTTCCAAATTCAATTTTGGAAGAGATACTTGTGATAAAAACCTTTCTATCTCATTAACATCATTTTGTGATTTTGATTGATATAATTCAGAATAGAAACTTTTAAAGGTTTCATTTATTTAGAAACATAGAAACATAGAAAATAGGTGCAGGAGTAGGCCATTCAGCCCTTCGAGCCTGCACCGCCATTCAGTATGATCATGGCTGATCATCCAACTCAGAACCCTGTACCTGCCTTCTCTCCATACCCCCTGATCCCTTTAGCTACAAGGGCCATATCTAGCTCCCTCTTAAATATAGCCAATGAACTGGCCAAGAGGTTTATAAGATATTTTATTTGCCCTTGTTCTAATTGCATTTATTGTTTTGGAAGCTTGTTCTATTTTCAACTGCCAGGCAAGAATTTTATGTGCTCTCTCACCTAACTCATAATACCTTTGCTTAGTTCTCATAATTGCTTTTTCCATTCTATATGTCTGAAGCGTATTATATTGTAACTTCTTATTGACAAGTTGCCTTCGTTTTTCTTCTGACATATATCTTTGAGATTCTTTTTCTAATTTTGTAATCTCTTTTTCCAATTGATCTAGTTCTGCCATATATTCTTTCTTAATTTTAGACGTATAACTTATTGTCTGGCCCCTAAGATATGCTTTCATCGCATCCCATAATATAAATTTATCATCCACTGAATGAAAATTTGTATCCAAAAAAAATTGAATCTGCTTTTTCATAAAATCACAAAAATCTTGACGTTTTAATAATGTTGAAAACAAAATACCCCCCCACTAATGTTGTGAATGAAAAGATACACAACACTACCCCCCTCCATTTTACAGGTCGTGGCTAAAGCTACGCTTGCACACATGAATAGCATAGCAATTGGTCAGTGCTTCTTCCAGCTCCCCCGCAACAAAAAAAATTATATATATATATATATATATATATATATATATATAGACAAAATTAATGTTACTTTTCCCAACTAATATCCTCCAATTTTAACCTTTCTTACCCCCCTCGTATAATTAATAATATATTTATATATTCATCCACCTTCAAAAATCCAACAAGTCCATTCTTTGACCCAGTCTTCATCTTCAATCTATCTTGCTCCCCTGGATTTGTCCTTGTATCTGGTGAATATTCAGAGAATCTCGCACAAACTGCTCCGCTTTCCGGTAGTCATCAAAAAATCTTTTTTCTCCACCAGGCAAAAAAATCTTCAAGGTTGCAGGATAACGCAATATAAATTGATAACCGTGATCCCATAGGGTTTTTTTCACTGGATTAAATTTCTTCCTTCTCTTCGAAAGAATCCTTCTCTGCAATTAATGGCTGAACTAAGAAAAGTAAGAGAAGAGCTTAGAGATATGAAGTTGTGCTATAATAAAGCCATGGAAAGACAGGATAAAATGAATAAGAAGCTTCAGAAGATGGAAAGAGCAATGGGGCATATGAATGATAGAGTGGAAAAAACAGAAAATGATCTGCTTGTCTGGAACTCGGAAAGAAATCGACTCTTGGAGAAAGTGGACATGTTGGAAAATTTCAGTAGACGTAATAATATTAAAATTGTTGGTCTTAAAGAAGGTATGGAGGGAGAAAAACCAATAGAATTTTTTCAAAGATGGATCCCGGAAGTTTTGCAAATGGCAGAGGAGGTTCATCCAATTGAAATTGAGCGGGCACATAGAGCTTTAAGACCAAAACCAAAAGATGACCAATATCCACGATCGATTTTAATAAAATTCTTACGATTTCAAGACAAGGAAAGGATTCTACAGGCAGCTGCTCAAGCTGCCAAGGATAGAAAAGGGCCATTGATGATTCAAGGGAACAAAGTTTTTTTCTACCCTGATATAAGCTATGAACTTTTGAAGAGCTGCCATTTCTACAGCATGGTGGTTGAAACATCAAGGCCAGAGATGAATAGCCGAGTTTTCCTCATGCATGTCCTTGACCATTTTTCATGTACAGGAACTGACAGCTTTCCAGTTTGATAACCAGTTCCAGTTGGCATGGGGAAACCAAAGTATGTCAAGGTTGCAATCTACCTATCCCTGAACTTGAGGGAGACCAGGTTTACGCTATGTTATTCTTCAGGTTTATATATGTTGCAGACATATGATCGGACAGAAAGTTTCAATTTTTTTTAAGTATGGAGAATTGCTGAACCGAAACAAAAACAGATTGGTTCACCCTTCGAGAGAATGGGCAATGGGCACCTGGATACCCCTCCCAATTTCCCTCTTCAGTGTTGGCCCTGGACGCAATTTTTCAGGCCTCTAAAAGGGTCAGGTCATCTTTAATAGGCACACCTGTAACAAGCTGCTGCAGATTAATAAAAACCCCTCCTCAAAGTTGCCTCTTCCATTGAAAGACAAACTGCTTCACTTTTTGTCATTGGTAAACGCCATAAAAACAGGAGGTGTGTTGGCAGCTCTGGCTGTATACTGTCCTGCAGGTTATGATGGTAAGCTGATGTATTTACATTCAGTCAATCAGATTCTCCCATCACAGCACTGCAACCAGCACACTTTATAACTAAGAGTTCAATGGAAACGAAGAGAGAATTTTATTTTAACATCCATTGTTGGGGTTTGGGTGATGGTGACGGAATCCAAAAGACTTCAGTTCTGGAAGACTCCACAGCATTCGTGGAGAATTGAAAGGATACTGATCTCTTGGAGATGAACTAGTTTTGCAGGTTAACCACAAAGCTAGGATGGCGTCAGAGAGGCTTGTATTAGAATATGTTTTTGAATTGGAACTATGACAATATATCTTCCAGAGAAAGGATTACGACAGACAATAGCTTTCTCAGTGGTTCAGTGTTTCAAAATAAAATTTATTTATAGATGAATTATTATAGATGGTTGGAAGTGAGTCATCACACAGCAACATAATTGAAAGATTCAAAAAATGTCCAAAACAGGACCATGCAGATAAAGGTTGGTGGAGTCTAGTGAGCAATGACAGAATCTGTATGAGGTCTGCAACTGTTGCCAAATCTAAGAAAGTACTATTAAAGTACAAAGTACATTAAGCAATGCTATGGAAACTCTCTTTCGGAGTCTATTCATTGTGTATCTTTGTGCTTCAGGCTATTCATATTAATCTTAACAAAGGATTGTATAAGTCAACCTTATTCAAAGCCTATTATAAGATCGTGCTGTCAGTGGGGATTCGATATGTCTAAGGGACAACTTGTCCTTGGAAAATAGACTAAAATGTGCAATGTTGGCTTGGTCTTAAATCATGAAGGATGTTTAATGAATACCCTAGTTAAATTGGTCCTTAAGAATCCAGACCCAAATCACAGGTGGTTTTATTTAACCTTGTGATACTCATTCCTATGCCATGAATTGTTTTGAGCTATTGAAGTGTGCTCAGTAAGACATGGTGGCTGCTGTCAACCCAGTGAAGATGCTCCCAAAGGGTTATTGACAAAGAGGCCAAGGCAGGCATGATGATAGTGTCAGATAGTGTGTGACTCAGTGCAAACACAAGATTGTGGATGCTGAACGTTGCTGCAGTTTTATGAAAAACAAGCTCCTGGAGAAACTTCAAGCAACACACATAAAAATTGCTGGTGAACGCAGCAGAGCAGGCAGCATCCTGGAGAAACTTGGTGGGTCAAGCAGCATCTGTGGAAGGAAGTGCACGGAGTACGCTTCATATTGAGACCCTTTATCTGGACCAAGAGTGGAGGAGAGATGGCCAGAAAGAGAAGTGAGGTGAGGAGTGCTGGAGCAAGTGATGGATGGATCCAGGTGAGGAAGGGCTGATTGATAAATTGAGGAAGGAAAGATAGAAATAACAAGATAAGCTATCAGGAGATGAGTGGAAACAACAAAGGCCTGCAGATTGTGGAATCAGATACAAAAGAACCAAATAAGGGAGAAATGGTGGGCAGATTGGAAGAGTGTTGGGGGGGGGGTGAAATAGTGAACCCAATGGGAGGAGCGTGATGGTGAAGAACATATGGAGTAGGTTCAACTTTATTGATATATGCACAGAAACAGGGTATAAGTATCATGAAATATAGCTTTATGCTACAGTACATTACAAACATACATTCATTATTAGTACAACAGGTAATTAATAAAGTGGCTGCTGAGTCTATGTTCATGATCTTTTGCTGCTGTAGCCCTTCTACTTCAGGATTCGACATTTTGTGCATTCAGAGATGCTCTTCTGCACACCACTATAGTAACGTGTGATTATTGGAGTTGGTGTTTCTTTCCTGTCATCTTGAACCAGTCTGGCCATTCTCCTCTGACCTCTCTCATTAACAAGGTGTTTTCACCCACAGAACTGCTGCTCACTGGATGCTTTCTGTTTTTCACACCATTCCCCGTAAACTCTAGACACTTGTGTGTGAAAATCCCAGGAGATCAGTAGTTTCTGAGATGCTCAAACCACTCCATTTGGCACCAACAATTATTCCACAGTCAAAGTCACTTAGATCACATTTCTTCCCCATTCTGATGTTTAGTCTGAACTATAGCCAAACATCTTGAGCATGTCCGCATGGTGCTACATGATTGGTTGATTAGATATTTGCATTAACGAACAGATGTGTAGGTGTAACTAAAAAAGTTGGTCATAGAGTGTAAGCCAACATAAATTATACATAACTTGCATAACAAAATAAACATAATGATACTTGTGGAAATTGAGAGAGAAAGAGAAGTATAGTCCAAGGTAGTGTTCGTGCTCTTCAGTTTAGTTCCAGAGAATGGAGAAAAAGCTATTGATAAACTTTGAAGTGGGGTCTTTAGCAGTGAGGAGGAAAAGAAACTGTGTGATAGGGATTAGAAGTTGGTAAAGAAGAAGTGGTTGTCTAAAATGACCTGGGTAGATAGGTCAGGAGAAGAAAGAAAGGTGCAGGGTGGAAGATCTGGTGATAAAATGGAAGCATTTGAAGTCTATTTCTGTATCTGTATTCAATGCTTATTCTATTAGATTTGTGACAAGTCAGGACTTCTTGTAGAAAGCATTAATTTAGTTCAGAGGTAATAATGCCATCTCAATGATGTTTCAAGTATTTCCCAAGATATTGTAAGTAATGAAATGGACATCACGACAAATAAAATCTCACTGTGACAATCTATAATCTACATTCAACATCCAGTTCCCTATTTAGTGCTGCAAATGTGAACAAGATCAAATCCAGCTGAAGTGCCCTTTGTGACTGAGGAGGTTGCTCACAGTTAATCTATCCTGTGCTTGTATCAATTTTCTTATAGTCTACATCTTAATGCATTGCATGTCATGTCAACATATGAAGCAGGCATGCTTCACTCTCTTATAAATGTAACCTGTAATCTATAATTACAAATCTTTATATGGTTTTACTGCCTGTTTTCTAAAAATATATTATCATTTAGACTGGTTAAACAGCAGTGGGAAGAATACTGTCTTCATACTATAAGCTTTTCTTTAATAAAGTACTGTTGTTAGTTTGAAATATCAACCACTTTCAGCATCAGCAAGAGTGCTGTCCTTGTCCTCGGCTGTGGAGACTGTGAACTTTGATGCCATGGTTCAGGGAGTCTTTGTGATTAGCTGCAGGTATATTATAAGTGAGCAATCTACCATGAGGCAATGATACTCCCCACACTCATCTGTAGTTTGGCCCATTTACAAGATGCTCTAGATCGACTCACTGAATCTTTTTCAGCCTCACTATCCATACTCATGGCCTTTTTCATCAAGAAAGACAAGGAGAACAGGTGGGCGAGGCCATCACCACTTGCATGATATCCATTGAGTCATATGCCACTCTGACATGGATGAATGGAACAGCAATATGTTTCTATCACATTGACAGATAAATGAATCACCAATATATGGTGTGAAGAATGCTATGGGCTGTTTTCAACTTTTTGTGTTGATCACTTTATTGAAGTTATGCCTGACTCAACAAGCTTTGGCTATTTGATGTTTTCCCCACATTAGCACTAGCCAGTGATCAGGAGCATCACCTCCAATTAAATTTAGTACCCTAGTTTACATCTCAAAGGCATCTATTGAATTAATTTTCTTTAATGCTGGACGGTTTGCTTCCAAGAGTAATTGGGGTTGATCTTGGGTAATATGGATAGGATTCAGGGAATGGAAAAAAAATGGATTGGCCTTACAAAAAGCCAGTTAGGGTTCCAAGCATTAAGAGCACTGTAACATGTTGTAGCTATGATGCTGTCAGTCCTTTTTGTTGACCTCCTATGGGCTCCTTGTTCTCTACCATAAACACAATCCATTCATGGTCTTAGACCTCCTATCTTCCTAACCATATATAAACTTACAATAACTCCACTCAGGGTGCTCCAGTCCTCCAAGTCTAACCTCTTCTGTTTCCTTTTTTTAAAATGACAATTAATATCCCTGTCTTAGTCTTGCATTTGGAATATCCTTATCCAATATCCTTTAAAAGTCAGAATTAAGTTTGTTGTGTGCACAGGTTCAATATAAAACTTGCATCAGCATCATAGGCACAGAGAATCATATAAGCGGCATTCAGGAGAAAAGCCTAAATTAAACATAAATTATACACAAATTTCACAATAAAGTTCAATTCAAACAGAAATATTAAGTCCATTTTAGTGCAAAGTGGTCATAGTGTTGCCAAACTGTAGTTCAAAGGTCAAAGCCAATTTATTATCGAAGTGTGTATATATCACCAAATACTATCCCGAGATTCATTTTCTTGCGGGCATTCACAATAGGACATAAAGGTGCGAAAGAATCAATGAAAAACTACAAAAAAGATTGACAGCAACCAATGTGCAAAAGAAGGCCAACTGTGCAAATGCAAAAAGAAACCAATAATAATAATAATTATAATATTAAACATAATAATAATAAATGTGTTGGTACGTGGCCAAGTAGTTAAGACGTTCGTCTAGTGATTTGAAAGTCACTAGTTCGAGCCTTTTGTGTCCTTGAGCAAGGCATTTAACCACACATTGCTCTGCGACGACACTGGTGCCAAGCTGTATTGGTCCTAATGCCCTTCCCTTGGACAACATTGGTGGCGTGGAGAGGAGAGACTTGCAGCATGGGCAACTGCTGGTCTTCCATACAACCTTGCCCAGGCCTGCACCCTGGAAACCTTCCAAGGCACAAATCCATGGTCTCAAGAGACTAATGGATGCCTATAAATAATAAACAAATAATAGATAGATAGATAGATATACCTTATTGATCCCGAGGGAAATTGGGTTTCATTACAGCCACACCAACCAAGAATAGAGCATAAATATAGCAATACAAAAACCACAAACAATCAAACAACAAAATGCAAACTATGCCAGATAGAAATTAAGTCCAGGACCAGCCTATTGGCTCAGGGTGTCTGACCCTCCGCGGGAGGAGCTGCAAGTTCGATGGCCACAGGCAGGAACGACCTCCCGCGCCGCCCAGTGTTGTATCTCGGTGGAATATGGCCGAAGTCCAACAGCAAAAAGTTCAATATCCGGTCTACAAACACGTTCCTCGATCGTAATATGCCCCGGATTGCACCATCTGTTGTTAACCAGAACAGTAAGCACCCAACTCCTTTACGCTTACCGCTCTCAGTGCACTTCCGGTCAGCCCGAATGGTCCGGAAGCCGTCCATGGAGAAGTTTTGATCGGATATGTCCTCGTGCAGCCCCATTCCAGTGAAACAGATAACACTGCACTCCTGAAATATTCTCTGACACCTGGCTAGCGCTGTGAGCTCGTCCATTTTATTACCCACTGAACTCCTCTCCTCCATAAGTCTCTGTTGTCTCGACCCGGTCCTCTTTCCTCGACTTTGTGATCCCCCTCTGCATCCTCTGTGTGTTTTCCTCCAGATTTCAGCAGGGGTGTCTGCCGCTCTGCTCGCTAAACCAGACGGCATAAGCGCAATCAGTTGGTCCCTGGAATACACAATGCTACCATGCTTCTGTCCCGCTAATGAGACATGTCGGAATGTAACTATTTCCGGTGCTAAAATCCCAAATAAAACTCTGTCTTCCAGCATGTTAGAGAGGGTGCAGCTTCGATGTGTTACCATGCAAAAAAAAATACAAAAAATAACATAAGTTAAAAAGTAAGAAGAAAAACGTAAGAATACTGGTCGGAACGACTGTAACAGGCTGCATGCACGACCGGCGCATGCGCACTAAAAATAATACTGAGAACATGAGTTGTAAGGCTTTGAAAGTGAGCCCATAGGACGTACTCAAAGTTGAGGTGAATGAAGATGTCCATGTTGGTACAGGAGTCTGATGGTTGAAGAGTAATAACTGTTCCTGAACCTGGTGGTACGGAACCTAAGGCTCTTGTATCTCATTCAAGAAGAGAGCATAACCTGGATGGTGGCAGTTGTTGATGGATAATGATTGATGATTTGGATTTTGCCATTTGGCATGGATCTTTGATAGATAGTGTCTTTTTTGAGAGATAGCGTATGCTACTAATGGTGACTGAGTCCACTACTCTCTTCTGCTTCTTCCATTCCTACCCATTCGAACTGTACTACAGTCAATGATGCAACCAGTCAGGATACTTATACTATCTGTATAAACTGGTTACAAGTGAAACATTTTAAGTATGCCAGTGTCTTTACACTCTTATGATTGTGTCTATGTGCTGGGCCCAGAAGAGGCCATCAGATATGCCAAGGAATTTAAAGGTGCTGCTTTTCTCCGAATGAAGACTAAGGCATAATTGCCCTCCTTCTCCTTCCTGAAGTCAAGAGAGGAGTGTAGCAGTTAGTGTAACGCTATTACAGCACCAACAATCACTGTTCAGGGTTCGACTTCCACCGCTGCCTGTAAGGAGTTTGTATGTTCTCCCGGTAGCTGTGTGAGTTTCTCCTCTGGGTGCTTCAATTTCATCCCACTTTCTAAAGGTGTATGGCTGTGTTTAGTGAGGTTGAGGCATACTATCGTGGCATCAGAAGGGTGGCAGCACTTGTGGACTGATAAGCACATACCTCACTGATTTGATTTGACGCAAACAACTCATTTCACTGTAAGTTTCGATGTTTCAATGTACATGTTACAAATAAAGCTAAACTTCAAAAGCTTTTAAATTTCTTAATCTCTGCTCTAAGTTTTGCTGACATTGAGCAAGAGGTTATTTTCACAGCACCACTCAACCAATCTCATTCCAGTAAGCTGATTCATCACCACCTGTGATTCATCCAATAACAGGAGTACCATTGGCAAATTTGAAGCTGACATTGGAGTTGTGCTTAGTGATGCAGTCATGTCTGAATAGAGTGTAGAGCGGGCGGCTAAGCACACAGCCTTGAGGTGCACCTGATTGATGGTCAGTGAGGAGGAGATGTTGTTACTAATCCTCACTAACTGAGATCTGCTGATAAGGAAGTCAAGAATCCAGTTGCAGAGGGAGTTACAGAGGGAAGTTTTGAAGCTTGACGATGATGTTGGATGGGATAATTCTGTTGAACACTGAGCTGCAGTTAATGCTCAGCAGGCTTCCGTATCAGTTGCTGTTGTCCAGGTGTTTCAAAGCAGAACGAAGAGTCAGGAAAGTCACATCTGCTGGTGACCTGCTACAGTGGTAGGCAAATTAGAATGGATTCAAAGCAGGAGTTGATTTGTGCCATAACCAAGCTCTTAAAGCACTTCATTATGGTTGAGGTAAATGCCACCAGATGATAGTCACAGAGGCAGGGTCAGTAGGCTCTTCTTGGGCACTGGTACAATAGATGCCTTTTTGGAGCGGGTGGGAACCTCATACTGCAGAATTGAGAGGTTGAATGTCTGTAAATACTCCAGGCAGTTACAACACACAGATGTTTAGTGCTGGATGAGGTATTCTGTCTGGACCAGATGTCTTTTGTGGATTCACCTTCTTGAAGATTGCCTGAATGTCAGCCTCAGAGACTAAAATTACAGGCTCATCTGGAGATGTTGGAGCTCATGTGGGTGTGTTGTAGTTCTTTCTATGTGTCCTCCGCTGATTAATTTTCTTTTAACTGAAGTCCATTTATTTCTGATTGTGCTTTGAAGAAGATTCTTGGGTCATTTTCCCTGTAAAATACCAGACGAATGCCTAATTGTTAATACAGTGGATTCCTGTTAATTGGGCCATCTGTCAATCAGGGCTGCCACTTACTTCGGACAACTCTTAAAGAACAAAAACAAAGTGAGGAAATAGTCAGGATTCTCTTTAATTACTTGTGACAATATTCTGCTTAATTGGGGGAGAAGATTGTTGCTAAACATTTTCTAACTAGCGTCAATCATGTAGCCATTAGACATTTCACCGTGCTTAGAGCAAACAGTTTTTAAATTGTGCCACTTGCATGTTTGTGCTCAAAAAGCAGTGATTTTTGTCACTGATAGTTGGAGAATAATAAACAGTAAGACAATTCAGAACTGTTTTGCTCACTGTGGTTTCAAGCATCCGGGCTTGGAGATGCCGGAAAAGGCTGTGAGTGAATATGAAACAATTTTGCTACAAAGAGCTTGAATTGACAATCATCTTGAATGTAACAATTAGAATGATGATCTGGAAGATGCAATCAGTGAAACACTGCTTGAAGGCAGTCCATTATCTGTATTAGGTGTCTATGCTGATTTTGTTCATTGTTGTTGTCTTGTATTCTAACTGAAGTGTGCCCCGGGGTTGTATTGATCTTTGTCTGGCATCTCGTCCACAGCCGTTCCAAGTGGTGGCCCTGAGTTGGCATCTCAAGCCTCCACATGATGTCAATGTGTTGATACGGGTTGGGGAGGATTGTGTTCATTTACAGTTTATCAAAAGAACACATCAGCGTACACTGAATTAATTCCCCTGGCAACAACTAGTAGGAGCATAAGAAGATAAGAAATACACTGATAATAAGATAATACACCGTTTTATAGTACTGTAGTAGTTTCGGTAGAGGTCTAATATATTCTATATATTATTTAAATACATAATTTGTGGCTCAGTTAAACGTTAGTTTGTCTTTTTTATACCTTTTTAACTACTTCCGTGAAACTTCAGCTAATAGGACGGCAGCTTAATTGGGCGAAAGTGTACTGTCCTGATGTGTCTCAATTAACTGAAATTCACTGTATACTGCAAATAAATATTTACGTGTGATCAACGTAGACACTCAACTAGATCAAAAGGCACTTGGCACATAACAAATAAGTGAAATTTGAATATTACTTCATCCAGTAATGCTGATCGTTGAATATGGCTCCATGTCAGGTACTGAATGATTCCATTACTAAGAATAAATGTACAATGACAAATGACAAATAGGTTAACCACTGCGAAAGGAATACAGCCAGCAGTCAGTAAGTCCAATGTAATTTGGCATGCATCCTGTTGTTGTTATTCATCTTCATTATGTTGCTTTAGTCACTGCCCAACAGATACAGTAACAGCTGATTATCCTTTTAAGATTCCATTGTTGGACTTTTGGGTCTTTCTGAGGAAGACATTGCTGAGTATAGCAAAGATAATTTTTAACAGATTTGTTGAGACCCAACCAAATCAGTGTAGGGAAAGTCAGGCAAAATGTACAGCATATGAACTGTAGGGTGAGCACTGCATGTTTATCAGGCTGCCCACTGTAAAAAGGGGCATGCCTCCCAAATAGTGTCTGCTTGGCTAATTGTGCTTGAGCTACTAAGCTATTATTAATTGATTTTCCTTAAAAAATAGGGGAAAAAGGAGAAAGAATTTCTTTAAAAACCTTGATCCTTTTAAGTGTATTTTTGTACATTTTAAAAGGCACCTAAACAAAAATTTGGAATTATTTTCTGAAGAATCAATTCAATGGCCTGACCAACTGTTTCAATAAGGTGTGATGAAGTCCTAGAGAAGCAGTGTGGAAACAGTCTGAGCCAACTATCAAGTACTGTTTGACATCAGTCCTACCTTAACCCATTTTATTCTCCCCACATTCCCACCAAGTTCCCCCTAGATTCTACTTATCTACATGCTGTGGGAATCTATATTGAGCAACTAATCTACCAACTTGCATATTTTTGGGATATGGGAGAAAGCTGGAGTACCCAGAAGTAATCATGTGGTCATAGGGAGAACATGCAAACTCCACAAAGACAACAGTGGAGGTTGTGATTGGGGCATTGGAACTGTGAAGCAGCAGCCCTACAAATTGTATCAATGTGAAGTCCCCGTTTTTACTGCATTAAGAAAAATCTTTTGTTACCTTATAATGACACTCAAAGAGTCTTTTTAGCTTATTGCGTCTGTACAGGTTCCCAGGGACAACCCATCAGTACCAGTCAAAGTCAAGTTTATTGTCATCTGCACAAGTACATATATGCATGAAAACCTTACCTGCAGCAGCATCACAGGCACATAGCATTAGATTTGCAACGTTCATAAGAGAAACATGAGTTAAACATAAGTTTTTAAAGTGAAACGTCCTGGTTTCCTTAGCTACATAAGTCTAGGGAAGACACTCTCAAGTCCCGCCAAGCCCGTGAGATTGAGACAACTCGTCCCACCCCAAACCCCGGTTTGTGTGGATGCTGTGTAATTTGCTACTCTGTTACAAATTAATGCCATGAAATAACAGATGGTACGCTGATGATTAAAGGAATTATACTTACGAATCTTAACTTAACTGAAGGGTTAGTAAAGAATAACAAAAAGGGCCCATTCTAATTAAACAGTGAAAGTGCACAAGTTGGAGCTTATCTTGAACTTCTCTGTCACTCACGCACTGGGCCCTCGGTCAACGTGAACGCACACACCACCTTCCGAACGTCACTCACAATCCACCTCGAACAAATGGGTTTCCCACTGGATCGTATGCTACGACCGGTTCTCCCCAGCGTCTTCTCTCTCCATCTCCTCTCGAACAAAAACCCAAGACCAACCCGATTGTCCCTCACCAAGAAAAACCTCCCGCTAATTGGATGGCCCACATTCCACATCATCCCTTATCTTCAACAGTAACCCAAACAGGCTGAAAGCAGAGCAGAGCTGTTAGGAAATACCTGCAGCATAACAGTAAAGATGTGAACCAGGGCATTACACAAGAAAGAACACAACTAGAACAAAAAAGTCCATCATAATGCAAAAATAGCCATAGCATTGCTTTGCATTTTTCCTTTTCCTTGCGTCCCTGTGAATTATTCTTTTTCACGTATTTATGTCAACTCCTTTTGACTCCTTTGCCATGTAGTAACAGTGGGAGCAATTTGCAGAATACCCTGGGTAACTCCCAGTGCCACTGGAAAAATAAGTCAACGATGCCCAAGGTTGGGGTTGAAATGAACTTCCTGAAGCTGAGAGGCAACTGTACCAACTGCTGGAAACAGGAAGACGGTCATATCAGTCAGTTTTTCTTTAGAGACCGAGTTTTGAGAGACTTCACTAAACCAAAGAGGGTTAGAAATTCAACTGGTTTGCTAGGTCAAGTAAGATGACCTCCTGTTGAAGGTTACCATGATCTGTTCTCCATTTTGATTCCTATTCACATAGATTGAATTAAATACAACTGGCCACATTCTGTATCATTAGCCTGCCGTGAAATGAAGTCATCTAATAATTTAAGTTATGCTCTCACAAAGTTTGCTTATGGTAAGTGAAGTTGGGGTAAATATGCACACTCCAAAATAATGTTAGTACCTAATACAATGGAAAACCACATATCTACATAAGGTAAATGAATAACTAAAGAAATTGGAACAACAATATATAGTTTCTTGAAACTGCTCTGCCATTCATTATTGGGGATCATCTTCTACATTTTCAGTGTATTCACATGTTTGTTCATCCTTCCCTCGTCCTAAACTCGGTCTCCGCCTGCATACACTCAGAGGTCTGAGCATCAAGTTAAAATGGTCCAGTTCGCTTGCTTACTATCACCACCATTTTCCCCTTCATCTCCACTGTTTCATCTCACTGTGCACTCACACATTTCCCACCTTTTTTCTGATTTTTTAAAACTCACTTCTTGAGACCAAATGAAGGCCACACTACAACAGGCCTTCCCATCATGATGATGCACTGTGACGATGAGAGAAGGGGATCTATTTCCACACAAGGATGCCGTGCAAAGTGATGAGGGATCTAAGCGTGCTCATGACTCCAGTGTAGTTTCAAGTATTCAAGTGAAAATACATTTTATGGCTGGATCAAAAATCTTAAAAAGCTCTCTCAATGTTACTAAGCTTTAGAAGCTTAGATATAATTGCCCCCTATGTCAGTCACCTAGGTAATATTTTTGAAACAATGACATATCAGTTTTATTCCACAGATAATATATAATCTTTTGTATGAAGCCATGCTTTAAAACAAAATGTGTACAATTATGGATAGCATCCTTCCCTCCCTACTGATTATAGTGATAACATGAATTGTTTCTTACTGGAACAGTGCCACAAAGCCACAGGTTTTGTGACAGGAAGTTTTAAATTGGTAGGTGACAGCAATCATGGGTGTGGATCAATTGTTTGCAGAAAAAGAAATCACTGACAAAACTCCGAACAAAACAAATGGACAGTTTCCAAAGGCTTGCAGTTTAAGAGAAACACTCTGCCTCATAATGAATTGCATTGTATCTGAAACAGCAATTATTTTACACAGGTTAATGTCTCTGGTGAAGATGGGATTTGCCTGTAATGTTCTCAATGCATTCGAAAGCCATCCCTGAGCTGTACATTAATTTCTGAATAGTGGTCACTATTGTTTTACAGGCTAACATCCTACTCAGTTTAGGCATAGAACAATCCAGAATCAAAATTAGGTTTATTATGACCGATGAAATGTGTGGTTCTGTGGCAGTAGTACAATGCAAGACAAAAATTACATTAATTTATAAACAATAAATAAATAAGTAAATGAATAATGCAAAATAAAAAGAGCAAGGTCATGTTCATGGACTATTCAGAAACCTGATAGTGGGGGAGAGGGGTTTTGGGAAGAAGCTCTTTCTAAAATATTGAGAGTGTGCCTTCAGGCTCTTGTACCTCCTCCATGATGGTAGTAATAAGAAGAGGGCATGTCCCAGATGGTGAGGGTTCTTAATGATAGATGCCACCTTCTCAAGGCACCATCTTCTGAAAATCTCTTTGATAATGGGATGGTGAGGTGGTTTGTGCCCATAACAGAGCTGGTCTACAACCCTTTGCATTGAAGTCCCCATACCAGGCGGTGATGCCTCCAGTCAGAAAGTGCTCCACTGTGCATCTGCAGAAATTTGCTTGAGTCATTGAAGTACTAGTTCTCCTCGAACTCCTAATGAGGTATAGCTGCTGGTGTGCCTTTTTCATGATTGTATTGATGCGTTGGGCTCAAGATCCTCCGAGATGTTAACGTTGAGGAACCTGAGGTTGTTCACATTTTCCAACACTGACCCCTCATTTAAGACTAGTGTGTGTTTTCCCAAATTCCCCTTCCTGAAGTCCACAATCAAGTCCTTGGTCTTTCTAATGTTACGTGAAAGGTTGCTGTTGTGACACCACTCAACCTGCTGATCTACTGTATCCTCCTCCTGTTTACCTCCGTATCACCTTCAAGATTCTGCAAACAACAATGGTGTCATTGGCGAATTTATAGATGGTGTTTGAGCTGTTCCTAGCCACACAGTCATCAATGTTGAGAGAGTAGAGCTGTGAGCTTAGCATGCATCCTTCAGGTGGGCCCGTTTTGATTGTGAGCAAGGAGATGTTATTTGTGATCTGCACTGACTGTGCTCTCCCAATAAGGAAATCAATTATACAGTTGCAGAGGGAGGTACAGAGGCCCGTGTTTTGAAGCTTATTGATTAGTATTGAGGGAATGATGGTGTTGAACACCGAGCAGTAATCAATAAACAGCAGCCCGACATACTGCAAACATGAGGAAATCTGCAGATGCTGGAATTTCAAGCAACACACATAAAAGTTGCTGGTGAACACAGCCCTGACGAAGGGTCTCGGCCCGAAACGTCGACTGTATCTCTTCCTAGAGATGCTGCCTGGCCTGCTGCGATCACCAGCAACTTTTATGTGTGTAGCCCGACATACTGTATGTTTTGCTGTTGTATACATGCTCCAAATATTGTGCCTGCAGTAGACCTGTTGTAGCAGTAGGCAAAAGGAACCTTGTTTGGACAGGAGTTATTTCTAGCCATGACCAATCTCTCAAAGTACTTCATCACAGGAGATGAGAGTGCTTCCAGGTGATAATCATTGAGGCAACTCATCCTGTTCTTCCTGGGCATAATCGATGCCCTTTTGAAGCAAGTGGGAACCTCCAACTGCAGCAGTGAGAGGCAGAAGATGTCCTTGAAAACTCCATACGGTTGGTTAGCGAAGGTTTTCAGTACCCTGCTGGGTACACCATCAAGGCCTTGTATCTTGTGAGGGATGTTCTGATATCGGCCTTTGAGACAAAAATCACAAGATCACCAGATGCTGTGAGGACTCAGACATCCAGGTTTAATCTCCCTCTCAGACCATGCATAATAGATATTGAACTGTTCACATCCACTTATAATAGGTGTTAGGTTTCACCTTATAGGAAGTAATGATATGCAAAGTATGCCACTGTGTCTCCAACTTCACACAGAACGGCCTTTTCGCCCTCAGAATGGCCTTCCGTGGGTCGTACCTATACTTCTTGTAGTGTTCTGGATCACCAGTCTTGAACATCACAGATCTAGGCCTCATCAGACCACGAATCTTCTAGTTCATCCAGGGCTTCCAGTTTGGGTATGTTTGGTATGTTCTCAAGTGCACTGACTCGTCTTTGCAGGTCTTGATGAAGTTGGAGACTGTGGAATATTTACTCAGATCCAAAGATGAATCGCTGAACATGGTTCTATCCATCGACTCAAAGCTGCTCTGCTTCCCTTGACCATACCTTCATGCTCCTCGCCACTGGTGCTGTGGTCCTCAGTATCAGCCTATATGACAGAAGTGGAAGTACAGCCAGGGGCCTGGACTTGGCAAAGTTCAGGCGTGGGATGGCATGGTAAGGATTCTTGATCGTTGTGTAACAGTGAACAAGTGATGGAAGTGATGGCCAGCAAACCCTGCCAGAACTGATGTGCATCCGATTCCATCTCTAACTTCAATCGGATTTCTTTTCTCGCTCTTAAAGTAGGCTTCTGTAGATTGTACCTGGACATCTGGATCATTGGTCTTGAATGACACAGATCTAGCCCTTAGCAGGCTGTGAACCTCCTAGTTCATCCCTGGCTTTTGGTTTGGGTATGTCCAGTATGTTCTGAAGGCACACACTCATCCACTCAGGTGTTGATGAAGCAGCTACCAGAATGTTGGCGGAAATCTCCTAGGCAGGTGAAATCGATGTACTTGAATGTCAGATGTTCCAGGTGGGGGAGCAGGTCTGAGACGGAGCAACCACTTTTGTGCTCTACAGTGAGCTAATCATGCAGCAAGTGCCACCCTTTCTGCCATTACCTGTCACTCCACTGCTGTCCTGTCCATGTAGTGGAAGGTGAAACCCTCGGGCAGGAGTGCTGGGGGTGAGCCATGTCTCCGTGAAGCAGAGTACACAACAGTCCCCGATGTCCATCTGGTACTGCAATCTTGCTCTGAGGTCCTCAGCTTTATTCTATGGAGACTATGCATTCACCAGAAGGTCCGAGGGGGAACACAAAGGGATTCGGATAAGTAAAGCAGGTGGGAACTGTTGGGGGAGAAGGGAGAGGCAAATGACATTCGGAACCAGATGGGGTGGTGGGGGGACACCTGTGTGGAAAATGGGTGGGGGGAGCCGGGGGGGGAGGGGACAAAGATGGGTGAAGGTGGGGTTGAGCGGGAGGATGGGCATGGTGACAAGAATGGGAGGAAAATGGGGACAAAAAATTGCCACTCTTCTTCTCCTCTCGATGATGACCATTTCCCCTCTCCAGCCTCAGTCCTGGTGCAAAACATTGACCCAAAACATCATAAATTTCATTCCTTTCACAGAGTTCCTCTCTCATATTGTTCGTTGCTCCAGATTCCAGAGTCTGCAATACTATACTTGCATGTTGCAGTAGCTCTCCTTCTGGCCACTTTGCTACTCTGAGTGCAACTCCCACTTCCTATTCACTGATCTCCAGCACACCCCACTCTCCCATCAAACCCTTACTTGATGCCCCCACTACCAATTTCTGCCCTTTTCTCTTAATCATCTGTCACCACCTCCAATCCTCTGATCAACATCTACTTGACTGTCCACCCACTGATCTGTTCTTGGCTTCCCCGGCCCACCACCAACCATTCATCCTGAGGACCCCAAACCCAATTGTAATCGTTCAACCAATGACCATATGTAACACCACTACTCACCAACCTCCAGACAGAATATGCTCCATCTACCGCCATCTTCTTCCTCTGTTAAATATCCAATTCTGAATCCACACAGCTAAGTTTCCCTGGATCCTATGCTTCATGGATGAGCCTTCCATAGGGAATCTTGTCAAATGTCTTCCTAAAATCCACTGTTCTCTTATGGATGTCCTTGTGTTGTTATTGTTTTTTTTTCTGCAATGCTCTAAGGAACTGGGGAGTTTCTGCTTAGCTGTAGCACATGTACAAAATGGTCACAGTGAATTTTGGTTGACTGTTGCATTCCACTTGTGTTATATTAAAGGGAATGGGGGGTAAGCAGGAGTGTGGAAATCCACTGGATGTACAAAGGAGAGGCCAGGAGAATGAAAGTAAACCAGGTGAGATGTTAAAGTGATCAGAACAATGTAATTAGAAAACATTTTCCTCTGCCAACTGTAAGAATGGTCAGAGAGGTAGAAAATGAAGAGAATCCTACAGGATTGGAGAGAGAATTAGTGTTATAGTTAAGGTTTGGAGAAAAGAACACCAAGGTTTAGGACTTGGACTGAAAGGCTGCCATTTCTCTATTACATATTGGTTTATTGACTAATCTGTCATTCAGCTCACTTGATCTCAGATGGTCTTAACATCTTTTACCAGCAACATCGCTGCACACAGGTTATTGAGCTGAATGTTGGACACTGTTCGTCCCTTCAGCGTCCCCAAGTGATTTGTCACGTCTGAGTACTTAACGGAGATGTCAGGCACCAGGCATACAATGAGCCGTGCTTTGTAATTCAAGAGGGACTTTGATCCAGGCACCTCACCAAAAGCTTCCTACAGCAATGAGCACAGGGATATGCAACCGAAAAGAGGCTGACGCGCTCAGCCAGAGACAGCACAGTTGATGCAATATGAAGAAACATGGAGAAAGAAGCTTATTCCTTTTTTTCTCATGCCTCTCTTTTCTTTTCACTGGAGTAGCTATTTCACAGTATTTTTCAATTTTGTACACTTTGGCCCATAGATTAGCTTATTTTTAACAAGATATATTGCCTCCATATTTGAGGGATAATAAACATGATGGAATGTTAGCTAATGAGTGTGGAATTGTTGTAAATGCTGTTTGAGTGGGTTACTGCTTTCCCAACTTTTCAGATGTTCACTCATTTCCTCCTGCCTATCTTGCCACTCCTCAGTCTTGCTGCATATTGGGTAATCATTGCAAGCACTGTGCCTCATGATAATGTGGTTGGAGAGAACACAGAAAACCACCATACCCAGCCCGTCAAGTTCGGAGAGTCTTCACCAGGGCAGTGCTGACAGCAGAAACACTCTTTCTAAATATCAGTGATCTGCTATATCATGTTTTCTGTGACTGTATGTTTATCAGAGGTGGCTTGGTGGTGCTCAGAAATCACAAACTACATCTTCATCACTATGGTCCGTGTGTCTTCCTTTCACTATTACAATGGCATAATGGACTGCCACAGAAGACTGCTTCCAGGATACTGGGATTTGTCCTGTATTATATGTTTTCTGTGCTAGGCAGCTACATATTGAGAGAAAGGAATCTGGTTTGTTGTATTAATCTTGACATGCATTACCTATAAACAATGTTACACTGTATTGTTTAGGGAATAAGGACACTTTGGAGGAGGCTCAATAATACTAATGCCAGGATCTGTGCTCAAACAACGAGTGCTGGAGAGAGAACTTCCGGGGGTTTTTTTTGATCCCAATCCATGGTTGGTTGAATCCGCGGATGTGGAACCTGCAGATACGGAGAGCAGACTGTATACTATATAGTACAGTTACTATATAGACATCCACAACATAGTAAACTTTAACTTGTCTATTTCAGGCCTAAAGATTTAATCGCTGTGGAGGACTTCTTATTCTTGTGGGATAGTATCTTCCCTGACAAGGGGTTGGCGTTGGAGGTGGGGGGGGGGGCGGTCACTCGGCTTGGTAGGTGAGGCCTGTGGCTGTGAAACAATTTCAGGTTCTGGGGCCTCCTCCATGGTGGTTGTAGGGGCTGATTCTGGGACTGGAGGAAATAGTTCTGACACCTTTCTTCTGGACATTTTGGTATCCCAAAGAAAGCATGGGAAGCCTTATTGAACGATGTGGATGATAATATGTGAGTACAGTGCCTGACATCACCATTTGCATTGCCTTTTGGAGAGCCACCGCATACTGCTCTGTCCATTGCCAGTTCTTCCCTATCTGTTGTAATAAGTTCAAGGGGTGAAGCACAGTAGCCAGATTTGGCAGGAACCTGTTATAGGAATTGACAAATTTTAAAAAGGATCAGAATTGTGGCATGTTAGTTGGCCTTGGGGCATCTACCACTGCTTGAATTTTCTCAGCACACTTGTGTAACTCTTGTGCGTCAATGGTGTGACCACAGTAAGTGATGCTTAGTTTAAAGAATTCACACTTGTTGCATTGTGATCTGAGCCCATAATCTTCTAATCTTTTTAACAAGGTCTTGAAATTTTGGAGATATTCCTTGTCATCCTTATTGGTAACAATGATGTCATCTGGGTAACACTCAGTGCCTGGGCAGCCTTGCAGCACCCAGTCCCTAGCTTTCTGACAGAGTGAAGGTGTGGATGCTACAGCAAAAGTAAGCCTATTATCGCTATAAAAGCCCCTTTGTGAATGTTTATGGTGAGAAACACTTTTGCTTCATCTCCATCTGTAGGTAGACCTCAGCTAAGTCTACTTTGCTGAAGTTTTTCCTCCAGAAAGGTTTGCAAAGATATCCTCTACCCTGGGCTGAGGATATTGACCTACTTCCAGTACTGAGTTGATGATGACTTTTAAGTCACCACAGACCCTGACAGACCCATTCTTCTTGGCTACTAGGACCACTGGCATTGCCCATGGGCTCCACTCAACCTTGGAAAGAATTCATTCAGACTCCATGTGATCTAGATCATTGGCTGCTTTATCACGGATCATATAAGGGAGCCTGGGTATGGCACTTTCATTTAATGGTATATTACCATTGCTATTTTGAGTTCTCAAATGCCATCCTTGAACAGTACTGTGGCATTATCCAGTACCTTTCTTAATTCGGTCTCAGTTGAATCTATTGCAAGGGATGTGGCCTACAAATTGTGGATGGATCTCCAATTAAGTTATAGTTGTCTCAGCCATTCACATTCCCAACAATGCTGATCCTCCTGTTTTTACCACATAGAAGCAAAAAGTAGCTTGTTAGTTGTTGTATTTCACTGTTACCGATGTCATTCTCACAGGAGTTATCTTTTACCCAGTATAAGTTCTTGGTTGGATATCTGCAGGCTTCAGTTCTGAATCATTGAAGTGCCATTGAAGCTCATTTTGTGAAGTAACAGAGACACCCAAGCTAGTGTCCAATTCCATTTTAATTAATTTGCCATTCATTTCTGGTGTAAGCCATATTGCTTGTCTATTATTAGTTTTCACATTATAAATCTCAAGGCAACCAAGTCCTGTGTCCAAATCATCAACAACATGCAGATTAGTGCTCTTTCTGAAACTGTAACTTGACTTTTTATCTTTATCTCTTCCCTTCCAGTTATTGATGTCTTCCTGACATGCTCTTTGTATGTGTCCTACTTGGTGGCATTTTATGCAAGTATCGCCTTTAAACCTGAATTGTTCTGGTGTATGTGAGCTCTTGCCATAATGGTAACACAATCTGTTTGGCCAGACCGCCTTCTGTTTTAATGTTGCAGTTTTGTTCACATTCACGTTCATTCCTGAATGTAACTCAATTGCATTTCTATTGCTGTTTCCATTGATACAGCAATTTCAACTGCCCTTTTAAATATGAGGGTGCTTCAGTTAGGAGCCACTATTAGATACTTTCTTGTTAGATTCCACAAACAAAACAATCACTCAGGGAATCATTAAGCCCATCATTGAATTGACAATGCTCAGACAATCTCTTCAATTCAGCCAAGCATGCTGAAATGGGCTCCCCTTCCTTTTGATTCTGCTTATGAAACCTAAAGTGTTCTGCAATCAATGATGGTTTCTGTTATAAAATTAAGAGTGTCTTCAAAGGGAAATGCAGATGTAGAGAAAGTAATGGTTTCATATTACTAGAGTGAATTACTTTCAGAATCAGAGTTAGAGATGCACATGTGTGAGTGAAGTTACATTGTACACAGTTAAGGATTAAAGGATTATTAGAGTACATAGTTCATATTGAATAATATTTTCTAGTATTTCGCACCCAATTATTTTGTTAGTTTCTTGTAATGACTTGTTAGATATTTTTAACCTTGTATTATATTTTGTGGCATTTGAATGGAATTAATTAACTTTTATGAGAGTTGTGGGTTGTGATTCTCTATAAATCTTGACCTGATTTGTACCACAGAGGCAGGTTCAAGGGTGTAATAGACAGCTACTGTATCTATCAAGGTGATGAAGTCACCTTTATCCTAATAGGCACAGCTCAAACGCCATCTATAAATCTGCCGACGACACAACTATTGTTGGCAGAATTTCAGATGGTGATGAGGAGCATACAGGAGCGAGATAGATCAGCTGGTTGAGTGATGTCGCAGCAACAACCTTGCACTCAACATCAGTAAGATCAAGGAACTGATTGTGGACTTCAGGAACGAAAAGTTGAGGGAACACGCACCGGTCCTCATCAAGGGATCAGAAATGGGCAGAGTGAGCACTGTCAAGTTCCTGGATGTTAGCATCCCTGAAGATCTATGCTGGGCTTAACATACAGTATTGATGCAAATACAAAGAAAGCATGACAGCAGCTACAATATATCCACAATATATCATAAAGCTCGAGAGGAGAAGATGACGGCGCGACGCAGCTCGCAGCGGCCACTCTGGTGGTGATGTCTGTTATTTGTCAAGTAGGGGGCTGTGCACAATCCCGATTTGATGGAGACGGACGTGAGAGCACGGAGGAACATCTGGTGAAACTTCTGAAATGCCTGCTTTGCTGCTGCTGCTACTGTGTGGTCCAGAATCTCCGGAGGAGAAGGCCCCGAGTCCTCGGCTTCGCTTGCTGCTCGGCGGCCAGGGAGGGATCGAAGCGCTTGGCAGAGGATGGTGCTCGGAGAGGCTGTGTCGGAGGGGCTGGTCAGAAGCTCGAAGTTTTCGGACGGACTCAGAGTCCGCAGCGGTCGGGTGCTTCCAATGGTGCTGCATCGACAAGTTGGCGGCGCTTGGAAGTTCAGCCGCCTGCGTGAGATGATGAGTCTATCGGGACATTGAGACTTATTTTTTCTGTGCCCATGGTCTGCTCTTTATCAAATTATGATATTGCTTTGCACTGTTGTAACTACATGTTATAATTATGTGGTTTTGTCAGTTTTAGTCTTGGTTTGTCCTGTGTTTCTATGATATCATTCTGGAGGAACATTGTATCATTTTTTAATGCATGCATTTCTAAATGACAATAAACGAGGACTGAGTGTCCTCATAATCTAATATATTTCATTAGGAGTTTGAGGAGAATTCACTAAACACGCTCACAAATTTCTACCGTGGAGAGCATTCTAACTGGTTGCATCACCGTGTGGTGTGGATGGCCAATGCAGAGGATCGGAAAATGCTGTGGAACGTTGTAAACTCAGCCAGCTCCATCACGGGTGCTAGCCTCGTCAGCATCGAGGACACTTTCAAAAGGCGATGCCTCAAAAAGGTAGCATCCATCATTAAGGACCCCTATCACCCAGAACATGCCCTCTTCTCATTGCTGCCATCAAGGAGGAGGTGCAGGAGTCTGAAGACACACACTCAACATTTCAGGAACAGCTTCTTCTCCTCCGCCATCATATTTCTGAATGGACAATTAACCCATGAACACTACCTCAGTATTTTCCCTCTTCTTTTGTACTAATTATTTAATTTTTATATATATATATAATCGTATTGTAATTTTTAGTTTATATTTATTATTATGTATTACAATATACTGCTGCCAAAAACAACAGGAGGTATTCCAGTGATATGAAACCTGTTTCAGATTCTGACCCTTTTCCCCATCCTCCTTAACGTGTACAGTGAACTCACTTGTGATTTCACTGAAATCAACAAAGAGCAGCAAGTAAATCGTCCGCTGTATCCCATACTTCAACAGCCATAAAGATGAAAACTTACTCTAGTTACCCGAGTGTTCAAGACCTTATTGCATTTTTTAACTTCCTTAATCCAACTGCTGTACTTTTGTTTGTTAAATGCACAATGAACACATTTATATGGTATCTTCAGCTTAAAACGTGAACTCCCAAGGTGTACCTAAGTCATAATAAAACAAAAATCAATAACGTGCCAAAAAAGATGTAAGTGGTGGTGCACTCGAAGCAAAGATTTAGCATCCTCCAGATGCAAGGACAGCTGTAAAGCAACTTTACGATTTAAAAGAGTATTAAATTTGGTGACACTGAAGACAACAGATATGTTTTAGTGTTATCAGACCACATGGAAAAATTGCTGGAAGCAAAACTTTCTTATTACATGCACAGTGTTAAGATAAGAAAAAGGTGATTGGTTAAATGATGCACATGATGTTGCTGTAGTTTGCTTAATTGTGTTTAAGCAATTTGTCATGTAAACATTTGTTCCTCTATTCTGCTGGATGTTAACCTTGCCCAACCCTAGCTAGAGTTCTGAATACTATCTCGGTGAAGCTGGCCAGATCAGGGTGTTACTATTTTTGCTGCGTAAGGTACAAAAAACAAGGGAGCAGATGTTCTATTGAATGGGTTCAATTTAATTTAACATAGCCTACAGGAATCGGATGGAGATGGTTGATTCTCACATTTTATGCTCTTTTTGATTATTTTTCTCTCCCGTCTGTCCTCGCGTCTCAGATGCTGAGTTTTGTTAGTGAGCAATTTCAGGTAGTGTTTAATGGGAGTCCAACCACGTCTTGTCAGTTTTCCTTTGGTAACTCGGAGCCCTAATGAGCAGAATTCCATGTTTTGTTATTTATATGCTGTCATGAAAACTATCTTTATGATAAACTGTGAATCAATTTTTATACGCAAACACGAGGAATTCTGCAGATGCTGGAAATTCAAGCAACACACATCAAGGTTGCTGGAGAATGCAGCAGGCCAGGCAGCATCTCTAGGAAGAGGTACAGTCGACGTTTCGGGCCGAGACCCTTCGTCAGGACTAACTGAAGGAAGAGCTGGTAAGAGATTTGAAAGTGGGAGGGGGAGGGGGAGATCCAAAATGATAGGAGAAGACAGGAGGGGGAGGGATGGAGCCGAGAGCTGGACAGGTGATTGGCAAAAGGGATATGAGAGGATCATGGGACAGGAGGCCCAGAGAGAAGGAAAGCGGGGGAGGGCGCCCAGAGGATGGGCAAGGGGTATAGTCAGAGGGACAGAGGGAGAAAAAGAAGAGTGAGAGAAAGAATGTGTGTGTATATAAATAACGGACGGGGTACGAGGGGGAGGTGGGGCATTAGCGGAAGTTAGAGAAGTCAATGTTCATGCCATCAGGTTGGAGGCTACCCAGATGGCATATAAGGTGTTGTTCCTCCAACCTTAGTGTGGCTTCATCTTTACAGTAGAGGAGGCCGTGGATAGACATGTCAGAATGGGAATGGGATGTGGAATTAAAATGTGTGGCCACTGGGAGATCCTGCTGTCTCTGGCGGACAGAGCGTAGGTGTTCAGCAAAACGATCTCCCAGTCTGCGTCCCAGACTGCCCCTGACAGTCCTTCCAGGTGAGGCGACACTTCACCTGTGAGTCGGCTGGGGTGATATACTGCGTCCGGTGCTCCCGATGTGGCCTTCTATATATTAGCGAGACCCGACGCAGACTGGGAGATCGTTTGATAAGGTGCCACACATGAGGCTGCTTAGCAAGATAAAAACCTGTGGAATTACAGGGAAGTTACTAGCATGGGTGGAGCATTGGCTGGTCGGCAGAAAACAGAGAGTGGGAATAAAGGGATCCTATTCTGGCTGGCTGCCGGTTACCAGTGGAGTTCCACAGCGGTCAGTATTGGGACCTCCGCTTTTTACAATGTATGTCAATGATTTGGACTATAGGATTAATGGATTTGTGGCTAAATCTGATGTTACAAAGATAGGTAGAGGAGCAGGTAGTGTTGTGGAAACAGAGAATCTGCAAAGTGACTTAGAGAGCATAGGAGAGTGGGCAAAGAAGTGGCAAATGAAATACAATGTTGGAAAGTGTATGGTTATGCGCTTTGGTGGAAGAAATAAACAGGCAGACTATTATTTAGATGGGGAGAGAATTCAACATGCAGAGATGCAAAGGAACTTGGGAACCCTTGTGCAAAATACCCTAAAGGTTAACCTCCAGGTTGAGTCAGTTGTCAAGAAGGCGAATGCAATGTTGGCATTCATTTCTAGGGGTATAGAATGTAAGAGCAGGGATGTGATGTTGAGGCTCTATAAGGCACTCATGAGACCACACTTGGAGTATTGTGTGCAGTTTTGGGCTCCTTATTTTAGAAAGGATATACTGACATTGGAGAGGGTTCAGAGAAGAGTCACGAGAATGATTCCAGGAAATCATTATATATCATATATAATACCATATGAGGAACGTCTGGCAGTTCTTGGGCTGTATTCCCTGGAGTTCAGGAGAATGAGGGGGGATCTCATAGAAACATTCCGAATGTTAAAAGACCTGAACAGATTAGATATGCCAAAATTATTTCCCATGGTAGGGGAGGCTAGGACAAGAGGGCACGACTTCAGGATTGAAGGACGTCCTTTTAGAACTGAGATACGAAGAAATTACTTTAGTCAGAGGGTGGTAAATCTGTGGAATTTGTTGTCACAAGTGGCTGTGGAGGCCAAGTCATTGGGTGCATTTAACGCAGAGATAGATAGGTTCTTGATTAGCCAGGATATCAAAGAGCATGGAGTGAAAGCAGGGCAGTGGAGATGACTGGAAGAATTGGATCAGTCCATGATTGAATGGCGGAGCAGACTGGATGTGTTGAATGGTCTACTTCTGCTCCTATGGTCTTATGATAATCAAGGACCAGTTATATATTTTCATGTCAGAAAGTGTAAGTGATGGTATTTTCATGCACCTGCTTCCCTTGTCCTTTTCTTGCTGGAGGATTGTAGGTGTGTGACATTGCAAGATAAGTAACCCTTCAGCCATCATTTTTTGTGGTGGATGGAATTAATTTTTAGAGCAGTGAACTAGGTGCCAGTCAGTTGGGCTACTATAAGGGCTGGCACAGGGTCAAGGCTAGTAAAGCCTCTACCTCACAGCTCCTGTGACCCAGATTCAATCCTGACCTTGAATGCTGTCTGTGCAGACTACTTTAGTCTTTCTGTGACCAACCATGTGGTTTTCCTTCAGTTGCTCTGTTTTCTTCCGGCATCCCAAAGACATGCTGGTGAGTAGATTGATGTGCTATAGTCCGTCACTATAAATTGTAGATGAGTGGTAGAATGTGGTGGGTTGGGAGTGAGTAATGTGGGTATAATCTTTCAAAAGTGGCATTAATATAGGGTTACATAAATAGGCAGCTGATGTCGTTGTGGCCAACAGCTCTGTTTCTCTGTTGTTTTCCTCTATGACTGTATCCTAGCTATTGGAGCTATAGCCATCCAGGCAAGACAAACGTGCCTTTTAGATGATGGCAAGGCTTTCTAGTGCCAGGATATGAGTTGCTTGCTGTTTCTGACCTAACGTCCCGGTACTATTTATATAGCCAGGACACTAATTAATGGTGATGTCTATCCCTGGGTTGTTGATGGTGGCATTTTCAGCAATGGTAATACAACTGAGTGCCAAGGGTGGATGGTTACATTCTTTCTTGTAAGAGATGATCAATACTCAAATCACTTTTCCCATGAATGTTATATGTCACCCATTATGTCACACCTGAATGTTGTCTAGGTTTTATTGCATGCAAATATGAGTAGTTGTAAACAGAGTTGGACTTTGTGTAATTCTCATAAACGTTCCCTGTTCTCATCTTATGATGGAAGGAAGATCAGTGATGAAGTAGCTGAAGGTGGCTGGGCGTAGGACACTGCCCTGAACACCTGAAGTGACATCCTGAGGCTAGAATTGTTGACCCTGGCAATGTACAATCTTCCTTTGCGAAAGGTATGATTCCAACCGTTGAAGTATTTTCCCTTTGTTGCCATTTGCCCATGCCACACTTGGTCACATGTTGCCTTAATATCAAGAATAGCCTCTCTCTCCTGGCCTCTGCTGTTCAGCTCTCTGGTCATGTTTAGACCAGTTCTGAACTGGCACCTGGAATAGAATGGTCCTGGCAAAACACAATTGAAACAGCTTTACAGACACTGAAAACCCAACTCTGGTACTGATGTGCAGGCTATCAGAGGATCAGTGTTGATTGATAGGAGTGGTGTGGGATACAACTGCAGCTGCAGCTCTAGTGCAAGGGTCAATTTCACCTATACCACATCCTGAAATCGCAAGCACTGTTAATTCATAACATTATGAATAATATAGTGACTGCCTGGTTGAAGAGGTTATATTTATTTCTTTATTTAGAGATACAGTGCAGTATAGGCCTTTCCAACTCTGAATCACACCACCCAGCAATCTCTGACAACTCTAGCTCAATCACTGGACAATTTACAATGACCAATTAACCTACATGTTTGGACTGTGGGAGAAAACCACACATTCCACAGCGACATACAAACTCCTCACAGAGGACATTGGGATTCAACTCCAAACTCCGAAAAGAAAATGTATGGAATTGGAGGCCTTGCAAATAAAAGCAAAGAAATCATTCTAAATATTTATAACTGATGGATAAAATCTCAGCTGGAATATTGAGTACAACCGTGTACTTTAAGAATAACTTTAAGGCCTTGGAAAGAGTGCAGCAGAGGCTTCTTAGTGACAGCAGAAAGGTTTTTAAGGTGCTGCTGCTACCAGCAGGAGGATAGGAAGCAGAGAAGAGGGGTGTTCATTCAGGGTGGGAGCTACTGTGGGATGTTATGCTTTAAAATGAGAGAGTTATCAGGCAAGTTAAGAAGCTGACTAAGGAATGTAGTTCACATAGATGAAGACTTTGTGGCAAGGCTGCTAAATGAGAAATCAAGAAAGGAATTTAAAGGCTTGTGGGTCAGCAGAAAATATGAACTCAAGGCAAGATCAGGCAAGGTATGGAAAAGGGGTAGAGAATCCTAAACAGGAATGAATCACGTTGAAATATAAAATAATAGAAGTACAACATTAGAATTGGAGTTGTATGAAAAAAAGCTGTGTAAATAGAGAATGGTTGGGAGATTTAAACCTCCTGCCATCTAGGGATTACAACCTTGAACTACAATGGGATAGGCAATAGTTTACATTACAAAATTGCCATTAGGAATATTGGAATATTATATATACAGGTAAAACAGTGACCATAATGAAAAACACAGAGTAAGGTCCATACAGATACTTCATGTTACAACGGAGATTGTGATATACTTTATTTAATTGGCAATGTACATTATGCCTCTCTGCTCTACCTTGCCAACTGTTTGCCTTCAACATTCATTGCATCAGGAACTCACAACAGGAAATCATTTTTAAAAATTCAGTAATGTCCTCCCTCTACCTCTCTGCTCCCAAACCTCACACACATCCATCTGAGTTCTCAGTCTGACAGGGACTGTGCCATAAATTTGATTTGAAAAGCACCTTGAAGCAGCCATTCACCCTGAAAGTCACTGGACATATTTGTTGCTGCTTTCATTGTATTTATTGTAATTCCTGTTGTTCAAGTTACCGTTTTTAAAAAATGTTCTTCGGATGTGGGATATGGGTAATGCTGACCATAGAATGTGTAACCATAGCTAATAAAGAAAACTTGAATTTATATAGGGACTTCCTCATCCTCAAATTGTTTTAAAATCCCTGGATGTATCTTGTCACTAAATGAAATACAGTCATCAATTTGTTCACAACTAGTTCAGCAAAGGTAGAGTGATATGACTGAATTATAAGTTTTGTTCATGCCATTTGAAGGGAAAGTATTGCCTAGGAAAGTGCCCTGCTCTTCTAAAAGTAGTTTTATGCAATCTTTTACATTCTGCTGGTGGATCTCAAAGATGAGGACTACCCAGAAGTTGATTAGAAAGACTATAGTTTTTGATCAAGGACTGCTGCTGGAGTATTCAGGTGTAGAGATCTGCTAACAGGTGCTGTATTCTGATAATGTGCAACATTAAAAAGGAAATCAGGTATTTACTAAAGTGGGACAACTTGAGTTGAGTTTCTTATAGCAGCATGGGACTTGCTTAAACCTGTCGCTTTAAGCGGTACTGGTGATTAGGAAGCCTACTTACATGTAGATATCACTAAAGTTGATTGAGGTGGCAACCAGGAGTACATTGCACAACACTGGTGTAGCTGTGTAGAGTCTTTAGAGCATCATTTGCACAGAGGACAAGGAATGAAAACTGTGGACATGTTGCATCTCACACAAAATCCTTTTTTTTTCAAATTAAAATTGTGTTCTTTTAAATTGAATTTAGGAAGTGATAAGTGATCCATTTTCTACACCAACATCTCTTGGACTTGAACCCAAGACCCGTTTACTCAGAAATGGGAATGGTACCACAGACCCTGCGTGACAGAGGTGTTTAATTGTCTTGAGGAACTAATGGTAGCATTTCTACTTTGAACACTGCAGTCCTTATGACTGGTTGTACATTGTGCTTTTGCTAGGAATTCCACAGGACTTACAGGACATCTTAAAGATGATGGCGTTCAAGATCAAAATCAACGATTTTAAGGACATCACAAAGGCGGCTCTGTTCAGACAGCACCTCGTAGGCAACCTGTTTACTCCCAGATTAAGAAACTGGCAGTGTGTTCACAACATAAGGGGCAATCCTGAGGTCCACTATATTTGGCCCCTATGGAGAAACTCTCAACTTCTCTACCAAGAACAGGGACTACTTGTTGAGAATGACAAGGACATTGCAGAAATGATTAATTGCTTATATAAAGTGTTCCTTGAGTGAAAATTTCTCCTTTACTTAAGAGATATGAGACAGTTTTAAAGACATTTGAAAGCAGAACCCAAGCACAAAGCACAAAGAACGGTGCAGGAACCTCAGTAACTAACACCCATGACATGCATTGGGTCTTTAGTTTTATAAGAGCCATATAAATATCCATGGCCCACATCACTATGAACCAAGAATTGATTGAACTCATCAGGAAAGGAGAGGTGTAACTATAGTACCCACTGAAAGGAATACTTCTGAGTCCTCTTCAAACATGTAAAGCCAATGGACTCATTCTATAATAAACAAACTGGACCAACTTTGTTGTCAACCTCCTGACTGTCAAGAATTTAAGAAGGCCATATCTTAATTCAAAAGTAACCAGGCATCAGGAGGAAATGGAATCACTGCTGAACATGCAAAATGTTCAACATGTGCAAGACCAAGGCCCTCTACCAACCTACCACACAGAACAACTTCAGTCTGCAACAATAAGGCTCCAGGGTAAGACCCAAGAAAATATGGACCATAAGTCTTCAGAGTAGAGAGGGAGTTTTCAGGATGGTTCTGAGAACATCGAGTGCATCTCATTTGCTACCCTTAATCCTTAAACCTGAATCCTTATGACTGTGGAGATGTATCCAGTGAGCCTTGGATGCCAGCTAAGCACATTGGCAAAATTATTGAATTTAATACTAAATTGTCACCTTTGCTAGAAGAATTGGCTGAATGAAGATGAACGCCAATCATGAGAATCTACTTTTACTTGGCATACCAATTTGGTGTGGATTCTAAAGCTACTATTCAAAAAGCCTGTTAAATAAAATTCTGATTTTGAACCAAGTTCTTTTGCAGGAAGCTGAATTCGAGTGTTACATTGATTGGGATTGTTCCCATTGATACTGGAGTTGATATGATTTACTTGTTTGCAAAGTGAAGAATAAACTTACCAAAATAATAAATGTTTGTCAGTGATAATAAATTTGATTCTGACTTTACAGTCACTGTAAAGAAATTTGCAGATGGGAATATCCAGTACCAATAATCTGATCAATTACTTCATAATTGTATATTGTGCTCTCAATTAAATTATAAAATTTGGCCAAGAAGCAGGGAGATCTTTTACCTTCAGCTAAACTTGTAAATAGTGTTATTTTAACAAAAACAAATGTTGGTTCTATTGCAATGGGTTACACTGGTGTTTGTTGGATTGAATAGGTCTGAAATTTTCATTTACTTGAATGGTCTGTACATTACATTGAAGTATGCAAAATCACCTAAGCTTAACTGAAAATTGTTATGGAAGTCGAACATTGTGAACACATATAATTACATGGGTGAGGGGGAGCATTTTTACAATAAAACTTTTTTCATCTTCTCCTAAGCTGCTTCTCCAAGTAACTTTATTGTGCACCAAGCTAGAATTACAGAGTACAGGAACAGGCCCTTCACCGAACTCATCCATGCCGTCCAGATCAGTAAGTTCCATTTGGCCATATCTCTATTACCCCTTATTATCGTTATCCAGCTAGGTTATCTGGTTAGCTGTTTGTGGGATTTTGCTTTGTGACTTCACGTAGAAAGTAATCCATTGGTTGTGAACAGCTATCTGATGACGGGCGAGCGTGACAAGTCCTCGTATCCCTTTTCCTCACTTCTTTAAGTAGTTTGCTCCCCTGACTTTAATATTTACATTTCTTCAGCAAGATCGCCACTCAACTTTGACTTCAGTTACCTCCTTTAAGCAGATTTCTATCCTCTCTTTATCAGGTCCCCTTAGTTTAGAACAGCACATGTGTTTTTAATTAATGTGATAACTTACTTAGATAGAAAATGCTCCAAGAATTACTTGTTCCCATGAAAGAGCACAGTGAGTGGTGATTAGAGTACTGGGTGGATGAACTGATAAGATCTTGTAGCATCTTGTAGATCCTGGTGACCTCTTTAACCTAGCCACTTTCAAGGACAACAAGTGATGATCATTTAATTACTGTGCATGCCAGAGACACTTTTGGGGTTATAAATGCAAAAAAAATTACCTTCAATGGATCATTATTAGGTTTATCTCTCAATATAAATCTACTCCTCCCATCTTTGCCTTTCAGGCATCAACAGCAGCCATAAACGTAACTTCCACTTGTGGTCCAATCTCCAACCCTCATCCCAATCTTTGATCTTCCCTTATGTTTTGGCACCCCCAACCTTGTCTAGAACCACCTGACATTCAATACTTATTTAATGTCACTGGATGCACAGTAATTAATGGTGATCACTTGTCCTTGAAAGGCTGGTAATGACCTATCTCCTTAAAATGTTGCAAACCTTGTGGCAAGGGTGTTTACAAGATTGCGAGTTCCAGGATTAAAATTAAGCAAGAATAAAGGAATGAGATATTTTTGTCAGGATTTTTAAGGTTCAATGTTCAAGGTACATTTATTAGTATGCAGTATACAACTCTGAGATTAATTTTATATATATAATACTTATATATTTCCTTTTGACAAACCAGAACACCATTGAATCTATGTTGGTTCGCAAAACAATCCCATCAATCCCAGTCTCTCACCTACTGTAATTCCCTGTAACCAATTCTCTCCCCCATGCCTATCATTTCCCCATGAATTCTCCAACTAACCACCAAATCTCAGGGTCATCTATAGTGACAAGTTAGCCACCCATTCAATGCTCTTTGGTATGTGGAAGGAAAGCAGAGCATTTGTGGGAAATCCACCTGGTCACAAACTCCATACAGGCAGGCTGGAGTTTAGGGTTGAAGCTGGTTTGCAGGATCTGCCTGATGGGCCAGTGAGCCACAGATTACATGTAAACTGGAGGGAAATTGGCACATGACAATCTACCAATGTGTTAGATGTCAAAGTCAGCTGGTTAGAATTTATTTCCAAGAGATGACCATTGTCTTGCATTCAAGTGGTATAACTGCTATTTGTCACATAGCAACCCACATTTGAATGCTATCCAGATATTGCTGCAGGTGGGATGGGCTGATTTATTACTTGAGGAATTGTTAATAAAGTTAAATACTGTGTCATCATCAGTAAAGAAGTCTATGCTAGTCTTCGTATGATTGTTTGGTGAAGCAACTGAAGATGGTTGTCCTCCAACAACTACAATTAACCTCCCTAATAACCAAATGTAATGTGTGCTTGGAGGGTTGGTTGTGTTAACTAGCAAAAACACATATGGAAGTAAACTACTCAGCTCACTACCTGTTATCGTTATCAAAGAATTTTGCGAAGTATCTACAACAGTCTAATTCTTTAAAAAACATATCATCTTCCAGTACCACTCAGCCCCCATCACAACTGAGTGAGAAGTTTCATTCAGACTTCTGTAAACCTACTGTCGTCCACAGCTACATCAATATAAGACTCAAGCAACACACATCAAAGTGCCAGGCAGCATCTGTAGCAAGAGGTGCAGTCGACGTTTCAGGCCGAGACCCTTCGTCAGGACTAACTGAAGGAAGAGTGAGTAAGGGATTTGAAAGTTGGAGGGGGAGGGGGAGATCCAAAATGATAGGAGAAGACAGGAGGGGGAGGGATAGAGCCAAGAGCTGGACAGGTGATTAGCAAAAGGGATACGAGAGGATCATGGGACAGGAAGTCCGGGAAGAAAGACAAGCGGGGGGGGGAACCCAGAGGATGGGCAAGCGGTATATTCAGAGGGACAGAGGGAGAAAAAGGAGAGTGAGAGAAAGAATGTGTGCATAAAAATAAGTAACAGATGGGGTACGAGGGGGAGGTGGGGCCTTAGCGGAAGTTAGAGAAGTCAATGTTCATGCCATCAGGTTGGAGGCTACCCAGACGGAATATAGGGTGTTGTTCCTCCAACCTGAGTGTGGCTTCATCTTTACAGTAGAGGAGGCCGTGGATAGACATGTCAGAATGGGAATGGGATGTGGAATTAAAATGTGTGGCCACTGGGAGATCCTGCTTTCTCTGGCGGACAGAGCGTAGATGTTCAGCAAAGCGGTCTCCCAGTCTGCGTCGGGTCTCGCCAATATATAAAAGGCCACATCGGGAGCACCGGATGCAGTATATCACCCCAGTCGACTCACAGGTGAAGTGTTGCCTCACCTGGAAGGACTGTTTGGGACCCTGAATGGTGGTAAGGGAGGAAGTGTAAGGACATGTGTAGCACTTGTTCCGCTTACACGGATAAGTGCCAGGAGGGAGATCAGTGGGGAGGGATGGGGGGTACGAATGGACAAGGGAGTTACTTAGGGAGCGATCCCTGCAGAATGCAGAGGGGGGGGAGGGAAAGATGTGCTTAGTGGTGGGATCCCGTTGGAGGTGGCGGAAGTTACGGAGAATAATATGTTGGACCCGGAGGCTGGTGGGGTGGTAGGTGAGGACCAGGGGAACCCTATTCCTAGTGGGGTGGCGGGAGGATGGAGTGAGAGCAGATGTATGTGAAATGGGGGAGATGCGTTTAAGAGCAGATTTGATAGTGGAGGAAGGGAAGCCCCTTTCTTTAAAAAAGGAAGACATCTCCCTCGTCCTAGAATGAAAAGCCTCATCCTGAGAGCAGATGCGGCGGAGACGGAGGAATTGCGAGAAGGGGATGGCGTTTTTGCAAGAGACAGGGTGAGAAGAGGAATAGTCCAGATAGCTGTGAGAGTCAGTAGGCTTATAGTAGACATCAGTGGATAAACTGTCTCCAGAGACAGAGACAGAAAGATCTAGAAAGGGGAGGGAGGTGTCGGAAATGGACCAGGTAAACTTGAGGGCAGGGTGAAAGTTGGAGGCAAAGTTAATAAAGTCAATGAGTTCTGCATGCGTGCAGGAAGCAGCGCCAATGCAGTCGTCGATGTAGCGAAGGAAAAGTGGGGGATAGATACCAGAATAGGCACGGAACATAGATTGTTCCACAAACCAAACAAAAAGGCAGGCATAGCTAGGACCCATACGGGTGCCCATAGCTACACCTTTAGTTTGGAGGAAGTGGGAGGAGCCAAAGGAGAAATTATTAAGAGTAAGGACTAATTCCGCTAGACGGAGCAGAGTGGTGGTAGAGGGGAACTGATTAGGTCTGGAATCCGAAAAGAAGCGTAGAGCTTTGAGACCATCCTGATGGGGGATGGAAGTATATAGGGACTGGACATCCATGGTGAAAATAAAGCGGTGGGGGCCAGGGAACTTAAAATCATCGAAAAGTTTAAGAGCGTGAGAAGTGTCACGAACATAGGTCGGAAGGGATTGGACAAGGGGGGATGAAACCGTGTTGAGGTATGCAGAAACGAGTTCAGTGGGGCAGGAGCAAGCTGAGACAATAGGTCGGCCAGGACAGGCAGGTTTGTGGATCTTGGGTAGGAGGTAGAAACGGGAAGTGCGGGGTGTGGGAACTATAAGGTTGGTAGCAGTGGATGGGAGATCCCCTGAGCGGATAAAGTCGGTGATGGTGTGGGAGACAATGGCCTGGTGCTCCTTGGTGGGGTCACGATCGAGGGGTAAATAAGAGGAGGTATCCGCGAGTTGTCGCTGTGCCTCGGCAAGGTAGTGGTCAGTACGCCAGACTACAACAGCACCCCCCTTATCGGCAGGTTTAATAATAAGGTTAGGATTAGTGCGGAGGGAGTGGAGAGCAGAGCGTTCCGAAGGAGTGAGGTTGGAATGGGGACAAGGTGCGGTGAAGTCGAGACGGTTGATGGCCCATCGGCAATTAGCGATAAAGAGATCCAGAGCAGGCAGAAGACCAGAGCGGCGTGTCCATGAAGAAGAGGAGGGTTGAAGACGGGAGAAGGGGTCATCGGTGGGGGTGGAAGAGTCCTTGCCGAAGAAGTAGGCTCGGAGACGGAGACGGAGCCGGCGGAAGAAAAGATCCGCATCCTGGCGAACACGGAACTCGCTGAGGTGTGGGCGAAGGGGGCCCTTACTGAGAACAGAGCGTTCTGCTTCCGACAGTTGAAGGTCGGAGGGGATGGTAAAGACCCGGCATGGATGAGAGCTGGGATCAGAAGAGGGGGGAGGCTGGGGGTGTCAATGGAGAGGGGAGGGTATATGAATGCTAGATCAAAGGTTTCAAAGGTACATTTAATGTCAGAGAAATGTATATAATATACATCCTTGAAATACTTTTTCTTTGCAATCATCCACAAAAACAGAGGAGTGCCCCCAAAGAATGAATGACAGTTAAACGTTAGAACCCCAAAGCCCCCCCAGCTCCCGTCCCTCCCGCACGTAAGTAGCGGCAAAGCAACAACCCCCCCTCCCCCACCAGCAAAAAAAAGCATCGGCACCCACCACTGAGCACTCAAGTGTGCAGCAAAGCAACAGCAAAGACACAGACTTGCAGTACCCCAAAGACTACTTATTCACCCGGTATTCGACATACCACAGGCTCTCTCTCTCCCTAATAAGGAAGAAAGAGGTGTCTCCATTTCATGATGAAGACACAAGAGTTTGCAGATACTGAAAGTCCAGAGCAACATACAAAAATCTAGAGGAATTTAGTGAATCGGACAACATCTATGCAGAGAAATAGACAGTTTATATCATCAGGACAAGAAAGAAAGAGGGGAGATAGCTGGTATAAAAAGATGGAGGAAAGAGGTGAAGCAAGAGTGATAGGTGGATGCAGAAGAGGGGAGCAACAGGCAGTTGAAGGGGAATGGAGAGTGAGAGCTGGAAGGTGATAGATGGAAGTGACTTGGCTGAAGAAGGTGGAATTTGATAAGAGAGGAAAGTGGTGGGGGTGGGGGAACGTCAACTCAGACCATGAGAGGCCTGCATCAGGCATTTTCATGCCCTACAAGGCGCAGATTGGAAGTCCGTGTGGGGCGCTACTCCTCGCACAGACTAGAGCAATGTGTGATTAAGTGCCTTGCTCAAGGGCACAAAGACACTGCCACAGCTGAGGCTCGGACTAGTGACCTTCAAATCACTAGACAAACACCTTAACCACTTGGCCATGTGCCCACACTGAGGACAGGGGACCATGGAATAAAGGGCAGTGGTGGAGAGAGTAACCAATTGGGGGAATATGTTGGTGGTGGACAGATCGAAAGGGAAGGGGAGGAAAAAGAGAAAAGATAATGGGGGAGCTGCTGGAGGATAAAGGAAAAATGGAAGGGACAGAGAGGAGGGTTACTGGAAGTCAGAGAAATCAATGTGAATGCCATCAGGTTGGATGGCATACCAACCAGGATCTCCACTTCCATTTCCCACACCTCCTCTACTGTCAAATTGAGGCTAAATGTAGATTAGAGGACCAGCACATCATGTTCCACCTTTTTCCTCCCCTCTTTCCTCCTAGTCTTGATGAAAGGCCTCGAGCTGAAATGTCAACTGTCCATTTTCCTCTCTGAGTTCCTCCAGTGCTTGTGTGTTGTTATAAAAGTGCAATCCCATGTTCTCAATTTCTCCCCCCTCACTTCATCTGTTCTCAATATTACGTCTTCTGTTTTAGAGTTTCTGAAATGTCCTCATTTTTCCAGAAGCATGACTTCCCTCCTGCCATGAGAGCCCTCACATGTCTTTCCTCCACTTACCTGCATGACTGCTCTGATCATTCCTCTCTGCAGGTAAAACATCAGAAGAGTTCCCTTCTTCTTCATCTTTTGTTCAACTAGCCTTCACATCCAACATATTATCCTCCGCCATTTCTGCCATCTCCAAAGTGAAGAGTCACTCTCTGCTTTCTGAAGGGGCTACTCTCTTTGGGACTCCATGGTTCACTCATTCCTCTCCATCCTTGTCCCACCCCATGGCACTTTACTCTGTAACTGAAGGTATAACACCTGTCCCTTCACCTCTCCTCACATTACCACCAAGTGCCTGAAAGACCCCTCCATCTGAGGCAGAGATTCACCTGCACCTCTTTCAACTTAGTTTACTGCATGTAGTGCTAGCACTACATTGCTGAAACCAAATGTAGACTAGGCAACCGTCTTGGAGAGCATCTGTGCACTGTCCACTACTGCTGTCTCAAGTTTCCAGTTGCATGTCATTTGAACTCTCATTCCCTCTTCCACGCTGAATTGTCTGTCTTCAACCTTCTCCATTGCTATGAAGAAGCCAAACACAAATTGGAAGAACAACATCTTGCATTCTGATTGGGTAGCTTATAGCCCAAATGTCTGTATTCCATATCTGATAACATAATCGTAACCTTTGCCTGACCAACAAGTTTGGCTGGATACCTCTTTTGCCCTTGACTTTAATGGAGTGTTGGATCAGACAAGGAAAAACCTCAACTTTTTGAGCATATTTGGTTAAAATCAGTGCTGGAATACTCATGAGTTAAAACACAAGTACCTCTCATTAGAGGAATGGACCAGATGTTTCCTCGACCACCAGGACCTAAAAGACCATTTGCTTGCCTGAGTTAAGTTGACTAGCTCAGTACATAGTAGTTATTAAGGATCCATTTTTCCCAGTTTTCATGATTCAGATGAGCACACTTAATTGTACAGTTCAGTACTCTCATTAATTTGTCTCTCTCCAAATGCCCTGGTTAGCAATTAGAGGATAATTCATCCTCTGGATATAGTTTGATAGGTCCAAAGCTTTATGATACTCCTCAGGTAAATGCAGTGAGGTTCATATAAAACTCCCATTATTAGATTGTGGGACACTTTATGACAAGAGGCTTCTGCTCAGAACTTTGCTTTCCCCCCGTCTCAACTGCAAACCCACCAGAACCCAGTGCACCCACTTACCAGCAAGCAATCAATGGCATCCCCAAATTTCCAGAGACTGACACCTATATACCAGTTTATTGGGACCAAGAAGAAGGTCCTTGCCGGCTGAATTCGATGCACTTTTCTTTGCACATTCAGGCATTAGCTATTCATACAGTCAAAATAACAGCATACATTGACTTTGACCTTTTCATGTTTGTAAAGTGAATGATGAATGTAAAGGAAAAAGCGACAATAGAAGGAGTGTAGAGAATGGGAGCGATTAGAAACATAGAAACATAGAAAACCTACAGCACAATACAGGCCCTTCGGCCCACAAAGCTGTGCTGAACATGTCCTTACCTTAGAAATTACCTACAGTTACCCATAGCCCTCTATTTTTCCAAGCTCCATGTACCTATCCAGGAGACTCTTAAAAGATCCTATCAGATCCGCCTCCACCACCGTCACCGGCAGCCCATTCCACGCACTCACCACTCTCTGCATATAAAACTTACCCCTGACATGTTCTCTATACCTACTTCCAAGCACCTTAAAACTGTGCCCTCTCGTGCTAGCCATCTCAGCCCAGGGAAAAAGCCTTTGACTATGCACACGATCAATGCCTCTCATTATCTTGTACACCTCTATCAGGTCACCTCTCATCCTCCGTCCCTCCAAGGAGAAAAGGCCAAGTTCACTCAACCTATTCTCATAAGGGCATGCTCCCCAATCGGGCAACATCCTTGTAAATCTCCTCTGCATCCTTTCTATGGTTTCCACATCCTTCCTGTAGTGAGACGACTAGAACTGAGCACAGTACTCCAAGTGGGATCGGACCAGGGTTCTATATAGCTGCAACATTACCTCTCGGCTCCTAAACTCAATCCCATGATTGATGAAGGCCAATGCACTGTATGCCTCTTTAACCTCAGACCCCAAGATCCCTCTGATCCTTCACATTGCCAAGAACCTTACCATTAATACTATATTCTGTCGTCATATTTGACCTGCCAAAATGAACCACCTCACACTTATCTGGGTTGAATTCCATCTGCCACTTCTCTGCCCCTATGCATCCTATGAATGTCCCGCTGTAACCTCCGACAGCCCTCCACACTATCCACAACACCCCCAGCCTTTGTGTCATCAGCAAGTTTACTAACCCATCCCTCCACTTCTTCATCCAGGTCATTTATAAAAATTATGAAGAGTAGGGGTCTCAGGATAGACCCCTGAGGCACACCACTGGTGACCAACCTCCATGCAGAATATGACCCATCTACAACCACTCTTTGCCTTCTGTAGGCAAGTCAGTTCTGGATCCATAAAATTGTGTCCCATTGGATCCCATGCCTCCTTACTTTCTCAATAAGCCTTGTATGGGGTACCTTGTCAAATGCCTTGCTGAGATCTATATACACTACATCTGCTGCTCTACCTTCATCAATGTGTTTAGTCACATCCTCAGAAAATTCAATCAGGCTCGTAAGGCACGACCTGCCTTTGTCAAAGCCATCCTGGCTATGCCTAATCATATTATGCCTCTCCAAATGTCCATAAATCTTGTCTCTCAGGATCTTCTGCATCAACTTACCAACCACTGAAGTAAGAATCACTGGTCTATAATTTCCTGGGCGATCTCTACGCCCTTTCTTGAGTAAGGGAACAACATCCACAACCCTCCAATCCTTCGGAACCTCTCCCGTTCCCATTGATGATGCAAAGATCATAGCCAGAGGCTCAGCAATTTCTTCCCTTGCCTCCCACAGTAGCCTGGGGTACATCTCGTCCAGTCCCAGTGACTTATCCAACTTGATGCTTTCCAAAAGCTCCAGCACTTCCTCTTCCTTAATATCTACATGCTCAAGCTTTTCAGTCTGCTGCAAGTCATCCCTATAATCACCAAGATCCTTTTCCATAGTGAATATTGGAGCAAAGTATTCATTAATTACCACTCCTATCCCCTCCGGTTCTATACATACTTTTCCACTGTCGCATTTGATTGGTCCTATTCTCTCATGTCTTATCCTCTTGCTCTTCACATACTTGTAGAATGCCTTGGGGTTTTCCTTAATCCTGTCTGCCAAGGCCTTCTCATGGCCCCTTCTGGCTCTCCTAATTTCATTCTTGATCTCCTTGCTGCTAGCCTTATAATTTTCTAGATCTCTATCATTACCTAGTTTTTTGAACCTTTTGTAAGCTCTTCTTTTTTTCTTGACTAGAATTACAACAGTCTTAGTGCACCACGGTTTCTGCACCCTACCATCCTTTCCCTATCTCATTGGAACGTACCTATGCAGAACTCTACACAAATATCCCATAAACATTTGCCACATTTCTTCTGTACGTTTCCCTGAGAACATCTGTTTCCAATTTATGCTTCCAAGTTCCTGCCTGATAGCCTCATATGTCCCCTTACTCCAATTAAATGCTTTCCTAACTTGTCTGTTCCTATTCTTCTCCAATGCTATGGTAAAGGAGATAGAATTGTGATCACTATCTCCAAAATGCTCTCCCACTAAGAGATCGGACACCTGACCAGGTTCATTTCCCAATACCAGATCAAGTACAGCCTCTCCTCTTGTAGGCTTATCCTCATACTGTATCAAGAAACCTTCCTGAACCAACCTAACAAACTCCACCCCATCTAAACTCTTTGCTCTAGGGAGATGCCAATCGATATTTGGGAGATAAAAATCTCCCACCACAACAACCCTGTTATTATTACACCTTTTCAGAATCTGTCTCCCTATCTGCTCCTCGATGTCCCTGTTACTATTGGGTGGTCCATAAAAAACATCCAGTAGTGTTATTGAGCCCTTCCTGTATCTAACTCCCACCCACAGAGACTCAGTTGACAACCCCTCCATGTCTTCCTCCTTTTCTGCAGCCATGACACTATCTCTGATCAACAGTGCCATGCTCCCACCTCTTTTGCCTCCCTCCCTGTCCTTTCTGAAACATCTAAAGTCTGGCACTCGAAGTAACCATTCCTGCCTCTGAGCCATCCAAGTCTCTGTAATGGCCACAACATCATATCTCCAAGTACTGATCTACACTCTAAGCTAATCTGCTTTGTTCATATTACTCCTTGCATTAAAATAGACACATCTCAAATCATCGGTCTGAGGGTGTCCCTTCTCTATCACCTGCTTATCCTCTCTCTTGCACTTTCTCCAAGCTTTCTCTATTTGTGAGCCAACTGCCCCTTCCTCTGTCTCTTCAGTTCGGTTCCCACACCCCAGCAATTCTAGTTTAAACTCTCCCCAATAACTTTAGCAAACCTCTCCACTGGGATATTGGTCCCCCAGGAATTCAATTGCAGCCTGTCCTTTTTGTACAGGTCACTCCTGCCACGAAAGAGGTCCCAATGTTCCAGAAATCTGAAGCCCTGCCCCCTGCTATAATCCCTCAACCACACATTTCTCCTCCACCTCACTCTATTCCTATACTCACTGTCGCGTGGCACAGGCAATAATCCCGAGATTACTACCTTTGAGGTCCTGCTTTTCAACTTCCTTCCTAACTCCCTGTGGTCTGTTTTCAGGAACTCCTCCCTTTTCCTGCCTATGTTGTTGGTACCAATATGTACCGCGACCTCTGGCTGTTCTCCCTCCCACTGCAGGATATCGTGGACGTGATCTGAAACATCCCAGACCCTGGCACCTGGGAGGCAAACTACTATCTGTGCTTATTTCCCACGTCCACAGAATTGCTTGCCTGAACCGCTAACTATAGAGTCCCCTATCACTGCTGCCATCCACTTCCTTTCCCTACCCTTCTGAGCCACAGGGCCAGACTCTGTGCCAGAGGCACAGCCATTGTTGCTTCCCCCAGGTAGGCCGTCCCCCCCCCAACAGTACTCAAACAGGAGTACTTATTGTTAAGGGGTCAGCCACAGGGGTGCTCTCTAGCCTCTGACTCCTGACCTTCCTTCTCCAGAGTGTTACCCACTTATCTGTCTCGCAAGGCCCTGGTGTGACTACCTGCCTATAGCTCCTCTCTATCACCTCCTCACTTTCCCTGACCAGACGATGGTTATTGAGCTGCATGTCCAGTTCCATAACCTGGTCCCTAAGGAGCTGCAGCTCGATGCACCTGGCACAGATGTGGCCATCTGAGAGGCTGGGAGTCTCCAGAGCTTCCCACATATGACACCGAACACAGAACACTGGCAAAAACATACTTCCTGTCTGTATTCTATGCAGGCAACCTACCTCGCCTCAACCTGCTATTGCCGAAACCCCATTGAGCCAAAGCCTTCCTACTCTGTCTCCCTCTACTCTGTTGCCCGCTCTGTAAAGCTGTCTCCTTTTAAACTCTTCTCGCTGTTCTACCTGGCTGACATCCACACTCTTGCGCTGTCGTGCCCCAATCAAACTGCTGAAGAAATAATTGTCTCTTTTTAAACTGTTCTCACTTTTAAACTCTGCTCGCTATTCTAGCTGGCTGACGTCCAAGATTGACTGACATCTTGGTTGGTAAGATGGGTTCTAAGAGGATTTCAAAAGAGGGGAAATGGGGAAGAATTTAGAGGAACAATCCAGGGACTGTGAATGAGCTACTCAGTCAGCGTGATGTGGTACTTGAAATTGGTATCTTCTGTGCTTGGACTCGTCCTAGCATCCACTTCTGCAAAGAGCTGTTGGTCTAGCCACTTGGGGATGGTGCTAGGGCATTCAAAGAATGGCCAATGGAATAGATGTGCCCTGATGTGTTTAATACCATATTCTACTTACTGATATTTCAGCTTCCCAGTCTTCCAGATTACAAAATATGGTTTTAGGCAAATGTAGAACAAACATTTTCACATCAGTTGACATTGCCTGCAACACTTCTCCAACTCCAGGCAAGTCAGAAAACTACTAAGTTTGCAAACAATAGTCACTATGGATGTAGGGAAGTGGCGATCACTGCAAAGATCGAAATAGAGAATAATGCATGATGCAGAGAAAGGCCTTGGATTCCTTTTATCAAGTTTCACATTTTTATGTCTACACTGGGGGGATGGAGATACGTTGGGTGGGAGGAATCAGGTTTTCCCGAATGGAGGTTCTGACACATTTGTGGTTTAAATTCTAGTTGCTTACTCTACAATATCAAAGTGAATGGTAAAAGCTTTTTGCAAAAATAGTAAAAATAAATGCAATGTTAGCATTCATTTCAAGGGATCTAGAATATAAGAGCAGGAATATGATGCTGAGGCTTTTTAAGGCACTGGTGAGGTCTTACCTTGAGTATTACGAACAGTTTTGGGCTCCTCGTCTAAGAAAAGATCTGGCATTAGAGAGGGTCCAGAGGCTGTTCGCAAGGATGATTCTGGAAATGAAAGGGTTATCATTCAAGGAACATTTGATAGCTCTGGATCTGTACTCACTGGAATTCAGAAGGATGAGGGGGGATCTCATTGAAACCTTTCAAATGTTGAAAGGCCTAGACAGAGTAGATGTGAACAGGATGTTTCCCAGGGTGGGGGAGTCTAGGACAAGCCGGCACAGCCTCAGGATAGAGGGGCATCCTTTCAAAACGGACATGCTGAGAAATTTATTTAGCCAGAGGGAGGAGAATTTGTGGGAGTTGTTACCACAAGCAGCTGTGGAGGCTAGATTGTTGGGTGCATTTAAGGCAGAGCTTGATAGGGTCTTGATTGGACACAGCATCAAAGGTTACGGGGAGGTCAGGGCTGAGGAGGGAAAATAGCGTCAGCCATGATTGAATGGCGGAGCAGACTTGATGGGCCAGATGACCCCTGTCTTATGGTCTTATGATAGGAGTCCCCTAATCTAGGTCATGGAAATAGGTACGTCTGTAAGAAAGGTTGAAAGTAACTTCAATTTCCTAGAAGGATATAGCTTCATCAACACTGCTAATTACATTGGCCATTTTGTTAGCAATATATTATAATGGTTGGTTTTTGGATTATTTACGCCTCTGTCCAAAAGAAGGATTATAATAAAAAGGTCTGTGAGGTATGAAAAAGCTTGAGCGGATTGCTCACGTGAGTATGTAAGGATTGTGAGTATGTGAAAGGACATTAGGACTGATCATGTTTAAAGTTATGAAAGTAATTGTGAGGCAATATGAAAGAACTACGAGCAATGAGAATAGGTCGAAGGATTATTTGTGGAAGTGTGAGAGAGGATTGTAAGTATGAAAAGAATTTGGGTGTGTGAGAGTCTGAAAGATTGATCAAAAATTATTTAATACCTATCCATGCATGTACTTAAGCACTGTGTGAGACGAAGTACACGACAGTTGTATCTTAACATTGCTCCCATGTGGAGTTTTGTCAGCAATTCCTTTCCATTAACACCTTTTGACCTGATCATGGATCTGGTAGCTCCTTATTCAGACTGCACAACCTCAATGGCCCCTGTTTGAGTGAAATGGGAAAATTGTGGAGGTGTGAATAGATGGTGAAGTTCAGGGTGGTGGTGGGCTTGAGTAGAGAATTGGATCTAATGAGCAAGACCAGAAGAAGGAGATTCTCTGATGCGTGGAGGTGGTGGAGATAAAGTCTCCATTGTGGGGCCAGGGGATGAGAGAGATTCTAGTGTATGGGGTCAGGAATTTGGAAAGAAACCCTTAGTGTGGGGTCAGGAAAGAGGAAAACATCCCAGCGTGGAGTTAAGGAAAATGAGGAGAGATCTGTGTGAAATCTGTAGAGTGGGAAAGCCTTTTGTGGGTTGAGGAGAAGAAGAGACCAATTTTGTGGAATCAGAGGAAAGAGGAGAAGACTCTCGTATGGTGTTGGTGGAGAAGATGAGGGTATAATTGAAGGATATGAAGAGTAGTCAAGTTGAGGGTGGAAAGAAGGAAAAAACTCTTGGTAGGGGTAGTGGAGAAGGGCAAACCTTGGAATGGAGTAGGGGGAAAGAAAGGGAGACATTGGGGTAGAGTTGGGAGAGAAGTGAAGACTCTGGAAGCTCAAAAGTGGTTGGAAAGTATGTAAATGCTGCTAAACGACAAATGACATCATATTTCTGAGACCACACTAGCCTTTTAAAATGTTTCAAACAAAAAGCAACTGAAAACCTGCTTCATCAACAACATCTGCATTTTCAAATGTTCTACCATTTGTTCTTTTCCAAAGTAGAGATAATGGCTTGGACTCGTGCAGCAGAATTGAATGAATGAGGGTACAAAGGATGGAAATTGAAAGAAAAAATCTGCTGATGTTGGTAAAGTCAAATTAAATAGAAGATGCTGTTAATATTTAATAGGTCATTCAGTATTTCAGGAGGGAGAAACAAAGTTAATGTTGCTAGTCAATGACCTTTTATCGGACCTAGGAAAATTTAGAAATCACAGATGTTTTAAGATGCTGAGAAGGGGGAAAGAGTGGGGAGAAGCATGTTCTCTAGTCTACAGTAGGCTGGAGACCAAAAGATGTTGAATGACACAATAAGTGATATTGGGACGGCTGGAAGAAACTTGATAACTGTGGTTGATGTAAATAGAAGAGATGATTGAGAATAGAGGAAAGGAAGAAAATATAACGCTGGAACACTGAGATAGGTAACTCTCTTTTATTCATGGTAGCATAGTGGTTAGCATACACTTCACAGTACAGATGACCCCGGTTCAATTCCCACCACTGCCTGTAAGGAGTTTGTTAAGGCGATTGTATGTTCCCCTCGTGACTGTGTGGGATTCGTCTGGGTGCTCCAGTTTCTCCCACAGTCCAAAGATGTACCATTGGGTGGGTTAATTGGTCACTATAAATTGTCCTGTGATTAGGCTAGGATTAAATCGGGGGATTGCTGGGCGGTGCAGCTCGAAGGGCCGGAAGGGCCTGTTTCATGCTGTGTCTCTTAATAAATAAATATCACACTTCTGACAATAGAGAGCTGAAAATATTCAGTTCAGGCAGCATCTAAAGGCAGAGAAAATCTGAATAATGTTACAGGCTTGTAACCTTACATCACTCTGCTTTTTACAAACTAGACGGCTAGTTCTCCAAAGTTGCTGAATTCAATGTCAAGTCCCAAGGGCTGTAAGATACCAGGACAAAAAGTATCACCATGTTCCTTAGGCTTATGTGGGGATTCACTGGAACAGTATGAGAGGTTAAAGACAGAGATAAAAGAATAGCATGGAGAATTAATGTGATAGGCAACTGGAAGCTCTGCTCATCCTTGGGGACTGAACAGAAGTTGTCTGAAAAGTAGTCACCCAAGTTGTGTTTGATCTCTCCATTGAATAGACCACATTGTGCGGATAGATGGCAATGTACCAAATTGAAAAAGCTGCAAATGAGTTCAGTCACATTAGAAGAAGTATTTGGATTCTTGATAGTGAGAAGGGAAGAGGTAAAGGGAGAAATACCTAAGATTACATTACAAGACCAATGAATGTTGGTAAAGTCAGAAAAGTGAACAATGGAATCACAAAGCAATAGTAAATGCAGATTGGAGTTCACCTTTGAGAACACTGCTATTTAGCCCACAGGGGTGACTATAAGTTTACGGTTACCTATGACTTTAATTTTCCATCCACTCCTACACTTCCTGTCTTTGGTTCTTACACAGCTCCAATGAAACCCTACGTAAAATTGAGGGACAGTTACGTGTCTTCGACCTGGCAATTTACAGAATTCATCAATATAAAATCACCAGTCTTTCCATTTTGTGTCAGAACTAACCATGAACATGCAATGTTAACTACTTTTTCTCTATCCATGGACGCTGCCTGGTCTGTTGAGTACTTTCAGCATTCTGAACTATTTAAGAGAATAAAACTGCTTTCTGCCCCACCAAAACCATTGCGCTAGGTGGAGTCAAATCACCATTAGCTCCATTTGTGAAACTGGAAGCCTGGTAGTTGGGTCACTCTCAGCTTCACTCTAAAGCTAGGAACTTTGAGTCTCTGGCCCACTGTCTCCTTGGTCATTAAGCTCTATTTTTTTATTCTTTCTTACTTCTCTTCTAATACTTGTATATGTGTGCACTTGCAATGCTACTGTGACACTGTAATTTCTTTTGGGATCAATAAAGGATCTATCTATCTCAGCAGTTTCAGCCCCACTCCCAAGGCTGGTTCCCTGTTATCTTGGCTCACCTTTAGCCCATGACTGTAGTCAGAAGTCTGGAGTCAAACTTGCTATCAACCAGAAAATTCAGGGTCAAAAGCACACTATGCTATGTAATCACCTTCAATGCTATGAAACCAGAGGGGGACCAATATTCTCATTGGCAAGATTGTTAGAGCTGTCAGGGAGGGTTTAAACTAACGTGGCAGGAGGGTGGGAACCGGAATGAAGGGACTCAGGATAGGACGAATGGTAAAAAAGCAAAGATAGCGTGCAGTCAGACTGTCAGGAAGGGCAGGCAGATGATAGGACAAAATTGCAGCCAGCAGGGTGAGTATCAGTGCATTAGGGATACAAAATCAAAAAGGGTAGCAAGTGCAGTACTCAAAGTGTTACATCTCAATGCACAGAATATAAGAAATAAGGTGGATGATCTTGCTGCATGATTACAGATTGTCAGGTATGATGTTGTGGCCATCTCTGAATCATGGCTGAAGGATGGTTGTAGTTGGGAGCTGAATACCCAAGGTAAAACGTTGTACAGTATCAGGGGAATAGGAAGGTAGGCAGAGGGGGTGGTGTGGCTCTACTGGTAAAGAATGGCATCAAATCAGTAGAAAGATGTGACATAGGATTGGAAGATGTTGAACCCTTACAGGTTGAGTTAAGAAACTGCAAGGGTAAAAAGACCCTGATGGCAGTTATATACAGGCCTCCAAACAGTAGCTGTGATATGGACTACAGATTACAATGGGAAATAGAAAAGGCATGTCAAAAGTGCAATGTTATGATAGTGATGGGAGATTTTAACATGCAGGTTGATTGGGAAAATCAGGTTGATAATGGATGTCAAGAGAGTGATTTTGTTGAATGTCTACAAGATGGCTTTTTAGAGCAGTTTGTCATTGAACCTACTAGGGAATCAGCTATACTGCATTGGGTGTTATGTAATGAACTAGAGTTGATTAGGGAGCTTAAGGTAAAAGAGCTCTTAGGAGATAGTGATCACAATATGATTGTGTTCAACTTGAAATATGATAGGGAGAAAATAAAGTCTGACATAGCAGTATTTCAGTGGCGTAAAGGAAATTACAGTGATATGAGAGTTGGCCAAAGTAAATTGGAAGGAGATGCTGACAGGGATGACAACAGAACATGAGTTTCTGGGGAAAATGAGGATGGTGCAGGACACATATATTACAAAAACAAAGAAATACTCAAATGGCAAAATAGTACAACTGTGGCCGACAGGGGAAGTCAAAGCTAATGTAAAAACAAAAGAGAGGGCATACAACAAAGCAAAAATTAACAGAAAGAGGACTGGGAAGCTTTTAAAAACCTACAGAGAGCAACTAAAAGAATCATTAGAAGGGAAAAGATGAAATATGAAAGCAAGCAAGCAAATAATTTCAAAGTGGATAGTAAAAGCTTTTTCATGTATGTAAAAAAGAGAAATGAGAGTGGATATAGAACCACTAGAATATGAGGCTAGAGAGATAATAAGGGGGTACAAGGAGATTGCAGATGAACTAAGTGAGTATTTTGCTTACAGTCTTCACTGTGGAAGACACTAGCAGTGTGCCGGACATTGTAGTGTCTGAAAGAAGAGAAGTGAGTGCAAGGGAGAAGGTATAGAACATAGAACATAGAATAGTACAGCACAGTACAGGCCCTTTGGCCCACAATGTTGTGCCGACCCTCAAACCCTGTCTCCCATATAAGCCCCCACCTTAAATTCCTCCATATACCTGTCTAGTAGTCTCTTAAACTTCACTAGTGTATCTGCCTCCACCACTGACTCAGGCAGTGCATTCCATGCACCAACCACTCTGAGTAAAAAACCTTCCTCTAATATCCCCCTTGAACTTCCCACCCCTTACCTTAAAACATGTCCTCTTGTATTGAGCAGTGGTGCCCTGGGGAAGAGGCGCTGGCTATCCACTCTATCTATTCCTCTTATTATCTTGTACACCTCTATCATGTCTCCTCTCATCCTCCTTCTCTCCAAAGAGTAAAGTCCTAGCTCCCTTAATCTCTGATCATAATGCATACTTTCTAAACCAGGCAGCATCCTGGTAAATCTCCTCTGTACCCTTTCCAATGCTTCCATATCCTTCCTATAGTGAGGTGACCAGAACTGGACACAGTACTCCAAGTGTGGCCTGACCAGAGTTTTATAGAGCTGCATCATTACCTCACGACTCTAAGGTGCTCAAAAAGCTGAAAGACCTAAAGGAACATAAGTCACCCAGACCACATGAACTGTACCCTAGTTCTGAAAGAGGTAGCGTTAGAGATTGTGGAGGCATTAGCAATGATTTTTCAAAAATCAATGGACTCTGATATGGTGCCAGAGGACTGGAAAATTGCAAATATCACTCCACACTTTAAGAAAGGAGGAAGGCAGCAGACAGGAAATTATAGACTAGTTAGCCTGATCTCAATGTTTGGGAAGATGCTGGGGTCAATGGTTAAGGATGAGGTTATGGAGTACTTGGTGACGTGGGACAAGATAGGACAAAGTCAGCATGGTTTCCTTAAGGGAAAATCTTGCCTGATGAACCTGTTGGAATTATTTAAAGTAGGATAGATAAAGAGGATGCAGTGGATGTTGTATATTTGGACTTTTCAGAAGGCCTTTGACAAGGTGCCACACATGAGGCTGCTTACCACGTTAAAAGCCCATGGTATTACAGGAAATTTACTAACATGGCCGTTGAAAGGAGGCAGCGAGTGGGAATAAGAGAATCTTTTTCTGGTCGGCTGCCGGTGACTAGTCATATTCTGCAGGAGTCAGTGTTGGGACTGCTTCTTTCTATGCTGTATATAAATGATTTAGATTAGGGAATAGATGGCTTTGTTGCCAAGTTTGCAGATGATACAAAGATTAGTAGGGGACACATACTGTTGAGGAAACAGGCTGCAGAAGGCCCTAGATTTTGGAGAATGGGCAAGAAAATAGCGAATGAAACACAATGTTGGAAAATTCATGGTCATGCACTTTGGTAGTAGAAATAAATCTGCAGACTTGCGGGTGTGAATTGGGATGATGCTTTTGCAGGGAAATGTACTATGGACATGTGGTCGATGTTTAGAGATCTCTTGCGGGATGTTAGGGATAAATTTGTCCCTGTGAGGAAGATAAAGAATGGTAGGGTGAAGGAACCATGGATGACAAGTGAAGTGGAAAATCTAGTCAGGTGGAAGAAGGCAGCATACATGAGGTTTAGGAAGCAAGGATCAGATGGGTCAATTGAGGAATATAGGGAAGTAAGAAAGGAGCTTAAGAAGGGGCTGAGGAGAGCAAGAAGGGGGCATGAGAAGGCCTTGGCGAGTAGGGTAAAGGAAAACCCCAAGGCATTCTTCAATTAGGTGAAGAAAAAAATGATGACAAGAGTGAAGATAGGACCGATTAGAGATAAAGGTGGGAAGATGTGCCTGGAGGCTGTGGAAGTGAGTGAGGTCCTCAATGAATACTTCTCTTCAGTATTCACCAATGAGAGGGAACTTGATGGTGAGGACAATATGAGTGAGGTTGATGTTCTGGAGCATGTTGATATTAAGGGAGAGGAGGTGTTGGAGTTGTTAAAATACATTAGGACAGATAAGTCCCCGGGGCCTGACGGAATATTCCCCAGGCTGCTCCACGAGGTGAGAGAAGAGATTCCTGAGCCTCTGGCTAGGATCTTTATGTCCTCGTTGTCCACGGGAATGGTACCGGAGGATTGGAGGGAGGGGAATGTTGTCCCCTTGTTCAAAAAAGGTAGTAGGGATAGTCTGGGTAATTAAAGACCAGTGAGCCTTACGTCTGTGGTGGGAAAGCTGTTGGAAAAGATTCTTAGAGAAAGGATCTATAGGCATTTAGAGAATCATGGTCTGATCAGGGACAGTCAGCATGGCTTTGTGAAGGGCAGATCATGTCTAACAAGCCTGATAGAATTCTTTGAGGAGGTGATCAGGCATATAGATGAGGGTAGTGCAGTGGATGTGATCTATATGGATTTTAGTAAGGCATTTGACAAGGTTCCACACGGTAGGCTTATTCAGAAAGTCAGAAGGCATGGAATCCAGGGAAGTTTGGTCAGGTGGATTCAGAATTGGCTTGCCTGCAGAAGGCAGAGAGTGGTGGTGGAGGGAGTACATTCAGATTGGAGGATTGTGACTAGTGGTGTCCCACAAGGATCTGTTCTGGGACCTCTACTTTTTGTGATTTTTATTAACAACCTGGATGTGGGGGTAGAAGGGTGGGTTGGCAAGTTTGCAAACGACACAAATGTTGGTGGTGTTGTAGATAGTGTAGAGGATTGTCAAAGATTGCAGAGAGACATTGATAGGATGCAGGAGTGGGCTGAGAAGTGGCAGATGGAGTTCAACCCGGAGAAGTGTGAGGTGGTACACTTTGGAATGACAAACTCCAAGGCAGATTACAAAGTAAATGGCAGGATACTTGGTAGTGTGGAGAAGCACAGGGATCTCGGGGTACATGTCCACAGATCCCTGAAAGTTGCCTCACAGGTAGATAGGGTAGTTAAGAAAGCTTATGGGGTGTTAGCTTTCATAAGTCGAGGGGTAGAGTTTAAGAGTCGCGATGTAATGATGCAGCTCTGTAAAACTCTGGTTAGGCCACACTTGGAGTACTGTGTCCAGTTCTGGTCGCCTCACTATAGGAAGGATGTGGAAGCATTGGAAAGGGTACAGAGAAGATTTACCAGGATGCTGCCTGGTTTAGAAAGTATGCATTATGATCAGAGATTAAGAGAGCTAGGACTTTACTCTTTGGAGAGAAGGAGGATGAGAGGAGACATGATAGAGGTGCACAAGATAATAAGAGGAATAGATAGAGTGGATAGCCAGCGCCTCTTCCCCAGGGCACCACTGCTCAATACAAGAGGACATGGCTTTAAGGTAAGGGGTGGGAAGTTCAAGGGGGATATTAGAGGAAGGTTTTTACTCAGAGAGTGGTTGGTGCGTGGAATGCACTGCCTGAGTCAGTGGTGGAGGCAGATACACTAGTGAAGTTTAAGAGACTACTAGACAGGTATATGGAGGAATTTAAGGTGGGGGCTTATATGGGAGGCAGGGTTTGAGGGTCGGCACAACATTGTGGGCTGAAGGGCCTGTACTGTGCTGTTCTATTCTATGTTCTACTATTTCTAAATAGGGAGAAAATCCAAAAATCTGAGATGCAAAGGGACTTGGGAGTCCTTGTGCAGAACACCCCGAAGGTTAACTTACAGGTAGAGTCAGTGGTGAGGAAGGCAACTGCAATGTTAGCATTCATTTCAAGAGGTCTTGAATACAAGAGCAAGGATGTAATGATGAGGCTTTATAAGGAACTGTGAGACCTCGCCTTGAGTATTGTGAACAGTTTTGGGTTCCTCATCCAAGAAAAGATGTACTGGCATTAGAGGGGGTCCAGAGGAGGTTCACAAAGATGATTCCAGGAATGAAAGGGTTATCATATGAGGAACATTTGATGGCTCTGGGTCTGTACTCACTGGAATTTAGAAGGATGAGGGGGGATCTCATTGAAACCTTTTGAATGTTGAAAGGCCTAGACAGAGTGAATGTGGAAAGGATGCTTCCCATGGTGGGGGAGTCTAGGACAAGAGAGCTCAGCATCAGGATAGAGGGCCGTCTATTTAAAACAGACATGCAGAGAAATCTCTTTAGCCAGAGGGAGGTGAATTTGTGGAATTTATTACCACAGGCTGCTGTGGAGGCCAGGTCATTGGGTGTATTTAAGGCCGGGATTAATAGTTTCTTGATTGGAGACAGCATCAAAGGTTATGGGGAGATGGCCAGAATATGGGGTTGTGCAGGGGAGAAAAGGATCAGCCGTGATTGAATGTGGAGCAGACTTGATGGGCCAAATGGCCTAATTCTGCTCCTAAGTTGTATGGTCTTAGGGTCTTTCCAAGAGCAAGTCACTGGATGTACACTCTGAATCCCAGGGGCAGACAGCTAGGTCACCATCAGACCCACACAGACTTTAAAGTAATTGGATGGTGATGAATTGGGAATTGTTGGTTCACTTTACAGTGCATCAGACTGCAAAGATTTGAAAATGTCCTTGACTCACTCTTTCACATTTTATCAAAATTCCCTGCTTATGTAACACCGAATTCTGTCTGCTATAGTCTCAAATAGTTCGAAAATGTGTCGAATGAAAGGTGTGAAGAGAAGATGTGAAAGGACTCTTTTGCACTGGGGAAATTTCACTAGAAATTCATAATTGCAAAATGTAAAAACAGTTGAGAAGATAACTATATCCAGTGATTGGAAGAGGAAGCAATTTATAAAAGAATTGTCAGCAATGAGGTAAGTTACTAATATACAATCTATACTCCCCCACTTCCCACTAGCTCACCCTTTATTTTTATAACATCCCTACTACAATAACATCAATTACTAGCCACCTTGGCAAGACTGAAATTTCTCAGGAGGACCAAGAAAAGTAAGGTTGTTGGGACAGTGAAATAAAACGAGGAAAAGCTTCAATAATATGTTTATCCTAATTCAAAACTAAAATGATGCCTTGAATTAAATCAATAATCTGCTATAGGCAATGACACAATTTATTTCATTCATTTCTGAAATACATTTAAAAATAACACAGACTTGAAAACATGCAATCTACTAAATTACCAAATTGTGGTCGAGGGATGATGATGTACTTGCTTAGCTTTGAAGTTATTGGTTAGGAGTACCATGGTATTAGGACCCCATCGTGTTAGTCATGGCCATAAAGAGACTGACTAATGCATGACAGAACAAACAAAAGCACCAGCTTTCCATGATTGTACCTCAGTGACCAACATAATTAGAGGCTAGATTTTTTTGTAAAGTTTGAGCTATTTTGGAAAAGACTTCAGAATTAAATTAAGAAGCTGTGGAGTTATGTATCTTCTCATTTTAAACTCAAATCAGTTACTTAGTAAAGCACAAAAAAAAGCAACAGGCAGTAGCTAATAACTTCAGCCAGTGAGAATACAAAGCAGCATGGTCATATGTGTATTTTTAGAATTAGTGAGTAGAATTGACTCAGAACAGCATTCCCCCAACACCGTCACAAATTTTTCTCTCTCACAAATGTAACAAGTATTATGAGATGTCATCTTATGTTACCCAATGTTACCACCCCTTCCAAAAAAGATTGATATTTTTTGCTTTTTAATTCACAATCTTCCCAAATGAAAATGATAAAGCACATTTATTTAAGTTTCTGCTTAACAAATGGAGCAACATTGACAGCAACTTGAGCTTAATATATACAATATACAAAGCTTCTCTGATGGGCAGGTGTGAGATGACAAAGGCAGCAAACACATGAATGCAATGAAAAGATAATTTCATTTTAAATGCAAGGGCTTTGGGATTAGGAGTTAAAGATAAGCTGCAATGTGTCATTTTGTGGTCCCTGAAAGATGTAAAGTATACCTGACACCAGAGATTAGTGCACACACATGTAATATACAGTGGCATGCAAAGGTTTGGGCACCCCAGTCAAAATTTCTATTACTGTGAATATAGTTAAGTTAGTAGAAGATGAACTGATCTCCAAAACTCATAAAGTTAAAGATGAAACATACTTTTCAACATTTTAAGCAAGATTAGTGTATTGTTTTTGTTTTATACAATTTTAGAGTGAAAAAAAGGAAAGGAGCACCATGCAAAAGTTTGGGCACCCCAAGAGATTTGAGCTCTCAGATAACTTTTACCAAGGTCTCAGACCTTAATTAGCTTGTTAGGGCTATGGTTGTTCACAGTCATCCTTAGGAAAGGCCAGGTGATGCAAATTTCAAAGCTTTATAAATACCCTGACTCCTCAAACCTTGTCCCAACAATTAGCAGCCATGGGCTCCTCTAAGCAGCTGCCTAACGCTCTGAAAATTAAAATAAATGATGCCCACAAAGTAGTAGAAGGCTGTAAGAGGATAGCAAAGTGTTTTCAGGTAGCAGTTTCCTCAGTTCGTAATGGAATTAAGAAATGGCAGTTAACAGGAACGGTGCAGGTTAAGTTGAGGTCTGGAAGACCAAGAAAACTTTCCGAGAGAACTGCTCATGGGATTGACTGCAAAAGACCTTCAGGAAGATTTAGCAGACTCCGGAGTGGTGGTGCACTGTTCTACTGTGCAGCGACACCTGCACAAATATGACCCTCCTGGAAGAGTCATCAGAACAAAACCTTTCCTGCGTCTTCACCACAAAATTCAGCGTCAGAAATTTGCAAAGGAACATCTAAACAAGCCTGATGCATTTTGGAAACAAGTCCTGTGGACTCAAAGTTAAAATAGAACTTTTTGGCCTCAATGAGCAAAGGTATGTTTGGAGAAAAAAGGGTGCAGAATTTCATGAAAAGCACACTTCTCCAACGGTTAAGCACGGGGGTGGATCGATCATGCTTTGGGCTTGTGTTGCAGCCAGTGGCACGAGGAACATTTCACTGGTTGAGGGAAGAATGAATTTAATTAAATACCAGCAAATTCTGGAAGCAAACATCACACCATCTGTAAAAAAACTGGCGATAAAAAGAGGATGTCTTCTACAACAGGATAATGATCCTAAACACACCTCAAGTTCCACAATGGACTACCTCAAGAGGCGCAAGCTGACAGTTTTGCCATGGCCCTCACAGCCCCCCCGACTTAAATGTCATTGAAAATCTGTGGATAGACCTCAAAAGAGCAGTGCATGCAAGACAGCCCAAGAATTTCACAGAACTAGAAGCCTTTTGCAAGGAAGAATGGGCAAAATTCCCCCAAACAAGAATTGAAAGACTCTTAGCTGGCTACAGAAAGCGTTTACAAGCTGTGATACTTGCCAAATGGGGTGTTACTAAGTACTGACCATGCAGGGTGCCCAAATTTTTGCTTTGGGCTCTTTTCCTTTTTTGTTATTTTGAAACTGTAAAAGATGGAAATAAAAAAGTAACCTTGCTTAAAATATTAAAGAAATTTGTCACCTTTAACTTTATATAGGCATTCGTCAGTCTCGTGAGACCATGGATTTGCACCTTGGAACGTTAGCAGTAGAAGGGAGAGACAAAAGAAAAAAGATAGGTGCCCAGCATGGCGCAGCACTTTTTATACTACATAGATAACAAAAATCCCATTCAGATTTGCATATGAGAGTCAGCCAATGAGAAATCCATTATTCAAACAATGCAGCATCAAAAGAAGCTTCCAGAACTTTCCAGAATCATAAAAATGTAACCTCTAGGAGACACGCTGAACATATACTATGACCCATAGGAAGCATACAAGGCAATTACTTATATATAAGTAATTATATAAAATAAAAGAAGACAATTAATTGTTAATCTGCAAAGCAACTAACAATTAAACAGTTGAATCCAGCAATTCCTCCTTTGATTCTAAATCACACATTTAGAATCATTAGATCTGAAAATTCAGAGGCAGAAAAACCTGTGGTGTCTACATTAAGTATGATGGTGGTGGTTGTCTGTCATGTCCAACGATAACAGAAAACCTGTGCAGTTGAGTTTTAATGTAAAAAAGCCGTTGCACTGGGGTAGTCCCACTCTCTCGACCTCGGAGATCTGGGTCCAGTGGTATGAACGTCACAACTAGGTCTTCCTTGGTTGCAGTAGATGACCATGGCTTCTGTGCCTCATCATGCCATCACTCTCCACTTAGTGTTGCAGAGCCACTTCTTGGCCATTGGATCTCATGCACAGAGTTAAGTATAAAATAATCAAAAACTACCTAAGTTATGAAAATATCAAAGGGTATATATCTTTCAAAGTATTCGTAGGATTATGTTATGATTAGACAGATTAATAGGCACCTTTACGTCAGTTTAAACTATTTCATTAATGACTGCCCTTAAACAAGTAAAAAAGATTCAAAATATGATAAAACATATTAGTACAAATATTAGTACACATTGTAAGTAGGGAAACTGGAAAAATATAACAACTAATAAGAAAGTAAACTTCATAATGTCCAGTAGTTGTCTACGTGCTTGAAGTCTTCCGACTGTTATGTGATTTGCTTGTGGTAGCCAAGCAGGTTAGGAACTGGGTCAAGAGGTTACTAGCATGTTAATCACACTGCTTGTTGTGTTCGTCATGCACCACTTTAGCTCCCTTGCAGTGGTGAGCATCCACTTACTTTTGCCTTCGATTTTCATTGTTGTTGGTAATTTGATAGGGATCTTCCCACCCAGTGGATTCTTATGCAGTTACTTAATCAGCACCCACTCGCCTGGAATCAGGGTGTGTCGTTCTTCTGTTGGATCACTCCAAACAGCAGAAACCCAGTAAGAAGCAAACTGGACAGTCTGGGATAATTTCACACAGTAGATAACTAAACTGGCTGCCAGAATCAGCCTATCTGAAATCGAGGGCTCCCAACAGTGACATGGAACACCCTGTTATCACCTAGAACGGACTTAGTTTAGTTTTCTTGTTCGGAGTTGTTCTGATGCTACGCAAGACCACAGGAAGAGCCGTAGGCCATGACACATCTTCCTCATGATACTTAGTCAGTGGTTCTTTGATGGTTCCATTCATTCGCTCGTCTTGTCCTGATGACTCTGGGTGACGTGAACATGAAAAGACCATTCAATGTTCATCAGTCGACATAATTCCTGACAAACCCTCCCAGTGAAACGTGTTCCTTGGACAGAGTCGATGTGACATGGCAATCCCCATCCAGGAGTATAGTCCTTGATCAGAGTTTTTGTTGTGTGTATGGCAGTGGCCTTCCCTGCTGGAATAGCTTCCACACATCTTGAAAACTTGTCCATTACTACCAGTACATCTGAGTTTCTATAACACTTTGGTAAAGAAATGCAGCCCACTTGCAAATGTAAAAATGGACCAGGAGGGGCAGGACACTGAATTGTGGTAGCCTTACTGCTGCTCCAGGATTTGTTTTCTGGCATGTCATGAATCTTTCAAACATTTGTTAAGTTTGTGCCCTGAACTTTGGGTTCCACCACCACTGAGAGATGTGGTGATCATATTTTATACTCCAATGTGTCCTAGGGAGTGTATCTGCTGTGTCTGATAAGGAAGCAATATAGTTGGAGACTACATTCCATAGTCTGGAGATATGGCACTGTTTAACCTCCCACCATTCTCCATCCAGAACCACTTTTCCTGGTTAGAGCATTGAGCTTGCACCTCTTGAATATCTTCTATGTTAATCTTAGATATAGTTCAACTTCATTTCCATAATTCCAGTTGTCACATTAACTGCAGATGTGCCCAGTATTTCTTTTATTTCTTTTCCTTCTTTTACTCCTTCCCATGCAGCCCTTTGTGCAATTTCATCCATGAATGCATTTCCCAGGCTTTCCATAATAGTGATTTTGGATTGGCTTTTATATTTTAATGGAGCAATTTTTGATGAGGATTGTATGACATCTATAAATTCTTGTACTAGTTGGCCATTCTTGGCTGGGGTTTCAACAGCCTTAAGAAATGCCTTTTCTCTCCGTAAGTTTCCAAAATCATAAACAACTCCAAAAGCATATCGAGAATCTGTGTCGGTATTAGCTGATCATCCTTCTGCCAACTTACAGACTTCAATCAAAGCTTTTAGATCTGCCTGTCGTGCAGAGGTGCCAGGAGCCTTTTTTCTGATACCAGCAGCTCATTTCCAGAAACAATGGCCATTCCAATTCCTTTCTCAACCATTGAGAAGTTATCGGTGTACAGAATCAGATTTGGGTTTGATAAAGGTGTTTCTTTGTAATAATTTGCATCTTCATGGTATATTATTGTTCTTACACAGTCACGGTCAACATAGCCTTCCATTTCCAATGGTAACAGTGTAACTGGATTCACTGGACCTGCTCATTGAATGATAATTATACTAGGTAGCTTAAGAGCAGCTGTTAGATGAGAGGACCAACTCTTTGTCAATAAAGTGTGTATTGAGTGTGGACATTGAATACTTAGAACTTGACCAAGCATGATGCTAGAAACAGCCATGACTACCAGATAGGTTGCCCGCACTGCTCGTAAACATGGACTCCCATCCTAATGCTACATTACCCAATTTAGCTGAATATAACCAACAGAACACTGCTGGTCTCCATGTTCTTGAGTTAAGACTACCATCATTGGGATTAGCAATGGCTTCATCTTCAGTCCTGCTTGTCTTTACTTCTGGGGAAACTGTAACATAGCTGTTAACCTTATTGTTTTATCACTGTCATCCTCATTTGAGTCACTAGGGGCCACTGTAGAGTCCATTTCGTATCCAACTGGTAATTCCTTGGAGTTCAGATGGTGTCGCTGTCTCGGAGGACTGTCCGATGTAGGCTGTACTTTTCTGGAGTTCAGTCAATGTTGCAGCTTTGGGGGCACTGTTCAATGCAAAAGGCGTTTACACTTCAGAAATAGCATCACAGAGTGTCACTAGAAGTGTCACTATAAGCATCACTAGCAGGACTGCCCGCTTGAGATCAAGGTTCGGTTTCCCCAGGTCGTTTCAGTTTGCTCCTGAACTCTGTACAATGCACTTCGATTTCATCATGTTGCTTTTCTGCTAATTAACACAGAGATTTGCTCTTTAGACTTTTCACTGTCTACATCATGTAGTTTTTGTAGTTTGTCACAAGTTTTGCTTTTCACAAGACAAAAGAAAGGAGCAGAAGTAGGCCATTCAGCTCATTGAGTCTGCTCCAGCACTCCACCATGAGCTAAGCTATTCTCTCATCTAGTTCCAATTTCCGGCTTTTTCCCCATTTCCCTTGATACCCTGACTAATTAGATACCTATCAATCTCCTCCTTAAACATCCTCAATGATCGGGCCTCCACAGCTGTATATGGCAATGAATTCCACAAATCCACGACCCTCTAGCTAAAAAATTTCTCCTCATCTCTGTTTTAAATGGGTACCCTCTAATTCTAAGACTGTGGCCTCTTGTCCTGGACTCACCCACTAAGGGAAACAGCCTTTCCACATCTACTCTGTTCAACCCTTTCAACATTCGAAATGTTTCTATGAGATCCCCTCTCATTCTTCTATACTCTAATGAATACAGTCCAAGAGCCGACAAATGCTCCTCATATGTTAGCCCCTGCGTTCCAAGAATCATCCTTATAAATCTTCTCCGAACTCTCTCCAACATCAGAACATCCCTTCTAAGATAGGAGGCCCAAAACCACACACAGTATTCCAAATGAGGTCTCACCAGTGCCCCATAGAGACTCATCAACACCTCCTTACTCTTATACACTATTCCTCTTGAAATGAATGCCAACATAGCATTCGCTTTCCTTACTGCCGATCCAACCTGGTGGTTAGCCTTTAGGGTATCCTGCACAAGGACCCCCGAGTCCCTTTGCCCTTCCGATTTTTGAATTTTCTTCCCATCTAAATAATAATCTGCCCGATTATTTCTTCTTCCAAAATGTACAACCGTATATTTCTCAACATTGTATCTCATCTGCCATTTCTTTGCCCACTCTCCTAAACTGACCAAGTCTCTCTGTAATCTTTCCATTTCTTCAACACTTCCTGCTCCTCCACTTATCTTGGTGTCATCCGCAAACTTAGCCACAAGACCATTTAATCCATAATCTAAATCATCGATATACATTGGAAAAAGAAGCGGCCCCAACACCGACCCCTGCGGAACACCACTAGTAACCATCAACCAATCAGAATAGGATCCCTTTATTCCCACCCTTTGCTTTCTGCCTATCAGCCAATGCTCCAACCATTCCAATATCTCTCCTGTAATTCCATGGGCTCTCATCTTATTAAGCAGCCTCTTATGTGGCACCTTATCAAAGGCCTTTTGAAAATCCAAATACACAACATCCACAGCATCTCCCTCGTCACATCCTTCCTATAGTGAGGCGACCAGAACTGGACACAGAACTCCAAGTGTGGCCTAACCAGAGTTTTATAGAGCTGCATCATTACCCCGCATCTCTTAAACTCTATCCCTCGACTTATGAAAGCTTTCTTAACTACCCTATCTACCTGTGAGGCAACTTTCAGGATCTGTGGACATGTACCCCCAGATCCCTCTGCTCCTCCACACTACCAAGTATCCTCCCATTTACTTTGTACTCTGCCTTGGAGTTTGTCCTTCCAAAGTGTACCACCTTACACTTCTCCGGGTTGAACTCCATCTGCCACTTCTCAGCCCACTTCTGCATCCTATCAGTATCTCTCTGCAATCTTCAACAATCCTCTACACAACCCACAACACCACCAACCTTTGTGTCGTCTGCAAACTTGCCAACCCACCCTTCTACTCCAACATCCAGGTCGTTAATAAAAATCACGAAAAGTAGAGGTCCCAGAACAGATCCTTGTGGGACCCACTAGTCACAATCCTCCAATCTGAATGTACTCCCTCCACCACGACCCTCTGCCTTCTGCAGGCAAACCAATTCTGAATCCACCTGGCCAAACTTCCCTGAATCCTACGCCTTCTGACTTTCTGAATAAGCCTACCATGTGGAACCTTGTCAAATGCCTTACTAAAATCCATGTAGATCACATCCACTGCACTACCCTCATCTATATGCCTGGTCACCTCCTCAAAGAACTCTATTAGGCTTGTTAGACATGATCTGCCCTTCATAAAGCCATGCTGACTGTCCCTGATCAGACCACGATTCTCTAAATGCCCACAGATCCTATCTCTAGGAATCTTTTCCAACAGCTTTCCCACCACAGACGTAAGGCTTACTGGTCTATACTTACCCGGGCTATGCCTACTACCTTTTTTGAATAAGGGGACAACATTCACCTCCCTCCAATCCTCCGGTACCATTCCCGTGGACAACAAGGACATAAAGATCCCAGCCAGAGGCTCAGCAATCTCTTCCCTTGCCTCCTGGAGCAGCCTGGAGAATATTCCGTCAGGCCCCGGGGACTTATCTGTCCTAATGTATTTTAACAACTCCAACACCTCCTCTCCCTTAATATCAACATGCTCCAGAACATCAATCTCACTCATATTGTCCTCACTGTCATCAAGTTCCCTCTCATTGGTGAATACCGAAGAGAAGTATTCATTGAGGACCTCGCTCACTTCCACAGCCTCCAGGCGTGTCTTCCCACCTTTATCTCTAATCGGTCCTACCTTCACTCCTGCCATCCTTTTGTTCTTCACATAATTGGAGAATGCCTTGGGATTTTCCTTTACCCCACTCACCAAGGCCTTCTCATGCCCCCTTCTTGCTCTCCTCAGCCCCTTCTTAAGCTCCTTTCTTGCTACCCTATATTCCTCAATAGACCCATCTGATCCCTGCTTCCTAAAACTCATGTATGCTGCCTTCTTCCACCTGACCAGATTTTCCACCTTACTTATCACCCATGGTTCCTTCACCCTACCATTCTTTATCTTCCTCACCGGGACAAATATATCCCTAACATCCTGCAAGAGATCCCTAAACATCGACCACATGTCCATAGTACATTTCCCTGCAAAAACATCACCCCAATTCACACCCGCAAGTTCTAGCCTTATAGCCTCATAATGTGCCCTTCCCCAATTAAAAATTTTCCTGTCCTCTCTGATTCTATCCTTTTCCATGATAATGCTAAAGGCCCGGGAGTGGTGGTCACTGTCCCCCAGATGCTCACCCACTGAGAGATCTGTGACCTAACCCGGTTCATTACCTAGTACTAGATCTAGTATGGCATTCCTCCTGGACGGCCTGTCCACATACTGTGACAGGAATCCGTCCTGGACACAATTAGCAAACTCTGTCCCATCTAAACCATTGGAACTAATCAGGTGCCAATCAATATTAGGGAAGTTAAAGTCACCCATGATAACAACCCTGTTATTTTTGCACCTTTCCAAAATTTGCTTCCCAATCTGCTCCTCGGTACCTCTGCTGCTACCAGGGGGTCTATAGAATACCCCCAATAGAGTAACTGCTCCCTTCTTGTTCCTGACTTCCACCCATACTGACTCAAAAGATGATCCTGCTACATTACCCACCCTTTCAGTAGCTGTAATAGTATCCCTGACCAGTAATGCCACCCCTCCTCCCCTTCCCCCGCTCTCTATCCCTTTTAAAGCACTGAAATCCAGGAATATTCAGAATCCATTTCTGCCCTGGTGCCAGCCAAGTCTCTGTAATGGCCACTACATCATAATTCCATGTATGTATCCAAGCTCTCAGTTCATCACCTTTGTTCCTGATGCTTCTTGCATTGAAGTACACGCACTTCAGCCCTTCTACCTTGCTACCTTTACACCCTTTATTCTGCTTCTCTTTCCTGAAAGCCTCTTTAAATGTTAGATCTGGCTTTATTCCATGCACTTCTTCCACTGCTCTATCACTCCAGGTCCCATCCCCCTTGCAAATTAACTTAAACCCTCCCGAAACATGCTAGCAAACCTACCTGCAAGGATATTGCTCCCCCGCGAGTTCAGGTGCAAACCATCCAATCTGTACAGGTCCCACCTTCCAGAAGAGATCCCAATGATCCAAAAATCTAAAACCCTGCCCCCTGCACCAACTCCTCAGCCACGCATTCAACTGCCATCTCCTCCAATTCTTACCATCACTGTCACGTAGCACTGGCAGCAATCCTGAGAACGCCACCCTTGAGGTCCTGTTCTTCAGCCTTCTGCCTAGTTCCCGAAACTCACACTTCAGGACCTCATCCCTCTTCCTGCCTATGTCGTTTGTGCCAACATGTATCACGACATCTAGCTGCTTTCCCTCTCGTACCAGGATGTCATGCACCCAGTCAGAGACATCCCGGACCCTGGCACCCGTGAGGCAACAAACCATGCGGGTGTCCTTCTCATGTCCACAAAATTTCCTGTCTGTTTCCCTGACTATAGTCCCCAATGACGACAGCTCTCCTCTTCTCCGTCCCACCCTTCTGCACCACAGGGTCAGACTCAGTGCCAGAGGTCCTGCCACTGTGGCTCACACCTGGTCAGTCGTCCCCGCCAACAGTATCCAGGAATGTAAACTTATTATTCAGGGGAATGGTTACAGGGGTGCTCTGCACTACCTGTCTGCTCACCTTTGCTTTCCCCCCTCTGTCACCCAACGACCTGCTTCCGACAGCCCAGGTGTGACTATCTCCCTGTAGCTCTCATCTATGACTGCCTCATTCTCCCTTATGAGTCGAAGGTCATCCAGCTGCTGCTGCAGATTCCTTACACGGTCTTCCAGATTGCCCAGCCGTATGCACTTCTAGCAGATGTGACTCTGCGGGAGAGGGGAGTTCCCCCAAGACTGCCACATCTCACATGAGAGTCACATCACCGTCTCAGGAGGCATTGTAAAGCCTAACTGGGAGCAAGCTTGTCCTCCGCCTCTTCTCGTCGAAGCCTCAAAGCTCCACTCCTTCACTGGCCCACTCACTCACTGGCCGCTCCGCTTGAGCTACCCCTCTATTTATTTGTTTGAGCTTTTCAATCTGCTTGGTCACCTGACCTCGTTACCCAATCAGCTGCTTCCTGCTGAGTCTGAACTATTCAAATCTTGATTGGCTTGATTGCACAGTCCAACTGCCAAAACTGCCAGAATCTCTCGAGACAAAGCCTCAAAACTCCTTCACTGGCCCACTCACTCACTGGCGACAATGGTTTGCCACGCAACCAAAATTTTAATGGATTGTCCTGTAACTGAAGTGGATTGCCACCGATATTTTTACAGATCTGTTTTGTTTTTATCACAACAGAGTAGCTTTTCACTCCTAATTTTGATCCAATGGTGTATTGAAGCCAGAACTCAGTTTTCTCTCAGAAAAATTGGAACAGAGGAAGTTTCTATTCCTTTTGTTGCCTGCTAAAATTTTCTTCTACTTTGTCTGTGATGCTCCAAGTCCTTAAAGCTTTACAATCATCCTGCTGACTATGCAATTGTTGGATTCTTATGTTTTAAATCCAAGGCTCTCTCAGAAGTCAGGAAAAGGGCACAAACCTTGTTACCTCATAATAATTTTATTAAAACCATAAGATACAGGAGTAGAATCAGTCCATTTTGCCCATTGAGTCTGCGCCGCCATTTCATCACGGCTGATCCAATTTTTAAGTGTAAACAGACAAAAGAAAATCTAAAGTGAACTGCAGCAGTAGCAGAGGCTAGTAGCAGAAGGGAGTTATTTCCCATGGTGGAGGATTCTAGGACAAGAGTGCATGACTTCAGGATTGAAGGATGTCCTTCTAGAACTGTGGTGCGAAAAAATTACTTTAGTCAGAGGGTGGTAAATCTGTGGAATTTGTTGCCATGAGCGGCTGTGGAGGCCAAGTCATTGGGTTGTATTTAAGGCAGAGAGAGATAGGTTCTTGATTAGCCAGAGCATCAAAGGGTATGGGGTGAAAGCAGGGGAGTGGGGATGACTGGAAGAATTGGATCAGCCCATGGTTGAATGGCGAAGCAGATTCGATGGGCCAAATGGCCTACTTCTACTCCTATATCTTATGGTCTTATGTTAGGTAAGAGCCCTAATTATAACAGAGATGGTTAGTAATTGGTGATTATAGAAATACAGTAAACTGAGAGGTCGGCAGTGGTGGTGCATTTGGTACATTCACTGATAATTATTTGTGTGAGATCACTGAACAGTATGTTTATTCTTGGGGATAAAATGACATTGAAAACAAAAGGTGTAAATATACTCAGGAGAGTGAACAGTTTTGAGCTAGAAGTGGGTCAAACAATTTCTGCATACTTTTTGAAGTTAAAGATGTTCAGTTGAAAGTTTTGTTACTTCAGTGATCTGAGTTAAGAATGTAAAGAACTGCCTTATGAGCAATGATTTGTTCATTTCTCTTTTTGTTACCTCTGACAACTAATTGCACTCGGAGGTTGGAAAGTGGTATTGGGTGCCACAGAAAATAAAGACCGAGTGAACTTCATAAATTGAAACAATACGGTAAACAATTCTGATTCTCTTAATAAAGGTATTGTCATAGAGTCATACAGCATGAAAACAGGTTCTTCGGCACTTGCATTCTATCAAACATCCAATTACATTCGTTTCTGATTAATTCCACTTTATTCTCCCCAAACTCCCAACAACTCCCTTTAACTTCTACCATCTGCTTACATACCAAAAACAATTTACAGTGACTAATTAACCAACCAATTTCCAGGGGATGTAGGAAGATACCGAACACCAAAAGGAACCCTGTGCAGTTGTAGCAAATACAGTACATGCAAACTCCAGAGAGCGCCAGAAGTCAGGACTGAACCCAGGTCACTGGAACTGTGAGTCAGCAGAATCTTTTTAGATGATTGAAAATTATAATTCCACATATAGACAAAATATGAAATATGATAAGTCCCCTGCTGTTGAAATCGTAAAACTGCCATCAGTGAATGCAAACACAGTTGAATTATGTAGAGCTGTGGAATGCATTAGCAGTGTTAGTGTGTGAAGAAACAATGGAAAGATCACTGCGTAAGAACTGGTAAGATGTGACTTCAGGAAAAATTGTATCTAAGAACAAAACGACTACAGGACTGGACTATGCATGCACAAGACAAGTATTAACTTGGGATGATTAGTACTTATCTGGTATGAGCTTACATTTTTATAAATCCTATGTAATTTTTTTGGCAGTCGGAGAGAAGTTTCACTGTTTATCTTAAGGAAACTACAACCATAATAATTTGTTTTTCATACTAAATAAGGTAGAATCTTGATAATGGAAAATATTGATGATAAAATGTGAAAGAGACTCAATTCAAGGGGTTTTTTTTTAGCCTGACTGCGTTTTCTGTGATAAGTTCTACACAGGATTGTTTCAGTGCAACTCTTCAGCAGAAAGTGCATTACAAAACATAAGTGAGAAGAATATATCAGATCCCCATGAAACATCTTAAACTATTTCACTTCTCTAAAACTTGTCAACTGACCTGTGTCTTTTTGCCATTGCTGGTTGTACTATACACACTGAAGGGCAGACTTCCTGGCTGTGTTTGTAGGTGACTTTCTAAAACAGTGAGTAGAGCATTTGCCTTATAAGAGCGTACTGGTAAATTGGTTTATTATTGTCACAAGTACCGAAGTACAGTGAAAACTTTTTTTTGTATGTCATCCACTTCATCACACCAATTGCAATGCTGATGTTAGTAGAACACCTGTTACTGTTTCATCTGTGACTGAGATAATGTGACTGTGTCATGGTCCAAATTTACAATGTGGCTGGTACTGGTATTTATGGCACAGGTGGTGTCAGTATCATACTCGACTACAAGTGATTGCTGATGAAGATGATGGTGTCCGTATTCATACATTGAGGTGGTACAAGGGAAAATATTAATAAAATGCAGAATGAAGTGTTATAGTTACATAGAAAGTGTAGAAACATAGAAACATAGAAAACCTACAGCACAATACAGGCCCTTCAGCCCACAAAGTTGTGCCGAACATGTCCCTACCTTAGAAATACTAGGCTTACCCATAGCTCTCTATTTTTCTAAGCTCCATGTACCTATCCAAAAGTTTCTTAAAAGACCCTATTGTGTCCGCCTCCACCACCGTTGCCGGCAGCCCATTCCACGCACTCACCACTCTCTGAGTAAAAAACTTACCCCTGACATCACCTCTGTACCTACTCCCCAGCACCTTAAACCTGTGTCCTCTTGTGGCAACCATTTCAGCCCTGGGAAAAAACTTCTGACTATCCACACGATCAATGCCTCTCATCATCTTGTACATCTCCATCAGGTCACTTCTCATCCTCCGTTGCTCCAAGGAGAAAAGGCCGAGTTCACTCAACCTATTCTCATAAGGCATGCTCCCCAACCCAGTCAACATCCTTGTAAATCTCCTCTGCACCCTTTCCATGACTTCGACATCCTTCCTGTAGTGAGGCGACCAGAACTGAGCACAGTACTCCAAGTAGGGTCTGACCAGGGTCCAAATAGCTGCAATATTACCTCTCAGCTCCTAAATTCAATTCCACGATTGATGAAGGCCAATACACCGTACGCCTTCTTAACCACAGAGTCAACCTGCGCAGCTGCTTTGAGCGTCCTATGGACTTGGACCCCAAGATCCCTCTGATCCTCCACACTGCCAAGAATCTTACCATTAATACCATATTCTGCCATCATATTTGACCTAGCAACATGAACCACTTCACATTTATCTGGGTTGAACTCCATCTGCCACTTCTCAGCCCAGTTTTGCATCCTATCTATCAATGTCCCACTGTAACCTCTGACAGCCCTCCCAACTATCCACAACACCTCCAACATTTGTGTCATCAGCAAACTTACTAACCCATCCTTCCACTTCCTCATCAAGGTCATTTATAAAAATCACGAAAAGAAGGGGTCCCAGAACAAATCCCTGAGGCACACCGCTAGTCACAGACCTTCATACAGAATATGACCCGTCTACAATCACTCTTTGCCTTCTGTGGGCAAGCCATTTCTGGATCCACAAAGCAATGTCCCCTTGGATCCCATGCCTCCTTACTTTCTCAATAAGCCTTATCAAATGCCCTTATCTTCTGAACTCAATAGATTGTTTTATGAAGGCCAATATGCCAAAAGATTTCTTTACAACCCTATCTTCCCATGACAGTAGTTTCAAAGAATTATGGACTAGAATTCCCAGATCCCTTTGTTCTACCACACTCCTCAGTACCTGACCGTTCACTGTGTAAGACCTACCCTGCTTGGTCCTACTGAAGTGCAAAACCTCACAAAAACCTTTCTACCTTACAATCTCTGCACTTGCCTCCTGTCGGGTCTGGAGGAATACCTTGTCAGCACCTGGGGATTTATTCCCCCAACTCGTCTCAGGGTAGCAAACACCTCTTCCTCTGTAATCTGTACAAGGTCCATGAGTTGATGCTGCTTTGCCTCACTTCCATAAACTCTGTATCAGCCTCCCGAGGAAATACAGATGCAAAGAATTCATTTCAGATCTTCCCCATCTGTTGTTGGCTCCATTCTGGTCTTCCAGAGAACCAATTTTGTCCCTTGCAATCCTTTTGCCCTTCACTTATCTAAAAAATTCCTTAGGATGCTCCTTCACTTTGACTGCTAGAGGATCTTCATGCCTTCTTTAAGCCTTCCTGATTTCTTTCTGAAGCATTCTCATGCATTTCTTGTACACCATAAGCACTTTGTTTGATCCTACTTTCCTCTACTTGTTATGCACCCGTTTTAAAAAAATCTTAACCAGGGCCTCAATGTCCCTTGAAAATCAAGGTTCCCTGCCCCTGTTGTTTTCACCCTTTATTCAGACAGGCACATACAAGCTTTGTACTCTCAAAATGTCATTTTTGAAGGACTCCCACTTTCCAAGTACACCTTTGCAGGAAAACAGCCCGTCCCAGTCTACACTTGCCAGATCATTTCTGATACCATCAACACTGGCCTTTCTCCAATCTAGAATATCAAGCCGTGGCCCAGACCTAGCTTTTTGCATATTTACTTTGAAACGAGTGGCATTGTGGTCACTGGATGTAAAATGTTCCCCTACACAAACATCTGTCAACGGTCCTGCCTCATTCCCTAACAGCTGATCCAGTATCGCACACACCCTTGTTGGAACCTCTACAGACTGATGAAGGAAATTTCCCTGAACACATTTGACATACTCTATCCTGTCTAGTCCATTTACAGTATTGGAATCCCAGTCAATATGTGGAAAGTTAAAATCACCTACTATAGCAACCCTATGTGTATTGCAGGCAGGCAAAGTCATATTGAGGTAGATTGTGAGAGCAGTGAGATTTTCCCAAGCCCATCTACTGATCAGGGATATCTATGTTAGATAGATGAATTTGTCATTGTTCAACTGATGGTGATTTGAGCTGGAGTTAATGCTGTTTCAAGTAGGGTGGTTAATTATGTTTCTGAATGGCTGCAATAGTTCATGGTATCTATGTGGGTGCACTGTTTCCTGTTATACTTGGAAAGGTGTTTATGGATATAATCGGAGTGTCTGGTAGCCTTTATGGATAATGCTGCTGATGTTTATAGACGTACACTGGCTCTATATACCTCTTTTACATTGAGAAACATCGCAAGCTTGTGTGGAAGCTGGTTCTGATTATGGTAGAAATGACCCTGGACTTGGAGTTTGTGGTATGCTGATGCTCGTATCGGTGCTGTAGCTGATTTTGGTGCTTGTGATATACGTTGTGACCGTGTTAATGATGACGACCCTGGGCTGGGTGATGCCAGCACTCAGGGTTTGACTGGTAACAGTTTCTCGAAAAGGCGAGACTTGACCTGGTGACAAGAGTTCACTCATTGCCGGTTCTAGTGCTGGTGTTAATAAATCGCCTGTTACTGTTTTAGTTCTGACAGAGATAAGGCGAATGTTTATGGTAAAAATTGTGGCCGCATATACAGTGCGGCTGGTGCTGGTATTTGTTGCACAGGGTGTCTGGTGTCAGTTTTCGTGGCTCGGCTCGGCTCGGCACGGATGTTTGGTTCAGTAGGGCACACAACAACGCGTAGGGGCGGTACTGTATCTAGTTTCCCCTCTCGCAGTATTAAGCACGGTACCTCCGTGGATCCCTCGTTTCCACCCACAAGGGACTCTACCGCTGCTCCGCCTCCTCTCTCCCGCTGCTATAAAGAGAGTCAGAGCCGCTCCCTCAGCTCGTACTTGGGTTAACATGGCGGTTTAGATCAGTCTGAAGTCTGAATTGGGAGGAAAACCCCAGCAACGGACCTGGGACGAGAGTCTCACAACGTTTGGGGCGGCAGGCGCGTTTCTGGCTGAGAAACCGCCTCACGATCAGGCCAGCTTCTGACTTCCAGTGGCCAGGGCAGCGCATCTGGTGAGTACACGCGGGCCCTGCGTGTCGTCAGCGTGAAGTTTGTTTAATGACATTTATTTTTTACTCCCCGTTGCTCTAGTTAAATTTACCTAATTTAAGTTCCCTCTAAGATGCCACACGGTGGCCGGGCCACGACCTTCTTTTCCTCTGTTCATACACCCCGGTCGCGCAATCGATTCTCCCCTTTCCTGATTCATTTGTTGTAAAGCGGAGGCTCGGATCCCGCGTTCGGAAGCAAGAGCATAAGGGTCGGGCGGACGAAAGTCCGAACGCTCCGATGTTTTTTTTTAAACATTTCCTTTTATGGCATGAGGCGAGCAGGTCGCGTTATAGCGGAATCCCTTCACAGTGGCAGCCACATGGACTGAAATGCGATCGGCTCCATGTGAGCGCCCAGATCGAACCCGGTAGTGGGAGCTCGGAAGCTGAGTGGAGCCTGGCGCGGCCGTGGGAGGCTGACCCGGGCCTCACGGCGTGCTTGTGCGGCCACCCCTCAGCCGATGGGGAAATCCTCGAGTAAACTCCATCTCCGGCAGGGCGACTACAGAGAGAGCCATTGAATCGCAGCGCTCTGGAGTTTGACACGTTCCCTCACTGGCGGCCGCGGCCCCTCGCCCTCCCCCCTCCGCTGACTTTCACTCTGGCCGGAGCACTCAGTGAACCCGGTGGCAGGAGCGCCAGCGGTTGTGGTCCATGTAAAATTAGGAACTGAAAGGCGAGCACTGCTCTTCTCTTTTCCCGAATTCTCCTCTCGCCCCCCTGACCAGCACTTCTGCGAAATATAGTTCTCTGTGTTATAACATAGGACGCAGAGCATCAAATGTAGGGGATGTGTGGCATTTCCTGTGAATGCATGGTGTCACTGGATGCAACAAAGATGGGATCTATAATAACAAAATTCGAACTGGTGTGAACTGGATGGCATGTGAACACGGTATTTTCCGTGTAAATGTGTGGTTCAGTAGGCTGAGCTTATATTTTCAACCCCTTATCTCCTTAAACATCAGCTCAGTTGTCAGACTCTAATGCTGAGATTGTGCACTAACGAACAGTAGCTTTTATATACAGTATTTCAGTGTAGTTCACATTGATATAAAGAGAAGAGTTTGAGGCTGTTGACCTTCTGACAGAATACTCTAAAACCTTTGAGTTAGAGCATAAATGCAGCTGACCCACTGAACACGTACAGCTTTATATTTTTATTTGAAATTTTTCCATCCCCTGTAGTACTATGATTTTCTCTTCATTTTCCTTTCATTAATCCTTTAAAGATAGCTGTAACTAATTAGAAAGTTTGATTTGACATCCTCCATTTGCAGTTTTCAAGCTTGATTTTGTGCTGCCTGACCTGCTCAGTTCCTCCAGCATTTTGTGTGTTTTGTCAAATGAATTTATGTTATTATTGCTGTTTTTAGGGTTAATATTGTGCTGTCATTCATCACTAAATCATTTTTTCTACTCTGAGTTAGTTTTGAAATGTATTGCTTTGGATACATTCTGTTCTTTTGTGTGTGTGTGTTTATCTGTTATGGCTCAATCTGTAGATCTTCCAGCTAACATAGGAACGAATTGCTGCTGTTGTCTCAATCTGAGTTCAATCCTAATCTCGACTACTTTGTAGTTCAGTTCCTGATGAAGTATTTCAACCAGAAACATTAACAATTCCTTTCACCCAACCTGTGTTGCTCGACTCGCTGAGTTCCTCCAGCAGGTTGTTTATTGCTGTAGCTTGTTATTATAGTATCTTCTTAATCTGTAGATTTGCCTCCTGCCTTCTGGTGTCCTCCCATATTATGGATAGAAAGGCTATTGTAATTACACTTAACTGTAGGTTACAGGCCAAAGAATTAGAGATGATGGACATGTGTGAGGGAATAAACTAGAAGGACTACAGAATCTGATAGAATCTCACTGGCATTATGTGTGTTGTGAAGTTGGTTATTTTGCAGCAGCAGTACAGGGCCAATATGTAATAAAGGTTGGGGGTGTTGTGGATAGTGTGGAGGGCTGTCAGAGGTTACAGTGGGACATTGATAGGATGCAAAACTGGGCTGAGAAGTGGCAGATGGAGTTCAACCCAGATAAGTGTGAGGTGACACACACAAAATGCTGGTGAATGCAGCAGGTCAGGCAGCATCTTTAGGAAGAGGTACAGTTGACGTTTTGGGCCGAGACCCTTTGTCAGGACTGACAAAGGGTCTCGGCCCAAAACGTCGACTGTACCTCTTCCTATAGATGCTGCCTAAACTGCTGCGTTCCACCAGCATTTTGTGTGTGTTGCTTGAATTTCCAGCATCTGCAGATTTCCTCGTGTTTAAGTGTGAAGTGGTTCATTTTGGTGGGTCAAGTATGATGGCAGAATATAGTATTAATGGTAAGACTCTTAGCAGTGTGGAGGATCAGTGGGATCTTGGGGTCTGAGTCCATAGGACACTCAAAGCTGCTGTGCAGGTTGCCTCTGTGGTTAAGAAGGCATATGGTGCATTGGCCTTCATCAATCTTGGAATGAGTTTAGGAGCCGAGAGGTAATGTTACAGCTATATAGGACCCTGGTCAGACCCCACCTGGAGAACTGTGCTCAGTTCTGGTCTCCTCACTACAGGAAGGATGTGGAAACTATAGAAAAGGTGCAGAGGAGATTTACAAGGATGTTGCCTGGATTGGGAAGCATGCTTTATGAGAATAGGTTGAGTGAACTTGGCCTTTTCTCCTTGGAGGGATGGAGGATGAGAGGTGACCTGATAGATGTTTATAAGATGATGAGAGGCATTGATCGTGTGGATAGTCAGAGGTTTTTTCCCAGGGCTGAAATGGCTAAGATGAGAGGGCACAGTTTTAAGGTGCTTGGAAGTAGGTACAGAGGAGATGTCAGGAGTAAGTTTTTTTTTATGCGGAGAGTGGTGAGCACATGGAATGGGCTGACAGTGGTGGAGGCGGATAGGATAGGGTCTTTTAAGAGACTCCTGGACAGGTACATGAAGCTTAGAAAAATAGAGGGCTATGAGAACCCTAGGTAATTTCTAAGGTAAGGACATGTTGGACACAGATTCGTGGGCTGAAGGGCCTGTATTGTGCTGATGGATGCTGCTTTTTTGAGGTATCACCTTTTGAAAGTTGTCCTCTATGCTGAGGACCCTAGTGTCCATGATGGAGCTGGTTGAGTTTGCAACTTTCTGCATGCAGCTTTTTCCAATCCTGTGCAGTGGTCCTGTCATAACAGACTGTGATGCAACCAGTTAGAATGCTCTCCACAGTACATCTGTAGACATTTCATGGAGTCTTAGGTGACATACCAAATCTCCTCAAAGTCCTAATGAAATATAGCTGCTTTTATGTCTTCTTTGTAATTGCATCAATATGTTGGGCCAGGGTAGATCTTCAGAGATGTTGACATGCAGGAACTTGAAATTGCTCACCCTTTCCACTGCTGATCTCTCAATCAGCTAAGTGGAGAGCCAGTGAGATTGCATCCGTGCGAAACCTATCGTAGCCATAGGCAATTTGTAGCAGGTCCAGGTCCTTACTTTATTCTGGCTGTGACCAACCTGTCAAACACTTCATTACTGTAAATAGGAGTGCAACTGGACGATAGTCATTGAGGCAGCTCACCCCCTGCTCATGTTGGGCACTGGTATGATTGTTGTCCTTTTGAAGCAGGTGAGAACCACCAGATGCAGCAGTGAGAGTTTGAAGATGTCCGTGAACACTCCGACCAGTCGGTTGTCACAGGTTTTCAGTGCCGTACCAGCTACACCATCAGGGCCTGATGCTTTGCAAGGATTCACCCTCTTGAAAGATGATCTGACACATCATCTGGACAGAAATCACATGGTCACCAGATGCTACAGGGAATCATACAGGCGTAGTTTTATTCTCCCTTTCAGAGTGTGCATAAAAGGCATTGAGATCATCTCAGAGTGAAGCGATTCATGAGGTTAGGTTTGTAATGGCTTGCAAACCCTGCCAGAGGTGACGTGCGTCCAATTCCATCTCCTACTTCAATCTGAGTTGTTTTTTTCTTTCTTAAAATACCCTTCCATTGTACATGGACATTTTAGATCACCAGTCTCTTGATTACCACAGACCTAACCCTCAGTAGACTGCAAATCTCCACAGCATTTGGTTTGGGTATGTATGTCTGGTATGTACTCAAAGGCACACACTCATCCATGTAGGTTTTGATGAAATCGATGACAATCATTCAGATTCAAAGACGAATCCCGGAATATTGTCCCAGTCCACCGATTCAAAGCAGTCTTGTAAGCACTCCTTTTTGCCTCCCTCGTCCATACCTTCGTGGCCCTCATTACTGGTGCTGCAGTTGTCAGACTCTGCCTGTGTACCAGGAGTAGAAGTGATCGGACTTACCAAAGTGTGGGCATGGGATGGCACAGTAAGCTTCCTTAATGGTAGTTAACAGTGGTCACGTGTGTGGGCTCCTCTGGTTTCACAGGTGAGATGTCGCTGGTGGTTGGTCAGAGACTTCTTCAAGCTGAACTGGTTGAAAACCTCCCCAGTGATTGGGAAGGCAACAAGCTGCACTGTTTTGTGGCTGCTGATCATGGTGTTTTGTTCCTCTGATGCCTCCATTGGCCAGGGATGGAATGTACACCATTAGCAGGGTAACAGCGGAAAACTTCCTCACCAGATAATGGATGGCACGTGACAGATGTTCCACGCCGGGTGAGCAGGACTGAGACAGAATCATCACTTCTATGCACCTTGACGAGTTAACCATGAAACACAGTCTGCCACGTTTATCTTTAAGAGACTCCGCTGTCCTGTCGTTGCCGTGGATGGTGGAGCTCTCAAGCTGCAGTGTGCTTCTGAAATAGTGGGGGTGGGCCATGTTTTCATGAAGCACAGTACACAGCAATCCCTGATGTCCCTTTAGTGTTGCAATCTTGCTCTGAGGTCTTCAATTTTATTTTCCAGAGACTGTACACTCACTGGCAGGATAGTGGGGAGTGGGGTGTCTAAAGGCTCTGTTTCAATCGTACCTGCAGACCAGCATGCCTTCCCACTTCTGATTTCTTAAAGGGAAATGCACTCGTGAGCTTAGTCTGCCATCTAAGTTCTGTCGATTTTGAGGATCGACAGAATTTCTGTCGATAGATTTTTTAAAAAATCAACTTAAAACGATGTTGCTTACTGAAATACCCATGGCTATGATTGTGGATTTGTCAAGTTCCTAAATGGGAATGTGATGATTCCCTTCCAAGCTGCATGCAGAGTTGCCACTTCCTGGCGCCATCTTGCTGGGGAATTGAAAGGGTAAACGGGATGGATCTGTGGGGAGTTAGCATACATCTAATGGGTTGAATGACCTCCTATGATATAAGTAATTTAGAAGGTTCTGGATTATTTTCCGTTCAGGAAAGTATACAACATCTAGAATGATACTAAAAAACGAGCTGGTCTGCTGCATTATCAGAGATGGTAAAAGATCATGGATAGAATTTCAAAAAAGAACAAGGAGTTAATCTCCAGTGTCCTGGCCAATACTTATTCTTTGCACAATGTCACCAACATAGTTGTAAAATTAATCATCGTAACTATTGTTTGAGAGTCATTTTCCAGCGTTCCAATATCCACTCTTGCCTTTCTTTTACTCTTTATGTGTGTGTCTGTGTGTGTATATTTTTCATCCTCCCATTAGAATATCTCTTTGGTATGTGTCTATCCTGCGCCTTCCAAGTTGCTCCCAGAAACTCCAGACATTGCTGCCCTGCTGTCATCCTTGCTAATTTCCCCTTCTAATCATTTTTGGGCAGCTCCTCTCTCATGCATTTGTAATTCCCTTTATTTCACTGTAATCCTGATACATCTGATTTTAGCTTCTTCTCAAACTGCAGGATGAATTCCATCATATTTTGATAACTGCCTCATAGGGGTCCCTTTACCTTAAATTTCCTAATCAAATCTGGTTCATTACACCACACTCAATGCAGAATTGCCTTTCCCCTAGTGGGGTCAACTACAGTCTGCTCTAAAAACTCATCTTGCAGGTATTGTACAGATTCCCTCACCTGGAACCCAGCATCAACCTGATTTTCCCAATGTACCTGCATATTGAAATCCCTATGATTATCAATCATACCATTGTCCTTTTGACATGAATTTTCTAACTCTCACTGTAATTTGTAGCCCACATCCTGGCTACTATTTGGAGGCTAACAAGGTCTTTTTACCCTTGCACTTCTCAACTATACCCATAAGGAATCTACATTTTCTGATCCTCTTTCTAAAGATTTGATTTCATTTTTGATCAACAGCACCACCCCACCCCACCCCTGCTGCTTACCTGCCTATCCTTTTGATACAATAGGATGTTGAGATTACAATTATGATCTCCTTTCAATCGCAACTCAGCAATGTCCACAATGTCACGCCTGACATTCTCTAACTGTACTACAAGATCAATTACCTTATTGCCCTTATATCATGTTTCAAAGGTATATTTAATGTCAGAGAAATGTATACAATATACATCCTAAAATGCTTTTTCTTTGCAACTATCCCCGTAAACAGAGGAGTGCCCCAAAGAATGAACGACAGTTAAAATATGTACATTCAAATATACCACTTTTCAGTCCTGCATTCATCAACTCTTTCAATTTTGCCCCAATTTCAACTCATCACGCTGACTGCAAATTTACCCAGTCATCTGCCTGTCCTTCCTCATAATCTCAATACACACTGGTTGACTTGAATACCAACTGCCCCGTCTTCAACCCTATCACTCCAATTCCAATCCCCCAAATGCTCTAGCAAACCTATCTGTAAGGATATTTGTTCCCTTTGAGCTAAGGTGTAAATCATTAATCTAAACATCCATTAGGTGTAAAGTAGTCGTAAGACCTCCTTAAAAAATTAGATTAGTTTTCAGACTCTAATGCTGGAATTGTGTACTTATACAGGCAGTAACTTTTACTTCAACATTTCAGTGACTTGTGTGTATAAAATCACCTGGATTCCTTTGAATATCACTCCCTTTAACAAGTACTCCATGTATCTCTGTTTGCACAACATGCTTTTCCCACATTTTATAATTCTATTCACTGTGTTCACACTCACTCATTGTTTTCCATGCTATGCCCAGTTTATTTGCAGCAAAGTTATTTATATGGGATTTGGCACAATTTACATATTACTATTTAATTATTTATGGTGCAACTGTAACGAAAACCAATTTCCCCCGGGATCGATAAAGTACGACTATGACTGTGACTATGACTATGGTCCCTTCAGACAAATTACCGTGGATAATGAATTGCTGGGGCCCAAGCACCAGTGCCTGTGATTTCTTCGACTAATCACTGGTTGATAATCTCATAAACTTTGTATATTTTCATTCTTTGCTTTTTTGTTCAATAACCAATTCACTTTGCATGGCAATATATGATTCCCAATTCCATATAGATCCGATTGACAGTCTTTATAAAACCCAGATACATCACATCCACCCATTTCCTTCCCCTTATCTGTTCTATGTCACTTCCTTAAAGTTCATCTGAATAGATAAACATGATCCTATTGTCTTTTTTCATGTTTATCTTCCATATTTCTGATCTGGCTGTATACTCATTGCTATTAAATGCATTGTGATAGATTTAGGTTCTTTCCTTGAGAAATAGAAATAAGTATAGGTCATTTGGACCCTAGTGCTGCACTGCCATTCATAAAATCATGATTAATCTTTTACCTCAGTGCTACTTTCCTGTTCTAACCCCATATCCTTTGATTCTCTTAATATCTACCAATTTCTGCCTTGAAAAGACTCAGTGGCTCATCCTCTTGCAGTTCTCTTGTCTACAGAAGTCCAAAGATTCACCACTTTCTGAGTGAAGAAATTTCTTTTCATCTCAGTCCTAAGTATTTGATACTTTTATTTTGAGAACGTTAACCCCTTAGTTTCAGGGACACCATAGGGGAAATACGCACCCTGTGAAAGATTTTTCCTGTTTACCACCATATCTCCATGTTTATTATTCTGGTTTGATAATACTTCGATATTGAATAATGTTGGAGGTTACTATTAATGTACCTTCTACATGTCTCACTAATATTTGTGCTTGTTCACTTCACTGTATCACTATCAAAATGTCCATATCTAACAAGTTCCTGCATCTTCAACTGTCCCAGTAAACCCATTTGATTTTTGCTATCTGATCAACCTTGTCAAGGAGGCTAAAGAAATTCGGCAGGCACGTTATGTCCCACTCTTTTTTTTTGTAGATGCAGGAAGAAGAAGTAATGTGTAGTTATTTGAGCCACCGCTTTTTAACTCCTGCTGTTTTTATTTCATTGGCTTAGCCTGTAGGGACCTTTTGCAGAATGTACTTGCTAGATACAGTACAACTGGCTGATTTTCCAAGAAATGGGCAGTCCCTGGTAAAATAAAATGTTGACAAAGTATCTTTGGTTGAATGCCAAGAGACAGAAATCAGAAAAGTGTAGTCTAATCTGTGTGTATTGGTAACAACAACTGTACAGTACTAGTACTGCAGACAGGAGATAATCTGCAGGTGCTGGAAATTCAAGTAACACACACAAAATGCTGGTGGAACACATCAGGCCAAGCAGCATCTCTAGGAAGAAGTACAGCTGAGGTTTTGGGCCGAGACCCTTCGTCAGGACTAACGGAAAAAAGAGATAGTAAGAGATTTGAAAGGGGAGGGGGAGACCCAAAATGATAGGAGAAAACAGGAGGGGGACGGATGAAGCTAAGAGCTGGAAAGTTGTTTGGCAAAAGGGATACAAGGCTGGAAAAGGGGGAGTATCATAGGACGGAAGGCCTTGGAAGAAAGAAAGGGGGAGGGGAGCACCAGAGGAAGATAGAGAACAGGCAAAAAGTTATTGTGAGAGGGAAAGAGAGAGGGGAAAAAAAAAATATATATATATATATGATGGGGTAAGAAGAGGAGGAGGGGCATTAATGGAAGTTAGAGAAATCAATGTTTATGCCATCAGGTTGGAGGCTACCTGACTTTCCTACCCCCACACATGACCCCTTCTCCCATCTTCAACCCTCCTCCTCTTCATGGACACCCCACTCTGATCTTCTGCCTGCTCTGGATCTTTTTATTGCTGACCTCTGATGGGATATCAACTGTCTCAACTTTACCACACCTTGTTCCCATTCCAACCTCATTCCTTCCAAACGCTCTGCTCTCCTCTCCCTCCACACCAATCCTAACCTTACCATAAAACCCGCTGATGAGGGGGCACTGCAGTAGTCTGGTATACTGAACTCTACCTTGCCAAGGCACAGCGACAACTCGCTGATGCTTTTTATACTTTATTGTCACCAAACAATTGATACTAGAGCGTACAATCATCACAGCGATATTTGATTCTGCTCTTTGTGCTCCCTGGAATACAAATCGATAGTAAATATTAAAAATTTAAATTATAAATCATAAATAGAAAATAGAAAGGGGAAAGTAAGGTAGTGCAAAAAAAAACGAGAGGCAGGTCCGGATATTTGGAGGGTACGGCCCAGATCCGGGTCAGGATCCGTCTGCTGCTAATTGATACAAATCAGGATCAAGTTTTTTATTATTGTCTTGTATGGTGTGAAATTTGTTGATTTTTTTTGTGTGGCTGCACTACAGTTCAAAGGCATAAGATTACAATAAATGAAAAAATAATTAGCATAAAAATAAACTTTCAGACAGTATGCAAGCAAGTTTTTATTGTACCTGTATCTCACTGTACTTGTACACATGACAATGAACTTGAAGGGACAGGTGATGTCCCTTGGCATCTGCTGTCATTGAAAGTTGTAGGTGCAGGAACTGCTGTCAGAGTTGCTGTGCTGGTAATGAAAGGATTGAGGTGAAGTATGGGATGAACGAGTATGGGATGCCTTAGATAGTGTGGAGCTTCTTGATTGATTGGAAGCTGCAGTGATCAAAGAAAGTACAAATATTCCAGTGTTCTTGTGCCTTATAGACACATAGTATTGGTGTGTCCAGTAAATCACTCATCATAGGGTACCAGCCTTTGACTTGTAGCCATAGTATTTGCAGCTGGTTAAGATGAGTTTCTGATTGATGGTAGTTGCCAGGATATTGATGAGGACACAAGAAAGACTGCAGATGTGGAAATCTGGATCAAGACACAAAATGCTGGAGGAAGTAGACAGGTGATGTTTCAGGTTCAAACGTACAATTTAATGTTAGAGAAATGTATACAATATACATCCTGAAATGCTTTTTCTTCGCAAAACATCCACAAAAACAGAGAAGTGCCCCAAAGAATGAGCGACAGTTAAACACGAGAACCCCAACGTCCCCCCTCCCGCGCGTAAGCGGCAGCGGGACAATGATGACCCCCCCGCAAAAAAAAGCGTACCCGCTACCAAGCACAAGTGTGAGCTAAGCAGTAACAAAGACACAGACCTTGCAGTTACCCCAAAGACTATCGCAGTTCATCCGGTATTCGACAAACCACAGGTTCTCTCTCTCCCTAATAAGGGAGAGGGAGGTGTCCCCCATTTTCAGGTTGAGAAAGAGAGGAGAAGCCATTACAAAAAGGAAGGGGAGGGGTGGAGCAAGAGCTGGTGGGTGATGGAATGATGTAAGAAGCTGAGAAAGGGAGTGGAGGTGACAGCTGAAGGAGAGGACAGTGGACTGTGAAATAGAGGGAAGGGACTGAGGAGGGGAACTGGAAGAAGGGGTGTGTGGGTGATGGGCATACGAAGGGAAGCAGAAGGGCTGGTGTGTGGTCACCAATCCGACCACATGAACATGGATTTCTCTAACTTCTGGTAATCACTTCTCTCCTCCCTTTGTTTTCCCTTATCCCACCAGTTCCATCACTCCCCTTTAACACCCTGAACTTGGAGTTCAAATCCCTCTACATCTGGTTGTGAAATTGAATTTAATCAATCTGGTGTTCTGGCATCCGGCAATTGACCATAATTTTTAATATGTAACTGGTTCACTAATATTCCCTGCAGGATTTAGTCTTTTTAGTTGGTGTGGACTTGGGCTAAAAGGCCCACTCCATCCTGTATTTCCATAACTGTGATACAAGTACATCGTGGACATAGAGGTACAGTACAGAAACTTTAATCCAATGATGTGCAGCAAACTCTGTCCTTTAAAGAGTACGAGCTAGCTGCTTAATAGATAAATTTGGAAATACTGAATAGAATAATTGGCAATAAATCAAACTCTTGATCGGATGGTTCTGAGCCTGCCATTCCTTCTCAATGATATTTGGAGAATGGTGCCCAAGTAGAGGGAGCAGAATCTAAAACTAATCAAGCAAGTTGTGTCCCCAATCAAGATTGGGATTCTACTGGACAAATGATACTTTGGAAGCATTAATGGATTCTCATTTTGGGTGAAACCTCTAAGTCTGTGTTATCTACCGTGTGAATGCAATGATGTCTCTCTGATACCATGACTAAAGAGGTTGGATCCTGAAAGACATAGAACTGCTAGATTGAACCGAAGAGAAAAAAAAACTCCTGGTGGAACTCAGTGGGTCAACCAGCATCTGTGGAGACAAAGTGACGGTTGTTTTTTTTCCAGTTGAGACCCTGCATCAGGACCTAGTGTGTAGAGAATGAAAGTATATTGAAGTGAGAGCAAGGGGTGCATCAGAAGCTGGTGGAACCAGATCTTAGGTGTGTGGGTGAGAGGGTCACAATGAGGTAATGTGGTGGATGGAAGGGCTGGTAAAGGTGAACTGATGGGAGTGGATTACCTCAAACTGTAAAATTCAGTGTTCATACCATTGAGTTGTAGGCGATCCAAGGGCTGCTGTTCTTCAAGTTTGTACTTGGTTTCCCTGTGGCAGTGGAGAAGGTTGGTTGGTATAGGCAAGGTGACAGCAGTTGAAGTAACATGCATCCAGAAGCTCATGACGGCTGTTGCGGACAGAGTGCAGGCGCTCTGCAAAACTGTTACTGATCTGCCCTTGGTCTTGCTGATGCAGAAGAGGCCATGTCATGAGGACTGAGTACAAAAGACCAGGTTGGAAGAGGTGCACATACATTTTTTCAGTCTAATCCCACTTCCTGATTTTCCTAACCTACTCCCTTGTGGGAGCATCATAATTTCTAGAATTTGTGATTATTAAAGGCTCTCTGATAGTAGCATTTTGAGACGAAAGTGGTGAACCTTTCCTGAATTGTCCTCTTGTACTAGATTTGCATTAATGTACATTTTCTAATCTTTTCAACTTTTCTTGGAAACTGTGAAATAGTGGAATAGTTCTGAGCTGATTAATAGTGTGTGTCTGATAAGGATGTTGTTCCACATCTGGGAGTATCCTTGTGGTGATATGTCCAAAGTGCAGAAGTGTTTTGTGATATATGATAAAGGAGCTGAGGGTCATGATGGTGTTTGGGTTGGTGTGATTGGTGATGCACACCTCAGACCAAGGGATCTGAATTCCTCACACTATACTTGTGTGAGCCCTGTACCTTTTGGCTCTGGGGGAAAAGAGTGTTGTCACTGAGCCAAGAATTCACTCAATGGTATTGAGATTGATGCAGTCTCTCAACGCATTATATTCTATTTTTTTGTGTGCCAGGGTTAATCTACTTTAATGAAATATGAATCATTTTTTGATAACTCCAGCTACATTAATTGCTGTGATGGAAGCAATGCATGCTCTATTATTGCTCTTTAATTCACCGATAATGCACTAAGAACAATTGTGTAAGTGCCACAAATATCTTTTTTGGATGTGTACAAATACATATGTCCGTATTTAAAAGTAATGATCAATGACTTCTGAAAATTTTTTTCTATATTTGAACCAATGACAGTACAATAATGACTTCTTACCAAAGGCAGAGAATGAGCTAAAAAGGTATTTGAAGATGATGTTCTTCTTTCCGAGCCTTAGAGTAGTAACACATTCTCTTTAGAATAATTTTGGTTTACTTTGTAATACATGACCAGCCTGAGGTAAAGTCTTGAAAGTGTTGGAGAAATGTAATGTGTGTCGGGACTTAATCAGATGGTCTGTGGTTGGTGTGTTTGGGTTTGAACACACTTATCACTAATTGCGCTCAGTGTGCTTGTAGCAGAGGTGGTTGCCAGGCTGGTTTGAACCAGGGTTGTTAGGGCAAAGTTCTGTGTGTTTAACCCATGGACTACCATGAGAAACATAGACCAAGTGCAGAGGAGACCAGACATAAGGATGGGGTTAAACAAAGAATTGTTACTTGAGGATTGGCTTGTAGAGAACACATGTTAGGACTCAAAAATCACTACACACAGGGGAAGTAACTCAAGACTAAGCAAAGACAAGCAAAACAAAGAGAAACTAAACAAGGTACAGGTGCACTGATAACTAAAATGAAACACAGGTGAAGGTAACTAATGAATAATCAGGAGGAGGAATGTCAGAGCCTGGAGGACTCTGGCGCCCCGGGTGATCAGACCAAAGCACGACAGTGCTAATTTTCTAAGTTCAGAGAACATTTGTATTAACCATATGATATAGATCTTGGTATGTTTTTATTCATTTTCTTTTGGAGGATGACTTGCTTGCACAATATTTGTGTGGATTATGAGGTGATGAGCCAGTGAGGGCTGTATAATCTACCACAGATGGGTCAGGAGATATCTGCCCAGACTAGTGCATGGGTAATCTGAAGTGTTCTCCTTTTACTGTCTTGGTTCTACTTCTGTGAATTCAAGATTGTCAGATCATCTTTATTGCTTGCCCAGTATTCCCAGCATTCTGTGAGAATGATCTATCTTTTTTAAGCAAGTTTTAAGAACATAATAATTTTTCTCTGTTTGAATAGGTACTCTAGGTGGAGCACTTTCCCTAAAGGGTGCTGAGGAACTAGTGTTTGCAACTTTTTTGGTTTACATCCATATCCATAACTTCCAATAATTGCATCCACCAGTTTCAATGTTGAATTTTTTTAGAAAGAAAGGTTTCTCTCCCTTTTTCAAGAGAAAGCATCTCCTGATAGTGGCACTTTGCACTGAAGTGTCAGTATGGATCATGTATTCAAATCTAAATCAGATATAATCAAAACTATGCATTCAATGACAATCATACACAACACTGATACTTATTGTTGAGACTGCAGATTAAAGCCCTTTTGATGTCTTCTTTTAAATATTATCTTCAAAACTAATTAGTTCTCCTCTTAGTGCTAGACTTGCACAAATTATTTGTGTAGGCTAATCTGGAAATATTAATAATAAACAAATTGTATTTGGAGCACACCTTAATACGTAAGCACATCCCTAAATGTCAGAAACTACATCATGCCGAAGGAAGTATAAAAATCACAAGTGCTCCACATTGGTTTTTCCAATTTCCTCACGAGGAGCCAAATTTTTTTTTGACAGAAATAGTATTTGGTTAAAGGTTAGCTTTAAAGATTAAATTTATTTGTTAAATGTTCATCAAAACATACAGTGAGATGTGCCATTTGCATCAATAACCAACACAGTCTGAGGATGTGCTGGGGCAATTAATACCGGGAAACAGCATCTGAATGAGAATTAACTTACAATGCTGGAGGAACTCATTAGATTAGGCAGCATCTATGGAGAGGGGTAAACAGAATAGTAAAGAATCTCTTGTGTTTATGAGTGAGAATTGAGATGATGCAAGTATGAAGCCCTGGTTGATTGAGCAGTATTGGTCTGGGAACTGTGTGCCACATTCTTATTTGTAGCTTACAACCCTCAGGTGTGCGCCTTTATGTTCTGTGGTGGAATCTCTGTTCAGTTGTATGGAGCTCCACCAAGTGGCTGACTTTACAAACACTGGAGATTCTGCAGAACCTGGAAATGTTGAGCAATATCCACAAAGTGATGGAGGATCTCCGCAGCATCTGTAGAGGGGAATAAACAGTCAACACCTTTAATGGGGGCCGTTTATTCTTTAATACATGACTGGGAAGGCATGCATTTTTTTGGTAAAGTACTTTGGTGATACTTTAGATTAGGTGATGTCCTAATTCTAATCCAGCATTGAAAGAATGCTGGTGTGTTTGTAGGTTAGAATATTAAGTGAGTGTTCCCAAGCAGTGGTGTTACTCTCCAAGGTGAAAAAGGTTGTGGATTTCAAAAGTGCAGATAATGTTTAAGGAAGTGCCAGTTAAGTGGGTTGCTTTTGTTGGAAATAATGTTGTGTTTCCTGTTGTTGAAGCTACACTCATCTAAGCATGACATGCTGGTGAAGTTCCTTTGAGGACTCAGGAGGTGAATGAAGGCTGCCCAGACTCTGCACCTGCTGTACAGGAGTTCCTGTTAATTTTTGGTAAATAATGACTACCTCAATAGCCGAGCACAGAGTCCTTCTTTATGACCTAGTTTGAACAACCTCCATTCCATCTCAGTGGATGGAAAAGCTGCAAACACCATTTGGGTTGTGGCTAAAGTGTTTGGCATTCATGTTTGGATCTTGGCTTCCAAACATATACTGAACTAGTGAGCAGTTGGAGATCTTCTTTTCAAGTTAGTACAAGTCTGACATGCTGTTGATATACTGGGAAAACACCAGGATTCCATCATGTGGTGTTGGTTGTGAGGGCCTTGTGGTGAGCAGTTTGACGTCAAGCTCTATCTTGTGCCTGCTGGATGTTAACTACCAAACATTTCCTTGGGTAGAGTTGGCTTTTGGTCTGAGAACTTAAAGTGTATTATCAATGCAATTAGTATATTTTACTAAGGGAGCAATACAGTGACGATTTTGTGTAGGTATTGCATATTCAGTAACCAGTCAGAATCGGGTTTATTATCACTGTCTTATACGATGGGAAGTTTGTGTTCAAAGTAAATTTATTAATGAAGTACATGTGTTACCATATACAACCCTGAGATGTTTTCTTGCGGGCGTACTCAGTAAATCCAAGACACATATTAGAATCAATGAAAGACCACACCCAACAGGACAGATAAACAACCAATGTGCAAAAGACTACAAACTGGGCAAATACAAAAGAAAAAAATGAAATGATAATAAATAAATAAGCAATAAATATCGAGGACATAAAATAAGTTCGTGAAAGTGAGTCCAAAGATTGTGGGAACAGTATAGCAATGGAGCATTGAAGTTGAGTGAAATTATCCCCACTGATTCAAGAGCCTGATGGTTGAGGGGTCATATCTGTTCTTGAACCTGGTGGTGTGGGTCTTGAGGCTCCTGTACCTTCGCAGCAACAGTAGAGTGTGCAATGAAATAAATGTTACTACAACTCACAGGGCTAGAACTCTGCGCTCACCAATGGAGTCTGTATTTGTTCTGAGGATACTGATACGCAATCATGATTTTTTTAAGTTGCGATAAACCAAACCCTTTAATGACACAAAACATTTCATATGTGTAATGAAATAAAGTCTCTCAGTTGTCACGCCAGTGTTAAGGAGGGAGAGAGGCAAAAATAAACAGGAAAATATTGACCAGTTACACCCTATCCTCGTTATATGCGTCTTCAGACAATGCGGATTCACAGTTACGTGAGGAACCTATTTCTACCAACGTCTCGTTATATGCGTCCAAAACTCACAGTTATGCGAGGAGCACTGCCTTCCCGCCAATACAAGTCACGTGCGCACAACTCACAGTCTCACTGTTGGAATGAGAAGCACCGCTTTCCCGCCAATATGTCAGGTGCGCGCGCCTCACAATCTCTCTCCCGCCACTCTCGCATTGGTTTTGGCAAGGTGTGGATGCGCGATCTTAAACTTCTGTTGGTTTTACCTACGGTGCAGTGATTTTATGCTTGAAATATTTAACTATGCCTCCTAAGTGTCCGATATCATGTCCTGGGCCATCTCTGAGCGGCAGGGAACTGCTTTAACACTTGAATTATAAGCAGTGCGGCATCATCTGAAGGTAACACAGCTCTGGGACGCTACTGCCGGGTACAGAATCTTGCCTTTTAAAGTTCTTTTGTTGATTGACAATGTGCCAGCCCATCCTAAACATTTGGACAGCATTCATCCTAACATAACAGTGCGTTTCCTGCCGCTTAACACAACATCACTGATTCAACCACTTGACCAAGGTGTGATCCACATTCAAGGCGTACATTTTTTTTTACGGTGAACTATCTCTCTGATGCTGCAAGAAACAGATGATTTTGAAAATTCCTGGAGTTTACCAACGGTGAGGGAATGGTGGAAGTCGGAACACTTAACACAAATGGCGATGGACATGGACCCACGTTTAGAACGGAGTCAGCATTTCAGTCGTTCCCTGCCGTCAACTCTTCTTCCCTACAAGCAAATTTAAAACAAAATGCTGCCAAGCATACAACCCTTACCACTTCATTCAAGTCGGTAACACCTTTTGCTGCCGGCAGTTCTAAGGGTTCTGTGAGTCTTCCTTCACGCCTTGCTGTGCTTGATATGATCCTGACGACCACAACCATCCACCTTATCCGTGTAAAGCTGCCCGACACCACAACAACCGCTCATCTCCCGGAGCGAGCACACCTGCCACTGTTGGTACTATAGACCCTCGGATGTTAACTTTTTATGATTTATTACATTGAATATTACCTTAAATTGATGAAATATAATACAAATGTCTTGTAGTACTGTTTTTGTGTGGTATTGGTATGAAAGTGTGAATAAATTACAGATAAAACATATTTAGGAAGCCCTCTGGAACGCATCCCTATTTCCTCCATTTAAATAATTATTCACATTATGCATCAACTTTGAGGAACATATCCCCCGCATATAATGAGGATAGGGTGTACTCTGATTTCATCGGTTTGGTTAGTAAGACCATTGGAACATTGATTTGTCCTTCTGGTAAATTTTCCCTCCCCTTTCTCTCTTCTCCTATTACCCACCCTGGCCTCTTGCCCCTTCTCCTCACCTGCTTATCACCTCCCCCTGATGCCCCTCCTTCTTCCCTTTTCCCCCATGGTCCACTCTCTTCTCCAGTCCTTTACCTTTTCCAGCCACCTGTCTTCACCTACCACCTATTCTAGCTGGTCCTCCTTCCCCTGCCCCCTACCTTTTTACCGTGGCATCTTCCCCTGTCTTTGCAGTCCCAAAGTAAAAGGGTCCCGGCCCAAAACATCAACTGTTTATTGGTTGTACTGAGGGAGGACTAGGCCTGAAGCCTATTTGCAGCAGCCTGGAGTGAGGGGATGAAGCCGTGGCATTTCACGGGGGCTGTGTGGCACAGTGTCCAGAATGGAGTCGGAGCTGCCCTCCCAGGGTTTTGCCCAGAAGCCAAGTTCTGTTGCAGATTTTTTAGCGGCACTCAATGGACTCGAGCCTTGGGCTGCGGGATCACTTGCTTTTTAGCTGCCGGAGGAGAGGAGTCCAAGCCATGGTGCTCTACTGGGGGCAGTGTAGCGCAGTTGTGGCAACGGACGATTTAAAATGGACTGAGGGGTCTGGACTACATACATAGATAATTGTCTGGTTCTGTTTTTACTAATATTCTATATGTGCTCGTATACGCGAGAAGTAGGCCTCAAAGCCACGGATTCACCTAGCGGGTGTCAGGGGCCGGTTGACAGATGATATTGGTGGGGTTGGTGTCTGGACTGTATGTGTGTGTGTATACACACACACACACACATGCATATTCTGCATCGTTATGTTTTTACTGATATTCCATATGGGTTTGTTGATTTGTATGCATCAAGTTGCAGCACAGCAGGTGGGAGGGGGGAGATGGGCATCGGGACTCTTATTACATGTTTGTGATCTTGTGTGTGTGAGACTGTTGGTAATGTCTTTCCACCTTGACTCCGTAGTAACACTGTCTCATATGGCTGTCTTCATGAGTAGTCATGTATGGCTTAATGACAATTAAATTTGAATTTAATTGAACTGAATTTCCATAGATGCTGTGACCTGCTGAGTTCCTCCATCAACTTTTGTGTGTTTCACTGGTTAATAAGATTTTATGGAGTCCATTATTAAGGATGAGGCTTCAGTATACTTGGAAGCACATGATAAAATAGGCCAAAGTCAGCATGGTTTCCTGAAAGGAGATCTTGCCAGACAAATCTGTTGGAATTCTTTGAGGATTTAGCAGGCAGGATAGACAAAGGTGAGTCAGTGGGTGCTGTTCATTTGGATTTTCAGAAGGCCTTTGACAAGGTGCTGCACATGAGGTTGTTAAACAAGATAGGAGCCCAGGAAGCTGAATAGTCTAAAGGTAGATAAATCTCCCAGACCAGATGGAATTCACCCGTGTGTTCTGAAGGAAGTAGCTGTGGAGATTGCGGAGGCATTAGCGATGATCTTTCAAAAGTCGATAGATTCTGGCATGGTTCCGGAGGACTGGAAGATGCAAATATCACTCCGCTATTTAAGAAAGGGACAAAGAAGCAAAAAGGAAATTATAGACCTGTTAGCTTGACATCGGCGGTTGGGAAGTTGTTGGAGTCGATTGTCAAGGATGAGGTTACGGAGTACCTGGAGGCATATGACAAGATAGGCAGAACTCAGCATGGATTCCTTAAAGGAAAATCCTGCCTGACAAACCTATTACAATTTTTTGAGGAAATTACAAGTAGGCTAGACAAGGGAGATGCAGTAGATGTTGTATATTTGGATTTTCAGAAGGCCTTTGACAAGGTGCCACACATGAGGCTACTTAACAAGATAAGAGCCCATGGAATTATGGGAAAGTTACATACGTGGATAGAGTGTTGGCTGATTCACAGGAAACAGAGAGTGGGAATAAAGGGATCCTATTCTGGTTGGCTGCCAGTTACCAGTGGTGTTCCACAGGGGTCCGTGTTGGGGCTGCTTCTTTTTACATTGTACATCAACGATTTGGATTATGGAATAGATGGCTTTGTGGCTAAGTTTGCTGACGATACGAAGACAAGTGGAGGGGTTGGTAGTGCTGAGGAAACAGGGAGTCTGCAGAGAGCCTTGGATAGATTGGAAGAATGGGCAAAGAGGTGGCAAATGAAATACAATGTTGGAAAGTGTATGGTTATGCACTTTGGCAGAAGAAATAAACGGGCAGACTATTACTTAAATGGGGAAAGAATTCAAAGTTCTGAGATGCAACGGGACTTGGGAGTCCTCGTACAGGATACCCTTAAGGCTAACCTCCAGGTTGAGTCGGTGGTGAAGAAGGCGAATACCATGTTGGCATTCATTTCTAGAGGAATAGAGTATAGGAGCAGGGATGTGATGTTGAGGCTCTATAAGGTGCTGGTGAGACCTCACGTGGAATACTGTGGGCAGTTTTGGTCTCCTTATTTAAGAAAGGATGTGCTGACGTTGGAGAGGGTACAGAGAAAATTCACTAGAATGATTCCAGGAATGAGAGAGTTAACATATGAGGAACGTTTGTCCGCTCTTGGCCTGTATTCCTTGGAGTTTAGAAGAATGAGGGGAGACATCATAGAAACATTTCGAATGTTGAAAGGCATGGACAGAGTGGATGTGGCAAAGTTGTTTCCCATGATGGGGGAGTCTAGTACGAGAGGGCATGAATTAAGGATTGAAGGGCGCCCATTCAGAACAGAAATGCGAAGAAATTTTTTTAGCCAGAGGGTGGTGAATCTATGGAATTTGTTGCCACAGGCGGCAGTGGAGGCCAAGTCATTGGGTGTATTTAAGGCAGAGATTGATAGGTATCTGAGTAGCCAGGGCATTGAAGGTTATGGTGAGAAGGCGGGGGAGTGGGACTAAATGGGAGAATGGATCAACTCATGATAAAATGGTAGAGCAGACTCGATGGGCTGAATGGCCGACTTCTGCTCCTTTGTCTTATGGTATTACAGGAGAGATACTAGCATGGATAGAATATTGGCTAGCTGGCAGAAGGCAAAGAGTGGGAATATAGGAGTCTTTTCTGGTTTGCTACTGGTGTCTATTGGTGTTTAGCAGTTTTCAATATTCAGTCTACTACTTTTCACGTTATATCTCAATGATCCAGATGACGGAATTGATGGCTTTGTGGCCAAGGTTTACAGTTGATCGGCTGAGGAGCAGATAGTGTTGAGGAAGCAGGGAGTCTGCAGAAAGACTTGGACAATTTAGGAGAATGGGCAAAGAGGTGAGAAATGCATTACTGTGTTGAGAAACGTATGTTCGTGCACTTTGGTGGAAGGAGTGAAGGCAATGTCTATTTTCTGAATGGGGAGAGAGTTCAAATACTAGAGATAACAAGGGGCTTGTTATCTCTAGTCCTAGTGTGGGATTGCTAATGTTTGAGTTGGTAGTAAGAAAGACATGCAAATGTTAGCCCTCATTTTGAGAGAACCGGAATATTAAAGCAAGGATGTAATACTAATGTATTATAGACAGCTAGAGAATTGTGAGCTGTTTTGGGCCACATATGTCCTGCTGTTGGAGAGGGTGCAGAGAAGGTTTATGAGAATGAAGGTGGTGAATCTGGAATTCATTGCCACCTGGTTGCGGAGGCCAAGTCATTGGGTATAGTAAAGCAGAGATTGATGTGATCTTGATTAGTAAGAGTATCAAAGGTTATGGGGAGAAGGCAAGGAGAATGCAGGTTAAGAGGGAAAAATAAATCAGCTACGTTTGAACAGCAGAACAGAATTGATGGGCTAAATGGCTTAATTCTGCTCTTACTGTATGTCTTGCGGTGTTCTGGGAAACTTGGCAATGATGGGAATGGCTCTTATTTACTTGATGTTTAATTCCCCTTGGTTAACAGACTGTGTGCCGCTAAAATTGAATACTTTTAAAGTTACTGTTTAAATCTAATGGTCTTAACAAAATTTGATAAAAGGTAATGCTTTTTGTTGACTACAGTTTATTGAATTAAGCGACTAAATTTTATAAAAGACTCAAAGGAACTTGTTAGAGCAATCTGCTTACTTGTGTTGGGATACTCACATTTTAAAACAGCTCTCTATGCTCTCTGAGCAGTACTGATTGAACTTAACAGGAATTGCTGTTGCGTCCCATGGTTATTTTTAAACCTCCCTGAAATACCCTTAGTGAGAACTGAGACCAGTTTTAGAATAAGAGGCATCGATGAGAGAGTTGAAGTTTTCTATAAATTAATTTGACCACATGATTCAGTCCACAGCCTCTGTGATGTGAAGCTGCTAGAAATAGCTAATTGTAATCAGGACAAGTAGGGATGCGAATATCCTGCAAATGTTGATAAGTTACACATAGTCTTCATTTTTGCTGATCAAGTTATGGAACAGAAGGGATATTGGAGAATAGACTGATTTCAGCATGCAAGTGATGAATGATGGCTTTTGCAGTGTGGAGGCAGAGCTCAGTTCTAAGTTCATTGTTTTCCTTCTGGTGTAATATTAACTTGGTGTGCACACACCACAATTTATGCCTGGAAGTGATAGTACAGGATGTACCTAATAAAGTGGCCACTCTGTATATTTCTGTGTGTCTGGGGTCTGCTGCTGTCGCTCACCCACTACAACGTTCGATATGTTGTGCGTTTGGAGATGCCCTTCTGCACACTGCTGTTGTAACATGCGGTTATTTGAATTACTGTCGCTTCCTGTCAGCTTGAATCAGTCTGTCCATTCTCCTTTGATCTCTCCCATTAACAAGGTGTTTTCACTCGCAGAACTACCACTCACTGGGTGCTTTTTTTTGTTTCTCGTGCCATTCTCTGTAAACTCTATATTATTGTGTGTGAAATTCCCGGGGGATCGGTAGTTTCTGAGATACTCAAACTGCCCTATATGGCATCAACAATCATTCCACTGTCAAAGTCACTTAGATCATTTTGATGTTTGGTCTGATCGATAACTGAACCTCTTGACCACGTCTGTGTGCTTTTATGTATTGAGTTGCTGCCATATGGTTGGCTGACTAGATATTTGCTTAACAAGCAGGTGTACTGGTGTACCTAATGAAGTGGTCACTGAGTGATATTCAAGAAGGCATAAACAGGCAGGCAGAATGGGGAGATACCTGGGAGGTCTTAGGAGAGGACAACTTAAAGAGTACAAATTTTAGGAGGTTCAGGAACAAAGAGCTTTTGATGTAAGTATGTATATCTTTGTGGATGCAGGGTTGAAAAGAAACTTGTTTTTATATGTTTTATCTTTTTAAGACAATGTCCTTTTAATCTGTAAATGGAGTACAGTGGTGGTGGAACAGATTCGGTTGTCATTTTTTTTTGAAAGGGAGTTGGATAGCTAAGTAAAGAAGAAAAGCAATTCAAGCCTGTGGGGTAGTGGGTAGAATGGGACTGAACAAATTGCTTTTGCAGGGAATTGCTACAAACATTGGTGTGCTAATCCTGTGCTGCAACAGTTGTGAGCCTTGATAATGGTGAATGTGAAGCTCCTTGAGGAAATAAAACATCAAATTTCCACCTGCACATAGTATTGACATTTTCACTTGTGTTGCTGTGCCTAAATTCTGGAGCACATTGGGAAGTAGCAAATGTACCACTGCTTTTTAGGAAGGAGAACAAAAAGAAATTCAAAGTAAATTTATTATCAAAGTACATATCTGCTGTGTATCATTTCTGTATCGGCTGTGATGCAGCCAGTCAATATACTCTCCATAATACATCTATAGAAATTTGTCAAAGTTTTAGATGTCATGCAAAATCTTCGCTAACTCCAAAGAAAGTAGAGGTCTGCCGTGTTTTCTTCATAATTGCACTTACGTGCTGGGCCCAGGACAGGACCTCTGGGGAGAAAAAATAACACTAAGGAATTTAAAGTTGCTGACCCTCTCCACCTCTGATCATAGAAGGCATTGAGCTCATCTGGAAGTGAAACCCTGTTAAGCCTATGTCACATGAGTTTACTTTATTAGAGGTGATACTATTCAAGCCTTGCCACAACTGTTGAGCATCCTTTGTTGATTCAAATTTAGTCTGGAATTGCCACGTCACTTGTGAGGTGGCTTTCCAGAGATTGTGCCTTGACCTCTTGTAACTTTCTTGGCTTGGTTCCTCCAGGGCTTCTAGTTGGGGAAGACTCTGAATGATTTTTTTAGGGATACACTCATCTACAACTGTTTTTTAAAAAAGTCTGTAACAATCATGCTGTATTCATTTAGTTAGAACATAGACACATAGAAAATCTACAGCACATTACAGGCCCTTCGGCCCACAATGTTGTGCCGACCGCATAACCGACTCTAGAAGCTGCCTAGAATTTCCCTACCGCATAGCCCTCTATTTTTCTAAGCTCCATGTACCTATCAAAGAGTCTCTTAAAAGACTCTTGTATCCTCCTCTACCACCTTTGCTGGCAGTGCATTCCACGTGTTCGCCACTCTCTGGGTGAAAAACTTGCCTCTGACATCCCCTTTGTACCCATTTCCAAGCACCTTGGAACTATGCCCCCTTGTGTTTGCCATTTCAGCCCTGGGAAAAAGCCTCTGACTATCCACATGTTCAATGCCTCTCATTATCAAGTGGGGTCTTGTATAGCTGTAACAATATCCAGAAAGATCCAGACTTGGGTCCTTGAACACAGCTCAGTCCACTAATTTGAAGCAATCTCTGCCTCCTGCGACTACCTCTTTGTTGTCCTCATCTCTGGAGCTTTGCTCTTTAGCCTCTGACTGTGTGCAGGAAGGAGAGGACAAGCAAGTGTCAGATTTACCAAAATGCAGTCTAGGCATAGAACGGTAGGCATTCCTTATCTTAATATAATGGTGGTCTAGTCTATTGGGAGGTCTGGTGCTGCAGGTTATATACTGGTGGTAATTGGGGAGGGGTTGAAGTCCCTGACTGTGATTTGAACTGCGTCAGGTTTTGGACTCTGAATAGGGCAGAAAATTGAGCTTGAGGTGTGGGATCAACTGTGATCTTCTTGAGGATTGAGGAGGTCTGAGGGACAGAGAGACCCACTTCTGGTGTACTTTGTGTTTCTAGAAAAAAATGACTGTCCTGCACAGTATGACCCTTTCAGTCCGTGATGTTTTGCCAACCTTTCACTTACTCTGTGTTGGCGCGTGGCCAAGTGGTTAAGGCGTTCCTCTGGTGATCTGAAGGCTGTTAGTTCGAGCCTTGGCTGAGGCAGCGTGTTGTGTCCTTGAGCAAGGCACTTAACCACACACTGCTCTGCTGTGTGGGTCCTAATGCCCTTCCCTTGGACAACATCGGTGGCGTGGAGAGGGGAGACTTGCATCATGGGCAACTGCCGGCCTTCCATACAACCTTGCCCAGGCCTGCACCCTAGAAACCTTCCAAGGCGCAAATCCATAGTCTCACGAGACTAACGAATGCCTGTAATTTACTCTTTGATCAATCTAACCCTTCTCTTCTACGTAGTCCATAACACTCCATTTTTCTTTCATACGAGCATCTAAGTATTTTCTTCAATATCCCTTGTGTATCAGCTTCTACCACCCTGCCTCCCCCCTCCCCCTGCTTGCAGTACATTCCAGGGTCTGACATCTCCCCTATATTTTATTTCACTTAATTAAAAGGATGTTCTTTGGCATTGGCCATTGCTGCCTGGGAAAAAAGCACTCTATCTACGCCCCTTTTACACCTATATCAAGCTGCCTCTCATCCTCCTTTGCTCCAAGTAGAAAAACCCTAGTATGCTCAATCTTTCCTCAGAAGCCATATTTCTTATCCAAGCAGCATTCTGGTAAATCTCCTCTGTACTTCCTCAAAAACTTCTACATCCTTCCTATAATGAGGTGACCAGAACGGAACACAATACTTCAAGTGTGGTATAACCTGAGTTTTACAGATCTGCAACATTACGTCGCGGCTCTTGAACTCAATCCTCTGACTAACGAAGGTCTGCACACAATGTGCCTTCTTAATCACCCTGTCAACTTTTGTGCTAACTTTAAGTGGAAAAACAGAGTTAAGGATTTTCACCTGAGATTTTAGGTTTCTCTGTAACTCCACACTTTTAAGAATCCCACAATTAACCTGATTCTCTGAATCTTGATCTCGATCAAGTTCAACCTTGCAAAATGAATCACCTCACGCTTTTCTGGATTGAACTCCATCTGTCACTTCTCAGCCTAACTTTGCATCCTGGTTTTGTTCCATTGTAAGCTACCCACAACTTTCTACTCCATTCAAAACACCAACCTTTGTGTTGTCTGCAAACTTAGTAACCCACCCTTCCACTTCCTTATCTTAGTCATTTATTAAAATTACATAGAGCAGAGTCCCAGAACAGATCCCTACAGAACACCACTGGTCTACGACCTCTAGGCAGAATACATTCCATCCACTATTGCCCACTGCCCTCTGTGGGTTTATCAATTCCAAATCCACACTGCCAAGTTTCCATGGATTCCTTGTCTCATGACTGTAGACGAGCTTTCTGTGGGGAACCTTGTCAGACACCTTATTAAAATCCTATACTGCACATCCACCATTCTGCCTTCATCAATTTGTCTGTCACTTCCTTGAATACGTCAATCAAACTCATGAAGCACAACCTGGCCCTCACAAAGCCACGTTGACTGTCATAATAAGGATATATTTCTCCAAATAATCAAGGTGAAATTCATTTAATTGTCATTCAACCATACACATGAAGACAGCCAAATGAAACAGCATTCCTCGGGGACCAACGTGCAAACCACACGATCACACACAGCACAAGGCACATATAATTATGATAGCAGAAAAACGTACATATAGCCCAAGTTGCTAAATGTCATAGCCTGTAGATTGATCATATCGTTAGCTCCCCCTCACTCTCCGCTTCACAGAGGGATCGCTCCCTCAGTGATTCCCTTGTACATTCATCCTTATCACCGACGTCCCTCCTGTCACTCATCCCTGCAAGTGGCCAAGGTGCTGCCTCCTCCCTCATTTCCATTCAGGGCCTCAAACAGTCCTTCCAGGTGAGGCAACACTTCACCTGCAAATCTGCTGGGGTCGTCTAATGTAGCCAGTGCTCCTGGTGCGGCCCCCTCTAATTGGTGACACCCATTATAAATAGGGGTGCCACTTCGTTGAGCACCTCCGCCCCATTTTCCAAAAGTGGAAATTCCTGGTGGCCAGACATTTTAATTCCCATTCCCATACCCATTTCGACAACTGAGACCATGGGGCTGCCATGCTGTTGGTCTCATCAGTGAACCAGAGTTTCAGTATTCTGCATTGCCAATGTCCAACCGAGTCGTGCAATCACAAGAAAATTGTCTAAGACAATCATGTGCCCTGTTTGTTGGACTATACACTGCATCTGACGCGGTGTAACAGGTGGCAACACAGCAGGCAGCAAATACAGCTCCACCGCTACCGAGCAGCTCACAGTGAGGTAGGCCTGCAGTTCCTGATGTTTTTACCATCCAGCAGTACCATGTGATTGCAAAAAAAAGGTAAAGAATACACGGTTACACCTTTGTTTGGACCCAGAAAGCCCACAGCAAGTGTGCAGCCATCCTACCAGAAGCTTGATAAGTCATACGTCCTATCCCTAACTTAATTTACTGACATAACACTCACTGGTCTGTAAATCCTAGGGTTAACCCTGTTACCCTTCTTGAACAAAGGAACAATATTTGCCATCCTCTGGTACTGCTACCGTGGCCAGTGATGATGCAGAGGTCATCGTCGTCACCCTAGCAATCGTTTCCTTCGTTTCCATTAGTAACATGGGTTGTATCCCATCCGGCCCCAGGGCCGTATCTATCCTAATGTTTCTCAAGAGCTGAAGCATTGCCTCTTTCTTAAATTCAATGCTCCAGAATATCAGTCAGTTCTATGCTGACATCACATTTATCATCAAAGTTTCTCTCCTGAGTGTTCATCAAGGACCTCCCCTGCCTCTTCCAACTCCAGGCACATTTCCACCTTTATCCCTGATCGATCAGTTCTGCCCTCACTCCATTCATCCTCCTGTTCTTCACATACATGTCGAATGCCTTGGAGTTTTCCTTAATCCTCATGTCCCCTTCCAGCTCTCCTAGTCCCTTCTTCAGTTCCTTCCTGGCTTATTTATAATTCTAAAGAGCCCTCTCTGATTTTTGCTTCTGGTAGGAACACTGAATATTGTCTATCCGTAAATTGCAAATTTAAAACAATACAATAAGAATATTCAAATGGTACAAACCAAGTGCATTTTTAGAGCACTGTTTTAATGTAAGGCATTTCATTTTGCAGAGGTGTACATTGATTTTAATAATGGCTGGAGCTGCAGTTTTTAATAAGGCTAAATAAATACCAAAGGGTGAAGTACAAAACTGGCTATGTTATGGATGGCAATTCCAGTAGTACATACCTCTGCCACAGGGTGGTGCTCTCATTGCTTCCTTGGAGTTTACTAACTCCCACCTTCCCCTTCCTCTCAATCTTACATTTTCCCAGCCACTTTAATGGTGCTTTTTATTCCCACATATTCATATGTAAACCAGTAGTTTGCTTGGATTTCTACTCTCTACAGATTTCCTCTTGTTTGAGCTTGCCTTGATCATTTGTTGCCCTTTTTGTTGGTGGGATTGTAACATGTGACAGGAAAGCCATTTGTAATGCTGCAATTTGCTTTTGATGGTGTGAAAGATCTATTGAATTGGGAGCATTCAATTTGAGCTCTTGGTCTTGCTCTTCTATTCAGTTAGATCTTGGCTGAATTTCTGCCACACCTTTCCTGTTTAATTTCCACATTTTTTGATTTCCTTAGTGCCCCAGCCACTACTTTGAATGTACTCAATAGCCAAATGCCTTTGTCTTTGAAAAGCAAAGTGATAAATTCAGCTATTACAATGGCCAAAATTTATTTCTATGACAACACGGCTAAAATAAGCCAACAAACCCATATGGAATATCAGTAAAAATATGACAATGCAGAATATGCATGTATGTATACAGTCCAGACCATCCCAGCGCAGGGATATCATCTGTCGACTGGCCCCCTCCGCCCACTAGGCTTGGAGGCCCAGTCCTCACCCTGGATCTGCAGAAGTACTTTCACATATCAGTGTCTGTGTGAAGTTCTGAAATATTATGAAGAGCCGACTTGATGCCTGAACACTAACAGTAGGCTAATGGTTGCCTGAGTGGTTTGGATTGGACCTTGTCAGAAACCGAGGCTGATGGTCATCAATGTTGTTGATGAGATGACATGAAAATAGATCACTTATGCTTCAATGTGGGACTGCATAACCAAGTTTCTGACGCCTAATCTGTAGTATGTGGTCTTCCATTTGCCACATTAACAACTGTTATCACTGCTTTAGAATTTGCTCTACACACTGACTTTTCTAACCCTGTTGATTCCTAGTTGGGATTTAGTTCTCTGGTTCTATGCCAGTGCTGGAGTTGCTTTAGATAAGTAACAAGTGATTACATCCTAAGGGAATGCTGGAAACAGGTTGGACGACTTGGAAAGGGAAACAGAATTGAACACGTCATGTTAAAGACCCATGAAGAGGGCAGGGAGAGAAAACTGTGCTGTTCAAGGAGTTGCAACAGTGGATATGACTGTAAGAGCTGCTGAGCAGACAAGGCAGTGCCTCGAGCCAGTCGGGGCCGGGGATGGTGGTGCTGGGAGAAGCAGAAGCATAACAAATAGTAACCTATAGAGAATGAGCCATTTCTGCTACAGCCCACAGCCCACAAATACAAATACACGTTGTCCAAATTGGTTGAGTTCAGTATGAACAGGTAAGGCTGCAACACGCCAAATGGAAGAGCTTGTGCTTAACTTTGCCCTCGTTATTACAGTGTAGTAAGCCATAGATAGATGGGAGTAGGATGTATTGGGCAGCTAGATGCCTTGGGTCACCCCTACAGACAGAAGTTAGGTTCTCCACAACGTGGTCACCCAGTCTGTGTTTCATTTCTCCAATGTAGAGTGTCCATATTGTGAGCATCAGGTACAGTATACTAAATTAGAAGTGCAAGCAAATGGCAGCTTCTCCTGAAAGAACAATTTATCCCTGGATGGTGACAAGGGAAGAAACAGAAGTATAGGTGTTGCATCTTGATTTTCTTATTTCTGTTATTCTGTTGTCCACCTGCAATATTTACCCCACCAGTACTCTCTGATCTATAGAGCTTTCCCCACATCCTCCTCTTGGTTTTGAGTCTCAGTAACAAGTACGACCTGCACTTCACAGCTTTTACGTGACCCTACATTTGCTTACTTGCTCCAACTACCCTTGCTAAGCGGTCAACCAGACAGCTCCATATATAGAAACAACCCTCAGCTTGCATTGAAGATATTCCCTTCATCCTCGCCACTCATCTGCCTCCCTCTCTGCAACTTAAAACTGATTGTTTTCTCAAATGCCTCCACTCAGATGAAAAGTCTTTCACTCGTTTCTCCACAAACGCTGCTTGACTTCAAGCATTATCTATTATTTTTTACATATATTCTGATTCCGCCGATTCCTTTTGATAGAGGCACGTACTTGTATGTAGTGTTCCAGCTATACTGCGATGGATAATGTGCTCAGATCTCTGCAATGAACTTGTGATTTTCTGGAGAGGAGAATGAAACCAGAGTATTAGCAAGTAAGTCATTCGAAAGGGTGCGTTTTAAAGAAGAAAATGGGAGTTTTGGGAGACAATGATACAAAGTGATTTTGAGTGACTGGGCAGGTATGACCAGCGAGGGGTGCAGATAACAGACTGTGAGGTTAGGTAATGGACAGGCTTGTGAAGGAGGTAGCTGGTATATATCTGCCTAGCTTTCATCTCGTTATCTTTGCTGAAGTTGAATGTGAGATTAAGTAAGTATGGCAGTGGATGGGGCTGGGTGAGGCTGGTGTTCATGTAGATGGATCCAGCCATTCCTAGTGGTGCACCCCAGATGTCACTCGTGACCTGGCTCCCAGGAAGTGAGTCTCTTCCGTTGGATAGACGCCACTCCCACAGTAGAAACTGTGTCTTCACGTGGGACCACGTTGATATTCCTTTAGCTGAAGTGGAACAGATGTAATTAGACCCCTCTGCTATTATTTCCCAAGATTTGGGCTCTTCGCATTCTCAGTGAGGTTCATCATTTCTGGGAAGCCTCAGAACACTTCTGCTTGTTTTTAGTATTTTTGCCCACCCTTAGTTATCCTTAAAGGTGATGGTGAACATTATATTTCCGTATCATCATGGTGTGTGACTTAGAACCTATGGGTACTGGTTTTCCTCATGTTTTTTGTTCTGGATTTGTGCAGTTGGTTCAGTTGAATTTCTGGTTAATGGTGTGTCCCCAAGATGTTAATAGCTCAGGGATGGGAATGTTGTTGACTATTAAGGGTAGATTAGATAGTCTTCCTCTGGAGTGTGTCATTGTCCAACTCTTTTGCGATGCAAATGTTACTTGCAATGTATCAGCCTCTTATTTAGAAAGAACGATGAGAGTATCCCCAACTAAAGTCACTCGGATTATTGAGCGATTTATTTGTGAGTTGGTTCAAAGATTAAAGTACATTTATTCTCAAAGTATGTCTACACTATACAACCCCGTGATGCATCCTCCTGCAGGCATCCATGAAACAACGAAACACCATGGAACCTGTTCAGAGTACATCAACACGTGAAAAAAAGAACAAATCACGCAAGTAGCAAAAAGCGAACGTATAACACCCAACATATATTAAATGTCAAACCGCAGAGTCCTCAATGGTCTAGGAGTGTTCAGTTTAGTTCAGTTCAATTTGGTTTGGCGCTGTGTTGTTTCTTGGCCGCAGAGCTAGTCTGCACCAAAGCGCTACAGTCTGTGCCAAAGCACTATGATCAAGCCACACAGGATAGCATACAGAATAACCAGAATCCAGAAACATGTAACATGAACTGCGGAGTCCTCCAAAACAAGCCTACAGATAGGAGTTGAGCCAATCAAATTCTGCAGCGTGGGACCCAAGACACCATCCCTCATCAGCAATGAGTGAGGAGGAGAGTGAGACTGGAGCAAAAGCAGCCAGAAGATGCTGAACACTCACTTGTCTTCCGCTCTCGTCCACGTCGATTTCAGTCTTGCTGGATGCTTTAATTGGCGAGAAGTAATGGAGCCGATTGTGGGTTTGCACTCCGCCTTTAGGTCGCACACTCCACTCTTGACCTCACTGAATTCCCCCTTAGACAGCAAAAGCACCAGATCATTCAGTCAGCCCAAAAACACATCATCAAAATATAAATTAGAGGCTCCAATCACACGCAGTTTAGTAGAAGAGGCATTTTAAAAGAAAACTTGGCTTCTGAAAGTTGAGTAGTGTTTAATAGATGAGACTTCGCTCCACTCCCAAATTGGTGGGCTCCCTATGTGTGTAGAGTATGGGGTCAATAAGTAGAAACTTTGTCCCATCAATCTTGGAAGCATCATATTAGTAATTGGATCTAATCTTAATTCAAAATCATGAGGGTGGGGTGAAAGGTGCTACTTTTTCAACCTGTTGATATATCAGATGTGCTTTAATTTTACAATAGTGTTGTAAACATCCACTAATCCCCCATTTAAAGGGTGGTGTTGCATATTTCATTCATGAACTGAGCAAGCTGCCTGTAACACAAGAGATTCTGTTGATGCTGGAAATCCAGATCAACACAAAATGCTGGAGGAACTCAGTAGGTCAGGCAGCATCAATGGAAATAAATAAACAGTCAATGTTCTGGGCCAAGGTCCTTCTATGGGACTGGAAAGGAAGTGGGAAGATGACAGAATAAAAATGTGGGGGAAGGTGAAGGGGAAGGAGGACTAACTAGAAGGTGATAGGTAAAGCCAGATGGGAGGAAAGAGTAGAGGGCTGGAGAAGAAGGAATCTGATTGAAGAGAAGAGTGGACTATGGGAGATGAAGGAGGGGCACTAGGAGGAGGCGATAGGCAGGTGAGAAAAGATAAGAGGTCAGATTGGGCAATAGTGGAGGGAAGGGGAGGGGAATTTTTACCTGAAGGAGAAATCAATGTCCATGCCATCACGTTGGAGGCTGCATAGGTGGAATATGAGGTGTTGCTTATCCACCCAAAGCATCACCTCATGGCTAAAAAAGGAGACCATGGATCAACCTGTTGGAACAGGAATGGAGATAGAAATTCAAATGGTTGGCCACCTGGAAATTCCACTTTTGGTTGATGGAGCAGAGGAGCTCAACAAAGCATTCCCCCATATGTCGGCTCTCACCAATGTAGAGGAGGCTGCATCGGGAGCACCGAATACAGTAGACAATCCCAACAGATTCACAGGTGAAGTGTTGCCTCACCTGGAAGGACTGTTTGGAGCCCTGAATGGAGGTGAGGGAGGAGGTGTATGGGCAGGTGTAGCACTTAGGCCTCTTGCAGGGATAAGTGCTGGGAGGGATGAATGAACAAGAGAAGCACGGAGGGGGTGCAGAATGGGGGGTGGGTAAAGATGTGTTTGGTGGTAGAATCCCTTTGAAGATGACGGAAGTTGTGGAGAATGATGTGCCATATGCAGAGACTTGAGAGATGGTAGGAGAGGACAAGAGGAACAATGTCCCTGTTAAGGTGGTGGGGAGATTGGTGAGAGCAGATGACCAAGAAATGGAGGAGATGCAGGAGAGGATGGCATCAATAGTGGAGGAAGGGATGTCACCTTCTATGAGCGAGGAGGATCTCTGATGTCCTGGAAAGGAAAGTCTCATCCTGGTAATGAGGTGAAAATTAAGGAACTGTGAAAAGGAAATAGTAGTTTGCAGGCAACAGGGTGAGAAGAGGTACAAACAAGAGAAAATCTGCAGATGCTGGAAATCCAAGTAACACACACAACATGCTGGAGGAGCTCAGGAGGCCAGGCAGCATCTGTGGAAGTAAGCACAAAAATTACAGTCCTGCCAAGGGTTCTTGGCCGGAAACATCAACTGTACTTTTTTCCCATAGATGCTGCCTGGCCTGCTGAGTTCCTCCTGCGTTTTGTGTGTTGCGAAGGGGTATAGACAAGATAGCCCTGGGAATCAGTAGGTTTATAAAAGATGTCAGTAAACAGTTTGTCTCCAGAGATGGAGACAGAGAGATTCGGAAAGGGGAGAGAAATGGACCAAATCAGTAATTTTACAAGCAGGGTGGAAGTTGGAGGGAAAGTTGATGAAATTGCGCTCGGCATGGTTGCATGAGTCAGCACCGATTCAGTCATCAATGTAGTGCAGGAAGAGTTGGGGAGCATTACCAGGGAAGGCTACGTAGCCAGAGAAAAGGCAGGCATAGCACGGGCCTGTGGCTACCCCTGGAGTTTGGAGAAAGTGGGAGGAGCCGAAGGAGAAATTGTTGAGGATGAGAACCAGTTCTGCCAGACGAAGGAAGGTTGTGATGGAGGGGAACTGATTGGGTCTTTCGTTGGGAAAGAAGGTGAGAGCTCTAAAGCCTTTTTGATGGGTAATAGAGTGTTTAGGAGCTGGACATCCATGGTAAAAATGAGGTAGTCAGGGCCAGTGAATTGAAAATCATTGAGGATGTCATTATTCTTTCTAAAGAGCAAGGTGATGTTGTGTACAAGCATCTATTGATGCTTCTGGACACATCTTCAGTGATGTTCCTGGAATCATCGGATGTTTCGGGTCTTTCAACCTCCTCCAGGTGACCCAGCCGGGGTTGATCAGACCCCAGTTTGTGTCCACATGGCTAGCTACTTATGACTCCATGGCTCCCCTCTTTTGAGCCACAGCCAGCCATCCTGAGGCCCTCTCTACCACGTTGGTGATACTGCGGTTGGCTCTCCTCTTCCTCTCTCCCTCGATGCCCAAGTTGCTGAAGGCTCTAGCTAAGGAACTAATGCAAATCCCCTACAACCAACCTCCACTGGGAGACACCTCGCTCTCCATCCAGCCTGCTGACAGTTGCTGACCAGTCCTGCGTACTTGGAGAGCTTCCTTTCAAAGGCCTCTTCTAAGCTATCTTCCCTTGGGACTGCCATGGGAATGTAAACACTTCGTGATTTTCATTTCAAAGATCAAAGTACATTTTTTAAATCGAAGTATGTATATCATTACAACCGTGAGATTCACCTTGCAGGCAGCCACAAAACAAAGAAACACTAGAGTTAATGAAAACCAGACCATACAGCAAAGACTGTGTGTGGGGGGGGGGGGGGAGAGAAAAAGAACAAACCATGCAAACAATAAAACAGTAACCAGATAATACACAGAACACGAATTGCAGAGTGCACGGCCGCAGAGTCAGTTCAGTGCTGAGGCAAGTGACTGGCTTCAGGCCACAGTGGCAAAGCCAGTTCAAACTACTTAATGGAATGGTTAAGAGTTTTGTTTGCTTCCTGCAAAATGTCTCCATGCCTTATGAGTGCCTTGCCTTTGTTATTGGTACTTCAGGCTTGAAAGGATTAAGGGCTGCGCGTTGTGGGAGCAAACGTGCTTAAGTCGTGATGAGCCTGTATTTTTGTATGCAGATGGATGCTGGATATATGTAGGGACCTGTGTTTAATGTTATGGTCACATTTGTATGGAATGTAAACTGCTGAAATGCAGGTTTTACACCTCTTGGATTACTGGTCCATTATTGCAACCATTGTACTGTGATTTCCATGATCCATGGCACGGTAGCACAGAGACAATCTAAAAACGAAGTGCTATCTTAATGAAGCTACAATACAGAATTGTGAGTCCCGTCAATGCAGCACAGTCTGCTGATAGATGGAATGCTTCCATAGTCTGCCATGTGCAACTGTGAAAGGTGCAAACTGAATAATGAGTGCAAGAGCATTCTTCTCCATCCTCGTTTAACTTATGGCTGGGTGCCACACCAAAGGTTTTTTTAAACAAGTGGCTGAAGTGCTTGGATCCGTCTTTGGGAAAAGCATATCTGTCTCTTCCTGTTGTCTCCAGCTCACAACTGGTCACAGATGAGCGGCCACATAGTGTTGGTGAAACCCCAAATGAGCAGTGATGAAACTTGATGGCATTGTTGAGAACAGCTTTAGAAGTCGATGGGAGTGACAGCTGGCCAAAAATGGATTTGTCCTAAAGCTAACCACCACAAATAATTAAAACAAAATATTGGAATCTTCAGCAAGTCAGGCAGCAGCTGTGAGAAATTGTTGAACTGTATCATTCCCTCTGTTTCTCTCTTCACACGGGGTGCTTGATTGAGTGAATATTCCTGCATTTTGCTTTGTTAGTTTTCAGATAATCATTGTGTATGTTGGCCGCTGTATAACTGGTAAGCTGTGGAGGATGGCTTTAAGTAGCATCCTCTCTCCACGAGCAATATCAACCTTGGTCCATGTAAGCAATAGGAGCAGGGCCAGATTGATAACCTTGAGGCCCAGTGATAGATTTTCCATGGAGCCATTGGTGCTCCTGTAAGAAAGACTGATGTCACAGTGATCTTAGTGAAATGTTGGACAGACCATTGACATTTGAATATACATTCAAAATAGCCATGATCTAAGGTTGTATAAAAACTTTTTCAGCTGTTGAGCAACTTCTACCCTAATGGGTTAGAAACTGAGACATTTGCCCAGTATCAGGTCTACCAATAATGAATGGAGACTCCATCACTTTTGGGTGAGTGTTGATAGGCTGTCTGGTGCCAAACTGTGGGAGCCTGCCCTCAGAAACTGGAATTTGAGCTGCTCTTTATCGTTTTCCCCTCACTCCAGCTGCAGGCTAATGCAAGGTTCATTTTCATAAGCCATTTCATAGTAGAATAGCTGGCTGTGGGAAATGTGTTCGCTTGTGTATTTGTGACAGTGCATTAGCACTGAACTTCGAAGCAGATGTCCCTGAATTCAACCCCAGCCTGGTCCCAACCTGGACAGCAGCAATATCTGTGCGGAAGAAAGGTCTGTCAATCTACTTCCGTATCTTACGCACGAAAACCCTATGGACCCTATGGAAATTTAATTGGTTTATTATTGTCATATGTACCAAGATGTAATGAGAAGCTTATATTGTAAATGTTTCTTACAGATCAAATCATTACACAATGCCTTGAGGTAGAACAAGGTAAAACGATAACAATGCAGAATAAATTCTCATCTGCCAGCCTATTGATTATCTTGCACTATTTTACAGTGTGGAGAGTGTACAGATAAATCTGTGACTCCAAAACATAAAACTAACTGAAAGAAAAACAAGGGAGCCCGAGAGATGTGTGTAAATTTCATTTTTACTTTAAGCGAGGCACACGCTTACAACGCCGTGGCGTGATGACGTACTGTACACTATTCATGCACCTCGTACAGATAACACAATGAATCATGCAAACAAGAATGCTTAATCAAACAGTATATTTACAATATTACTGAAAGATTAAATACACAGCAGATTCCACTATAGTATTTGACACCTAGGGTAAGGTTTATCCTATTTTATACATGTAACGACATGGAAAATGATCATAGTGCCTTTGTTTACCTTTTCATCCTTCCTGGCCATCACCTGCAGCAGTCTTGATGTGCACTCCCTTAAAGTGGTGCTAGAAGTTTGGGATAATAGCCCCCGGGCTCAGTGGCCACTGCCTTTTATCTCAGTACTGGCAGCATCAAGAACATGTATGCAACCTGCCTGGCTTCATGGCTCAGATTAATGACATTGCCATTTCTCAACTTTCTTTGGGTGGAGGAGATGCAGACTGTTTGTATAATGTAATGCTGACTTCCATTTCCTTCCACCTGACCTACTTTGTTCTCCATTGCCTTTTTCATTTTGGTGCAGATGTCAACCTTAGAAGGAGGCTCATTCAACTGCCTGCTGATAGCACCAGGCAAGGTTGTGTGATCTGTACCTTTTGGCTTTTAAATGTGTAATGTCCTGGTTGATATTTTTTACTGTTATGCTGTATGTATTTCATTTTGTGCTGTTCTGTGCAAGCTGCTTGTTTTCAGTTGATGTTTTGTGTTTACTGTTGAAGATGAGAGAGACGAGAAATGTGTGCCATCCAATTAGGATAGTCCGATTAAGGGGAGGTTTCTCTGGTGAGGGACACTAAGGTTGGGCTTGGGGCTTTTGTTTGAGAGGAGATGAAGAGAGAAGGCACTGGGGAGAACCGGTTGCAGCGTACAATCTGGTGGGAGACCCGTTTGTTCGAGATGGATTGTGAGTGACATTCGGAAGGTGGTGTGTGCTTTCACGTTGACCGAGGGCCCAGTGCGTGAGTGACTGAGAAGTTCAGGATGAGCTCCAACTTGTACACATTTGACTGTTTAATTAGAATGGAACCTTTTCATTTTGTTATTCTTTACTAACCCTTTAGTTAAGATTCATAAATATAATTCCTTTAATCGTATGCAATGTACTGTCTGTTATTTTCGTGGCATTAATTTGTAACAGGGTAGTAATTTACACGCATCCACCGGGAGTTTGCGGGGGGATGGCTCGCACCTCAATCTCACACGTTTGTCTTCCCTAGACTTACGCAGCCGAGGAAATCAGCGTGTTTCACATGTACAACCAACGATTTATTGATAACGACACCTCTTCTATGCGAGTAATTGGACAGTTGGGATCCTTTCCACTCTGGGTTTACATTAAATCATATATAAGTATTCCTATTCAACAGCTTCATATACGGGATCAAGTGAGTCCTCTCCTATTATGTATAGTATGTAAATTGGACTTGTGCCCTGCATTCCGGATCAGTGAGTGGCATCTATATGCACAACACATGCTTGCTTGGGGGAAAGCCAAGGACCTCCTACAGCACTCTCCACCTCCTCCTGTTTTTCTGTCATGTGCCGTGGCACTGGGTGACAGTCGTGGTGTTTGGATTATAAAAGTGCAGAGCTCTGCTCTGCTTCCTCTGCTAGGCAGGCTGTGAGGTTTAAGGATCTTCTCAGAACAGCTGACGAAGAAAAAGGTTGGGAGGCAGCCGGAATATTTTAAACCGTGGGCTGATAGATTGCTGCTTCTGTTCAACTTGGTGAGCTGGACCTGCAGTTTGCATTGATCTTTACAGTGAGACGGTAAGGCAGCTACCACACATTCTCTGGTTTCTTTGCAGCAGGTTCTTTTACTTCTGCCAGGTAAATAACTACAGTACATTACAAATACGCTAAGCCAGTATATATTTTGTTCTTAAAGGCAATATATAAGTGGAACTTTTTTTAATGAAATTGTAAAAGCAGAACTTTAGGCCAAGACCAGCTTTTTCTTGTTGACTATCCAGTTTTCATATTGGCCTGACTGCAAAATTTGATGTTAAATGAAGGAAAAATAACGGTTAACTTAATTGGCCTGAGTTTTGCCATCAACTGTGAAGAAACAGTGTTTGCTGCTGGCCTGTCAAAGTTGGCCACAAATACTTGGTGGTCTCTGTGGTATTTTTGTTCTGTTTCCCTCACCACCACCCCGCTCTCCATCCTGCCCTCCTCCCTCCTCCCCGCCTCCAACCCCACCAGTACACACTGATGTGACTTCAGTGTGCACCACCACCGCAGGCTGTGTGTCATCCAGCAGCAGACAGACCCCAAATCTGGATTTAACTATTGTCTGAACCACATAAATATAAAGTTTACAATACAATTAACTTATAAACATTGAACAAAAAGTTAAGTTGAGGGATTTGCTCATAATTAAAGGAGAATCTGAAGTGGCAGATTTCACTTGTTAAAACTTACACATTACAGTTAGTTGGAATGGGATTGTCTGACTTTGAGAAAGGTCTCGCAGTATTTATGACCCCCAGTTTCAGTAAAATGTAGGCTGTTCAGTGGAGTTTTTTCAAGAACAGTGTCACATACAGTTCATCATTGGGAAATTACTGGACAACGGTTTTCGGACTAGTCTGTGTGAATCTCTGGGCATACTGGCAGTGTTGTTCAATATTGTTTGAAATTATTTACAGTCACATGACCTGTACTTTGTAGATTTAAATTTTTTTGTAGGGTAAAAGTTTATCTTGCCGTGGTTTAAATTTATAAGTGAGAAATTGCAGGACAATTTTGAATAGAGAAGAACAAATTGGGAATTTGTATTTCTTCCCCTGCTCTGTTTGTGGGGTCTGTGGGATCCTGTTAGCATCATGTGGAGGAGCATGCCCAGCGATTTGGGAGGGGTAGAGATGATCTCTTCAATTGAAGTGACTCAACTGACTGGGATCGGCTGCATGTGGCCCCTCCTTTTGAACTTCAGAGATAAGCTTCTCGATGTGAACTGTGATGGTTTACAACCTGTGCACACCTTAAGCAGTGTTTAGCCTGTAAGTCACTTGTGTTGCATCTTAAATGCTCAGATATCTGAACGTTTACAAGACATCGGGGATAAAATCCCCAAAATTCATTGTATCTTTCGTGTATTTATACCAAAAATTAGATTTTTGGACGAAGCTTAAAAAATTAAAATTTTGTCTTTTATCTCTCTTAATGTAATATCGGTTCCAAACATGATTTGAAAATTCTTAGGGCTCCTGGGCATACAGTCGATCTGGTCTTTACCACACAGCCCCTTTCTAATTAGCTAGCAGAAAATCCTCTAGAAATAAGTTGGAGAATGGTTACGTAATTTATTCACAAAGACGAGTCTTGCTAAACATGCTGCACCCAAATAAAACAAGGTTGGCGATTTTAAGTTGCCTTTGTGTTGTGGAAACTGGGCACATGTACATGCATTGATAAATACCTCAACATGGTTGTAAAAGAGTAGTGGTGGAAATCTCAATGGGTTGGGTGCCTATAGATGTAGAAGTTTAATTTATCAATAATGAATTATCCTACATCTGTAAAAGAACTATGTTTAATATCTGGAATCTGTGCATGCACATGTCTAATGATGTTTTCAAAGTCATTACATCTGGAGTAACATAGCACTGAGAGCTCTTATTTTTAAATAAAAGAATTACTGTGTGCTGGTTTTATTTGAACTGTTTCTGTGACACTTTCTCAGAATCCATCCACTGAACCATGGCTGTATGGTAGCACTCACAGGCGTGAGAGACTGAGTGTCACTCCAGCAGCTTGAGTAGGTAGGGGGGCATTTTAGTGCAGAACTAATCCAGCACTAAATTGTGTTGGAACGTGGTTAAGGCGATCGTCTAGTGATCTGAAGGTCGCTAGTTCGAGCCTCGGCTGAGGCAGAGTGTTGTGTCCTTGAGCAAGGCACTTAACCACACATTGCTCTGCGATGACACCGGTGCCAAGCTGTATGGGTCCTAATGCCCTTCCCTTAGACAACATCGGTGGCGTGGAGGGGGGAGACTTGCAGCATGGGCAACTGCCGGTCTTCCCTACAACCTTGCCCAGGCCTGCGCCCTAGAAACCTTCCAAGGCGCAAATCCATGGTCTCAGGAGACTAACGGATGCCTATATATAATCCAGCACTTCATTAGCAGACAAAGTCTTTTTAAAAAAAAACATATCTTAGTGTTATCCTATTATTGTTTATGGGAGCATGTTATGGCATATCTTTATCTCAGAACATAACAAATAGCAGGAGTAGGCAATCGGGCTCCTCACATCTGCTCCATCTTTTTTCAGTATGATCATTGCTGATGTTATGCTAACTTCAACTCCTCATCGTAACCCCTTAACCCTCGATTTCTTGATTGTTCAAAATATATATTTGTCTCAATTCTAAATATACCTAATGATCCGGCCTCCACCACTTTCAGTAGCAGAAAATTCCAGAGTTTCACTGTCTTCAGGGAAGAAATTTGTGCACAACTCAGTTTTAAATGATCAGTTTGTATAAGATTTTGTAACTTTACCTTCCTTATTCATGACTCCCACTAGTAAGTACATTACAATGTGCACCCTGTCAGGTACCCTCAGGATCTTGTGTTTGAACAACTATTCGGGGTGTTGATGAGGTCACACCATGGATAGGATGCTGATTGCAGAATTGTGAATGAGCTGAAGTTCTGTTGTAAAGGAGATACAACGTGGCAAATCACTGGTGTAGCACACAAAGATTTCAAGTTTTTTATTCAAAGTGCTAATTAGATCGTAAATTCTACCAGTCCTGCTGAAGGGTCTCGGCCCAAAAATGTTGACTTTACTCTTTTCCGTAGTTGCTGCCTGGCCTGCTGAGTTCCTCCAGCATTTTGTGTGTGTTGCTCGGATTTCCAGCACCTGTAGATTTTCTCTTGTTGGTAAATTCTATTGTTCTTCAGTGATTCCAGCTTTCCCCCATTCCCAGCCTACATATAATGTTGTTTAAACCCAATTTGTTCTCTTCAGCTGATTATTTTTTTAAACCATCAGATGACATTTAAGACACTTAAAAGACTTCTAATTGTCTCCTCCCACTTCTTTGCTCTTTCTGCTTCCCACCCATGCCCTTTTTCTGTGGCAGTTAAGGGCTACTGTGGTGGCCAGTTTCCATGGTAGTGCCTCTTAGGGGTTCAGGGACAATTACTTTTAATGATATTTTGCAATTTGAGGGGTACTAGTCTCAGAATGTATCCTCATGATTCCTTTTGATTTTCTCCTGTTGCACGGCAGAGATCTGCTCAGCATGGATGTGACATCAAGCACCCATTGTACTCTCAAATCCAAAATATTCTTGTGTGAAATGAATGTGTTACAAAGCCCAAACGATTAACGACGATAATTTGTGTTGCACAAAAAATACAGATTTTAATAACCAGAGCAAATTCCAGTCCAAACCCGACAAAGGCAATAATAAACGTGAGAAATTCTGCAGGTGCTGGAAATCCAGAGCAACACACACAAAATTCTGGAGGAACTCTACAGGTCAGGCAGCATCTATGCAAATGAATGAACGATCAACATATCGGGCCGAAACCCTTCTTCCGGACTGCAAAGGAAGAGGAAAACTCCAGAATAATAAGGGAGGAGGGGAACTGTAGGTGATTGTATGCTTTGTTTGGTAGCCTCACTGCAATGTCTAGTTGCTCCGATGGAAACAAACCCATGTTCAGAACCAGCTTTAATATCACCAGCATGTAGCGTGAAATTTGTTAACTTTGCAGAAGCAGTACGATGCAATACCTGATAAATATAGGAAAAAACTGAATGATACTAAGTATATATATATATATATATATATATGTATGTATATCAAGTAGTTAAATTAAATAAGTAGTGCAAAAACAGAAATAAAAAAAAGTAGTGAGGTAGTGTTCGTTGTTTCAATGTCCACTTAGAAATCAATGGCAGGGGGAAGAAACTGTTCCTGAATTGCTGAGGGTGTGCCTTCAGGTTCCTGTCCTCCTTTCTGATAGTACAATGAGAAGAGAGCATGCTCTGGGTGATGGAGGTCCTTAATGATGGATGCCACCTATCTGAGGCATCGCTCCTTGAAGATGTCATGGATACAATGGAGGCTAGTTCCTATGATGGAGCTGAGTAATTTTACAACTCTCTGCAGTTTACTTCAATCCTGTGCACTAGAGCCCCTCCCGCATACCAGATGGTGATGCAGTCAGTCAGAATGTATATCTGTAGAGTTTTAGGTGACAAACCAAATCTCCTCAAACTCAAAACTCAAAATATAGTTGAAGACACAATAGATTACAGATGCTGCAATGCGTAACAACAAACAGTTTGCTGTTCTAAGCCAGTTGAGCAGCATCTAGTGGAGAACGGGATTGCCGGCATTTTGAGTTCAAACCCTATGTCGTGACGTTATAATTATTTAGTATTTGTGATCCTAACTTTTGATCCTTAATCAGAAGCTACAATTTGAAAATCAACAAAGATTAGTGTTTAATTTCCTTTCTGTCTAAACTTACTAGGCATATTTTTTACTGAGACATGTTTAGTGAAATATTTTAAAAGTTTGTGATTATTTAGAATTGTTCTATTTGTTTATGCTTGAAAAATATAATTTTCTGAAAATGTCAAATGCAGTGCACGCAGTCTCTGGGTTACAATAGGGTTCTGTTCACAGCTGGAGCTGTTCACAAGTCAGAAATGAACAAATATAATGTATGGTAGCTCACAGAAATTGTTTTGATTGGAGAGCAAGCAGGCACAGAAAAGCATTGGGCAGCCAGCCTCACTGACTCAGTGTGAGTGGGTCTGCTCAGCCCTGTTCAGCTCAACCCTGCCACGAAAGTTGGAGCCTGTGGTGCGGTGGGGAGGGAAGAGAAGGCATATGGATTGACCCATTCCCACCTGTAGAAGATGCCTGCAGCCCTGCAAAAGCCATCAAATTCATCCCAGCAGACCCCCAAAGGCTTGTTCCTAACCTGGGGAAAACTTGTAAATTCAATTAAGCTATTTAACAGCGGGTGAGAATCCAAACAGTAAACAGTGTCCCTTGTAGCTCTTTTTTTGTTAAACCCACATTTTGTCTTTATCTGCTGATGGATTCTGGAACATTCTTTTTTACTCTGTGTATGAATGCTGTTTCAGCTAGTTCATTGATTGGATTTCACGTGCAGTTTGCAGAATTTCTGAATTGGGGCAATAGCTTTTCTCAACCTATGAAATGGACAGAAGTCAGCTGTACCATAATTGATTTAAAGCTAAGTCCCTTGAGCTTTATCGTTTTGATTTACCTTTTTTATTCCACTGAAATGAGTTTTGTGCAGATGTAGTGGCTAGTACAGGTTTCCCCCGCCATCCGAAGGTAGAGCGTTCCTATGAAACGGTTCGTATGCCGAAATGTTGTAAAGCGAAGAAGCAATTACCATTTATTTATATGGGAAAAACTTGTGAGCGTTTGCAGACCCAAAAATAACCTACCAAATCATGCCAAATAACACATAAAACCGAAAATAACAGTAACATATAGTAAAAGCAGGAATGATGTGATAAATACATAGCCTATATAAAGTAGAAATACTTCTACAATTATTGCGCACTGTTCTCCGTAGCGAACATCTCACGCAAGCGCTCTCGGCAAAAACATGGCGCAAGCGCTCTTCAGTAACCTTTAAGCTATGAAGCTGCCAAATCATACCAAATAACACTTAAAAATACACAGCCTATATAAAGTAGAAATAATGTATGTACAGTGTAGTATCACTTACTGGAATCGGGAAGACAGCACGGAGCACGCTGATGATGGTGTGTTAGGCTGATTCGTTGGAGTTTGGGTGGTGCAGTGGCCCCCACCCTCCGGGCAGCGAACCGATACCGATCCACGAAGCATGCAGGGGTACGGCGGTAGCCGGGATGCACCCAGCACATCTTTAAGAAAAAAAGCCAAAATAAACAAGCTGATTAATTAGGTGCCACCCGGCACGTAGATGTCGGCCCAGATCAGAGGCGACACCTAATTAATTAGCTTGTTTATTTTGGCTTTTTTTCTTAAAGATGTGCTGGGTGCGTCCCGGCTACCGCTGCATTCTCTGCGAATCGGTATCTGTCTGCGGCCCGGGGGTTGGGGTGGTGGGACATTGGGGTGTCATCTCGTCGTCGTTTGTTTCCATTAGGGCAGACAGCTCATCTTCTCCTATGTCTGCCTGCCTCGATGTCGAAGGTCGAGGTTCGTCGTCTGCTGAAGGCTTGCTTGGCTACTAGCCTCGCGCCTTTTTCTATCATACAGTTCTTTGTAAGCACTCAAACCATCTTGCAAATATGCCCTAAACCGACGTACCCTTTCAAAATTAAAGTCGTACTTTTCTGCAATCATTGTTGTCGACTGCAGCGAAAATCTCACGCAGTTGCTTCACATTCAGTTCCTGGACGTCTTCACTTTCGGTCCGTTCGCTACTGCATTCAGTTTCAATTGTTATCCTTTCCTCTTCCGATTGCATCAGCTCTTCATCTATCAGTTCTTGGTCATGGGGTGCCAAAACCTGTTCAACATCTTCATCAACTTTCACAAGCCAAACTCACTTTATCTTTGCTTCGTTCACCACGATCGAAACGCTTAATTATGCCCAGTTTTACGCTAAGTGTAACACCTTTACGAGCTCCTTTAGGCTTTTCCGATACCATAGAACTCATCCTGCTAACGGCTGCTCACAGGCACGTGTTTAAGCAATGCCGGTGAGAATGCAGTTCTGAATCTGGGGGAGGAGCAGCTGCTCGGGGCGCGCGCTACCTTTTTTCGTAACGGTGAAAACACCTTCTGTTAGCGAAAACAGGGAACTAATGTAGGTCTTTTGTAACAGTGAGGTTTCGTAAAGCGAATGTTCGAAAAGCGGGGGACACCTGTATTGCTAGTTATTAGCCACAGAAACAGGACTAATATGCCGTGCCATGAAACCTAGAAACCTGGCAGATTTGGAATGTCCTGATGAGGTGTCTCAACTGGAAACATCGACTGTTTATTCCTCTGAGCAGGTCACGCAGTGTCAATTGAGGGGAATAAACAGTAAACATTTCCAGCTGAAAATCTTCATCAGGACTCACAATTTAAACAGTGCCAGGCCACATGACACAGCTCTCTCCTCCATCCAACACCCATAGTTACCAAGGTCAGATGACTTGCATTTGTATCTGATGGCAGTTTTCCCCATCCCCAAAAAGAACAAAGCCAGAAGCTGCTAAAATTTACTATCACCAATTTTAATGGTTATTTAATAGGTGCATCTGATATTCAAATATTTAACTGAGAAAATGGAAAATTAACTTTTGGAAAAGCAAATGGTATTCATATAATAGACATTGAAGTAAAATCAAATAACTGTTCTGTATTTTCACAGTGGTCTTAAACAATTAATTCTCCACTCACTTTCCTTTGAATGAACCCAAAGGTTTAAGCACTGGCTATCTAGCTCGGACAGAAGGTGGAGTTGAGATAGGATAGGAAACAAGACTTGATATCCAGCCAGTGTAAGGCTGTGCATATCTTTACTACTCTAAGGTGAACGTTCACAATATTATATGAAAAGGATATAATTTTTTTCAATCACTTCATTACAACAGTATAAAATATTTTGTTGATCTTTTTCTGTTGTAGGAGTTGGCCATCCCTGTCTACCGAGCTGGACACTTAACTATGGAATGCATTCACCTGCTGATAACTTCAACCTTAAGAAACTGTGTTATCACTACCCGGAGAAGTATTAGTTAGCAGTACAACATCTCCAAACACTACCAAGCACTTTTACGGAAGAAAACTACAGTTTACAGAGCTTGGCCTGGGTTGTGCGTGTGCGTGTTTGTGTGTGGGTCTGTCTGTGATTCTTCCAGTTCACTTCAGTGCAAATACTTGAAACGTAAAATCCAAAATGGTGCTGGAAAATTACTTGTGGATGGTGATAGTGGGCTTCATAATAGCCTTCATTCTTGCTTTCTCTGTGGGTGCGAATGATGTGGCCAATTCCTTTGGCACGGCTGTGGGATCTGGGGTTGTGACGCTGCGCCAGGCCTGCATCCTGGCTTCCATTTTTGAAACAGCTGGGTCTGCACTACTTGGAGCAAAGGTTGGAGAAACCATCCGGAAGGGAATCATCGATGTTAACCTGTATAACGGAAGTGAGAATATCCTTATGGCTGGTGAAGTCAGTGCAATGGTTGGTAAGTAGTCATTGGCTTTTTCTGTTTTTTTGAGTTTGTAATGAAACCATGGAAATAATCAACCAGAGAGAATTCTCTCCCTTTTTAAGCATTGAGTGGAGAGCAATCTGAACTGGTACTGGAGCATCTAACAGTTTTTCTATTTTAAGAATCACTGTTGTTAGTATGTGTGTGATAACCACCAGTGTGAAATCATTGGTTTAATAATCTTGAGTTTTCTGTAATGGGACTTTCTGCATAATTGAATGGAGTACAAGGAAAGCAATTTAATTTGTTGAAGCTTCTGTTACAAATTGCATTATCACAAACTCAACCCATTGACTGACAACTCTACATCACAAAGAAGTAAATTGTTGCGGGTAAAACTGCCACAAAGATGCCAGAAACGTTTCCTGGGCCATGAAACATAAATGTACTTTGTTAAACCCTCCCATATGGTGAAGCAGGATGCTGGTAAATGTTCCGAGCAAGATCTAGTGTTCAGTGACAACAGCGAGATGGGCATCATGCAGACATTTTCTTATCATCTGTGCTGTAACACCACCCAATCTGCTGGAGGAACTCTGGGCTGAGCAGCATGCTCCTTGACCTGCAACATTCTTCCCACAGATTGTGTGTTGCTGCAGATTCCAGCATTGGCAGCTTCTCTCATTGTAACTTTAGCTATTAATTAATTGAGCTGGTTTGTATTTTATTAGATGTTTCTGATAGGCATTATTCATGCTGTTTACCATTGTCGACTAGCACATCTAATTTTGTAACATGTATACAAATCAAATTCTGCAACATTTTGCTTCATATCCATCCCTCCTCATTTTGCCCATTTCTCCAGCTGAAACCATTCAGTAAAAATCCTACTGAGCCTTTATCCGTGTCCTTGGCTAAGATATATTACTCTAACAAACCAAAAATTGCAGTTCAAATCTCACATGGCAAGTTGTAAAGTTACTTTCAAGTAATCTGACCGGAAGGAAGTCCTAATTGAGCGTTGATCCTGCAAGCAATATCCTGTTGACAATGCAGGTGGTTAGAAATTCAGTGATGTGCAACACATCTTCCCCATAGCTCATCTTGTCATAGATACACCTTGAAGGTGACTTCCATGTTCTGGAAAATGGAAGTTGCATATATCTAAGTTCCTTTAACGTGGGTTGTCAGTTGTACATACACTACCACATGATCCTGACAGAGTTCCTGGTCAAATAACAAGGCAATTCAAGATGATTGGAGAGAAACGAGTTTCTCTGCACAGACTTCGTACTGACATGTACCCACTTACACGAAGCACACATGCGCTCTGATACATAGGTACACCATCTGGTTATCACTTTTTTTTTATCACTCCATCTTCTGTTTCTCTACTTTTTGCCCCACTTTCCTGAACAACTTCCATCCATCATCCCCCTCCCTTACTCCCTCCTCTTCATATCTCCATCCCTATTCCTTCACTCCCAGCAGATGTTTTGTTACTTCTCCCCTTCCACCACCCAGACTAACTCTTTAACTGCTACCTGTACACTCGGTCTCTTAAGAGTGAGACCGTCCACTGCCACTTGCCCTCTGTGGGGCAGATCCCTGGCCCATCTCAGAACCCCAGAAATTGTTCCAATAAATCTTCATCTCCTACCTGGTATCTGAACATTCCAGTCTCCTGGTGCTCATTGGAATTTTGCAGATAATGAAGGCAGGTTCAACCCGTAGAAACGTTTCACTCAGCTACCATCTCTCTGCATGTGCAGTGACCCTAGATGCACAGGCTCTCTGTCCATCTTCAATCCCCAGACGCTGGTTCATGTAGTTGTCCACTCGTGTATTCTGCTCTCTAATATCTGCATATATCTGTTATATGGACAAACAGTGACCAGGCAAGGATATAGCACATGGAATGTAGTGGAGAAATGAGGTTGTCCACTTTGCACTAAAGAGAAGAGTAGATTATTTTTTAAATGTAACAGTTCATGCATAGTGATGCTCAAAGGTGTCCTTGTTCATAAGTCACTTCCCGCCAACCAGCATGTAGAGCAGAGCATCGGGATTGGAGGATTTGAGTGCAGAAAGTACAAGGAAGTCTTGCCTCAATTCTATAGGATATGGTTATACCACACCTCAAGTATGGTGTACTCATTATGGAGGCAGCACAGAGAAGGTTCACTGGACTGGTTCCATGAATCGTAAGCTTGCCATGTGAGAAGAAATAAAGTAGACTGACCAGTATTCTGCAAGGGTAAAATGCAGGTAGATCTCATTGAAACTTCCTAAAGTTAGTATTTGCCTCTTAATACATCCTAATAGTTATTGTTTGCAAGAGAATTACATAAGTGACTCATTATAACAATTAAAACTGGAAAGTTATCCAGGTCCAAAGATCAGAACAGTTTTGTGAAGATGGTGTAATCACTTGGGATAATGTGTAATTTAGGACATGTTTTGTTACTTCACATGCCAGGGAGAAACATGGGACTTTAGACTTATGGCTTCCAAAGATCTCCCCGGTGTTCCTGCCTATCTGTTATTGATAAAATCTAATTAGTCATAATTCCCATTGCAGTGTTGCAGCAAATAGAGCTGCTATCTCTCAGCTGTAACAATCCATGTTCAATTCTAATGTTTATCTGGAGTTGCCAGATTCTCCCTACAACTTCAAATGTCTCCTCTGAGTATTCTAGTTACTTCCAACAACCTAAACGTGTGGATTGGTAATTAGCGGTAGTGTGTGGATGAACTGGCGGGGGGGAGGAGTCTAGTCGATGTGAATTTGGTGAGGATAGGATACAGAGGAAATTAAAGGGAGGAAGTGACTGATCTGTGAGCTGACGCAGATTTAGTAGGATTAAATGGGCTCCTATGTCCTCTGTGTCAGGAAATGTGACAACAGATAATGGATTTTTTGTCATTTTGTCTGACAATTCATTTACTTTAACTACTTCTACAGAGAGAAAACTGTTTTGATTTAAAAGGATGGTGCTGGGAATTAAGGGCCTGAATTATAGGGAAAGGTTGAAAAGGTTAGGACATTACTCCGTGGAACATAGGAGAATGAGGGGAGATTTCATAGAGGTATACAAGATAATGAGGAATATAGACGGGATAAATACAAGCAGCAGACTCAAAATGCTGGAGGAAGAAACAGGCTTTTTTTTTTCCCCCACTGACATTGGATGAGACTTAACCTAGAGGTTATAGGTTAAAGATAAAAGGTGAAATATTTTAGGGGGACATAAGGGGGGGATCTTTGCTTGGAAGATGGTGAGAATGTGGAATGAGCTTCCAGTGGAAATGGTGGATACATGTCTGAATTTCAGCATTTAAGAGAGGTTTGGGTAAGTACTGGATGGGAGGGGTGCAGAGGTACAGGTTGATGGGAATAAGTAGAATAACAGATCGGCACGGACTAGATGGGCAAAAGGCCTTTATCTGTGCTGCAGTGTGTCTTTGTCCCGATCATCCTCATCAGATATAAGTGGTGACTATTTCAAATTCCTGCTTATATGCATGCTTTCTTGAAGAGCTCTTGTTCTGAAAAGGAGCAGTATTTACAAATTATGTGATACATTAATATAGTGAAATGTCTAAAGATGTTTGACAGAAGTGATCAGAATTTGACACAACAGCATTAAAGGAGATAGTGGAACAAGAAGAGTGTAGTCTGATTTAAAGGGCATCTTAAAGCAGAACCAAAATAAGATGGAAATGACACAGCTTTGCCTCTAAACAGATTACTGTCATTGGGCTTTGTATTCCTTTCCCAAAGGAAATATATAATGGATGGCTTTTCTTATACATCATAAATATTCTTTTAAAGCCTTCGGAATAAATATTACTCAAGTGCTGTTTGAGACAGTGACTCCTCCACTAAGCATATTTTTGTTTAAGACTACATGCTGGTGACAGATTGTTGGCTACTGTTCAGTGCAGCCGCCATATTTATGGAAGTTTTTCAAAACGTTGTTCTTATTCCATGAGGATTTGGTTCTCCTGATGTTCCCAGTAACTTATGGGTGGCTGATTTTAGAAATTTATTTTTGGCAGGCAATCAATTATTACTGCCTTTTAAATACATATTTCCCTGTCAGTAAGATAGATAAATAAGACAAATATTCATTTAAATGTACATGCCAGTTTTCTACCCCTACTGATCTTAACGTTTTTTTTCCTTTGAAGGTGTTATCTAGTCTTATAATCTCCTGTGCTGCCTATTGCTTGAATAATTTTAATTGATTTACCCTTGTTCTGCTTGTTCACCATTATTGACTCCTTGGATCTTTTTGAACAACAGCTTGTCATGTACTTTATTCTCTGCCCCCACGTACCTAACATGCTTCTGGCATAATGTTATCAAGTCCTAATGTTGTGAGACTCTTCATTTAGTAGCATAACTGATTTTTTTTAAGCAATAAACCATTTGCTCCATCTCTTTTACCTGTTTCTCCAAACCAGCTAATCTGCTGTATTTGGCTTACTTGTCGTGGATATCTGTTACTTTGAAATAGTGTTTGAGAAGGAGCACGTTGTCAGCCCATGTGCCATATGCACTGTGCTAAGATAAAATTCATTTTAACAACTTTTCTAATGCCCACAAACTTTCTCCAATTCCTGCTGTCCTTGCCCTATAACCTACTAATTTCTTTCTTCTTTCTTCATCAGATACTAATCCCCTAAAGCCCCTATTTACTCCAGCCTCTCCAAATGCCATTTCATTAGTATTTTCATGTAAAGAAATTTTCCATAATTTTCACTTGATCTGTTTGTGAAAGGCCTTTTTAAAGTAATGACCTGTCAATCTGGGAACTGTCCATACTATCCACCTCCTCTTGTAATCTTAATGTGTTCTGTTATATATCTTAATTTCCTTTTTCTCTAGGAAAAAAATTCTCCCTGCTTCATGTTCACTGAGTCTGGTCTCAGTTCGGCTAACATTTCAATTCTTGCCCGTAAAACATTTTGCTCTAAAAGTGGACAAACTTGGAGCTTCTATTTCGATTTTACCTCTTGTCCAATAAAGCCATTTTGTGTTAATCTGGAATCATCTGGCCCTCTGAATTAAAGGAAGATCACCAAATGGAAGAGGCCACATCAGCACTTTAAGACTCATTGTAAAATGCCCAGCTTCCTTTCACGTTGCACAGAAGTGAGGTGGCATGTATTATTGTCTGGGAAGGTAAAATGTCAAGACACCTCAGTTCTGTATTGTAACCGTGCTGATAATATAAATGGTGCAATATGTCTAGAGGATAAAGACATGAGAGAAGGAGGAGGCCACCAGGCCCCTCAATCCCTGTTGCTCTACACAATATGATCATGGCTGATGTCCATCTAGTAGTTAACACTGAGCATTACAATTGAAATGGAAAATGAAAATGGCAGAGAAATATGCTGGCTCTTTTTCCCCCAAGGATACCCACATAGGAAGATCGGTATGCGTTAAATATAGCAGTATTCGTACATTGGGAAAAATGCTGTCTGAGAAGAGTAGACATTTAAAAACAAAGTTGGTTCTAGGCCATAAGACAAAAATGTAAACACTTTTTTTTAAAGAAAATTCTTAGTGCTCAACATTTTTTAAAATGTGCAGTTCAAAACAGAGTTCTTGCACTTAATTGCAAACTCTTGCAAAGCATAGAGATCACAAACAGCAGTGAAATGAACATCACCTGGTTACAAACTCCATGAGCTGGGAAGAACAAATAGCAGATCAGCTCAAGAATGAGCCATTGCAACTCTGCTGAGTATTGACTCAGGTCACCGTGACCCAACTGGATTATCTAAAACTCACGTCACACACAATTCTGATCTGGAAACGGATCGCTCTGACTAGATCACAACTCCATAGCACTATAGGAGCATCAACATCGCATGGAATGGATTATTGAATTCTTGTGGATAACAAAAACACCTGTTCTTTTTACATTGCTAGTAATGCACCAGGTAAGTATGCTTAAATATGGGAATGGGTTGCATCTTCTTATTTTTTTAAAAAAAAGAACAGGGAAATTGAAGATTTGCTTCAAGTTATTAAAACTGCATTTCAAACTGCATTATCTAAGACTTCAGTGAAAATTGCCTGGACCTTTTTTTTAATTTTTTAAGTTCTGCGGGTCATTCTTCTCATGAAATGAGACTCCTATTTGGAAGACAACTTGGAAGACAACTTGGAACAGGAAAAGTTGGCATAGTTTTAATTAAAACTACAGTACTTTCAGTTAGACATTTTTGTACACTACTTCAATACTTTTTTTGATTGTGTTTTCTTTCAGTATTTTTATTAATATTATATAAATTGCATGAATACAAATACAAAATTCATAAGGATACAAGTAATATGAATTACATTACAATTAAATCACAGTATCCCATATTCCAAATCAGTCATGTAGAAAAAAAGATTGAATTATGAAATGAAATAAAATAATTGTAAACAACAGGAATTCTGCAGATGCTGGAAATTCAAGCAACATACATCAAAGTTGTTGGTGAACGCAGCAGGCCAAGCAGCATCTCTAGGAAGAGGTGCAGTCGACGTTTCAGGCCGAGACCCTTTGTCAGGACTAACTGAAGGAAGAGTGAGTAAGGGATTTGAAAGCTGGAGGGGGAGTGGGAGATGCAAAATGATAGGAGAAGACAGGAGGGGGAGGGATAGAGCCGAGAGCTGGACAGGTGATAGGCAAAAGGGGATACGAGAGGATCATGGGACAGGAGGCCTAGGGAGAAAGACGGGGGGGGGGGGTTTGACCCAGAGGATGGGCAAGAGGTATATTCAGAGGGACAGAGGGAGAAAAAGGAGAGTGAGAGAAAGAATGTGTGCATAAAAAGGAGTAACAGCTGGGGTACGAGGGGGAGGTGGGGCCTAGCGGAAGTTAGAGGAGTCAATGTTCATGCCATCAGGTTGGAGGCTACCCAGACGGAATATAAGGTGTTGTTCCTCCAACCTGAGTGTGGCTTCATCTTTACAGTAGAGGAGGCCGTGGATAGACATGTCAGAATGGGAATGGGATGTGGAATTAAAATGTGTGGCCACTGGGAGATCCTGCTTTCTCTGGCAGACAGAGCGTAGATGTTCAGCAAAGCGGTCTCCCAGTCTGCGTCGGGTCTCACCAATATATAAAAGGCCACATCGGGAGCACCGGACGCAGTATATCACCCCGGTCGACTCACAGGTGAAGTGATGCCTCACCTGGAAGGACTGTTTGGGGCCCTGAATGGTGGTAAGGGAGGAAGTGTAAGGGCATGTGTAGCACTTGTTCCGCTTACACGGATAAGTGCCAGGAGGGAGATCAGTGGGGAGGGATGGGGGGGACGAATGGACAAGGGAGTTGTGTAGGGAGCGATCCCTGCGGAATGCAGAGAGAGGGGGGGAGGGAAAGATGTGCTTAGTGGTGGGATCCCGTTGGAGGTGGCGGAAGTTACGGAGAATAATATGTTGGACCCGGAGGCTGGTGGGGTGGTAGGTGAGGACCAGGGGAACCCTATTCCTAGTGGGGTGGTGGGAGGATGGAGTGAGAGCAGATGTACGTGAAATGGAGGAGATGCGTTTAAGAGCAGAGTTGATAGTGGAGGAAGGGAAGCCCCTTTCTTTAAAAAATGAAGACATCTCCCTCGTCCTAGAATGAAAAGCCTCATCCTGAGAGCAGATGCGGCGGAGACGGAGGAATTGCGAGAAGGGGATGAAGCCACACTCAGGTTGGAGGAACAACACCTTATATTCCGTCTGGGTAGCCTCCAACCTGATGGCATGAACATTGACTTCTCTAACTTCCGCTAGGCCCCACCTCCCCCTCGTACCCCAGCTGTTACTCCTTTTTATGCACACATTCTTTCTCTCACTCTCCTTTTTCTCCCTCTGTCCCTCTGAATATACCTCTTGCCCATCCTCTGGGTCACCCCCCCCCCGTCTTTCTCCCTAGGCCTCCTGTCCCATGATCCTCTCGTATCCCCTTTTGCCTATCACCTGTCCAGCTCTCGGCTCTATCCCTACCCCTCCTGTCTTCTCCTATCATTTTGCATTTCCCCCTCCCCCTCCAGCTTTCAAATCCCTTACTCACTCTTCCTTCAGTTAGTCCTGACGAAGGGTCTCGGCCTGAAACGTCGACTGCGCCTCTTCCTATAGATGCTGCTTGGCCTGCTGCGTTCACCAGCAACTTTAAAATAATTGTATTTTATTTTTAAAAAATCATGATTGTGTTTTTGCTAGATTCAAAAAATCAACTATTCTTCCAGTAGTGGGCAAAGGAAGGAGTTTGCATTAGAACTCCCAAATCTGTTTAAGCACCACTGAAGGACAACCATAATCCTTGGGGAGGTGTGAAGCTTAGGAAGGGAAAGAGACCATTGAGATTGGTAGTTTTTTTGTTTTTTTCCCCCCCTTCCTGCCCGCCTCTTACTCTTCCCCCCCCCCCCACACACCTCTTATCTAAATCTTGACAGGTTATTTTCCAAAAGCTGCTGATAGTGAAACTTTGACTGCATGGTCTTTGCTTGACTGGAGGTCTTAGTGCCCAAGATTCCCTTTAGTCCCCGCACAGTTTTTTTTGTAGTGTGACTACTCATGTTGCCTCAGCTTAAGAAACGTCTGCTCACAACAACTGAAGTTCCTGCTGAAAGAAGGCTAACCCAATTGCTGGACATCAGTCCTCCACCTCGTTCCCATTGGGCTCTCAACACCCATAAACAGAGTTTCAAATGAGAAAGACGGTGTATGAGGTAATAGATGAGTTAATTTATGGAAGCACAGCTCCAAAGACTCCAAAGTCAGTAGTTGCAGAGTAAATGCATGCTTTCTGATAGGCAAAGCAAAGTGCCACAGGAGCAAAGCACTCCACAGTTAATAATTTATTTTTTTGAATTGTAATCACTGCTGTTAAGAGTGCACAATTTTGAATCCCTTTGTGTGACTTGATTTGGTGATCTCGGTTTATTTTGACTTGTTCTCTTTAGCCAGAATAATGAGTGCAGGAGCAAAGCAACATTGAACAGCAAACTTTAATTCCTTGCATTTTATCTTGTATTTCTTGTTTTTGATTAGGTTCTGCGATCTGGCAACTGATTGCTTCATTTTTGAAGCTTCCAATTTCGGGCACACATTGCATTGTCGGAGCCACCATTGGTTTCTCACTTGTTTCAATTGGCGCTCATAGTGTCCAATGGATCCAGCTCGTAAAGATCGGTAATTGAGCTTCTCCTTTCGTATGAGGTTATTGTGCACGCAAGCAACAATTCATAACACTTAACAACCCTTCTATTTAATTGCCTCATTTTTCTGCTCTGACGTAATTCTCTGCAAATACACGGTGTAACCATTCTCTTGATTTTTCTTCAGAATGATCAGTACAATTAGAGTTTTGTGCTCTTTAGTAATGTTACATGACAAACAAACACTCAGCAGAACTCAGAGCCAGAAAAAACCTCCCCTCACTTCAATTTGTTTTTTATTCATACGTCCCTCTTGTGCTTTCACCCTCATACTATCCGACTTCCTTATAAATTCATCAATGTGTACCATTTCTAGGTGAGGTATTATGTTCCATATTCTCAGCACCCAGAGGAAAGAAATTTCTCCTGAATTTGAGTGACTTGGCTTACGGTTACCATTTGACTTTGGACCATTTCTGCATTCCTCTTAAATAGAAACTTCTACTAAATCCACCTTGCAAAGGCCAATTTTATATACTTCCTGAGCACCTCCTATTCTGTAATTGTTAAGCATTGAGATATCAGTTTTAGAAGGATGGGTGGAAGAACGTAGACAATTCCCGGGGCAGTTAGTTTGATACAGTGGTGGAAGGTGATTGGAAATGTACAAGCTGTGTGTGATGTCACGCAGGGATCAATGCTGGGGCCTTGGTTTGCCGTGTGAATGTAGAAAGAATGAATAGTAAGCATACAAATGACACAAAGATTGGAGGTGTTCTGGATGGTAAAGAAGATGGGCTAAGGCAGAATGAAAATCAGATTGAAGGTTGGATGGAGGATTGGCAGCTGGTACTTAATCCTGACAAATGTAAGTCAAGTGGGAGTAGGCCATTTACAGTAAACTGTAAGCCACTGGAGAATGTTGATGAACAGAGAGACCTTGGGGCTCAAGTTCATGGTTCCCTGAAAGTGGCAACACTGGTAAATGGAGTTTTGAGCAGGGCATATAGCATGCTTGCCTTTATAGGTCAAGTTATAAATGTTGGGACACCGCAAATTTACTGTTAAACTGCAGAATTGGTCGTAATTCAGGTCGCTACATCATAGGAATGATGTAGTTGCACTAGAGACATTGCAAAGGAGATTGAACAAGAAGCTGTTTGATTAGAAGTTTTAAGTTATGGGGAGATAGTAGATAAGTTCTGCTTGTTCCTCTTGGAACTAAGGAGGCTGTAGGTTGAGCTGAAAGGGATGTATAAAATTGCAAGGTACATAAATGGGGTTGATAGTCATGCTTTGAAGTTCAAAAGATGACCAGTTTGTGATGAGAAGAAGTTTTAAGAAGAATTTGAGAGGAAAGTGTTTTACACCGTGAATGGTTGACATCTGGAACTTGCTGGCAGAGGAGTTGGTGGAATCCAATACAGTCACTATGTTTAAAAGACATTTGGGCAAGTATTTGTTTAGGCAGGGCATAGAAGGATACATACCTAATGCGGGCAAATTGGGGTATTGTGGATGGGTGAAAAGGACAGCATGGGCATCTTTGTTTCTGTGCCGTGAAACTGCCGTAAAACTGCATGACTAAGATGCTAGAATCCATTATTAAGCATGTATTAGTAGGTCATTTAACAATATATGATATAATCAAGCAAAATCAACATTGCTTTATGAAAGGGAAGTCATATATTATCACTTTTGAGGAGTTAATGCGTGAACTAGTATATTGAGTTTCCCTGAAGACACCTGACAAGTTGCCACATAATGCACGAGGATTAAGGCATTGTGGGTAATGTTAGCATTGGGAGGATCAGATGGACTGCATGTGGGTTAGGGTCCAATTCAAATTTCACCCCAAAACTGTATTTTTCCGTTAAAGCTTTTTTTTTTGGGTAGATTGCAATTTCACTTCTGATGTATTTTTGTTTTGTCTTTGGTGGGATTTACCATTACAGTTGCCTCCTGGTTCATTTCCCCACTTCTATCTGGGATCATGTCTGGAGTGCTCTTTATCCTAATTCGATTCTTCATCTTGAAAAAGGTGAGTATTTTCTTAAAAGATATTATTGTGAGTTACTACCCACCGCCCCCCCCCCCCCATTTTTTACGTACTAATTACATATCATTTTTGCAGGAAGATCCTGTGCCGAATGGCCTACGTGCACTTCCACTCTTTTATGCTGCTACTGTAGGGATAAATACTTTCTCAATCTTGTACACAGGAGCACCACGTAAGTACCGTTTGTAAATTGGTTGCAGCTCATACTGATATGAAAATAACCTTAAGCAATAGAACATCTGCCTTGTCTCCAGTTTTGGGAAAGGAAAATTGACCATAATGTAAAATCAGCTATTACCAATAACAAAGGTCAATTTCACCCCATTAACATTTTACCACTTTTAGCTCAGTGATAGTAATGGTAAATTTTTTTTTTAAAAGTCAAAGGTGACCTCTCAAGCTATAATCGGCTGATGATTTTATCCTTTATCAGTGCTGATGTGCTTGTCATAATTGGCTCTCAAAAACAGGACCCAGGAAGTTGAGGCTTGCTTCATACTGGCTGTGGTCTATATTTTAATACCTGGATAGCTTTGTAGCTAAGCAACACATTGCAACAGAGAAACATTGTGTAAATTAATGGCCTTGGGTCTATCAGAAGTAATGAGTCAGTTGTCTAAGAAAACTGCTATGGCTTCTTAAATTATGACAGAGAAATGACATAAATTCTGTTTTTTATTTGATGGGAAGTTTTGTTAACCAACATTAAATGTGAATATTGTTATCAGGAAATATTGGTTAGAAAATATCTCAATGGGGTGAATATAGAGGAATTTACAAACCAGAACATTTTCCAGTTGTTTCAGTCCATGCAACAACTGCAGCTCAGCTGAGGAGAATTTTTGAGCTGTCACTTCATGGGCTACGTTAGAATTCCCGTGCCCTTCTAATTTGTTGTAGACAAATTGATAAGCCACAGGTGGAGGAGGTGCCCGGCATTTGGTGTGGAGTTGGGTGTGATTGAAATATTCAGGAGGGGACTAGGGTCTTTCTGACACACAGCTGCTTGGGGTGGAGGGGGTAGAACTACGTGGAGAAGGGTCACATAATGAGCTCCTGCCTTTCAATCATCCTCATCAATCTTTTGTGTTTCAACCAGTTGTCTTTTCTGAAACCCAAAATTTTCCAGTGTTTTTTTTTAAACTAGGTGGCAGACGCCAATAGCAATACCCCTCCCATCCCAAAAACAATTTTAGTACCAAAGTAAAAAAATGGGTTGGATCTTTTTATTCTCTTAAAAAGTTGTTGCACTTATATTTTTTTCCCAGTCGAATATCATCCGTTTCTGTTTTGTATTTGAATAATACCGAAGGTTCGTAAATATCTCTGCCACAAAAAGCTTGTGGTGCTGGTGTAATTGAGACAGCTGATTTTGTTCTCCTTTGTTTATGCAAGGCTTTCTCTGTTCCTGAATCAAAAATGTGTGAACATTGTTGTGCTGTAGGTCATTCCTGATGTTTAAGGTAATGGGGTAAGGAGCTTAAGGTTTCAGCACAAAGGCTGGAATGTACATTGTGTGTTTATAGGTTTTAAAATTCAATCTCTGAATGTAGAGGGCCCTTACATTGATAACTGAAAGCTCAACAGAACAACGAGATTGTACTTCTTTCCTCTAGTGCTGGGATTACACATGCTCCCCATCTGGGCAGTGGTGTTAATCACCTTTGGTGCAGCCCTGCTGTCTGCACTCGTGGTGTGGCTGTTAGTCTGCCCGTGGATGAAGAGGAAAATAGAAGGTAAGTCCCACTCTAAAATCATGAACAATATTTTTTGATGGAGGGAAATTGAGTCCTGCTTGAGTTAAAATGACCTCATCTGTCTTGCAGGTAAACTAAAGCAGAAAGGACTGTCCAGAATATCGAATGAAAGCCTTGATAAAAGCCAAGAAGAGGAAATGCCAGTATTTAAAGACCTGCCTGGCACAAAGGCAGCAGATGAGTCTATGCTGCCTCTCACTACTGGAGTCTGTGAGGCATGTGGTGGTGCCTCAGATGGCCATGTCATTGGTGCATCAACAGGAGTTTCAAATGGTGAGTCAGACTGACCTGGTGCATGCTGGCAAACTGGATAGTCTCTTCTAATTACATTAATATACCTCAGCTGGAATCTTCCGTTCCTTGGCTCTGTTGCTACTTTGACATTAATGATAAATTGGAGTTGTTATTGACAGTGGGCACATCTTTACTCCCCTGAATAACTTGAAGCAATATCCTAAATTGCATTTCTTTTTGGTCTTGTGGATCTAAACTTGACGGTTGATTTCTTATCTTTTTTTAATTTGCCTTGGCTCCACACCGAAATTTGAAGGGGGAACATTCATGAGCCTACACCAAAGATCCCTTAATGAACTCTATCTCTTTCTGCTTCCGTCATTTTTACTTTCTTTTGTTACTATAGTTGGAAAAGCAAAAGTTTAAAAAGCAAATCTGGCTATGTTTTCAGGATGGGTGCATGGGTGGTGATGCAGTTCTGTTTAGGATTATAAGTAACGATGTCCATGTAGATTGTTCATCCTGGTCTTTTCTAACATGAAACAATGAATATGAGATTTCTCTGCCAAATTCATTCAGTTCCATTATTTATTATTTTAAATGATCCCACAACCATGCTACAGCTAACAGATTGGATAGGAGCTCTATAATTTGGAAACATCTGTTTGTGAATGGTGGTGAGCAATTAAACAGCTAATCAGAGAACATCTGTATCCTCAAAAACAAGGGGACCCAGCGTGTGAGTGCCAAAGACCAAGGTGAAGCACTGAACCAGATTCAGTCGGAGGTACCAAATGCGTTTCCATCCGAGATCGTCAGCAGCCTCTCATCAGCCAAGTTGGTTCACGTCACCACCAGAGTCCGCTAGATGTAGCAAGGTTGTGAGAACTAACATCTTTCTAGCTTTAGTATAAGCACATGCTAATTGGACCTTCAGCCAATCTGTTCCAGTATATTTGCACACTGGCATCTGACAAAACGTGCCCAGGTACATCCTGCTCACAAAAGGCAGATTAGGTTCATTTCCACCCAATGAATTGACTGCCTTCAGCAGTGATGGTAGGTGCCGTCAATAGCACTGTCGATCAGTACACACCATAGCTCAGCCTGGGTTTACAGAGACCACTCAGCTCCAGAATTTATCACACCAATGGCCAAAGCCTGCTTAATATCAGAGCATAAAGGCAGTTTCCCTGATAACAACTGAAGTCGATAGACATCAAAGAGAATACACTCCTGTAGTGGGAGATCAATTATCCCAGCCACAGGTCATTACCTCTAGAATGCCTCTCTGTACCTTCTAAAGCCTAATCAACAGTTTCTTCACCAAAGCCCCGTCATTCATTGTGAATGAGGGAATGTTTGCTTATCGCACAAGTGTTCATCCCCTGGCAGCGTGTCTGTGTGTTCCAGGCACCTACTACTCTATACCAAATAAGTATTTACTTTGTAAAACTTTCACTCTCTCACCTTGAACTTGTGCACTCTGGTATTTGATATTTCCATCCTTGGAGAAAGCCTCTGACTATCACCTGTATCAATGCCTCTAATAATTTTGTATACAGTATGTCAATCAGGTCAAGGTCAAAGTGGACTAATTGTCTTCTGGACAAGTGCACATCTGCACAGGTGCATTGAGAAACAACCACATATTTGATGCTATGCGCAAGTGATTCCATAAGCAGCATTCACAAGGAAAATATACACTATACAGAATTTTTACAAGAAAGAATACAATTCAAACAAAAACCCAAAGCTGTCACCCCTTGCCCTGCTGCCTTCCAGCGGAAACAATGCAAGCTTGTCCAACCTCCTTGTAGCCAATGCTCTCCAATCTAGAATATAAGAAATGATTTTAGATTGCCAGTTTCTGGCACAAATTTGAAGTAATCAGTAATGCATCTTGCAAGATGATTACCTTCATCTGAACTTGGGCCTAATAACTGAGTACGTGCTTCAGATATTCTGTTGGATGGACATGCTTTTTATTCAAATAATGATGACCTAGGCCCAATATGCAAAAGTGTATCCTCCCCAGGGATGCCTGATTTCTGCATTTAAACTTATCCATGTTTGTGATATAAGTTTTAAACTGTAGGGGTAAAACAACCCATTCTATCCAAAATAGAATGTGGTAAATGATGAAAATAAGAAATAAAAATGGAGGACTCTTTTAAGTACTCAGTTGGTCAGGCAGAATCGGTGGAGAGAAAACCTGTTCAAATTTAAGGCCAATAACCCTAAATATTGGAAACACTGGTGTGGAAGGTGGTGTCATGAGAAAAGAAAGTCAATGATTTGAAGTAGTAACACATTTTACGCTTTCTAGATGCCACCTGACCCGTTTTCACATGTTTTATGTTTATAACCAGTATCCAGCAGCTATCTACTAACCAAAGCAGTTGTGGAGGAAACCAGCTGTGTGGGAAGCTGGAACTAGCCAGACTCTCAATGAGTAACTTTACTTCCTTTTCACTCTGGCATAAACAAGGTGATTTCATGAGTTTAGTGGATTGGCACAAATTTTGTCCAACATGTACAAAAAGGATGTAGAGGCTCTGCTTTAGTTTACAACTTGATACCTGTCATAGCGTCAGAATTCTGACCAGAATTGAAAAACCTGCTTTGAGAAATATCTTGGAGATGGAAATTTGGGGCAGTGATATGTCTTATATTAGATGAATGCCAAGTGTTACGTACCCCGTAACTGGGTTGCCAAACCAGCAGAAATGGATCACTCACTTGGAGTCTGGATTACTAGAACTAAGAAAGTTTTATTAAAGAAACAAGCAACACAGCACTCTAATCAAAAGGATAATAAATGCAACAGTTCAGCAATGATAAACACACATGTACACAGAATTAAGATAACAGGATCAATCAAGCTCTATCGTTGTCTAGGGGTAAATGACCAGTTTCAAAGTGACGCAAAGTTCAGTTCAATTTAGTTCAGTTCAGTTCACAGTAATCGCTGCCGTGGCGATGGACAGTGGGGGGAAGGAGAGAGAGAGCAAAACGAATGAATATTCAAAATGGCTTCCACACAGACCTTCGATATTCTTCGCAGTCAGCTTTCATGCGAGCCCTTTGTGATGTCATCTGAGGTCACCGACCGTGACCCCTCCGTTTCCAGATACGATCGTTTCTCTGCGGTGAACCTGGCACCCAGGCAAGGGTGGACACACACCAGGTTCCCGCCGATCGTGCCTTTCCACCCTGTACGTCTATGGCTTGATCCCGCGACCAGCCGTCCAAATCTTCCCACCGACTTGTGGCAGACGCACCGCTTCCAGGGTCTCGTTACCTCGGGGTGTCGTGTGTGTCTTGCCTTAGCGAACCTGTCCCTTTTTATCCCCCTGCTGGGGTATCGCCTGTCCATCACTTCAAACAGTTCAGGGTTCAAAGGGGGAGCCGATCTTGACAGCTCTCCTTCCGTTATTCTCTCCCGTCCCTTCATTAACATCTCCAAATGCTGCTCCATTGTTTTCCTTATCTCTCTTTCTCCTGAAGACAGGTGGCAGACCAACTGCTGATCCCACTGGTGCCAGCCCAGGCCAGCTAACATCTTAATCTATGTGTATTCTCGTCACACAAGTATGAATGTTAAATTCCCTCATTTGCTTGCACTGCATACTCAAATCTAAACTCATTTTTCACAATCCATAAACCTCGCAATATTATTTTTAACAAAACTATCTAATTTTCTTTTAGTATTTTAGGATGTGTTTGTGGCAGGCATTACATATTGATTTAATGTTTTTGTAAAAAAAAACTTCTGCTTCTCCCTTTTATCTTTGACTTGCTGTAAATAGTATACTTTTATTGTCATTTTATCAAAACTGTTTAGCAGTTGATATTTCCCATTTTGATAAATTTCCTCTAAGCTGTGACTTGTGTCCTTTGCCAGTGTCCATTTACAGGGAGGTATGGTTGCTTTTGGCTTGCTGGTCTTTATCATTCATGTAGCAATCTTGTGTCAGTGAGAAGGGAGGGTATCTATCTTTTGTTATGACAAAGCTAGCACACATCAGCTCTTTTTGGAGATCCTGATAGGACATCACTTAATGTTCAGTGGGGCCAAATTAGAATCTGTGCCATTTTAAGAAGACTGTGGGGAGTCGAGTCAAGTTGGGATGCAGCGGAGTGTGTTGGGTTTTAATGGGTTCCTTATAGCGAACACACAATTTGAACATACCTCGAATTCCTGAATCCACAAACAGGTATTTATAGGTGGTACACTTGGAGGGACGTATCTATAACCTGATGTGGAAGTGGGTCCTTTCTTGGAATCCCAAACAATCAATTAACCGTTAAACAGCCTTTGTGGACCATCCAGAAATAGTGTAAAAGAGGCCCAGGAAACACTGGAAATACTAACGGAGAAGAGCACTGAAGCATCAGTGCAGCGTTGTGTGGTCTCCTGAGCCAGTTGTACACCAGGTGTCTGGTGGGGTTAGTGCAAGTGCATGCAGCTCATCATACTACAGCTGTACGTGAATGCCACCGTGGCCTGCAGTACTGTCCACTCTTGATTTGGTCACACTTTCATTGTACTCAACAGGTCATAGGTTAGAATGCATCCTCCCTGGCCTTTTCATTCTCAGGAGTTTAGAGATTGATGGTAAAGTTGTTATCTATCCCAGGGTGCCCCATGGGTTGATGGACCATCTTCTGTCGGCTTGGTAATTCATTTGCCTCCTTGTGTGTGCAGTTAAGCAGCTACTGATGGCACACGTTTATCTGCCAGGGAAAGGTGGCAGCACTTGTGTTATAGCTGATTTATGGGAATTTCTTTTATTCCCAGGAACTTGTGCCAGACTGGAAACTAAATGTTGACTGTTAACCCGAAATGTGGTGATTTATTTTTACAGGTAGAGCTGCATCCCTTACAAATGGCAGCGTAAAATCTCCTTTTTCCAATGGTACATTTAACTTCGAAGGGCATACAAGAAGTGACGGCCACGTATACCATACAGTGCACAAAGACTCTGGGCTCTACAAAGATCTCCTGCACCGAATACATTTAGACAGGATCAGCGATGATCGGACACAGCCAGAGAACTCCTATAGACTTCTCCGCCGCAATAACAGCTACACGTGCTACACAGCCACTATTTGTGGTATGCCTGTCCAGACAGCCTTCAAGTCCTCAGACTTTGTGGGGCTGGAAGACAATGAGAAGCTTGTAGATGATGTGGCCTCCTACTCCAAAAAGCGGATTCGTTATGACAGTTATTCTAGCTACTGCAATGCAGTAGCTGAAGCAGAGATTGAGGCCGAGGAAGGAGGGGTGGAACTGAAACTGGCCAGTGAGCTGGGGGACCCCCTGCCACCAGCAGACAATGTTGTGGATGAAGATGGCGAGGAGAAGGAGAAGCCCCAGGTTCATCTGCTCTTTCATTTCCTGCAAATCCTCACTGCTTGCTTCGGATCATTTGCACATGGTGGTAACGATGTCAGGTAAGTTCACTCTCAAAACCATGACTTGTTTCAGCTCATTATGTTCCTCAGCATTTGTTAGTGTGTGTCTTGGTTGGTGTTGAGAAGCAGCTTTGGTGGGATTGTAACATTGACTGTTGCTTTCCAAATCACTGCTTTTGTTTCAACTTTCCTTCAATCTACGTTAGCTCTGTCTGTGCTATCGATGTCACTTCCTCTGCTCCTTAACTTGGCTGTAAAAAGTGTTGATCTTTTATCAGTTTAAGCTGCAAAGAGAATTGGATTGTCTCAGCATTATTAAGCAATATGCTCCATTTTAAAATGGAGAAACTGAATAGAAGTTTGTGATAATAATGTTTAACTTAACCAGTGTACTCACTGCCTGTCTGTCATGGTTGTGGCAGGCCTTATGCATACCTTTGGACATGCTTGCATCCAGGCATTAGTTTCTGAAGTTGAAAGTTTGCAGTAACTCAGTGAACTCTCTCCTATTGATCTTGACCATTAGTGTTGCTTCTGATTTGTGTTTTTCATATGCAAAGATTTCAGAGTTTAACTTTTCAAGGTGTTTCAGACAAGGTTCCACACAAACTAGGCGTAAAAAGTTTATCCAGTCCCAAACTGTGGCTTAGGGAATAACTATGATTATTGCAATAAACTGAGTAGATTTTATAGGAACCGCAGGTTTAGTTATTTTGGCTGTAATTCAGCAAGGCACTCTTGGCTGAATTCAGCCACCAAACCATGTGGAGTGCCAAAGGTTTGCTGAAGATTGACACATCAACAGCAGCAAGTTGTAAATATCTTTGTATCTATTATACATGATGGTAGCATACATTTTCTGTCAACTTTTGGCTAAAATATTTGTCACCTTAAAACTCATCTTGGGAAGCATTCTTGTTCCTATTTCAAATGATAGTAAATAACTCCATGCAGTAGCTTATTGTATTTATATTCAATGTGGGCATTCTAATCTGAATTATTTTTAAAACTACCCCATTCCCTTCCCACACATATACATTTGTGTTTTGGAGTGTGGGATAGGAAATTTGTGGAGAGCAGTACACCTCAAACTGCAGTGAAATGGCTAACAGATGTTGTGATACAGGATGAGCAGCAAAGGAGAATTAGGAAAATTTCTCTTGACCAAACCCACGGGGACATTTTCTCACCAAACTAAGGCTGGGCCTCAGCTTGACAAAGGTGGCAACTGCAGCAGTGCAGCAATCCTGCCTTCTTCCTGCACTGGATGGCCAACTTTACCCAATGTAGGAGACCATTACTAATACGATTACAGGTAAGATGGTTTCCGTTGCTCATCAAAGGCCCTTAATGATCCATTTACTCCCAACCTGTGCTGAAGGTTCGGATTATTTGTGTGAGGATTCAAAACGGAGCTGCTGGGGAGATTATTTCAAGTTAAGGGGGAAGGATCATTAATCACTATGTCCAACTTAATTTTTGTTCAAAAATAATGGGATGGGCTTGTTTCGGTTGTCAGGAGTTTATCTAGGATGATATTCCAGTGAAGAACGTTTAATTGTGCCTTATTTTTTCTGTTGAGTCTTAAACTGAGCTTCATTTGTCTGTTTTTGATTAAAAGAGCCTACAGCAGTGTGTCAGAGAAGGGCACAGCGTCCTGTCCACTTCATTCTCTTATAGCTAGTACCAGTTATAAGCTTGTTTATCCCATTACTATTTGTGAAAGCCTGTGTTAAAATGATCAAGCTCTAAATGATCTTAAAGTGATATGAAAAATGTGCAAAGGCGCTGAATAATGGCAGGTTCTATTATTTCTCTCTGGATCAGGAAGTACTAATCTAGATCTTGGTATTTGCAATGCCCTGAAGTACAAGAGAGGACCAGCTCCAGGTAAGTTATGTAAGGAAACACCAAGGGGAAGAGTATAAAACGTAACTGAAGACAAACTGGTAGAGTAGTTACTAATTATAGATTTATCGGTCATTTTCACCTCTCTGTTCAGCAGAGTTCTTGTTCAAGGTCATTGATGCCTTGCTGGCAATTTAAATATAGTTCAAACATGTGTCGCTGGCAGAGTTTGATGCTGACTTTAATTGGCTGCTTCCTGGATAAGTGTTTTTTTATTTTACCTGAGTGAGAGTGTGTAAAAATAATTATGAACTTTCAGTTTCATCTTTATTGCCTCTTGTTAAGCACCCTTGTATGTTATTTTCCAATCACTAACCTGGCAGGTCTGTGAATAGTGGTCTTGTATTTCACACATGATCCACTGTTGTAGGTGTGAAATTACCAGGAATCCTCGGCACAGGAGCAAGTTTTTCATTGGAAATCAAAGCAGATGTCGGCCATTTGTCATCTGTGCCTGTTCTGCCAATCATTAAGATAATGACTTTGATCTTTTACCCTCAACATTAATTTCCCAGAATAACCCCCCTATTACTTTACTACCTAATAATCTTCTGATTTCTCTATAACCTTTTTGATTCAGCTATTTTATCAGTGATCATAGTCTATCTAAGCCTAACTCTGTTTATCACTGCCCTTCCTGTCACCGTATACCTTAAATTCCTTCTCTTTGTGTCTATGCTGTAACCCCTCAACATATTTTGTGTCAAGCACTCCAAGGCATTGATTCTCATCATCCTAGAACCAAAGGATTCCTCCTATAATCTGATGCTGTGAGTCTTATATTATTGTCCCCTGACCACAGCCACAACTGTTATCTTCTCATCCACCGTGCTGAATATATTCATTATGCCTGGAGGAAGAACCCTCAAAATGTCTGATCTCTTTTGATGAATAAGAGAAACTCTGCAGATGCTGGAAATCCAAGCAACACACACAAAATGCTGGAGGAACTCGGCAGGCCAGGCAGCATCAATGGAAAAGAGTACATTCGAGGTTTTGGGCCAAGACCCTTTAGCAGGATCCCTTTTGATACTCGTAATAGTTTTCATAAAGTCATAGAGAGGTACAGCATAGAAACAGGCCCTTCGGGCAACCTAGTCCAACCAGTTAAACTACCTGCTCCTATGACCTGCACTGACCATAGCCCTCCACACCACTACCATCCACGTACCCACCCAAACTTTGCTTAAACAGTGAAATCGAGCTCGCATGCACCACTTGCACTGGCAGCTCGTTCCACACTCTCATGACCCTCTGAATGAAGATGTTTCCCTTCATGTTCCCCTTAAACTTTTCACCTTTCACCCTTCACCCGTAGGCTCTGGTTGTAGTCCCACCCAACCTCAGTGGAAAAAGCATGCTTACATTTACCCGAACTGTACCCCTTATAATTTTGTATACCTTATCAAATCTCCTCTCAGTCTTCTATGTTCTAAGGAATAAAGTCCTAACCTATTCAATCTTTCCTTATAACTCAGATCCTCCAGACCCAGCAACATCCTTGTAAATTTTCTCTATACTCTTTCAATCTTATTTACATCTTTCCTGTAGGTAGATGACCAAAACTGCATACAATACTGCAAGTTAGGCCTCATCAACGTCTTGTACAAATTCAACATAACATCCTATCTCTTGTACTCAGTGCATTGATTTATGAAGGCCAATATGCCAAAAGCTTTCTTTACAACCCTATCTACCTGTGACACCACTTTCAATGAATTGTGTACCTGTATTCCCAGATTCCTTTGCTCTACCACACTCACTAATGCCATGCCATTCACTGTAAAACTTACCCTGGTTAGTCCTGCCAAAGTGCAAAACCTCACACTTGTCGGTATTAAATTTCATCTGCTATTTTTCAGCTCATTTTTCTAGCTAATGCAGATCCCTCTGCAGCCATGATAGGCTTCCTCACTGTCCACTACACCCTCCCAGTTTGGTGTCATCTACAAATTTGCTGATTCAGTTAAGTCCTGATAAGTCTTTACTTCTAGTACTCGGATATTCTCTTGTAATACCAAACTGCAAACAGTAATTCTTGCAATTTAATCCACGCAGCAGAATAGTCTTGGCCCATTTACCATCCTTCATTTCTAACTTTGGGACTCTGTGCTTCTTGCTTCCATTCTTTTTACATGTATAGAAACATGATTGGAGGGAGAAACTGGATGTATGGAAAGGATAGGGTTGCTTCTCAACACTGAATGTTGAAAAGTGTCTGTCAACCTGTGATTTATTTGAAATTAATAGTTAACATCTGTTGATATTTGTTCTGATTCTTTTTTGAGAATGGAAGGCTGAGATGAAAACATTTCAAGTGACTTGTGGATTCATACTCAAATGTTTTAATAGTTTTCCCTTATTTAATTGGCACATTTTAAGATCCTGGTTTGGTGGTAGCAGATTTGCCATTGGATTGGAAAGTTGTGAATTTTAAGTCACACTCCACAAACTTGAGCATGTTATCCAAGCTAAGGGAATGCAGGACTGTCAGAAATGTAATCGGCCCTCTATTGAGAAATTCTAGAGGGCAAATCTGTGCTGTGCATGCTCACAGCTCTATTTATGCAGCCTGGACTTAGCAGCATTTTAAACACGCCAGCCTCATTACAGTCATGAGCAGAAAAGATCTTCTCTTACACTTCTAGGAAAGGCAGTGTGTGAGAAATACTCTGGCAGGTTAATTTAAAATTGCTTGAGATCCCTTTGTAAAACATGCTGTCAAATTGTAGTGTGTTTTCTCCAGCCAACTGTTGAGTACTTGTAACACAAATACTCTCACTGGTGTGTGTGTGTGTGTCTGTGTAAACATGAACCCCATGCCTGCCCCACTCCCTTCCCTCATCAGCTTGGGACTGAAGAACCAGAAGCAGCTTGCTGAAGTCCTAGTGAACTTCTTTTTTCCATCATGATAAACAAAATGAACAACTAACCACCTTCGAGTTGATTTTGAAATTTTGCCTAAGCAGGATTAATTTTTGTACTTCCCATGTCACATCTGTTTAAACAGCAGCAAAATTATTTCATAGAACACTTTGGAATGTCCCGAATTTGTGAATATCATTCCTTTTGGTTGATAACTATCATAGTTCCCAACCATACTTGCTGGCACTGCATCAGAAGCATGGTTGTTACATGTGGTTGCTTATATTGCAACCCTACAGCACCATCACCTGTTCCCTGGTGTGGATGATGGGGGGGGAAGGAATCATTTGATGTTCTGTGGTTCCCTCAGCTATGAAGCACCAACAGCAGGAAGAGATCTGTACTCCAAATCTTTTTTTTTAAACAAAATAGTTTCTTCTTTATCCTAAATAGCTGGTGGATTTTACTTACTCATTCTCTAGTTGTACGAGTTCTGGCATTAGGTGTTCATGTTTTGAACTGGTACTTCAGAGGACAGAAATGCTAGTTGGTGCATTTTTCAAATCAAAAGGACCTGGGAATTGCTGATATCAGTTGCTGTGTAACCAGGGTACGATTTCATGAGGAAAATAAATTGGTTCGCTAGTGGGTGGAACCCTGTCATCTTACCTCACCTTACCTATTTCTAGCCTTACCCAATGTGGTTGACATTTTCTTGCCCTCTGAAGTGGCCTGGCACCAAACACCAGAGATTAATAGTAAACAACATAGTTGTCATGATGCCTACTTCCTTAGAACGAACAAATGATACTCCAGCTCAGAGGTGTGATTTGCTATCAGTTGTATAATTATCCAGTTGTTGGACGGTTCAGAAACCCCTGCTAAACCCCTAGATTCCAAGTTTTAATCAACTTGAATGAATAGGTTAATGTCTACTTGCACAATGAATACTTGTTTCATAGGTTTAGAAAATTCCCTTTAAACTTGTCAGCTTTAGGAATGAACAGGAGGAGTGGAGGACCAGTACTGCGGTCAGTTCATAACAACCACCGAGTAGTCTTCACCCACACCTCAGCTGGTCTCCACATAGACTCCCAGCCTTCTCACTCACCAGGCTGGTGTACAAGTTCCTGTGGGTTAAGCTTATGCTGGGGGGTGGTGGGGCTTCCTGGTTGCTGCTATTGCTGGTTCTGGCAGAGCTACATCCTGCCTTGTTTTTGTAACTGAGGAATCACGTTAGGAAAATCAACTATTTTTATATATCTTTTTTTTTAAAAGTGGGATTGCATCGTAAATGTAGAAAGAAGGAATTGTGCCCAGAATATGGTTGCACAGATTTTCCTAATCATTTGTGTCAATCTCTAAAGGGTCTGAGCACGAAGGCAGCCACTGCAAGCATTCTGTTAATGAACCACAATTCTAGTTGTGAATCTGGAATGTTTCTTAACCTTTGTATATCACTTTGCCTGCTGCAGTTGCAGCTCAGTTTAAAAATAGCAGTGACTTGAATGAACTAGTTTTGCAGTGCAGCTTAAAAATACCAGTCACCAGCGTCCGGAGGCCCTGCTCTGACTGACCAGCTTCATCAACGAATAAGTCTGAAATCCTGCTGGAAATGTTGATGCAACACTAATCCTTTGAGACTCTCATTTTAATCCACAGAAATGGCTAGAAAAGATGCTTTGTAAAGGCTGCACTAGACTGAGTTTTAATTTGGAGTTTTGTTTTGCAATATCTACTTGCATTTATGGTTGTGTAAACACAAAAAAACGAATATTAATTTTAAATGTAAACAACAGGAATTCTGCAGATGCTGGAAATTCAAGCAACATACATCAAAGTTGCTGGTGAACGCAGCAGGCCAAGCAGCATCTATAGGAAGAGGCGCAGTCGACGTTTCAGGCCGAGACCCTTGTTTTACTTGCATTTAAAATACTTCGCAGTATTAAAATAATATTCTGGGGGGTCTTTGCTGAATGTAATACAGGGAAGGATTGTGGAAAGCAAAATATTGTAGATACTGGGAGTCCGAATTTAAAAACTCAAAATGCTGAGAATACATAGCCAGGCAGGCATCAAATTAATACTTCACGTCATGTATTTGAGAATAGATCTACTATTGACGGACAGTATGGTGCTGATATTGGTTAAATATTCTGGAGAACAAACACTCCAATTCTTAAAACAAATTGCCCGCAGTTGCCTTATTTTCATGTTTTTATGTTGTAGGTAGAGATGAGTTGGTGTGACCACATTTTGAATATTGTGTACAGATCTGGTATCCTGTTGTACAAAGGACATCATTAAAATGAAAAGAGTGCAGAGAAGGTTTATGACGATGCTGCCAGGACTCAAGTTATAGGGAGAGGTTGGGCAGTATAGGACTTTAATCCCAAGAGAAAATCCTAAGGGGTGACCTTAAAGGTGTATAAAATCATGAGGTGTAGAATGTGTGTGTGGGCATGTGGCCAAGTGGTTAAGACTAGCAACCTGAAGGTTGTGAGTTCGAGCCCCAGCCGAGGCAACGTGTTGTGTCCTTGAGCAAGGCACTTAATCACACATTGCTGTGCGACGACACTGGTGCCAAGCTGTATGGGTCCTAATGCCCTTCGCTTGGACAACATTGGTGTCGTGGAGAGGGGAGACTTGCAGCATGGGCAACTGCTGATCTTCCATACAACCTTGCCCAGGTCTGCACCTTGAAGAGTGAAGACTTTCCATGGTTTCATGAGACTAACAGATGCCTTTACTTTAGAATGCATAGTCCATCTCCCAGGAAAGGGAACTAAAGACATGGATTTCAGATCAGAGGTGAAAGATTTGAAAGGGACCTTTGGGGCAACACCACACAAGGTGCAGCCAATATGGGATGGGCAGACAAAGTAAGTGTTGAAGGAAGGTACAATAATATTTTAAAAGACATTTGAATCAGTATAATGATAGGAGGTTTTAGAGGGATTTGGTCAAATGTGGGCAAATGGATTTGCTTAGTGGGCCCCATGGTTGGCATGGGCAAGTTGAACCCAAGTTCCTGTTTCCACATTGTATTAATCTGTGGTTCTCCTCTTTGCTGTGGAGCACCTAAATAGTCACAAGACATATGTCAGGCTGCTGTTGATCGATTACCAACACCATTATTTCCTCAGTACTAATAACCCCAAGTTTGAAAACCTAGATCTCTGTACCTCCTCCACTTCCTTATTGGGAGACAACAGTCAGTGCGGACAGATAATAACATCTCCTTACCAGAGTGAAGTAGATCAGCTGGTTGAGTGATGTTTCAACAGCAACCTCACTCTCAGTGTCAGCACGACTGTGGAACTTCAGGAAGGGAAGACTGAGGAAAACATACCAGTCCTCATTGTGGGGTCAGTGGTGGAAAGAGTGGGCAGCTTGAAGTTCCTGGACATCGTATCTCTGAGGATCAACACATCAATGCAGCCATGAGAAAGGGGGTACTAATGGCTTTATTTCAGTAGGAGTTTGAGAAACTTGGTATGCAGCCAATGATTCTCAGAAATTTCTATAGAAGTGTAGTGGAGATCATCCTGACTAGTTGTGTTACAGTCTGGCATGGAGCCTCCAGTGCACAGGCTTACAAGGGGATTATAGGCTTGCCATTTCCATCATGGACGCAACACTCCCTATCATTGATGATATCTTCAAAATATTGTGCATCAAGAAGGCATTGTTAATGACCCTCAGCATCCAGGAATGCCCTCTTCTCATTACTAGCCTTGGCCTGAAAACTCACACTAAATGATTTAGGAGCATCTTCTTCCCCTCTGCCATCAGATTTCTGAATGGTCCATGAGCATTACCTTATTATTCCTTTTGTTTAGTGCTGTATATTTGTTTTTGTATTTTTATAGATGTTTTTCATCTTTGTATTGGTCTGCTGCTGCAAAACAACAATTTTCATGTCAATTAAAAGTGATGATACATCTGATTATGATTGTATGAGCATGATACTGTTGCCTTGTGTGAAACTTCCAACAGTGCAGAAAGGGCAAACACCTATCTCACCTGGTCTACATTGTTTGAGACTCTAGTCCTGCGATTTGATTGGTTCTTAATTGCCATCAAAAGTAAATAAGCAAACCACTGAGTTTGGAGTGAGACAATAAATCCAGGCATATTCTGAGTCTGAAAACATGGATCCAAGTTTCAGAAAAGACACAATTTTCTAAAGGAGCTCAGTGGCTCGAGCAGTTTTGATGTGAGGAGAGGAATTGTAGACATTTCAGATAGAGACCTGAATCATGAGTCCTCTTGCTTTTTCCACCTAACCACCCTGCCCCCCCCCCACTGCCAGTCTGAATGATGATTAACCCTTTGAGTTCCTCCCACAGTACTTTTTTCTTTCCAGGTTCCAGGATCTGCAGTCTGTTGTGTCTCCAATGGATATAAGTTTGACAGTAGTCAAAGTAACTACTGTTCTTGAAATTATTTATCCATATGTCTTCGGGAAATATCCAAATGTGTGGTTAAATGTAATGATCCAAGAACAGCCTCCACATTGTGGTGTCCCACCAGCTTCACAGGATAAAATGAATAGGAAATGCTGGAATCAGTTGTAAAACAAAGTTAATGTTTCAGGTCATTAGACATAGGACTGTTTGTGATTAATGGGGCTTTAACTGCAGAAGAAAGAGGGTTTTCAAGAGAAGAAAAGTATGTGGAAGGGTGGGGAGAATAATTAAAGTGAAATGATGGTAAAGGGATAAGTGAAGAATCAGGAAATGAATAGAGTTGTAAACTGTTTCAGACAGAACAAAATTGTGCCTCACCATTGTTATGAATTTTGTTTCCATAGTGATCCAAATTAAATCTTGCACAGATGAATGAAGCTAGTAAAGATGGATTTTTTAAAATACAAGATTTCAAAAATTCTGTTTCAAAAAAATTATTCTGTTTTTCCCTACAAGTAAAAGCAAAATGTTAACTTATCGCAGTGCTGATTTGTAATGGATAAGATTTTCTGCTTGTTTCTCCATGCACTGGACTATGGCTGCCCTCCATCCCTCAGTGTGCTCCTTACAGCTTGCACTCATAGCCCCTTTTACAGCAGAAATGATGCCCTGCTGTAGCAAATTCCAATACAGTAATGTTCTCTGTGAGGGGAGCAGAGGGGAGTAAACAGTTGGCATTTCAGGCAGATGCCCTTCTTCAGAACTGGAAAAGAAGGAGGCAGAACCCAGGAGAAGAAAGTGGGGAAAGGGGACAAAGTACAAGTTGGCAGGTGATAGGTGAGACAGATGAGGGGGAGGTTGGTAGGTAGGGAAGGGGAGAAGCTGTGAGGTTTTTAAATATTGCACAAAATTCCATTTTTGTTGTGTTTGAAGTACAGTGGCCAATAAACTGAAAGATGTCAATAGCTGTTCTTGAAATAGTAATCTTTTTCATTTACTCTATTGGCCAGTACCTCATCCAGAGGGTTATGTGACAAGAGCTCATTCACAATTCATCACCGTGGTTTTATTTTCTGCCCTAGATCTTCCTCTGCTTTGCATATTGCTGCGATTGTGAGAATTTCTCAGGAAATTGGGTCTTTTCCAACACTGCAGGCAGGCAAGAACAACATCAGTCTCCACCAAATGTGCCTCAGTAAAAAAATGCTGGATTTAAATTGTCTCTGGGGAACAAAAACTATATCACTTCAAAACCTCTATTGTTTTAATGTTTAAAATATTTTCCATTTCTGTGCATTTATTGTTTTACTCTTCTGCTGAGCGTTCTTTATTTTCTTTTTTAAGCAATGCAATTGGTCCTTTGGTTGCTCTTTGGCTGATCTACCAAGAAGGAGCTGTGTTGCAGAATGCCTCCACGCCAATCTGGTTGCTGCTATATGGTGGCATGGGAATCTGTGCAGGCCTCTGGGTCTGGGGCAGGCGAGTCATTCAGACGCTGGGCAAAGATCTCACTCCCATCACCCCTTCCAGGTGAGTATGGCACACACACTGTATCCTATTTGATGCTGCACATATAATACTGCACTAAGATGGTTAAGCGAAGAGACCTTGTTTTCCCTTCAAAGCCCCCCAACTGAATTTTGGCCCTTCCAAATTGAATAAGGTTGTATTTTTTCTTCTCCTCCTATCTTTCTTTTCCTCCATCCCACTCTCGATGAGTAAAAGGAAAGGTACGTCATATCCAGAGTTTCTCCGGTTAGATTTCCCTCCATGCCTCTCTGACGTTGTGGAGAACCGCGTATGAGGCAAGTTACAGTGGTTTGCCATTGCCTTCTGCCGGGTGAGTTTCCAAAGAGATCACCAGCTCGTAACCCAGCACGGATGGAGAGCATGCAGGGGAGCCGGCTTTATTCGAACTCGGGACCTTTCGTCCCGAAGTCTGACGCTGATGCCACTACGCCACCAGCCACGTAATTAATAAAGACATTACCCAGTACAGAACTTTTAACCAAGCATATCTATTGGAACAGAGTACTGGGCAGGCCATCCTGCCCATGATGTGCTGGTCTTGATGACCATTTATGCTAAATGTCCTCCTCCATATCCCTTTACATTCATGTGTCTATCTTAAACTCTACCATCTTATTAAAAAAGTTATGATTGAGATACAGCACAGAATAGGCCCTTCTGGCCCTTTGAGCTGCTCCTCCCAGCAATCCCCCAATTTACCCCTAGCCTAATCACAGGTCAATCTACCAACTGATACTGTGGGAGGAAACCAGAGCACCTGGAGGAAACACACACAGTCATGGGGAAAACGTACAAACAGCTGTGGGAATTGTGGAAACAGCTGCCTATAACTGCCTAGATTATCCCCATTTCCTTCCTTGAACAAAGACACAATTTTTGCTACACTACTCTCCAGGCTTCTGGGACATCGCCAGTTGCTAGTGAGGACACAAAGATCTTTGTCAAAGCCCCTGTAAACTCTTCTTTCAATATTCTGTGCCATCAGGCCCTGAGGACTTGGCCACCTTAATGCTTTTTGGAAGCCCCAGTACTACCTCCTTCATCTCCAAATGCCCCACCACACCTTCAGTATCCTCCAAATTCTTCCCACTGATACAAAGTGCTCTTTTATTACTTCAGCCACTTGCTCTGACTACTTTATCCTTAAAAGGACTTACCCTATCCTTTAGTTATAAGTACAATGAAGTATAAAACACCTTGAGATTCTGCTTGACCCTGTTTGTCAACGATGTTTCTTGACCTCCTTTGGCCTTCCTAATTGCCTGTTTCAGCATTTTCTTTATATACCACAAGTGCCCCAGTCTGATTTTTAACTTTTTAAACCTTGCGTATGTTTCATTTTACTTCCTAAATAAGTTTAGGAGCTCTCTGGTTATCCCAGATTCCCTTGCCTTACCATCCTTGTCTTACTCTTTATGCTGGTCCTGAACTCCAATTAGCTGACCTGTAAACAACTCTCACATGTCAAATGTGGTCTTGTCCTGCAACAGCTGCTCCCAATCAACGTCAGTCCTGTTCCTGTAACTGCGTCTCTGTAATAAGAACAGCATTGTAATTCCATGTACTAATCCAGGCTCTAAGTTCACCCTCTTTACCGTAACACTCTTAATATTGAAATAAACACATTTCAGCCCATCAGTCCCACCATGTTTATTTGCTGTCCTTTCAGACTTGTTTATTATGCCATCTTTCTTGCCCTCAACCCTACTACCACCTGTTGCCCTACTGCTGTGATCCTGCTCCTCTCAAGTTGTAATAGCAAACCTCCCAAGGAGGATATTGGTCCTCTTCCAGTTCAGGTGCAAACTGTTGTTTTTGTTCAGCTGTCACCTGCCCAAGAAGGAAGCCCAATCATTAAAAATCTGAAGTCCTCCCTCCTGTACCAGTCCCCCCGCTACCTATTTATCTATTTCTCACCTCACTAGCACATGGCACAGGTAGTAATCCTGAGATTTTATCCCCAGCTTTAAATTTCTGCCTAGCTCATATATCATTGGTACCTATATGGATCGCAACCTCTCAGAATCTCCTGCACCCTCTGCAAGATATCTTTGACCCTGGCATCAGTGCCACTTTGGAGTCTGTACCGTGGCCATCTGCATCCCCTATCACTCTCACTCTGACTTCATCCTTCCTTGCCTCAGAGCCAGGCACGATGCCACTGGCCACTACTGCTGATGGCCTCTGAGAGCTCACCGCCCCAACAGTATCCACTATCTGCTTATTTCCTTTAATTCTCCAGGTGATCATCCATTTATCCATAACCTGCACTTGAGGTTCACAAAACTCTCATCTCTGATCTCCTCAACCATCCAGCTGCCTGTATCTCAAGTTCCGTGACCTAGTCTGTCAGAAGTTGCACTTGGAATTATTTAATATCAAACAGTACACCATGGTATAGGTCTTGTCCACATTTTCTGGTGTTTCCAAAACTCTTCCCAGTGTGTAGTGGTGATGATTCAGGTTCTAGTAGGCTCTGAGTTGCTAAATCTAATGACTGTTAAAATGTAAAGGTCCCTTGAGTATTTTCTACTTCCCTACAATGCACTGGGAATGTCCTCAGCAGGCCCAAGCCTTGACCTCCACTCCTGGGCCATCCCATCTTCCAAAAATAACTAGCCATCACAAGTTGAAGTTCTAGAAGCTGGCCCACCACTACCTTATTGGTATCTGAAGAACAGCAATGATTCCCTAGTGTGCCTGTGTTCCCAGAATAATAAAAGTAACAATTACAAGCATGTTCTTTCATTTTGATATTCTCCATTGTGCTGCATTTTGTCCAGATGTCTTCTATCCTCCCAGCCTCTGCAGAGCATTGTCTGGAGTTCCACTTTTATATTGAGCCCGGAATATGACCATATTTGAATGCTGCAGTCTTCCTTCCCTGCACCAATTTTATGCAACCTTGCTTAAAGATCAGAGCTCTCCATGAGTTAGATGGCTAGTTATTCCTGCCACGTGCAAGATATCAAGTTGGATCAATTAAGTCTTCACAGACATAGAAGCGAGCTGTGTTTGTGCTGGCTTGTAGATGATTTTACAGTCAGATATTCAACAGTGGCTCCTGTTTCATTCATCTCCTTCAGAGATAGAAAAGGATCAATTCTTCCCACAACCAAGTCGTTTTGAAGGGTTTCTTAATTTTCCCGGGCATGCATCATTCCCTGTAAATTAGGTGCTATCTGAACACTAGTATTTTCTTTGCCTTTAGCTTGCTGAATTTAAATGTTCATAATTGTTCTCCATTACTTGAGGATAATAAACCATATATTATGGAGCCCTCAGAAAGCTAGGGGATAGTGCTTACACCAATATCAGTTGTGCACAATTACTATGATTGTGTACTGAGCAGGGGAAAGTAATTTGGGGAGAATATAATGGCTCTGTATGCATATTGCCACATTCAGAAGCTTGTGTATATTGTATGTCATAATACATTCATGCTGCTAACCCACAGTTACATGGAACTCTCTCTACTGCCTGAGTTAACTTTATGCATGCAGTGCATTTAGTCAACCATTTCCAGTACCATTACTGGGAATAACTGCATCAGCACAAATGTGAATGCATTATGCCTTGAATAATGACTTAATTCGCTCATTTATAAATATTTTCTGAAACCACACATGGCTGCTGGATATCCCTGGAATTTTGTCTAAAGCTGTGGTAAGATTCTTGCATGCTGCCTGAGGCTTCGTAGTAATGATCTTGAGACTCGCTGGTACAATGAATGACTGTGAAGTATTGTTTTGTGCTTCCTGCAGCGGGTTCACAATTGAGTTGGCTTCGGCGTTCACAGTTGTGGTTGCTTCCAATGTTGGACTTCCTATCAGTACCACACACTGCAAGGTATGCGTATGCCCTGTGACTGCACCTTGAGCAGTTCACTCTGTACTACCCTCCAAGGCTTGCTCGCAACAGTTTCTGGTGGCATGGAGAAGCGGAACCAGTACCTTTATATATTCTGATTGGTTCAAGCCCTCGTTACAAAGAACATTCTTTGTGGTAATTTAAGATATGGCAAACCCAAAGGGAATAGACTACTATTCGCCATCTAACAACTTGACAAAAATGAACAAATGATCCTCTCTGATCATTCACCACCTTTAAAGAAAGAATTTGCATTGATGTAGTGCGTGTCACAACTTCAGGATGTCCCCAGGTTCTTACAGCAGGGAAGACATTTTAAAGTATAGTTGGTAGAGTGGTTATTAATCAGATTGTGTGGAATAAGGTGTAACTTCCTGCAGGCTCAACATGCTCAGGCAACTATTTTCAATAGTTTTTTTTAAAAAAACAGTTTTAATAACATATGCTACTTTTTAGTCAGATCGGATTGATTCCCTAAAACCCTGCAAAATTCTGTGCAGGCAAAATGCACTAAATGGACATCATAGGATCTCATAGTGAGGTCCTTTATTGCAAATGAATTGCCCAAAAAATGTTTTTTGTCACTGAGTGGCCTAAAAGTTCCAGGTTATCTGACAGCAGCAATGTTGCATTAGCCAATGAGCTTTTCCTGCCATTATGGACTGATTAGCAGCACGCTACTTGGAGCAGGGATGGTGTCTACTGGAACCTCTCACCACTCAGACTCTGTTTTACATTGCATGTTTCTGATGGGTTGTCTTTCACGTGCCTTTCTTACTTCAAACTTATTTTCTGTTTCTTCACAGTGGATTTTGCATTGAAGTAATGAGTGCGCTAACTGTACTTGTAGCCTCAAATGTGGGCATTCCAATAAGTTCCACTCATTGCAAGGTATTCTTGTGTCATGTTAATGCAACAACCATGTCGCTAGCACTTTTAGCAAACCAGATGATTGAACTAAAACCACTTTAACTATTGTATTCTGCTGTCTCATGTCCAACTTGCAACAGGCTTCACTTTAAATCAGAAGTTATTTAGAGAAAGATACTTCGAGCTTTGTTTGTTTAAAGTAACATACAAAATGCTGGTGGAACTCAGCAAGTCAACGATTTAAGGGGAGTAAATAGTTGCCATTTCAGACAGAGACCCTTCATCAGAACTGGAAAAGAATGAGGCAGAGCCCAGAATAAGAAGTGCAAACAGGCAGATGATAGGTGAGACCTAGTGAGGGGGAAGGGGGGTGAAGCAGGAAGCTGGGAGGTGATAGGTAGAAAAGGTAAAGGTCTGAAGAAGGAATCTGATTGAACGGTGAACCATGGAAGAAAGGGAAGGAGGAAAGTGATGGGCAGGTGAGAAGAGAAGGGGTGAGGGGGAAATCGGAATGGGGAATGGAAAAAGGAGAAGGGGAGGGAAAGAAGTTACTGGAAGATAAGGAATCAATGTTCATGCCATCAGGTTGGAGGCCACCCAGGCTAAATATAAAATGTTTCTCCTCCAATCTGAGTGCTTTCCTCCTTTTTCAGCCATTTACTTCTTCCATCAATCATCTCCCAGTTTCTTTCTTCTTCCCCAACCAACCAACCTTCCCGCCTCACCTGGTCTTACCTGTCACCTGCCAGTTTCTGCTGCTTCCAGCGACACCCACCCCGTCTTCTTTTTCTGACTTCTGCCCACTTCTTTTTCTGTCCTGATGAAGGGTCTTGGCCTGGAACATCAATTGTGTATTCCCCTCCGTAGATGTGCCTGCCTTGCTGAGTTTCTCCAGCATTTTATGTGTTTCTCGGTCTTCCAGCACCTGCATACCCTCTTGTGTTTATGGTTTGTTTGGGTGTGCATTTTTATAGGTTGCTTTATGTGGATCAGCAGAAGTGGAGTCAGAGTATGAGATGATTGCACAAGTCACGCAGATATAATTTAATATGACCTTGTCCCATAATGATGTTGTGGTTGGAATTACTCTGTAGTATTAATAATTCTTATTGTAAATGGTAGGACTGTGGACTAATGGTTCACAAGTTGCTTTGGGTGTTGATGAGGGTAATATCCTGTCAACAAATTATTTTCCTCAACTATGTCTGGCATTAGAATTGATGGTTCCACTGATCAGAGTCCAGACAGATATAGTTCATGCAAGTTTCCAGTAAGTTCAGGCTCTGAATGGTGCCACCTGAGAGTTAAGTTCTGAAGATTTAAGACAAAGGGGATTGTAAAGGTAAAACATCTTTCTCCAATAGTCCAGATTTTAGAATCCCGTTTTTAATGTGAAACAAAGCTCCATTTCTTCTTTCTCTACAGCAAGTGGTTATTATGCACAATGACAGGCATTCTGTAGAAAATAAATAACCGGGCAGACCTTGCCTGAAATATGTTTGAAGGACTGGCAGGAGCTGCAGAAGGTAATATGACCCCCCTCCGACCACCTGCAAGATTGTTCATCCAGGTCAGCATCTTAGGAAGAGAGAAGTGCAGCCATGGATAATGACAGCTTGAACCTTGAGGATGGTGAGGAGGTATAGAGATTGACTTGGTAGGTGATGCTAGAGCAGCAAGGTCCATATCTCATAGATAAATTAGGCAGGTAGGTGAGAAAAGAGGGAATTATTGAATTCAAGATCATATCCCATCTGGTTTTGGAAGATTGTCCCACTTGCAAAGTCTGTATAGATGTGTCCTTTGTACATTATTTCTCAATGAGAGGGAGGAACTCTTTAAGGGATAAGCATGATTCTGTTCTGTTTGTAACAAACTGCTTCAGATAATTCATTCTGTTTGAGGTCCTAACTTGCTCACTTACCAACTGTTTGTCAACTTTGGTTTTCTGCCTAATGTGTCTCTAAATAAATCTTTAGTTGTTGGGTTGTTAACTAACTTATTTTTGATTTTGTTGAAAAGAGTAGACCGATAACTTCAAACCTGAAATGCCGATACTGCACTCTTGGGAGTGGAGCTTCACTGAAAGGGTTGCTGAGCCGTGAGAGAGGGCTTAAATGTTTTAAACTTACCATGGACAGGCTCTTGATCAGTAAAGCTCCTACATTAGAGTGCAGGATCAGAGAACTGTCTTTAAAAGCTATATACCCAGGTAACTGTTTACATTTTAAAACTTTTTAAATAAATCAATAGTTCAAATGCTTGAGTTTGCTGAATACATTCTGGATGCAATCTCTGCTTACTGTAATAGAATGGAATAGTATCAGCCATCTTGCTTTTGGCTGTTGATTTCTATTTTGAAGTGGTCTCTTCATTGAATATTGGTTTCCCCCTGCCTCAGTTTACATTTGTATCCTTTCCACACTCGTCTGCACTCCTATTGATTTTTGTTCTGGCTTTTGTTTGTCCAGGTTGGCTCTGTGGTCTCTGTGGGATGGATCCGATCACGCAAAGCTGTGGACTGGCATTTATTTCGTAATATCTTCCTGGCCTGGTTTGTGACCGTCCCAGTCTCTGGTCTCTTCAGTGCTGCTTTTATGGCACTCTTTGTATATGGAATATTACCATATGTTTAAATTTGATTTTTAAGAAGGTTTTTAACCAGTGGCGTGAGGTGCCCCTTTTCTTCAATATAGCAGTCACACCCCCTCCCAAAAGTTGGTTTATTCCTTTTTTCTTTCTGTTTGCTGTTTTAAAAGGAATTAAAGAGCTATAAATTAATTTTATATTTTCATCTTATCTGTTTTCTCACAGACTGTAATTTACACTACATATTCTCATTTTGATAACTTGGTAACTTGTAATGCAAAGCCCCATTTTGTGGTGTATGTGTACACCTGTAAATTGGGCTTCAAAGTCATGATGTTTGTGGAATGAATGGTATTGCGTGGAAGATTTTGTACCCATGGATGTTGTAAAGATGATGTATATATTGTATTATTAATCACTGGAAAGCTTTCCTTGGTTTGGACCCAAGAAAGAATTTTTAAAACAAGATGGTATGCTTTGCTTTATTAAAATTATCTGTCTGATCTGGAATAAGGTATAAAACCCTATTTCAATAATCAGCCTCTTTTTTTTGGCAAGGTGCATTTCTCCATACATACTCTGCGTGCTACAAACATCATAATCAGAATGGGGAGAGATTCATTGTGATAGGTTTCATGGAAACTTGATTTCATCTTATAAGATTGACAGTTGTATTATATTGTAATTTCCAATGTAAATACTATCTATGAAAGATTTGAGTTTGCTTGTGTGTGTGTGTTTTTAATTGGTACAGATTTCACTCACTCATTTAAGGCTTCAAAGCTATATTGAATGTACCAAAGATTCAAAAATAAAGATTTGTCAGTATTTCCACTTCAGTTGTTTAAAAATGCCTATTTATAATTTTGGGTTCCATCTCAAATTCTTTTGAAATTCAATGACATTTTGCTTTAACTTGAACTGGAAGAAAATGTTAGTTTCCTGTAAATTAAAATGAAAAGTATTCCTCAATTTCAAATATGACATCAAATCAATATTAGCCAAAATGTCTATTATGCTCTGATGTGGTTTCTATACCATTGGATATGGTATCCTGCATTCCAGAAGTGCAGTTGATTTTTTTTAAACTAGTGAAGCAGGGGTTCCTTTGGCTGAGAGATTGGTGGAAATAATCAAGAAACTGGATTGAATGCATTTCAGAGAGTTCACACCAAAATTTCAATTCTCAAGAATCCAGCCCATTAGTTGGCCCACCATGCTCCTGGTTATGGTTACCTTGGGTTTAAAAGTTGCCTCCAGATAATAGTTTTTTGAATTGACCTTACACAATATTCAGTTAGATCCTTAGTCCTTGTCTTGTTCTGTATTTTGGGAGGTATACAGGGAAATGGTTACTAGTGACTTTTACCGTAAAATTCACAATCAGCTTCTTACTATCTGAGGTTGATAGCTGCATATTATGAGGTGACAGCTTCTAGTTGAGATTGTTTCCTTGTTGAGTGGAACGTTAAAAAAAATACCATTTTCAATGGATAAGTAGGACCCTAGCTAATACTCATTTCACAGTGAACATCATTGAAACAGATTATTTGATCATTGCTGATTGTGGATTTTGCCAAAAGTGATTACTATTCTGGTTTAGAAAGCACGTTTGGGCACGTGTGGTAAACAACATAGATGCCAGCTACAATAGTGCCCAGTGTAAAAAAAAAGTTCCATTTGGAAGTTCATTTCCCTTGTTACAGATGAATTTTTCTCCATTGTGGTCCAAGTTGGTGTCTTCCAGGAATCTATCTACTGTAAATGTATTATTTTTAATACTTGTATCTTTTTGGTAATAGCTGATGACTTTCCCCTAAAAAATCATTCATGTGGTAAAATGATGGAAAATATTTTAGAAATAAAATCTTCACTCTAAAACATTTTTGTTTTGACTGATTATTTAACACAAGGGTAGGAACAGCCTGTACACCAATTCAGAAGTAGCAGAAGATAACCAGTTCATTTTATAGCACTGTCAATGTATTCTGTCTGAGGTTACCACAGAGAGTTCAACCAATATCAAATTAATTAATGGTTTTAATACCTCCTGGAATGTATCTGGCAAAATCAATAACTGCTGTGGCTCATGGATATGATGCTTCTCCATGCAAGGTGATCTACAGTGAGCTTTAAATACAACCAAAAAGCCTTTGTCAAAGATAGAGATATAACATAGCTTTTTATTCAGCCCAGAATTTGTATCCAATATGTAACTTTTTCAAGCAACAATTAGAGGTCTAGAACCAATCCCAAGACCAGCAGTTCATTTAGGGGCTAAAACAAGTAATAGAAAGATGCGACAAGACCAAGTAGCCTCACGGTTGCCGCATTAACACAACTGAGGAATCGTCCCTCAAGGTCCAATCAACTCTCTGGGATTATTATGGGCTCCCATGTTACCTCCTCTTGCAAAGAGGCTTTGAACTGGAACCTGTTGGAGTTCTGAAATGATCTCTGATTAACTTGAGCATGGGTTCTAAAGCATTGCCTTCACAATGACCCACATGGTACAGGTGACATGATGCACAATGCCTCTGATGGCCCTCTGGTATCCAATGCACAATAGTCAAACGAACACTCATGAACAGCACTGTTGAATACACGAGTGTGCATTCCTCCCAGATGGATTTGTCCTATTGTTCTCATTTTCAGATAAATCAAAGCCTTACAACTTGTAAGGTTGTTTTGCCACAATTCTATTCAGTTATGCTATTGTAGAGCGTGTCATCTATTCAACTGTTTGATTTGTTGGAAGGAAAAATAGTAAATGTATGGCTGTAGTTTGTTGGGAAATGTGCCTTAAGATTGGACATTTCCTGGTGTTTCTCTCTGCCCTGCTGTCTTAGACCCCTATTGATGGCTGGATCTCCAAGCAATGAGGCAAAGTATGGGAGCGGGAGTCAGCCATTCATTCCCTCAAGCCTAGTACCAGCTGTTCTTATTATTAATTGTATCTATTTTCCTTGATTTGTCATGCTAAATAGCCCCTCTTGCAAAAAAAAACATTTTTTCAGAATTTCCGTTCACCATCTCAAACATCATTTTTGATATTTTACATTTTTTAACTGAAGAAATATTTCTTAATCTCCCCTGAGTGCATGAATGCAGAGCATGGAAGTATTTTCAATAGGCAGCGTCCTAATGGTCTTGTTGCATTTCATAATTTGTCACTGCAGAACTACAGAGTTTTAACTATACTGGTTAAAAAAGTGCTTTCAGGAAATGCATGACATGCTAATTGTATGTTCTGATACTTCACTGAACTGGTCTGAAACATTAATACATAGAACATTTCAGCAAAACAGAACAAGGTGTCGGGGCAATGCTTTAGGAAGGTTCCTCATATGAGCAAATTCTTCTCAAATCTTCTACCACCCTGGCTGATCAAAATCTATCTTTCATTGGGTGGTAATCTTTAAAACCAAGAAAATAATGAGATATTTAATCAAGATAATCTAATTTTGCAAAAATTAACATCATTTGGATTATTAATCAATTTTCTGTTACCACAAAGACTAACTTATTTTAACCAAATGATGCTACTACTGTCATTTTGGGATAGTGGTTTTGCGAGCCACGCTGATGTGTATTGTTTAGCCTAGTTGCTGTTGACTATTTGGCAAAGGGACATATACAAATCCTCACAGAGGGATCAGAAGTGTTGAGAGTGAGCAGTTTCAAGTTCCTGGGTGTCAAAGATCTCTGAGGACCTAACCTGGTCCCAACATATTGATGCAGTTATAAAGAAGGCAAAGACATTGACTATACTTCATTAGGAGTTTGAAGAGATTTGGTATGCCAACAAAAACACTCAAAAACTTCTATAGATGTAACGTGGAGAGCATTCTGACAGGCTGCATCACTGTCTGGTATGGGGAGGTGGGGGGGGGGCAGCAACGCAAAGCACTGAAAGAAGCTGCAGAGGGTTGTAAATCTAGTCAGCTCCATCTTGGCTACTAGCCTACAAAGTACCCAGAGCATCTTCAAGGAGTAGTGTCTCAGAAAGGTCGTGTCCATTATTAAGGACCTCCAGCACCCAAGGCATGCCCTTTTCTCACTGTTACCATTAGGTAGGAGGTACAGAAGCCTGAAGGCACACACTCAGTGATTCATGAACAGCTTCTTTCTCTCTGCCGTCCAATTCCTAAATGGACATTAAACCCATGAACACTATCTCACTTTCTTAATATATATTATTACTGTTTTGCATGATTTTTAATTCATTCAGTATACATATACTGTAATTGATTGAATAATTTCCGAATCAGGTTTAGTATCACGTTCATGAAATTTAGTATTAGGTGGTAGCAGTACAATACAATACATAACCATAAACTGCAAATTACAGTACGTATATATATATATAAAAATAAGTAGTGCAAAAAGAGAAAAAGAAGTGAGTGAGTGAGTTAGTGTTCATTGGTTCAATGTCCATTCAGAATAGATTTCCTACTCTGATTACAACTAGTTTTTCCGGGGAGATTTGTCATCATCTGTTTCTTGGTCATTTTCTATCCAATCTTAACTCGTGAAACTTGAAGGAAAGTTAAATTCTCTGAGTATTATGAATTCTCTGTATCACTAGCTCAGGTCCTGCATTACATATCAGCTGGGTAGAGGATGCAATAGGATACTGTGCTCTTAAATTTCAGGACCAGGCATTTGAAATAAAATCCACGTTCACTGGCTTGGGATTAGAGGGTTTAAGCAGTAAATATGTAATCTGCAATGAACTTGTCAAAGCTATTGTTTTGGAAGCTCAAGAGATTTACAAAATCAAATCTTTCCTGAGGATTGTTAGCTCAAGCTAACATGTTCATGAAAAATAAAATTAGTTTTTAAATTCCTGAAAGCAAGCTGAACTCAACTAAAACAAAGTCTTTAATTTTGCTTTGAGCATGCTCTCCTCGCACCGCTGCTGTCAGGAAGGTGGTTGAGGAGACTCAGGACTCACACCATCAGGTTCAGGAACAATTATCATCCCTCAACTGTCAAGTTCCTGAACCAGAGAGAAATAACTTAACTCAACTTCACTTGCCCCAACTGTTCCTACAACCTCTGGACTCCCTTTCAAGGACTTTTCATCTCATGTTCTCAATATTTGTGTGTGTGTATGTATGTATGAATGTATGTATGTATTTATTTATTTATTTATTTTCTCTTTGTATTTGTACAGTTTGTTGTCTTTTGCACTGGTTGTCCACCCAGTTGGTGCAGTCTTTCATTGATTCTATTATGGTTATTGAATTTATTGAGTATGCCCGCAAGAAAATGAATCTCAGGGTTGTATATGGTGACATATATGTACTTCGATAATAAATTTACTTTGAACTTTGAGATAATGAGATTCTTTATTATTCACTCCATGATTAGGGCTTCATACTTCCCATGTTTTTCAAACTGAAATTTACATCTTCTGTGGATCTAGATTCAATGAGAGAAAACAGAAGTAATTAGATTAGCTTAATTGTTTCACTGAAATCAGCCCATCCAAAGACTGGTTGCTGGAACTGACAACTAATGTCAGTGTCCATGTATGGTAACTTCACAGCCATCCATATTCACTGGCTTGGGATGAGAGGGCTTCAGCAGTGAATACGTGATGTGCAATAAGCTTGTCAAAGCTCCTCCTTGTGAGAGTGTGGATTTCACCCAGATGCTCCATTTTCCTTCTGCTTCCCAAAGACATGCAGGCTGGTAGGGTTTTTGGCCACTGCAAAATGTCCCAGTGTGAGTGGAAGTGGAAGAATCTCTGGGAAGATGGTAGGAATGTAATTTTACAGGGAAAATTAGAGGAATAGAATTGATCCATGATTACGTATAGATTTAATGGGCCAAATGACTTTTTATATTATTAAGAAACGTGGCATTTGGATCATTTTCCAATTAGTACATATATGAGGGGTGATTGATAAGTTCGTGGCCTAAGGTAGAAGGAGTCAATTTTAGAAAACCCAGCACATTTATATTTCAACATAATCCCCTCCTACATTTACACACTTAGTCCAGCAGTCATGGAGCATACAGATCCCTTCTTTGTAGAAATGGTCCACAGCAGAGGTGATTGATAAGTTCGTGGCCTAAGGTAGAAGGAGATGAGGTATTAACTTCAAACTTTCTGCATTATCACTCAAAGAGTTGAACTGCACGTGCATGTAACGAGAGTGTCTTGGACCTCCAGGTGGTCCACAGCAGGGGTGATTGATAAGTTCATGGACTAGCGTAGAAGGAGATGAGTTATACAGCTCTCGTTACATGCACGTGCTGTTCAACTCATTGGGTGAAAATGCAGAAAGTTTGAAGTTAATAACTCATCTCCTTCTACCTTAGGCCATGAACTTATCAATCACCCTTGCTGTGGACCACTTCTGGAGGTCCATGACGCCAACTTCTACAAAGAAGGGATCCGTATGCTCCACGACCGCTGGACTAAATGTGTAAATGTAGGAAAAATAATGCCTTTATCAAGTGCATGCACCTTTGCATTTGAGTTTACTCAACTGCTAGCTGAACTCCCAGACCACATCAAGCTCACGTTCTCCACTAGAGTCGCAGAACATGGGGTCAAGCACCACATTTCCACAACAGGCCCACCAGCCCATGCCTGTGCACCTAGACTGGACCCAGAAAAGCTGGCAACCGCAAATGCTTTATTTGCCAACATGGAATTGTACGCTGGTTGAATAGCCCCTGGAGTTCACCCCTCTATATGGTCTCCAAGTCCAATAGTGATTACCGATGCCTTAACAAGACCACAATCCCGATCATTATCCACCCCCACACATTCAAGACTTCTCGGTATGTTTAGCTGGAAAGTTAATTTTTTCCTAAGTCGATCTAGTTAGGAGCTACCATCGGGTGCCTGTGTGCTTGGAGAACATTCCCAAAATATAGTTATAACACCGTTTGGTCTTTTTGAGTTTCTGCACATGCCATTTGGACTGACAACTGCAGCACGGATTTTCCAACAGCTAATGGACTCTGTATTAAAAAAGACTTATATTTTCTTTTTGTTTACCTGGATGACATACTTGTCACCAGTGCGCCCAAATCCAAACACATATCTCATCTCTGCACACTTTTTGAGTGCTTTAGCCAACACAGATTCATTATTAACCCTGCTAAATACCAGTTTGAGTTGTCAGCCATCGCATCTCCACAGAAAGTGCAAAAACCCTGCCATCAAAGGTAGCTGCTAAAAAAACTGCAGGAGATTTTAGATCTGCCAAATTTCTATCACTGTTTCATTCCGTGAGATCTGAGATAATGCTCTCCCTGTATAGTGCGCCTAAAGATAATACCCCTAGTCAAGTGCTTGATTGGTCAGTGGAATATGCCAAACAAGCTTGCTTATACCTGACGAAGGGTCTCAGCCCAAAACGTCGACTATACCTCTTCCTATAGATGCTGCCTGGCCTGCTGCGTTCACCAGCAACTTTGATGTGTGTTGCTTGAAATTCCAGTATCTGCAGATTTCCTCGTGTTTGCTTATACCAAACAAGCTTTCTAAAGTGACCCCACTGGGGCACCCCATAGCCATTACTACTGACGCTTCAGACTATGCTGTGGGTGTTGTGCCTCACCTTTTTCAACCAGCAGCTCCGTCCTCCGGAAAGGAAGTACAACATGTTTGACCGTGAGCTTCTCAATCTCTATCTGGCTGTCTGCCATTGTTGTTTTCTTCTAGAGGGTCACCATTTCACAGCATTCGTTGACCACAAACCCCTTGTGCACGCAATGGCGAAAATATCAAACCTTTGGTCTGCACGGCAGTAACACCACCTGGCCTACATATCAGAGTTCATGGCTGATATACAACATATCATGGAGAAAAATAATGCCGTGGTTAATTGTCTCTCACGGTCAGCCGTTGAGGCCATACACACAGGGGTTGACTCTGCTGGCATGGCAGCCAACCAAGCTGCTGACGCAGAGGTCCAGGTTTACCGAACTGCAGTCACAGGCCTGCGGTTGACTGACGTTAAGTTCAGGGAAGCTGGGGGCTCTCTCTTGTGCGATGTCTCAACCGGTCACCCTCGTCCCATCGTGCCCACAAACTGGAGATGGACTGTTTTTGACTCCAGACATGGCCTCTCGCATCTGGGTTGAAAGGCCTCACAGAAAGTGATTACACTATAGTTTTTGTGGCACGGCCTCGGAAAGGGCGTGCATGATTGGACTGCAGTCTGTGGGGAGAGCCAGTGACAAAAACTAAAAATTCACACCTTTTGAGGTCCCTGACGGCTTGACCATGTCAAAGTGGAGCTTCTTGCTCTGCTTCCCCCCTCCTGCGGTTTCATGAACCTCCTTACCATGGTGGACCGTATCACCAGAGGGCCAGAAATCATCCCTCTAGCTCCAATGATGGGTGCAGACGTGGCTCGGGCTTTCATTAGCACCTGAGTTGCTCAGTTTGGCACCCCATCTGATATTTCTTCTGACTGCAGTCCCCAATTCATTTCAGAGCTCTGGGCTGCAATGGCCCAGAACCTCAGCGTTAGGCAAATCACACCATGGTAAATCGCCTACATCTTATGCAAGTGATTTCACCGTTCCTTCAATGCTGCTCTGAGGGCTTTCCTGACAGATGTGTGCTGGCATAATTGTCTCCTGTGGATCCTGCTGGGGCTCAGAAAGTTCCAGAAGATGACCTGCAGTCGTCCATGGCTGAGTTGGACTTTACCCCTGTTGCCACGGCTACCTAATCGGCTCCTCAACAGCATAGCACCCTCCTCAGTAAATTCAAAGGTTCAAAGGTCCAAAGGTACAATTTAATGTCAGGGAAATGTATACTGTATACATGACAAATACATCCTGAAATGCTTTTTCTTCACAAATATCCATGAAAACAGAGTGCCCTAAAGAATGAACGGCATTTAAATGTTAGAACCCGAAGTCTCCCCCAGCTCCCCTCCCTCCTGCACATAAGCAGCAGTAAGCAACAATTCCCCCTCACCCCACCAGCAGGAAAAAAAGTATCAGCACCCGCCACCGAGCACTCAAGCATGAGCAAAGCAACAGCAAAGACTCAGACTTGCAGTACTCCAAAGACTTCGCGTTTCACCCGGTATTCAACATCCCACAGGTTCTCTCTCTCCCTAATAAGGGAGAAAGAGGTGTCTCCATTTTCCCAGCGAGCAGGGAGACAAAACAAACAACTCACTGATTTACGATGTTAAAAGTCCGTTATGTGGCTTTTTTCAAGCTCTGTGCCCGAAGATCTCAAAGATCTCGGGTTTCCAGACACAGTCATAAATATTCCAACTCTTCCAACGACATACGGGTGGCCTACAGTGACATTGACCCTCAATCCGCCCGTCTCCAGAGCCTCGAGATCCTAGGCTTCCAAATACGAGTCAGAATCTTAGGCTGAGCCCTTGGCGTGCCAAACAACAATAGCCGGTTATGAAACTCCAAGAGCGGGTCCTATTCCTGCAAAAAAACAAAGTCAACATGTAACTCCAGGTCAGGGTCTTCAAACGAACCCTGAAATGGAAAAATAAAGATATTAGAGATGGAAATAGAGCTGTTTCCGAAGATGCCATCAAAGGAATCGCCATTTAGCGCCATCATCACTTTGCTCCGCCTCTTCAGGGGCCAAATCCTTTGTGCATATTCCTACCTCCCATCATGGCGAACAATATTCTTGGGTTCCTGTTGACCTACATTCCACCTCGTTTGCTTTCCTCTGCCATGATGCGCACCCTTTAAGACCCTTATGATTGCTTGTTCCATATTGTAGAACAAGAAGCAAAGACCTTTATCGTCGATGAGAGGAGTAAACCTGAACGTATTTCAGTAGATCATCTTAAACCGGCCCACCAAGATTTGGAGGATTCTGCTGCTATGCCCCTGGTGTCCCAGGGTGACCATGAGCTTGTCAACGCACCTCTGGACGAGCCAGAGGAATCTGCTGTTCCTCCAGCCATGGAACATAGGACTTGATCCAGGTGGATCATCCGAGCTCCAGACGGACTCACAATGCCAGTTTCACTGAATTCTGGAAGGGCCTGTGTAGGGTATCATAACTGGGAGAAATGTGCATAATTCACAACCACCGACATGGAGTTGGGGTTTCACTTTAAGAGGCTGGTCTGATGTGAATACTTGATTACGTACAAGGTTCCAAGGGTGCTTTTGTCATGTAAGTTTTGGAGTTCAATAAAACATGTTACAGGTTTCATCAAACATAAAATGCCTCACTTTGTTTTATTTATGGATACCTACACCTACACTGCATTCCATCTGCCACTTTTTTGCCCATTCTCCAAATCTGTCCAAGTCCTTCTGCAGACTCCCTGCTTTCTCAACACCACCTGTTCCTCCACTTGTCTTCATATCATCCACAACCTTGGCCACAAAGCCATCAATTCCATCTTCCAAATCATTCACATGTAACGCAAAAAGAAGTAGTCCCAACACCGAAACCTGCAGAGCACCACTAGTCAGCCCATCTGAAAAGACTCCCTTCATTCCCACTCTTTGCCTCCTGCCAGTCAGCCGATCTTCTATCCATGTTAGTGTCTTTCCTATAATACCATGGTTTCTCATCACGTTTAGCAGCCTCCTGTGTAGCACCCTGTCAAAGACCATCTGAAAATCCAGGTACACAATATCCACTGACTCCCCTTTGTCTATCCTGCCTGTTATTTCCTCAAGGAGTTCCAACAGATTTGTTGGACAAGATTTCCCCTTCAGGAAACCAGGCTGATTTTGCCCTGATTTATCACATGCCTCCAAGTACTCTAAAACCACATCCTTAATAATAGACTCCAACAGGTATCCAACCACTAAAGTCAGGCTAACTGGACTATAATTTCCTTTTTTCTGCTTTCCTCCCTTCTTAAGGAGGAGAGTGCCATTGCAATTTACTGAAGAGAAGGTGCTTGGGAAGATGAAAAGTCAGAAAGTAAATAGACATTTGCAATTTTCCAGTCCTCTGGAATTATTCCAGAATCCAGAGATTCTTGAAAGATAACGACTAACGCCTTCATAATCTCTTCAGCCACCTCGTTCAGAACCCTGGAGCGTAGAGTCCTTCTTGTGCTTACCTTCAGATCTGTCATCTTCCCAAGCACCTTCCCTTTACTAATAGCAAGAACCCACACTTCTGCCCCCTGGCACTTCTGAATTTCTGACATACTTCTAGTGTCTTCCACAGTGAAGACTAACACAAAATAACTTCCTCTGCCATTTTTGTCCCCCATTACTACCTCTCCAGCATTATTTTCCAGTGGTTGAATACCCACTCTCACTTCTCTTTTACTCTGGATATATTTGAATTAACAGAATTTCCTTTCTGAGGAATGGGGTACCACCCCACTAACTAACTGAAAGGAACCTTCATCATCCTATGGGATGGCTAGCCAGAGAGAGAGAGAGATTTGAATTAACAAATAATAAGGTGCATGTATAATACAGGTTAAAAAGTAAATGGTATAATGCTACTGTCATTTCACACGTGATGAGACCTGGGTCGTGGCAGGAAGTTCAGTAGTCTTATGGCCTGGGAGAAGAAGCTGTTTCTCATCCTAAGAGTTTTTGTCTTAATGCTACGGTACCTCTTGCCTGATGGTGGGGGTCAAAGAGATTGTTGGATGGATGGGAGGGATCATTGACAATGCTGAGGACCCTGCATTTACAGCATTCTTGATAAATATCTCTAATGGGTGGAAGAAAGACCACAATGGTCCTCTCAGTAGTCTTTGCAATCCTTTGTAGGGACTGATGCTTGATGCTTAGCAACCCATTACTGACAGAGATGCAGTTGCTCAGGACACTCCTGCATGTGCTCCTGTAAAACTTGGTTAAAATGGCGGGTGGGTGGGTGAAAGAAGCCTCACTCATCTCGAAGTGAAGATGCTGCTGTGCTTTCTTGATCAAAGAACTGGTATTGAGGGACCTGGTGAGTTCATCTATTATGTGCCCTGAAACTTGGTGTTCCTAATTCTCTCCACAGAGGAGCCATGTATGTTCAGTGAGGAGTGGTCAGCCTAATCCTTTCTAAAGTCCACAATCATCTCTTTGGTCTTGTCCACAATGAGACTCAAGTTGTTGTTGTTGCACCATTCTACTTGCTGCTCTACCTCCTCTCTGTATGCTGTCTTGTCATTGTTATTGATGAGGCCAACCACTCTTGTGTCATCAGTGAATTTGACTCTCCAGGTCGGTAGAGGCTTAGATGGTTGTTGAGTGATTGTGGCCTTCCGCACGCTGTGCTAGAAGTGCTTGTAGGGCCATGTGTGCAGGTAGTGCAGTGGCGGGCAATTCCTTCTGTCACTTTAGCTGCGCTTCTATGTGCTTCAAAGAAAAGTCTCAACATTCTCACTTACCATCCAGGATTCTTCTCCACATTCATCAGATATTGTCTTCCCATAACAGAGCTGAAAAGTGGTTGTTTCAGGTATCTTGTACTTCTGGGCTTCATGGAAAAAATGTGACCTACCATTAGAATTGGCTGTAACTGTATCCTCAGTGGTGCAGATGTTGGCCTGGAAAAGGATCCATTTTCCTGCTATGGGTTCAAAAGATTGTGGAGAGATAGCATTGGTGGTATCTCTGCATTTCCTTGAGTTCCTTATCTTTGATTGCTGTGGTGAAGAAACAACACTGATAGATCACGAACTTTGTTCTACTTAGAGATTTACAGCCCTCAAAAACTCAGTAAATGATTGTTCATCCTAGCTGCCTTTCAATTCCATCTCATCATGCACCATCTAGGGCTATGATATTCTTCCCAAGATAGTGATCAGGTATAAATAGAACACTCCACCAAAGGTGAAAGCAAGAGTTTAAAAAGAATTTCCATAACACACTTGCTATTGTCATCTGTTCATTCAGACTGTCATAATGAGCAGATACAAGCAATGAATCAATATCATTGACAGTGTGACAGAATACTGGGAGTAACAATAAGTATCTGAATCTCTACAAGAAGCCACTGAGTAATTGTGTTACACCACTTTTGCCTGATGCAATTAGTTCAACCCCACCAACATGTTTCTAAATCTCTGATCAGTCAGCTTTGCAAGTAGTTACATGTTTTCTTTCTATTGAGTCTGTTCCACCAACCTTTCAGGATCAAAGTGACATGGTGCATCTGGCTGTGTATTTAAAATGATAACAGAAAATCCCCAAATAATGCAACCGATAAGTCCACACCTGTGGAAAGATAAACAGATTTAATATTTCAGATTGATGACCTTTCATCAGAACTGGGAAAGGTGTGGAGAGATAAACCAATGTCGAAGTACAGATAAACCAAGGTGGCGGGCGAGGAAAGCGCACAGACAAAGTCTCTGATAGGCAGAAGATGAGAGATTAAATGATAACTGATGGTCAGGTTGAAAGTAAGGGAAAAGTCCAAGCTATATAGATATGTATATGGGAAAAGCAGAATCGTTATCTGAAAGCACCAAATAAATAAACTGTGAAAACAGGAATTCTGAAAGAAATTTACTGGATCAGGAGGTTCCTGAAGCTTGCACAGTGACCTACTGTCTAAGTACAGGATCCTGAGAAGAGAGACATTAGAGCTAGCACCTGCCTCAGCCACCTCCCCGGCAGTTCATTTCATTCCAGCATCTATCACTCCCTGTGTAAAAAATACTCACCTCTCACCTTAAAGCTGTGACATTTCCACCCTGTGAGAAAGGTTGTGACTACCTATGCCTCTCGAAGAGGGTGTGGGGAAAGTTGAAAGGGCACTTGTCATGGCTGTGTGACAGGGGCCTCTCTGATCTACGAGCTGTTTCCAGGGACACGGACACACACACACACACACACACACACACACACACACACACACAGAGGGACAACCATCAAGTGCTGCTGGCAGATGATCAGCTCGGTGAAAGACGCTCTTTGGTCGGCCTGAGACTTGTTGTTCTGCCAGCACATCGAGATGTCTGTGGAGGAAAGCTGCCAACCGGCACATTCCAGGCTGCAGGACGACGTGCTGAGGGTCCCACTGAAGTTTAGTGCAGCCACTGCAAGGACTGGGTGGGGAAGGACCACAGTGTGGGCTTTTTTCTCAGACTGGAGGGGGAAGGAGCGGGCTGGGGGAGGAAGCCCCTCAATTATTATCGTAGCAGTGTGCCACCTCAGAGTGTCACGAGTGGCAGCAGTGTTGTTGGTGCATATGAATGAAATACGGCAGGATGGAATTCATTGACCATGAATGAAAAGGCATTGAACAGTTTATTTTTGAAAATAAGTCTGCTGCAGGGAAACCAATCCCAAGTTTCTCCATCCTCTCCTTCTACTTTCTAATACATCTACTCCTGTACCCTCGTTAAAGCCGCCACCTCCTTGTAATGCAGCAACTGGAGCTACACACAATGCAGCCTAAACAATTACAATATGACCCCCCAACCCTTATACCCCACACCATGATCATTGAAACCAATTACACCAGCTGCCTTCTTTACCACCCTACCTACAGCAAGTGCAAGGCCACTGTCAGGGAGATGTGGATTTGCACTCCAAGATCTCTCTGTACATCAATACTCTGAGGAGCTCTCCCAATTGCTGCATACTTTCCTTTGCATTTTGACCGCATTTGTCTGGATTAAACCTTCCTGAATATCCGCAACTCCACCAATTCTTATGTCAGAATGAGAATCAGGTTTAGCATCGTTGACATACTGTATGTGGTGTAAAAGTTACTCCAAGTTACAAAAGCAAATAAATGGTGGGAAAGAGGAATCACAAGGTACTCAGCAAGCCAGGCAGCATCTCTGGAGTGGAATAAACAGACAATGTTTTGGCTAAGACCACGCATCAGGACTGGACAGAAAGCAAGCAAAAGCCAGGTGGGAGGAAGGAGAGAAGTACAAACTGGCCGGAAATAGGTGAAGGGGAAAGTAGGTGCTGGGGGGGTGGGGGTTATAAAATAAGAAGCTGGGAGGTGATAGGTGGGAAAGGAAAAGGAGTATAGAAGAGCACCTTCACTCTGTCCACTACAGTGGTAGGATCTCCCATGGCTACCCATTTCAATCCAAATTATCGTTCCCATTCTGACATGCCTGCCCATCACCTCCTCTATAGCCATGATGATACCAAACTCAGGCTGAAGGAGCACACCTCATATTTGGTCTGGGTAGCCTTCAACCTGATGACATGAACATCCATCAATTTCTCTAACTTCTGGTAATTATTCCCCCTTGCCCCTTTCTCTCTTTTCTCTATTCACCACTCTGTTTCCCCTTCTCTTCTCCCCAGCTGCTCATTTCCTCCTTCTGGTACCCCGCCTCCTTCTCTTTCTTCCATGGTCACCTACTAGATTCCTTCTTCTCCAGCCCTTTACCTCATCCTCCTATCAACTTCTGGCTTCTCACTTCATCCTCCTCCCCAACCCACCCACCTTCCCCCTCACCAGGTGTCACCTATCACCTACCATTTTCTACTCCTTCCTCTTCACCCACCTGCTCGTTCTGGCTTCTTCCCCCCCACCCCCACAACCCCCACTCTTCCTCTCCAGTTCTGATGAAGGGTCTTGGCCCAAAGTATTAACCATTTATTCCCCTCCATGGATGCTGAGTTCCTCCATATTTTTCCAGCTTCTACAGAATCTCTTATGTTTAATGAGATAGTGTTCACAGGTTCATGGACCATTCAGAAATCTGATGGCAAGGGGAAGAAACAGTTCCTAAAGTTCTGAGTGTGTGTCTTCAGGCTCCTGTCTCGCCTCCTAATGGCTTCCAGCACTGATCTTTGCAGAGCACAGCTGGTCACAAAAGCTCTAGTCATAATAACAGTCCTCTGTCACTAGTCTCTATCTCAGGGGTTCCATGGACCCCTTGCTTAATGGTTTTGGTCCATGGCATAAAAAAAAGTTGGGACCCTTGCTCTATCTTCTATGGCCAAGCCAATTGACAGAGGAAGCTCAGAGAATGATGAGGTAACCATGGCTGCGAAGGGAAGTCAGGGACAACATATGAGCTCACAGGAAGGCATACAATTCGGCAAAAATTAGCAGGAAGTCAGAGGTTTGGGAAACTTTTAAAAACCAACAGAGAAAAACTAAATATAAATATATATAAGGGAGGAGAACATGAAATAAAAGGGTAAACTAACCAATAACCTAACAGAAGATCAGAGTGAGTTAAGAGTGGGCATTGGACCACTGGAAATTGACACCAGAGACATAGTAATGGGGAACATAGAAGCAGTGGAGGAACTGAATAGGTACTTTCTGTCAGTCTTAGCAATAGAAGATACCAGTAACATGCCAGAAATTCAGGAGAGTCAGGGGGCAGGTGGTGTTGCAGAATGACTTATAGAGTTTAGGAAAGTGAGCGACAAAATGGCGGATGGAATACAGTGCAGCGAAGTGTGGGGTTATGCATTTTGCCAGGAAGAATAAAGGCTTCATGTATTTTATAAATGGGAAGAGGTTTTAGAAATTTGATGTGCAAAGGGACCTAATTCTGGATTGCTGTGGTCTGCTCCCTTAGAGCATCACAAAGTGGACTGGTTCCTGACTGGACAGTCGGTGGGCTGTCTGACCACACACACCAGTCTGAGGCCAGGGACCCAAGGACATGTTGTGGTCCGGCCCTGACCTGACTCCACTCCCCTCGTGGCCATGCTGAAGCAGGGCCCCTTTTGTTCTTGACAGGACTGCAGTCTGCCCGTGTTCTGTGCATGCATTTGTGGAGGGAGGTCAAACTCGGTCACATCTTGGTTGCCAGCAGGAAGCCACTTCCTTGTCTCATCCTCGCCGGCTGACACACGGTTACTGAGTTTGCGGAGCCGACTTGATGAACCAAATGGCCTAATTCTGCTCCTGGGTCCTCCGGTCTTGCATGTCGAGTCAGTGATAAGGATGGCAAATGTAATGCTAATATTTATTTCGAGAGGTCTGGACGAGGACATACATACTAATGGCCAGACCACATTCCGAATACTGGGCCCTGTATTTAAGGAAAAATTATGCTGATCCTGGAGAAAGTCCAGAGGAGTTTCACAAGAATGATCCTGAGAATGAAAGGCTTCATGTATGAGGAACGTTTGATAGCTCTAGGCCCATACTTGATGGAGGTCAGAAGGATGAGGATGGATCTCACTGAAATCTGAATACTGAAAGGCCTGAATGGAATAGACACGAAAAGGGTCCTCTATCTGTAGGAGAGTCAAGGATCTGAGGAAACAGCTTCAAAATAAAGGGACATTCCTTTAGAAAGGAAATGAGGAGGAATTTCTTCAGCCAGGGTTGGTGAAGCTGAGGAATTTTTGCCACAGAGGGCTATGGAGGGCAAAGCATTGGGGGTATTTAAGGATTGATAGGTTCTCGATTGTTTAGGGCATAAAGGGTTATAGGAGAAGTCAGGTGAATGGGGCTGGAAAATCAGCCATGATTGAATGGCAGAACAATCTCGATGGGCCAACCCATATGGTTTTAAATGATATGGCCTTATTGTATTTTATGGTCTTATGGAATCCTTTCTACAAGGTTTCCATGTGACTAAATAATTTAGTGTATAAAGAGACCATTTGACCTATCATGCTATCCCAGTTTTTTGTTATGGTAACCTAATCTCTCTTTCCACATGATGCTGTGCTTTTTCTCTTTCAAATACTTAGAAAATTCACTTTTAAGTTTTACAATTGAACCTGCATCTTCGTCCTGCCTTCCCCCATAACCGTGGACATCCCTGATGAATCAAGAGCCTATCTACCTCCGCTTTAAATGTACCCAATGACTTGGCCTCCACAGCCAGCTATGGCAATGAATTCCACAGGTTCACCACCCTATGGATAAATAAATTCCTCCTCATCTCTAAAGGCACAACTTTCTATTCTGAGGCTGTGCCCTCTAGACCTAGATTCCCCCACTAATGGAAGCATCCTCTCCGTGTCCACTCTAGGCCTTTCAATATTCAACAGGTTTCAATAAGGTTGCCCCTCATTCTTCTAAATTCCGGACTTGTGATGTAATTCATTTGATGCAATGAGCTTTGAAGCACCTCAAAGTTGTAAAATGGACAATAAAATTAGAAATCTACCTTTCTTTTACACTACTGCTATGCCTGATGCGTTGTGTTGAGCTCATATTGCTGCAGTTCAGGCTGGCAAGATATAGGCTTCTACATCTCTATGTTACTGACTTCCAGATTGTTACATATTCACGCGTATTTTGACCCTCACTGGTGGCTGTCAAGCTTCCCTGTGTGTTACGTACTGAATGTAATGTGAGAGGGCATTCTGGGTAGATGACTTACAAGCAAAATAAACAGATGCGTGTTTCTTCCTCACCTTTCCATCTCTTGTGTGTTATTCACAGTCATCCAGCTTCCCAGATCCTCAAACATTACAACTTCCTCATGTGATATTTATTGTTTTGTTCCTTTCGGCAAGAAAAGTCCGTGTGCCATGGGGCTTTGTATCACTGCGTAATGTGATTGAGTGAAAAGAAAGTGGCCGCAGAAGGCACGTGAGAGAAGAATCCGCGGGAGAGGACAAGAACGGGACAATTAAATGAAACAAGTAAGAGAGAGAGAGAGATGGATGAGACTCATTAACTTTCCTTAATGTAATTGTGTTTGAAACAATATTTGGAAGTATGGGGCCGTATGATGAAACAACAGAGCACTGGAATTCACATACTGAAATATTTGAATATTTTGCACTGACAAGTCAAATTTCAGATAATATTCCTATTTTTCTGACTGTGATAGGTACAAAAGCATTTAATTTATTACACAGTCCAGTGCAGCTTGCTAAGCCTGGCGTTAGGTCTTATGAGGACTTAGTTAAAGTCTTAAAGCGCCACTATTCTCCTAAATCTTTGCTTATTGCTGAGAGATTTTAGATTTCATAGAAGGAATCAAGAGGAAGGCAATCCTACAAGTTTGCAGTGCTGCTGAAGCAATTGTCTGAACACAGTGGTTTTGGGCAGTCGCTGAATGACACGTTATGTGATAGACTCAGATGTGGTCTGTGTAGTGAGGTCATTCAGAAACATTTGCTGTTGACAGACTAACATTACAGAAGGCAAGTGAGATTAGTCCATCTATGGAGCTGGCAACTAAAGAAATGCAGCTATTAAGTGCATCTTCCCAAGTTCATAAAGTTTCTAGCGACTTTAAGAATATGACACCTATTGTCAACCAGTGTTACTGTTGTGGCAAAACTGGGCATTCAGCACAAGAACGCTGGTATAAGGATTTAGATTTCCAGAGCTGCAGCAAAAAGGGACATATGAATGTGCCTGTAAAAGTAAGAAAACACTGTCAACCAAAAACATTGTTATAAAGAAAAATGAGTTTTGGTAAAACAAAAAGAAACACGTGCACAAGATGGAGCATACTGAGGGCAGACTGAGTGACTCTCCCTCTGTGGTTGAAGATGCTTTGCATGTTTTATCTGGTTTGGACACAAAGATGTGCTTTGGGTGGCCCCACAGTTGGATGGAATCATAGTGATGATGCAGGTGGGCACGGGGGCTGCAGTATCATTGGTGTCAGAGACAGTTTACCAGGAGAAATTGCAGCATCGCACCCCAGAAGGGGCAAGAGTGACTGGCGAAGCTGTTCCGGTGAGGGGAGGAGTACATGTTACAGTACAGATTAACAACCAGAGAAAGACATTTCCACTCTACGTCGTTAAAGGTGCTTATCCAGCACTCTGGTTGGACCAGTTCAGTCTCAACCGGCGTAAAGTGCTCCGATCAGGAAGAAAAGGCAGTGTGACTGGCTTTCCAAAAGGCAAAGGACCTGTCGACTGCAGACACTGTACTCACACATTATGATTCACACTGTCTGGTGAAGCTTGCCTGCGAATCCTTGCGTTATGCTATAGGTGCAGTCAAGTCGAGTCAAGTCAAGTCACTTTTTATTGTCATTTCCACCAGAACTGCTGGTACAGTACACTGTAAAAATGAGACCACGTTTTTCAGGACCATGGTGCTAAATGAACAATATAAAAACTACACTGAACTACGTAAAAAACACAAAACTACAGTGGACTACAGACCTACCCAGGACTGCATAAAGTGCACAAAACAGTGCAAGCATTACAATAAATAATAAACAAGACAATAGGCACAGTAGAGGGCAGTAGGTTGGTGTCAGTCCAGGCTCTGGGTATTGAGGAGTCTGATGGCTTGGAGGAAGAAACTGTTCCATAGTCTGGTCGTGACAGCCTGAATACTTCGGTGCCTTTTGCCAGACGGCAGGAGGGAGAAGAGTTTGTTTGAGGGGTGTGTGAGGTCCTTCATAATGCTGTTTGCTTTACGGATGCAGCGTGTGGTGTAAATATCTGTAATGGCGGGAAGAGAGACCCCGATGATCTTCTCAGCTGACCTCACTATCTGCTGCAGGGTCTTGCGATCCAAGATGGTGCAATTTCTGAACCAGGCAGTGATGCAGCTGCTCAGGATGATCTCAATACAATCTCTGTAGAATGTGGTGAGGATGGGGGGTGGGAGATGGACTTTTCTCAGCCTTCGCAGAAAGTAGAGACGCTGCTGGGCTTTCTTTGCTATGGAGCTGGTGTTGAGGGACCAGGTGAGATTCTCCGCCAGGTGAACACCAAGACATTTGATGCTCTTAACGATCTCTACGAAAGAGTCATCGATGTTCAGCGGAGAGTGGTCATTCCCTGTCCTCCTGAAGTCAACAACCATCTCTTTTGTTTTGTTCACATTCAGAGACAGGTTGTTGGCTCTGCACCAGTCCGTTAGCCACTGCACCTCCTCTCTGTATGCTGACTTATCGTTCTTGCTGATGAGACCCACCACGGTCGTGTTATCAGTGAACTTGATGATGTGGTTCGAGCTGTGTGTTGCAGCACAGTTGTGGGTCAGCAGAGTGAACAGCAGTGGACTGAGCACACAGCCCTGGGGGGCCCCTGTGCTCAGTGTGATGGTGTTGGAGATGCTGCTTCCAATCCGGACTGACTGAGGTCTCCCAGTCAGGAAGTCTAGGATCCAGTTGCAGAGGGAGGTGTTCAGGCCCAGTAGGCTCAGCTTTCCAAGCAGATTCTGAGGAATGATTGTGTCGAATTCTGAACTGAAGTCTATGAACAGCATTCGATCGTACGTGTCTTTTCTGTCCAGGTGGAGGGTGATGGCAATGGCGTCGTCTGTTGAACGGTTGGGACAGTACGCGAACTGCAGGGGATCCAGTGAGGGGGGCAGCAGGGTCTTGATGTGCCTCATGACGAACCTCTCGAAAGACTTCATGATGATGGATGTGAGTGCAACAGGACGGTGGTCGTTGAGGCAGGACACTGAAGACTTCTTCGGCACAGGGATGATGGTGGCAGTCTTGAAGCACGTAGGAACGATGGCGCTGCTCAGGGAGATGTTGAAGATGTCAGTGAGAATTTCAGCTAGCTGGTCTGCACATCCTCTAATCTGTCATGTCACATGTTATGAGTGATGGAAGTGAACGTCCCATAACATTTGCACCATGTTCCCTGACCGTAGCAGAGAAAAGTTACACACAGATTGACAGAGAGTCTTCGGGTCTAGTCTGGGGTGGTAAAACATTTCAACCAGTACTTGTATGGGGGAGAGTTTACCCTCATTACCGATCATCAACCACTGGTGTCCATGTTCAGTCCACAGAAGGGGGTTCCACTAACAGCAGTGGCACAAATTCAGAGATGGGCTCTGTTTCTGGGAGGACACAATTACAAGATCGAATTCAAGAGGACAGCTGATCATGGAAATGCTGACAGACTGTCCCATTAGCCATTGGAAAAGGAAATACCTAAACAATTACAAAAGAGGACACTAATCTTGACGTACTTTCCCTAGTGCATATCGAAAGGGAATTGAATGCAGCATCTCCAAGTTTGCGGATGACACGAAGCTGGGTGGCAGTGTTAGCTGTGAGGAGGATGCTAAGAGGATGCAGGGTGACTTGGATAGGTTGGGTGAGTGGGCAAATTCATGGCAGATGCAATTTAATGTGGATAAATGTGAAGTTATCCACTTTGGTGGCAAAAATAGGAAAACAGATTATTATCTGAATGGTGGCCGATTAGGAAAAGGGGAGGTGCAACGAGACCTGGGTGTCCTTATACACCAGTCATTGAAAGTGGGCATGCAGGTACAGCAGGCGGTGAAAAAGGCGAATGGTATGCTGGCATTTATAGCGAGAGGATTCGAGTACAGGAGCAGGGAGGTACTACTGCAGTTGTACAAGGCCTTGGTGAGACCACAACTGGAGTATTGTGTGCAGTTTTGGTCCCCTAATCTGAGGAAAGACATCCTTGCCATAGAGGGAGTACAAAGAAGGTTCACCAGATTGATTCCTGGAATGGCAGGACTTTCATATAAAGAAAGACTGGATGAACTGGGCTTGTACTCATTGGAATTTAGAAGATTGAGGGGGGATCTGATTGAAACGTATAAGATCCTAAAGGGATTGGACAGGCTAGATGCAGGAAGATTGTTCCCGATGTTGGGGAAGTCCAGAACGAGGGGCCACAGTTTGAGGATAGAGGGGAAGCCTTTTAGGACCGAGATTAGGAAAAATTTCTTCACACAGAGAGTGGTGAATCTGTGGAATTCTCTGCCACAGGAAACAGTTGAGGCCAGTTCATTGGCTATATTTAAGTGGAAGTTAGATATGGCCCTTGTGGCTACGGGGATCAGGGGGTATGGAGGGAAGGCTGGGGCGGGGTTCTGAGTTGGATGATCAGCCATGATCATAATAAATGGCGGTGCAGGCTCGAAGGGCCGAATGGCCTACTCCTGCACCTACTTTCTATGTTTCTATGTTTCTATGAAAGTCTCCCTATTATGACGGAGATGATCCAAAGGGAAACAAAATAAACCCCACCTTGTCTCAGGTCTATATGGCCATCCAGAAAGGCTGGAATGTGCAGCAGAAACTCCAGTTCCCCTATTCTTACCAGTGCCAGGATGAGCTTCCCCTTGACAGACTTTGCCTTATATGGGTATTGAGAGATGTTGTACCTTCCAACCACCACGGCGGAGGCCCCAGAACCTGAGATTGCCTCTCAGCCACAAGTCCCTCTCCTGGTAAGCAAAGTAACTCCCCTTGTCAGGAAAGGCATTATCCCTCAAGAGTAAAAAATCCTCCACAGCAATCAAATCTTCAGGTCTGAATGGGACAATCTAAAATTTACTAGGTCGTGGATGTCTATATGGTAGTTGTATTTTTATACGGGTTATATGTAGAAGTACGTGAATGACATACGTCATTATGTCACCATGTCATATTTGCACTCCATTGTTAAAGTAAAAAGCTAAATGTACACTGGTTATCCTCGGCTCTGAGTTTTTCTTTCAATTAGTTTTATGTTTTGGAACTACAAAGCATAACACCCTCAGCACATGGAGCAGAACAGTCCCAGGGTTATAGAGGACCTCTACTCTCTTTCCCTAGTTTAGAAAAAAAAATGTTTTTTTTGTTGTTGCTTGAATTTGATGATTACTCAATGGAATGTTAATAGTTCAGCATCTGGTCTGTGTATGGGAGGGGGGAGAAACCTTTAAAATAAGGGGGAAGGAAATGTTATGTATTCATTTGTATTTTGACCCTTACTGGTGGCTCTCAAGCTTGCCCGTGTGTTACGTACTGAATGTAACGTGAGGGGGCATTCTGGGTAGACGACTTACAAGCATGTTAATTCATCACCTCTCCATCTCTTGTGTGTTATTCACGGCCACTTGGCTCGCCAACATCACAAACATAACACAGAGCTTGTCCTTGCCACAAACATTGTACTTCCCTCTACACTTGACAATAAAGCTGCCACAAATCGGTCATTGTTCACCGCAGGCAAACCTGTCATAAGTTATCTGGGAATTGGCAGCAAATTGTCAGGAAGGTCACTTATCAAGGTTGCTACCACTTGTAAGTTAAAAGGAGGGTCTTCCATTGTCATTTTTATAAATTACATACCTACATTCTTAGAAATATCTTTAAACATCTGAATATAATTGATCAAACGTAATGCTCATTAATTAAGTTAAATGCTTAAACTTCCAATTAAGTAAGTTAGTTACGATGTCTATTTGAGCTGTTGTCTCTGTCTTTCAACATTTGTATCTTCAAGGCTCATTTCCCTCTATTTTTATCAGGCTGTTTTTCCATTAGACTTAGCATTTGCATTGTGGCACAACCTTCTCTGAGGTGAGATGGCTCCTTCTTGTAGTATTCTGACTTCTGTGGAAGGACAAGTCCTGGGTCCATGGTTGCTCTAGGACAAGGGTGGCAAACCTACGTGCCCAAGATGCGCAACATTTTGTTGGCATGCAGCATGTAGTTCTGCCCCTTGATTCTTAAACCACACCCATAAAAAAAGTTACATGATGATTTTCTTTACTGCCAAATGAAATAGCAAATGATTTTTTACAAGCTGAGAGCAGCAAGATGTTTTCACAGGACACATCTCATGCCAGCTAGATGATTGTGAGAACATTGCTAGAACTGGTTTAGGCATTTGTATTTGGATAGTAAATGGTTACAATAACAATACTATTTAAAAAATGTTATTTTTCAACTCCCTTCATTTAGCTCAGTCTGTCTCTGTCATACTTTTATTAATATAGAACAATAATACATATAAATAAGCAACAGGACATAATTTTACAATAAATCAGTGATCATCTCTGCTCAAAATTACCTTGGCACGCAAGAGAATTTTTAAGAAGATTATCACAAATTTTGGCTCACACTCTCAAAACAGTTCTCCACCCTTGTCCAAGGATATGGAACTTCAATGTGACTGACACAGCAAGGATATAAGAAGTTGAAGTTGTTGTTAAATGGAAAAAAAAATTAGCTGAAACAATTATGTTAATTGAACAAGTTATACAGGATAAAACAGATATTTATTCCCTTGAAACAATGGATGATTTCACTGAGTTCTTTAAGTTGATTGAAGGAGTTAAGAGGTAGATGGTAAGGCATGTTTCCTCTGGAAAGAGAGTTCAGAATAAAATGAGATAATGTTAACATTAGGGCCAGGTCATTTAGCTGTGATGTCAGAAAGCACATATATTTTTCAAGCCTTTTGAAGCTTTCTCTGCCCAAAGGTCATTGAATCTCAGTAAAGTAAATATTTAAATATAAGGCTGATAGAATTTTATTAATTTGAGATGGTAACTATTAAGGCATTAAGATAAATGATCTAAGTGAAGATAGAGATTTTACATAATTTGATGATGGAACAGATTTGTAGACTGAATGGTCTCCTGCAGCTACAACAGAATTGTAAAGGCAAGGACTCTTCAGAGGATCTAAGGAAAATGATATCTTTCCAGTTGGCAGAGTCAACCAAAGCAAGCAGGAAAGAAGCATTTCATTAGTGAGAATACAAGAGTAGGATCCTCAACAGACTGTGCACAAAGTACAAGAGTTGCAAAGGGGCGACTTCCTGAACAACTCTGATTAAATTCATCCTCTATTGCAGTCGGTTTTGTGTCATCTCTCACTAATCTACTGGAATATCTTTCTACCATCTAATGAAGGCCCTCCTTTCTGCTGTTCATTTTTCTGTTCAGCATCTCCATTTGCATCCAAGTGTCTTGAGTGTCCTGTTACCTGCAACTCTCCACAGATGCTTTTCTTCCTTGACCAATAAAAAAAAACATCTTTTCTCTCAGCTCCTGTGAGCCTCTTTAAGAATCATCAAGGTTTTCTAATTTTCACCTTTTACTATTTGACTGGCCAATGGATTGCATAATTGATCTGTACAAGAAATCTGCAGACTGCCTCTCCTCTCAGCCCTTCCTTTGAGAGATAAAATTTTCTCACACCTCCAGAATTTTCTGCTTTTGATAGATGTGCTTGACTTTGCACTCAATATCTTTCCATTTGTTACGACAAGTTATCAACCAACACAAAAGAAGTGCTTATTCAGGAAGTTCATTTGAAGAATTTCATCTAATAAATGATTGAGATTCCTAACTGACTGCCAGCTGTTAGTTACAACCTCTTGTATCAGGGATTGAATATTCAGTATTCATATCTGAAGACTAAATATATTCATTCAACATCAAAGGAGAAAATATATTTCAAAAATAGCCAGGCTAATTCTGCTACTACATATTTTGACTACACATAGTATAGATTACTGAGACAGTTGGAACTTTTCCATTGCAAAGTGATGGGAAGCAGTAACTTAGTTTTTCAGACATCCCTCAATCTTAAGGGACAGATGTTGAAGCTGTTGACACCATTATTGTCCTGAGATGTACAAAACTACAAAGCCTCGGAGGCTGTATGAAACACTTAAGGCTGCCCTACTGTTTATTTCTAAATACCTCTCTTTGCTGATGTAAACAGGCACAGAGTTCAGAATTGTATTTGTTTACAGGTAACAAGACTAATTTTCCAGGACTACTAAAGTCAATTTTGTCTTTAACTTTTATCTGCTTCAGCCGTGAGCGAGTTGCAGCAACTTTCATTGATTGAGAAGTCCTTTATAAGACCCTTTATCTGTTTGCCTTACATTTGTTGGTGTCTTGCTAGGGGCTGGAAAAGGGCAGTAAGCTGAGGCTGGACTACTTTCTCCTGGCTCTACAGCCACGTTCACCGTGATCATTCTCTCTGCAGTTAAAACAAAGAGCAAACAGTGATTTTTGCAACACAGACTATTCATACTTGGAGCAAAAACATTCAGAAAATAGAGTTATCAGCATCAGCTGGAAGCTTGCAAGATGTAACTTTGACATCACTGCCCTAAGCAAGACAAGGCTAACTGGATTGGGAGAAGGGGAGGAGGGATGTCCATTTAAGTGAGAAGCATTCAAGGTATCAAATCCGTCAAGAGCTTACTCACCAACTTCCTTTCAGAATTAATTCACTATCATCAATGAATGTCTCCCAGGAGCATGTGAGGACACAAAGTGGTGGTTCACTCATCAGCAGCAGCCAACCATAATAGACTCCTTCTATTCCAACTCTTTGCCTATTGCCAATATTCTATCCATGCTAGTATCTTTCCTGTAGTGTCATGGGCTCTTTTCCTATTAAAGCTGTGGCACCTTGTCAAAAGCCTTTTGAAAACCAAATTAACAACATCCACTGACTCTCCTTTGTCTATCCTCCCTGTTGTTTCCTCAAAAAATTCCAACAGATTTCTCAGACAAGGGTTCCCCATAAGGAAACCGTGATAGCTTTGACCTACTTTATCAGACTCCTTAAAGTGCACTGAAACCTTATCCTTAATAATAAACTCCAGCATCTTCCGAACCATCGGCTAACTGGTCAATAATTTATTTTCTTCTGCCTCCCTCCTTTCTTAAAAAGTAGAGTGACATTTGCAATTTTCCAGTACAGTACTCCAGAACTAATCCAGAATTTAATGATTCTTGAAAGATCTTTACTAATGCCTCCACAATCTCTTCAGCTACCTTTTTCAGAATGCTGAGTGACGTCCAAGTGACTTGTCTACCTTCAGACTCTTCAGCTTCCCAAGCACTTTCTCCTTAGTAATAGCAACTACACTCATTTCTGCCTCCTGTTGCTCTCGAATTTCTGGCGTTCTGCTAGTGTCTTCCACAGTGAAGACTGATGCAAATACTTGTTAAGTTCATCTGCCATTTCTTTGTCCTCCATTACTACCTCCCGCAGTACAATATCTACTCTCGCCTCTCTTTTACTCATCATATATCTGAAAAAACTCTTGGTATCCTCTTTGATGTTTTTGATTACCTTCATATTTCATCTTTTTTCTCCTATTGGTTTCTTAGTTGCTTTCTGTTGGTTTTTAAAAGCTTCCCAATCCTCTAACTTCCGGCTAATTTTTGCTCTATCATCTGCCCTCTCTTTTGTTTTTATGCAGTCTCCGACTTCCCTTGTCAGCCACGGTTTGCTCATCCTCACTTTAGAAGGACTCATCTTTGGGATGTATCTATCCTGCACCTTCTGAATTGTCCCCAGAAACTCCAGCCATTACTGTTCTGCCATCATCCCTGCTAGTGTCCCCTTCCAATCAAATTTGGCTTCCTGATTATTATCTTATAGACATAGAGTAGAAGACGATGAGATGGTTATGAATTGAGGGATTATTTTCCCTAGCCCACCTCTTCTGAACAGGAGCCTTTCTGCTTATGACTGGTCACAATTGTCAGCCTGCTTCACCTTAGCACCACCTTTCTTCACCTCTCCTCTATTTTTAGGTGTTAAGCTGCCTACATTAAGGGTTTAATGAGCAGAAATTACCTCCAGCTAAACACAGGGAAGAGCAAAGCAAAAATCTTCAGTTTCATCATGAACTTTAGTCCTCAGCCACCGAAACTATTCCACTCTCTAAAAATTGTAAACCAGATTGTTTGCAAGCCTGGTGGAATTTTTGGTGCTGAGTTGAGTTAGACCAGATATCCCTGCTATCTATAAAACTCCTGTCCCCATCAATGTGCCTTGCCTAGTTCTGGCCCTGCCTTGGCTCCTTCCCACTAGACCTAATTCTTCTAAAGTACACCTGCCTGGTCTTTATTAGGATTATTGTTTGTCACGTGTATGTCCAAACATTGAAACATACAATGTAAGGTGTCATTTGCATTAATGGCCAGCATTGTTTGAGGATTGTGCCAGGGGTAGCCCCCAAGAGTCACAATGCTTCCGGTATCAAGACAACTCACTATCAATAACCCGACACTATACATCTTTGAAACGTGGGAGGAAACCAGAGAACCTGGAGAAATCCAATGCTGTCATGGGGAAAGCCTGCAAACTCCTTACAGACAGTCAGGAATCCTGGAACCCTGATCAGTGCTCCTGGTGTGTAAAGTGTTACACTAACTATTATACAACCTTGCATCTTCCTCAGTCAACTCCCTGTGAAACTGCGGTCATTCAAAATTCTGCTGTCATGGCAACCACCACTCATCCATCTCCTCTGTGCTTTCTGGCTCCCAGTTAAGCAATGCCAGGATTAAAAAATTCTCATCTTTGTTTTGAAATCGCTCCATGGCTTTGCCCTTCACTTCTTCCCACCATATAACCCTCCAGAGTACGTGTAGTCCTTTAATACTAACTCCTTCCTGCAGTTCATTGTTACTCCATTAGTGTCGAGTTGCCTGGGATGGAGATTCTGGAATTCCATCCCTTTCTACTTTTTTACCTCTCTTTCCCCAAAGGGGAATCTCTTTAAATTCTGTTGCTTTGACCAAATTTTCGTTATCTGCCCTAATGGCTGTTGATGTGATTCGCTAACACATTTTTGAGTCAAAAACTTCAATGGAATTCCGTGGATTGATCGTACAACATTGCAGGCACCGAATCAATGAAAGTTGCTGCTGGAGTAATGCATAAATTAATATTGTTTGGCACTAAATCTGAGTCCTCAAGGAGTGTTATTGTGTGAGGGGAACAAATGGACCATTGTTGTTGCAACAAAGTCTGTGCTTTCAATGTGGGTGAGGTTCACTGTAATCGCCAGTCTCCAACATGCCATTTCAGGCAACACACAGTGTGTGTGTTTCTAACTGAATCAATGGAGTTAAGGTTTCAGGAAAATTGCAAGGACTGAAGGTAAAATTATTTTCAAAAACATCTGAGACTGTTTCACACATTGCCAAAGAGGCACAGTTTTCGCTCCCACATTTCATGTACAGTAAGAGCTTTTGTTCAAACTGAAAACTGTCCCCGAGTACTGAAACCAACCTCACCTGCAAGTCTCTGAGCAGCTGTAAGCTCCTGTGCAAAGTGGCAACAGCAATCGAGGTGGCCCAGGCTGACAGCAGCACTGTCACTGACGTTGAAATGCTGAGAGGAGACTGACAGCTGTGAGGAGGACTTGCATACTCTCCTGGGAGGCTCACTTGTCCTGAATAAAGTAGCAAAAGATGAGATGGGAAGCAGGATCAATGCAAGGCATGAGACACCACCAACCCGATAGCAGGGCAGAAAAATATGAATGCCTCTCTTCCTGGTCAAGGTCAGTGGAAACATCTGCTGATGCCACCTCTCAACGCGTCCATTTCTACACTCACTCTCTTACCGCCTTTCCAATTCAAACATATTTCATGACTTTTGCATGTTTACATACAGTGAATAACCTTAGCAGTTCAATGTAGTTACTGTAACTCTTCTCTCTCTCCCCCACAGGAAAAAAAATCACTCACATTAGTCAGGGGCAGTTACAAACGTAAGTGCCCCCTCCCCAACTCAGCAACTTAGAAAAGTTGTATTCATAATCGTCCAGTCACCTGTGTCGCACTCTACCCCATCTCGTCCCACGGTATCTTCTGCCAGTGAGCAACGTCCTGGCTATTCATGTATGCATTTAGGCCTTTTTCATTCAAAATTTATAGAATAACTTGTTTTTGTAAACACTCCCACACCTTCCTCAGCCCCTTCTCCACAAGAGTTGCAACGTTAGAGGGGGAAAAAGATGCACACATTCACCATGTTTGTCACTCATAACCAGCTGCTCAGATACTGGCACTTGGTGCACAGAAGTAAGTTCAGAGAGACACGTTAATTATGGTGAGATTTGTAGAAAAAGCACGTATCTGGCTGGAGTCTGTAACAAGTGCTGTTCCACAGGAATCCATACTGGGACATCTGCTGTTTGTTTTATATATAAAGGACATGGATGAAAATGTAGATGGGTAGGTTAGTAAGTTCACTAATAACACAAAAAATGGTGGTGTTTTGGTTAGTGTAGAAGGTTGCCTAAAGATACAGTGGGATATAGATCAGTTGCAGATATGTGTGGAGAATTTAGCCTGGGCAAGTGTGAAGAGTAGTACTTTGCGAGATTAAATGTAAAGGGAGTATGCACTTTTAATGGCAGAACCCTCAAAAGCATTGAGGTACAGGGGGGTTTTCAAATTCAAGTCCGTAGTTCCCTGAAAGTGGCAACTCAAGTTGAAAGGGCAGTAAAGAAGGCATAGGCCACGCTTGCCTGTGTTAGTCACGGTACAGAGTTCCAGGGTCAGGAAGTCTTGTTGCAGCTTTAGGCCACATCTGGAGGATTGCATTCAGGTCTGGATGCTGCTTGCTCCATTGTATGAGTGATGTAAGGCTTCAGAGGACATCTACAGGATGCTGCCTGGATTAGAGAACATGTGCTGTGAGTAGAGGCTGGACAAACTAGAGTGGAGTGGCAGAGACCTGATAGATATTTATAACATTATGAGCGACATGGACAGCATACATGTCTAATATCTAATATCTGAGGGCATGTATTTAAGGCGAGAAAGGGAGATTTCAAAAGAGATGAGAATCAAGTTTTTTTACAGAGAACTGTGGGTGCTTGAAATACCCGGCTGAGGGGGCTGGTGGAGGCAGATACAACAGAGGCATTTAGCTGGCTCTTAGATTGGCACGTGCATGTGCAGAGAATGGAAGGATATGGATAGGTGCAGAGAGAAGGGATTAGATGCATTTAGCTTAATCATTGGCCGAAAGGCCTTTCCTATGAAGTACTGTGTTCATGGCTCAATACAAACACAATTACTTAAGTTTTCCACGTAAAATTACTCTGCCTAATTGTGAGTTAGAAACATAGAAAACCTACAGCACAATACAGGCCCTTCGGCCCACAAAGTTGTGCCAAGCATGTCCCTACCTTAGAAATTACTAGGCTTACCCATAGCCCTCTATTTTCCTAAGCTCCATGTACCTATCCAAAAGTGCCTTAAAAGACCCTATTGTATCCGCCTCCACCATCATCGCCGGCAGCCCATTCCATGCACTCACCACTCTCTGAGTTAAAAACTTACCCCTGACATCTCCTCTGTACCTACTCCCCAGCACCTTAAACCTGTGGCAGCCATTTCAGACCTGGGAAAAAGTCTCTGACTATCCACATGATCAATGCCTCTCATTTTCAAACTTACCCTACCACTATGAATTTCTTCCTCTATTCAAAGAATTTGTCACTTTGGGAGACTTCTTTTAAACCCCACCATAGTCACCAGTGCCCGTGTAGATTTCCATTTTATAAGAAAAAGTGTGTGTATTAAAACACAGCAGACTCAGAGAGCTCTAGGAGATCTGTCTGGTTGATTCATGTTTCCTCTTAGTCCGTGGTACATATGGTCAAAGACATCACTTCTCTATGTGTCACTTACTAACATACTCTAAAATATGTATATTAAACCTTGACTGACATTTTCATTTTCATCATTGCCTGGCTCTTGCTCAGAGCTAAGCAATCAATATTTTTAAAACCAGTATTAAGGCTGTATAGAGGATCACTCACAGATATAAATAGTTACAAATTTCCATTCAGTGTCATCTTTCAGACAGAGCAAAGTGACTGTGTCTGACATTTAAGGGTCCCCAAGGCTAAACCCTACCCAGGACGCATCAACTCCAATCACGCCTTTCCCCGATCGCCTTTTTTATTGGCTAAAGGTTTATCACTTACTGTTTCTTAGAAGTATGAAACAGTTGCATTCATTCCAAGAATAATGACTTCAAGTAGGCTTTGAAGGAAATAAATGAATGAGAGAATGTGTTTGAAATAAGTTAAATTTTAAATGGGTTATATATAGTGAATTTTGAGAACTAGTTTGGAATAGAAAGAAAGATTTCTGTTTATATGGTATCCCTCACAATTTTAAATTGACACTAAAATTGGAAAATGTAGTCTGATATATTATGTTTGTCCCAGGGCCTGGCTTGATACTGCTTCGCTGTTTACCTGTAATGTTGTGTGGATTAGTGTCAATAATCTCAATGGTCCACTTCATTGATGTGTGTTGTGAGCTCTTGTGAAATGAACATCAGATCCCTGACACAAATGTGGAAAATACTGGGAACACTCAGCAGGTCAGGCAGCATCTTTGGAGAAAGGAGCAGCGTTTAACAGTTCACGTAGTGACATTTCTGATAACAACAATCCAAAATCCACAAACAGGATTGAGCTGGTAGTCGCATTACGTCAGCCTGTTCTTATCCTGTAGTCCTTATGTCTTCTTAATTCTGTCATCTCATGTACTGTCCACCACTTTAATAATTTACAACTTTGTGGTCCCAAATCACTCATTTTGACAATGGATATTCAATATTTCTACATCTTTGCTCCACACCAGGATGGCCTGAAAGCCCTTCAGCCTGACTTTGAACAGAACTTCATCCACTAGTTCCCTTCCATCACTGCAATCCTTCAGCTGCTTCACGTTGAACAACTTTATCCAAGTCCAAAGTGTACTAATGAGAAATCCCATAGGCCTGCATGTCTGACTCTTTGTGTGATAGATAAAACAATCCTTTTTCAATTCTACTCTCCCTCTTCCCACTTAATGGTCAATTGCTGAATGTCAAAATGCTGTGTCCCTGCTCTTGTACAGAACTAGTACATTTGCTGCCAAGTTCCAACCTGCCTTCAGTTTCACATGGCCATCTCAGACTTTTCCTTAAAAAATAATGCTAATTTTGGTGCCAAGTGGTCATAGTGTTGCCAAACTGTAGTGAAGAAGGATTTTCCGGTTGGCTCAAAAAGCAAATGGTTGTATGGAAGTAGCTGTTTTTGAACCTGGTGCTGTGGGACGTCAGGATACTGTTCATCCTGGCAGCTGCAAGAAGATGGCATGGTCCTCCTGCAGATACACCAGTGGTGGTGAGGGATGTGCCCATGATGTACTGGGCTGAGAACACTACTCTCTGCAGCTTCTTGTGTTTGAATTGCCATACCAGACCCTGATGCAACCAGTCAGGATACTGATTGTCTTTTTACTGTTTCCCTTCCTGTTTTCCAGGAACTCAAACACTCCTGTAAGGAGAACCAGCTCCTGTACTTCTTCCAATTTCTCTGAGTTCTCCATCGGTAAGAGTTGACCATGGTTGTTGCATCCTAGCTGTCTAGATTCACAAGCCAGGGCAGCACGATATGGAGAGCAAGCTGTTGTCTATGTAGCAAGCTCCCGCTCTCCATGCATCTGATGAACCCAAAGGAACGGCAGAGACCGATAACAGTTTGGTACCAGCAGCATGACTGGAGTTGCCAGTCAGCATTGAACTCAATGTAGGATTGCCTTTTGGACTCCAGCTCTGCATTATTCCCTCTGGCTTTACTCCCAAAGCTTTCCCTGTGATTGGGTATGGTTGCAAGGCAGCAGAGGTTTGACATCAGAGTTTTCTTTCTCCTAGATGAGCTGCCTACCATGGCTGATGATCTCTGAATTGACTGGTTTTAAGGTGCCAGTAACCCAGCTTTGCCCCTTCTCCTGTCAGTAGAAATGGTTCTGCTGGGCTTAGTAGCTAAGCCACATGTGAAGGCCAGGAGATGGACTTAGTTGTCAGAGTCTATTTGAGGCACACGCCATTGGGATCATTAAATAGGTAATGGGAGCTTGACCCCATTACCACACCACCCCCCCCCAGCTTTAACAACTTTAAGAAACCAATTTAAGGCTACTGCATTCAATGTTTACAAGATGATCTCCTTTGCATTGGAAAAACCAAATTCAGAAACCCTGTGTTCAGTTGCAGGTGTAACCATGTATCTCCAACTGTTCTCCCCATTGACCCTCCTTCTGACCTCCTTTGTCGTTGGCCTCCTGCATGGTTCCAATAAGACCCAAAGGTAATTCGAGGAGTAACACCTTGTGTTTAGGCATGCCATAGACCTTGTGAGTCAACACCGAGGTTTGGAAAACCATACCATCGTTTTCAATTTGTGTCAGCCTTTCATCAGCCTGTAAATTTATCTCAGTTTTTCTCCCTCCTCAGATACTGCTTTTTCCAGTAATCTCTTTTACTTCAGATTTACAATAACTGCTGTGCTCTATATCCTATGGTTCAGACATTACACTTCCCTCTCTCCTGCTCTCCCTCTATTTGCACCTGCGACAGAAGGATCGTCTGTCGTGAACAAGCACCTTCACTCATTGGACACCCATGTTGTCCATTCACTCAGCCTCCTCACTGTTTCAAGCACCCGCTTTCTCTCTGACCAAACCCCTTCTCTGCAATTTAAAACATTCTGTTATCCTGATGAAAGATCATTGGCCTGGAACGTTAACTTGTTTTCCTTCTCCACAAATGCTGCTTGACCAGTTGAATCTTTTGAGCACTTTTAGTTTTTACCCATGAAGTGGTATGCTTTTACTTAACTATTAAGTCTGCAAGAATGTACCATAAACAGAACTCTTGGGAAAAGCTGATCCTCCATGGGTTAAACCAGCACAGAGATCCCCACTGTCGGAACCCGCCTGCGGCAAAAGGGCCGTGAATGTGACCTGAACCAATTGCTGTTCATGTGCAGGACTGTGGTGATCTGTAACACTATGAATGTGAACTTTGAGGTGGAATGTAGCTGTGGGAACTGAACCAGTGGGCGATCCCAGCTTCAGGTCAGATCTAGCAGCCAGCCTGCTATTGCTACTCAGTTGAACACATAACGAGAGACAGGCTTCCAGCATATTATGTCACAGCAACCAAACCTAATGTGACTATATGAAGAACTGAAGTCAGCCATGGCTGTGCAGTTGGAGGTTTCAGCTGCTGGGGTAATGTAACCTCTCAACACATTCCCCAGCGTCTGGCTGCTGCCCCAACCCTTTCTCACACACAGCAGCAGATATGTTCCAAATGGGTTTTGAGAGAATCGTGGAGCACAGTGGGAGACCATTTGCTTATTGTGTCTCTACTGGCTCTTTGAAAGATCTGTCCTATCGGTTTCATTCTCTCTGCTATTTCCCCATAGCTATGAAATCTTTCCTTTGAACATATATCTAATTCCCTTTTATGAATTTCTAGTGAATCCGCTTCTGCCGCCCTTTCAGGGAAAGAATTTCAGATCAAAGAATTCAGTGCACAGGAACGTCCTGTTTTCTGTCTGTTCTATTTTAACGGGAGTCCAATGCTTAACCCAATAGCATGGCAAATCCATCAAAAATCTTTGAAAACGGTCATAACTCACTTTAAATTTCCCCACTGAAAGGTAATAATCAAATTTTCTCTCCTCCCTTCACAGCATTCCAGCAAGTCTCTGCTGCAGTCACACCAAGAGTGTCATATCCTTCTCAAAGTTAAGGGACACAGCTGAGGCCTCTGTCGGTCAGAGTCGACCATGGATGTTGTGTCCTAGCTGTCTAGATACACAAGCCAGGGCAGTACAATATAGAGAGCAAGCTGTCGCCCATGTAGCAGGCTCCTCCTCTCCACACATTTGATAAACCCAAAGGAACGGCAGAGGCCAATACTGCTTGGCACCAGCAGCGTCGCTGGAAATTGCCAGTTGGCATTGAACTCAATGTCGGACTGCCTTAGGGACTCCAGCTCCGGACTTTTCCCTTGGGGTTTACTCCCGAAGCCTTCCCCCCGAGTGGGTATAGCCACAAGGCTACTGAGGTTTGAGATCAGAGTTTGCCTTCCCCTAGATGAGCTGCCAACCATGGCTGATGAGCCCCATCTGCCTGAATCGAATGGTGTTAAGGCGCTAGTAGCCCACCTTTATCCCTTCTCCTGTCAGTAGAACAGTTCCACTAGGCTTAGTAGCTAAGCCACATGTGAAGGCCAAGAGCTGGACGTGGTCGTCAGGGGCTATATAAGTCGCATGCGATTGGGAGCATTTAATAGGTAACAGGAACTTGTCCCCACTGCCTTTCCTGGCTATAACAACCTTAAGGCCATTACTTCCTACAAAACAAAACCTATCATCATGAATGGCTGTGATGTTTCACTCCCAGATGAGCTCAGCATCTTTTATGCACACTTCGAAAAGGAGAATAAAACTACACCTGTGCAAATCTCTCCGGCATCAGGTGACCCTGTGACCTCTGTCCTGGAGGCTGACATCAGAACATCTTTCAAGAGGGTGAACCCTTGCAAAGCGTCAGGCCCTGATGGTGTACCTGGTAGGGCACTGAAAACCTGTACCGACCAACTTGAAGAGTATTCATAGAAACATAGAAACATAGAAAATAGGTGCAGGAGTAGGCCACTCGGCCCTTCGAGCCTGCACCGCCATTTATTATGATCATGGCTGATCATCCAATTCAGAACTCCGCCCCAGCCTTCGCTCCATACCCCCTGATCCCCGTAGCCACAAGGGCCATATCTAACTCCCTCTTAAATATAGCCAATGAACTGGCCTCAACTGTTTCCTGTGGCAGAGAATTCCACAGATTCACCACTCTCTGTGTGAAGAAGTTTTTCCTAATCTCGGACCTAAAAGGCTTCCCCTTTATCCTCAAACTGTGACCCCTCGTTCTGGACTTCCCCAACATCGGGAACAATCTTCCTGCATCTAGCCTGTCCAATCCCTTTAGGATTTTATATGTTTCAATCAGATCCCCCCTCAATCTTCTAAATTCCAACGAGTACAAGCCCAGTTCATCCAATCTTTCTTCATATGGAAGTCCTGCTATCCCAGGAATCAATCTGGTGAACCTTCTTTGTACTCCCTCTATGGCAAGGATGTCTTTCCTCAGATTAGGGGACCAAAACTGCACACAATACTCCAGGTGTGGTCTCACCAAGGCCTTGTACAACTGCAGCAGTACCTCCCTGCTCCTGTACTCGAATCCTCTCGCTATAAATGCCAGCATACCATTCGCCTTTTTCACCGCCTGCTGTACCTGCATGCCCACTTTCAATGACTGGTGTATAATGACAGCCAGGTCTCGTTGCACCTCCCCTTTTCCTAATCGACCACCATTCAGATAATAATCTGTTTTCCTATTTTTGCCACCAAAGTGGATAACTTCACATTTATCCACATTAAATTGCATCTGCCATGAGTTTGCCCACTCACCCAACCTATCCAAGTCACCCTGCATCCTCTTAGCATCCTCCTCACAGCTAACACTGCCACCCAGCTTCGTGTCATCCGCAAACTTGGAGATGCTGCATTTAATTCCCTCATCCAAGTCATTAATATATATTGTAAACAACTGGGGTCCCAGCACTGAGCCTTGCGGTACCCCACTAGTCACTGCCTGCCATTCTGAAAAGGTCCCGTTTATTCCCACTCTTTGCTTCCTGTGTGCTAACCAATTCTCTATCCACATCAATACCTTACCCCCAATACCGTGTGCTTTAAGTTTGCACACTAATCTCCTGTGTGGGACCTTGTCAAAAGCCTTTTGAAAATCCAAATATACCACATCCACTGGTTCTCCCTTATCCACTCTACTAGTTACATCCTCAAAAAATTCTATGAAATTCGTCAGACATGATTTTCCTTTCACAAATCCATGCTGACTTTGTCCGATGATTTCACTGCTTTCGAAATGTGCTGTTATCACATCTTTGATAACTGACTCCAGCAGTTTCCCCACCACCGACGTTAGGCTAACCGGTCTATAATTCCCCAGTTTCTCTCTCCCTCCTTTTTCAAAAAGTGGGGTTACATTAGCCACCCTCCAATCCTCAGGGACTAGTCCAGAATCTAACGAGTTTTGAAAAATTATCACTAATGCATCCACTATTTCTTGGGCTACTTCCTTAAGCACTCTAGGATGCAGACCATCTGGCCCTGGGAATTTATCTGCCTTCAATCCCTTCAATTTACCTAACACCACTTCCCTACTAACATGTATTTCGCTCAGTTCCTCCATCCCACTGGACCCTCTGTCCCCTACTATTTCTGGAAGATTATTTATGTCCTCCTTAGTGAAGACAGAAATTAAGTAATTATTCAATTGGTCTGCCATGTCCTTGCTCCCCATAATCAATTCACCTGTTTCTGTCTGTAGGGGACCTACATTTGTCTTTACCAGTCTTTTCCTTTTTACATATCTATAAAAGCTTTTACAGTCAGTTTTTATGTTCCCTGCCAGTTTTCTCTCATAATCTTTTTTCCCCTTCCTAATTAAGCCCTTTGTCCTCCTCTGCTGAACTCTGAATTTCTCCCAGTCCTTAGGTGAGCCACTTTCTCTGGCTAATTTGTATGCTTCTTCTTTGGAATTGATACTATCCCTAATTTCTCTTGTCAGCCATGGGTGCACTACCTTCCTTGATTTATTCTTTTGCCAAACTGGGATGAACAATTGTTGTAGTTCATCCATGCAACCTTTAAATGCTTGCCATTGCATATCCACCGTCAATCCTTTAAATGTCATTTGCCAGTCTATCTTAGCTAATTCACGTCTCATACCTTCAAAGTTACCCCTCTTTAAGTTCAGAACCTTCGTTTCTGAATTAACTATGTCACTCTCCATCTTAATGAAGAATTCCACCATATTATGGTCACTCTTACCCGAGGGGCCTCTCACAACAAGATTGCTAATTAACCCTTCCTCATTGCTCAAAACCCAGTCCAGAATAGCCTGCTCTCTAGTTGGTTCCTCGACATGTTGGTTCAAAAAACCATCCTGCATACATTCCAAGAAATCCTCTTCCTCAGCACCTTTACCAATTTGGTTCACCCAATCTACATGTAGATTGAAGTCACCCATTATAACTGCTGTTCCTTTATTGCACACATTTCTAATTTCCTGTTTAATACCATCTCCGACCTCACTACTACTGTTAGGTGGCCTGTACACAACTCCCACCAGCGTCTTCTGCCCCTTAGTGTTACGCAGCTCTACCCATATCGATTCCACATCTTCCCGGCTTATGACCTTCCTTTCTATTGAGTTAATCTCTTCTTTAACCAGCAACGCCACCCCACCTCCCCTTCCTTCATGTCTATCCCTCCTGAATATTGAATATCCCTGAACGTTGAGCTCCCATCCTTGGTCACCCTGGAGCCATGTCTCCGTGATCCCAACTATATCATAATCATTAATAACAATCTGCACTTTCAATTCATCCACCTTGTTACGAATGCTCCTTGCATTGACACACAAAGCCTTCAGGCGCTCTTTTACAACTCTCTTAGCCCTTATACAATTATGTTGAAAAGTGGCCCATTTTAATGCTTGCCCTGGATTTGTCAGCCTGCCACTTTTACTTTTCATCTTACTACTTTTTGCTTCTACCCTCACTTTACACCCCTCTGTCTCTCTGCACTGGTTCCCATCCCCCTGTTGTGAACTAACCTCCTCTCGCCTAGCCCCCCAACCATTCTAGTTTAAAGTCACCTCAGTAGGTGATACAACCAGCTAGAATTCTCTCCACAACACATCCGTAGAAATTCAAGGGCATCTTCAATCTCTTATTACTGCAGTCAGAGGTTCCCACCTGATTCAAAGCAGCAACAATCATACCACTGCCCAAGAAGAGCTGGGTGAGCTGCCTCACTGACTTTCTCCCAACGGTTCTATTCCATCTCCCATGGTCAACCTCTCAAAGCACTTCATCACAGTAGATGGTTCTCACATCTACTGTGATGAAGTGCTTTGAGAGGTTGACCATGGCTAGGATCAACTTCTGCCTCAGTAAGGATCTGGACCCACTGCAATTTGCCTATCGCCACAATAGGTCTACAGCAGATGCAATCTCACTGGCTCTCCTAGACAATAGTAATACCTACATCAGGCTACAGATTAGCATTCAAAACAATCATACCGTTAGTTCTAATCAACAAGCTTCAAAACCTGGGCCTCTGTACATCCCTCTGCAACTGGTTCCTTGACTTCCTCTGTGCGAATTGGAAATAACGTCTCCTCCTCACTGACAATCAACACTGGCCCACCTCGAGGATACTTGCTTAGCCCACTGCTCTGCTCTCGCTATACCCACAGCTGTGTGGCTAGGCACAGCTCAGATGCCATCGTGACGAGGAGGCGTACTGGAGTGAAGTAGATCAGTGAGTTGAGTGGCGTCACAGCAACAACCTTGCACTCAATGTCGGTAAGACCAAGAAATTGACTGTGGACTTCAGGAAGGGAAAGTCGAGGGAACGCACTCCAATCCTCTATGGGGTTGAGTGGGATTCAGGATCAGCCATGATGGAATGCTGCAGCAGACTTGACGGGCTGAATGGCCTAATTCTGCTCTTATGTCTTATGGTCTTATCAAGAGATCAGAAGTGGAAAGGGTGAGCAGTTTCAAGTTCCCGGGTGTCAACATCTCTGAGGATCCATCCTGGGCCCAACATATTGATGCAATTACAAAGAAGGCACAACAGTGGCTATAGTTCATTAGGCGTTTGAGGAGGATTGGTTTGTCACCAAAGACACTCACAAATTTCTATGGATGTGTTGTGGAGAGAACTCTAGCTGGTTGTATCACCGTCTGGTATGGAGGGGCCACTGAACCAGATTGGAAAAAAGCTGCAGAGGGTTGTAAACTCAGCCAGCTCCATCATAGACACGAGCCTCCCAGCAGCAAGGACACCTTCAAAAGATGACATCCATCATAAAGCACCCCCATCACCCAAGATATACCCTTTTCTCATTGCTACCATCAAGGAGTGCTGCAGGAACCTGAGAACACACAACGTTTCAGCAACAGCTCCTTCCTCTCTGCCATCAGGTTCCTGAATGGACAATGAACAGTATTCCTCTCTTTTTGCACTGCTTATTTCATTTAATTATATATATAATATAAATTATAATGGGATATATTTACACTTATTGTGATTTATAGTTTTCATTATTGTTATGTATTGCAATGCACTGCTGCCACAAAACCACAGATTTCCCGTTATACGAGGGTGATTGATAAGTTCGTGGCCTAAGGTAGAAGGAGATGAGTTATTAACCTCAAACTTTCTACGTTTTCACTCAAAGAGTTGAACTGCACGTGCATGTAACGAGAACTGAATAACTCATCTCCTTCTGCCTTAGGCCACGAACTTATCAATCACCCCTGCTGTGGACCACTTTTACAAAGAAGGGATCCATATGCTCCACGACCGCTGGACTAAGTGTGTACATGTAGGAGGGGACTATGTTGAAAAATAAATATGCTAGGTTTTCTAAAATTGACTCCTTCTACCTTAGGTTACGAACTTATCAATCACCCCCCCCCCGTATACCGATTACTGTACATTAAACCTGATACTGATTCTTATTCCTGCCAGAATATTCCAAATAGGTTTTAAACACTATTTGTTAAAAAGTTGCAATAACTTTTTGATAAAAACATAGAATAATATATGTTTTCAGTCTGTGTTCTTATTTATCGAGTCAAAATTCTATGACTTGCCTGGGACCAGTGAACCCTGTTGACAATTAAGTTGTTACCAAAATAGCCTTTTACTCACTGCAGCCACATAGAACAGTTGGTTTTGCTATATTACCTCCCTTATTTACTGTTATCCTATTTATAATGTGAGGAGAATACACATAAAATTAAGATGTTTGCTGGCCTGGGTTAGCATCAGTGACATCAGCAAGTGGTCTGCCACCTGCCCTCAGGGGAAGGAGAGATAAGGAACAATGGAGCAGCGTCTGGAGATGTGTAATGAGGGGACAGGGGAGAGAGAGCTGTCTGGAGCGGCTCCCCCCATTGAACCTTGAACTGTTTGAAGTGATGGACAGGCGATACCCCGGCAGGGGGATAAAAAGGGACCGGTTCGCTAAGGCAGCACACACGACACCCGAGGTAACGAGACCCTGGAAGCGGTGCGCCTCTCACGAGTCGGTGAGAAGTATCAGACAACGCCCGGGGTGGAAAGGTACGATCAGCGGGAACCCGGTGTGTGTCCGCCCTTGCCTGGGTGTCGGGTTCACTGCAGAGGATCGACTGCATCTGGAGGAGGGGTCACAGTCGGTGACCTCAGGTGACATCACCAAGGACCCGCCCAAAAGTTATTTGTGAGCCATCTCGCCGGTCTGTGAGTGAAGCAGTGTCTGAATGATCAGTTGTTCCTGTTCTATCTCTCCCTCCCCCCACGTTGTCCATCGCCATGGCAACGATTACTGCGAACTGAACTACTAAACTGGACTGAACTTTGAGTCACTTTGAAATTTGGTCATTTACCCCTAGACAACGATAGAGCTTGATTGATGCTGTTATCTTAATTCTGTGCACATGTGTGGTTATCATTGTTGAACTGTTGCATTTATTATCCTTTCAATTACTGTGTTGCTTGTTTCTTTAATAAAACTTTCTTAGTTCTAGTACTCCAGACTCCAACTGAGTGATCCATTTTCTGCTGGTTTGGCAACCCAGTTACGGGGTACGTAACAATAAATACTGAGAGTATAACTGGCTTGTATATTATGATTGATATGTATAATATGCATTGTTTATACCAAGTAGATTCATCATGAAAGGACAGGAGTGTATTATATAATGGACTGAGTGGATAAGAGGCAAGGCATGCAGTAGCCAGGGTAATTTAATATAATGTATGTATAATGCACAGTGTGTATTTTTTAATTTCAGCATCTGTGTGTCACTGATAAAACCAATATTTATTACCCACCCCTAATTGCCTTAAACTGAATGCTCCACTGGGTCATTTCAGAGTCTATACAGGCAACACCATTTAAGACTATTCTTTGTTCAGTAGCCACGTTATTTAAATGTCTCTTTTAAATTTTGTGTAATTAACTGCATTTAAATTCACAGATCTCATGGTAGGATTTGACCTCTATCGCCTGGATCATTAATCTGATGTACAATGTGTACCATACAATATTCTCCGGCCTTTCCACTCCCTATCATATAATTCATTCATTATACATACATTCCAACTTTGTGCATTTAAATAGACTTCTCCTTATACATTACATTGTTACATACACCACTCCTTTCAGTATGTAAGGCACACTTCAATATTGTATGCAATACCCATATACTGCCTTTTAAATATTCCTATCACACTCAAAGCATAGTACATGTCACCTACTGTGCACCTGACTCCAATATGCCCTGACTCTTATGAAACCCATTCATTAAATATTTTATGCATTGTGCATACAATGTGTTGGAAGAGTTCAGTGATCCAGTGCCACATCGCCACAGCACACGCATGTGGTTTCCATGTGTGACGGGCACAGCTTTACCACGCGTGGAGTGCAATAGGCAACATGCGTAATGGCGTCGAGTAAATAAATCGGTCTTGTGTCAAATGTACAGCTTTTATACTGGACTCTGTCTGTGAATGAATTGACTATTACTTCATATACATGAGGAGTAAAAATCTTTACATCTGTCTAAATGTGCACTGTGCAATTTATAATAAATTGGTGTGTGTGAGAGAGAGTGTAATGGATGAAATATAGTGGATGGATTTTACAATGAGCAATTATGGCCTTGGTATACAATAGGTGGTGTGTATTATGGATGGAATATATAAGGATTTATTGACTGGTATATATGACAAGAGATGTGTTCGAGGGACAGTACACTACAAGTACAGAGTACAATGGATGCAGTCCGCATTGGATAGAACATCAAAGCACGGGTGGATGGTGCAAGCACTGTGTGCCAAGTGTACTACTGGAATACATAATACACAGTATAGATACGAACAGCTTTCAGTGCCTAATGGCCAGGGTATATAATGATGAGAGTGATGGTCTTTCATTGATTCTATCGTGTTCCTTGCACTTGCTGTGATTACTTGGCAGACGGGCACCCTCGGGGCTGGGAGGTCGGAAGCTAACGTACCCAGTTCCTTGCCGATTTCGCCAGCTGAAGCGTTGAGACTAAAACATGGAGAGTGAGAGCCTGTCAGGGTCTTGGAGAAGCGACACAGTAGATTGTAACATCGGAACAGCCAGTTGCTGGTCTCCGCTCCCATTGTTACAGGAGTGACATTACTTTCCGTTGCTGGAGAGAGAGAGAGAGTGAGGGAGCCTGTCTGAAAACTGAAGTGCTGTTTTGTGAACCGGAGTTTGATGGAGTCTACCTGCATCGAACGCCTCTTCAGTGCTTCTGGGGCTGTTTGCACTGGGGGTGGGGGGTGTGAGGGGGTCAGTGCTTCTGTTGGAGCAGGTAGGGGTTGAGGGGTCAATGGTTTTGTTGTTGCTTGTGCAAAGGGAGGGAGTCTTCAGGGTTTTCATCTTTCTATCGTTCTATAGGGTTTCTTTATTTCATGGATGTCTGTGAAGAGGACGAATTTCAGGTCGTATACTGTAGACCTGTACTAATACTAAATGTTACCTTGAAAACCTTGAAATCTTGAAAATGAATCTCGGGGTTGTATTTGGTGACATATATTTACTTTGCTAATAAATTTATTTTGAACTTTATAAGTTATATATGCAGCATATATAATGGTGAGTGTGAATTATAATGGATAGGGCAGTATGTATAATAGCAGGGTGTAGAATGGGAGATATTTAATAGGCTGGTTGTATGATGCTGAAGTGGTTCATAAGGGCAGGTTTTATAACATCCAGGATAAATAATAGGCAGGGTCGATAATGGGTAATAAGAACAACGGGTAGGGTGCATAGCTATCAGGGTACATCAGAGGCACTTGATACATCATTGATACAAGGTACCCAGTGTTGATTTATTACTGAAGAATCATCTAGCTGACTCCTGTCTCTGTGCTCCTTTGTAGATGAACTCACAACTTCTGCAGACGTGAAAATAGTCCATTTTGTTTACAAATCCCAACCAGCTGTGTAAAGCAAAGATATTTAAATATCACCTTATTCAGCTAAACTCATTATGGCATAAGCTAATCAACGTGTTTTGGAAAATATATTGGGAATAGTTTGTTTGGGAATATTACAAGAGCAAGTTGATAATTAAGGAAAGGTGCTGAGAATAGGTAATTTTGAAAGCCAAGATCTTGGGTGGCGAAGTGGGGAAAATGAATGAAAGAAGTTTGAAACTGTGACAGAAAATTCAAATCTCAGTTAATCTCCTGTAGGTAGAGTGCATGAATAATCAAGCTGCTAAGTGCAGTTCTCAAGGATGAATATTACAATAGAACGCTGGGTTGAATCTACGTTGATCCCGACACCAAGACAAAGCGACCTGTTTATTCGCCTTGCCTCAGAAGCAAGGAGAGACAGCAATGTTCACCTTTTACACCACATCCTGTCCCGCCTCATGACTCCAGCCCTTCCTGCTCCATGATTCTCGCTGCACCGAATCCTAGTCACCACTCCTGTCTCTCACCCTTCTGTCCCACTCACTCACCAATTCCTGTTGCTCTCCTTACCCCTCTGCTGCTTCTGTCTGATCCAATGGCCCTCCCAACTGTGTAGACTCATATTCTGATGATTATCAACTCTCTTCCTCCCCCAGCTGACTAATTATCATTCTTTAATATCATGTATTACTTGGAAGAAGTACTGGGAGGAGGGGAGGAAGTGTGTGGTAGGAGGGGAGGAAGTGTGTGGTAGGAGGGGAGGGTGTGTGAGACAGGAGGGGAGGGGGTGTGAGGTAGGAGGAGAGGGTGTGTGAGGTAGGAGGGGAGGATGTGATGTAGGGGGAGAATAGGTGTGAGGTAGGAGGTGAGGGTGTGTGAGATAGGAGGGGAGGAAGTGTGTGGTAGGACAGGAGGGTGTGTGAGGTAGGAGGAGAGGGAGTGTCAGGTAGGAGGAGAAGAGGTGTGAGGTAGGTGGGAGGGGGTGGGAGGTAGGGGAGAGGCAGTGTGAGGTAGGAGGGGAAAGAGTGCCAGGTAGGTGGGAGGGGGTGTGAGGTAGGAGGGGAGAGGTGTGAGGTAGGAGGGGAGGGTGTGTGAGATAGGAGGGGAGGGTGTGTGAGATAGGAGGGGAGGAAGTGTGTGGTAGGAGGGGAGGGAGTGTGAGGTAGGGGAGAGGCAGTGTGAGGTAGGAGGGGAAAGAGTGCCAGGTAGGTGGGAGGGGGTGTGAGGTAGGAGGGGAGAGGTGTGAGGTAGGAGGGGAGGGTGTGTGAGATAGGAGGGGAGGGTGTGTGAGATAGGAGGGGAGGAAGTGTGTGGTAGGAGGGGAGGGAGTGTGAGGTAGGGAGAGAGGCAGTGTGAGGTAGGAGGAGAGGGAGTGTGAGGTAGGAGAGAGGAGGTGTGAGGTAGGGGGAGAATAGGTGTGAGGTAGGAGGGGAGGGAGTGTGGGGTAGGAGGAGAGGGGGTGTGAGGTTGGAGGGGAGGGAGTGTGAGGTAGGGGGAGAAGAGGTGTGAGGTAGGGAGGAGGGGGAGTACAGATTACCCTCTGGGGAACTCCCATGCCCATCACAAAGGGAGGCTCTAAAACCTACCCCTGCCTTGTCAGCCTGGAACTGAAGGACACTATCGCCAGGATGTGTTCATGGCAAGTTGTGAGAGGACCAATATGAGGGCAAAATCAGCTTGAGCTGATCCTCACCAATTTACCTGTTGCACATCTATCTGCCCATGACACTATTGGTAGGAATAACATCAAACATAGAAGATAGAACATTACATGACAGTACTGGGCCTTTGGCTCACAACGTTGGCCAACTCCAAGATCATTCTAACACTTCCCTCCCAGAGAGCCCTCCATTTTTCTATCATCCATGTGCCTATCCATTTGTCAAATGTCACTAATGTATCTCACCTATCACCAACCCTGGCAGCACATCCAACTATCTCTGTGTAAAAAAACTTACCTCTGACACCTCCCCTATACCTTCCTCCAATTATCTGAAAATGATGCCATCTTGTATTACTGTTTGCACTCTAGGAAAAATGTGCTGGATGTCTACTTCCTTATGCACCTTCATCAGGTCACCTCTCATCTCCCTTTGCTCCAAAGAGAAGAGCCCTAATTTGCTCAACCTTTCCTCATAAAACATGCTCTTTAAATCAAGGCAGCATCCTGGGAAATCTCCTCTGCGCCCTCCCTAAAGCTTCCACATCCTTCCTATAATGATGCAACCAGAACTGAACACAATACTCCATGTGTGGTCCAAGGGTTTCATAGTTTGTGACTCTTGAACTTAATCCCCTCCACATTACTTCTGCACAAGACTCTCCTCACTTTCAGTGGATTAGAACCGGAACAAAGAAATAAATTTTAACCTGGGCATCCGAGAGTTGCTGTGGGGCATTAGCAGGCATCATGGCATTCCAACACATTCTCTAATCTCATTTCCCTCATTCTAGCCTTACTGTAGCTTTAGACAACTAGCACTAGTTCACTGAAAGGTGTAGAAACAACAGTAATAGATATGCCTAAGAGTAAGGTGCATATCTGACAAAGCTTCGATGCAGAACTTCACGTATATTGAACACATTAGAGCAGTGTGTAATCTGTAAACTCATTAATTGCTCAATCTATTGATCAGATGCTGCATCTTGTCGTGGATAGTGATGGGCACTAAATGCTGAACAGGAGAGGGGCTCCTTTGTAGCGGAGCTCAGCAAGTGAATGTCAAAGGGAACTCCCTCTTCAACAAGAGTTGCCAAATGGGTGATTACCTTGGTGTCCCATGAGATCCCTACCAATACAGAAACCAGTCTTCACCAATTTATTTCTCTCCATTTGGTTAGGGCATTGGAGTCAGATTGCACCAGACTTCATTACAGCTGAGGTTCCAACATGGAGAAAAGAGATGAAAATGAGTGTTCTCCCAAAAAAAATTGTTATGTCATGAATCATTCAAAATGTATAAGATCAGGAGTGAGGATGTTTATTCATAACTGGACAATGTTCAATGCCTTTCAATTCTTTTGTGTGCAATTAGGTTCATGTGTTCTGTGGGTCGGGACAGAAGACTCACTACTAGTAAGTAAGTTAACTATTTATTTACAGGATGAGACAGATACTAAATGTTCAGTGAACTCTTCAATTTACACCCAGTTACAAATATGTACCTAAAATGTACGCTCAGGCCTTCTCTCACTGCGGTATAAATGTACGCTCAGGCCTTCTCCCACTGCGGTATAAATGTACGCTCAGGCCTTCTCCCACTGCGGTATAAATGTACGCTCAGGCCTTCTCCCACTGCGGTATAAATGTACGCTCAGGCCTTCTCCCACTGCGGTATAAATGTACGCTCAGGCCTTCTCGCACTGCGGTATAAATGTACGCTCAGGCCTTCTCGCACTGCGGTATAAATGTACGCTCAGGCCTTCTCCCACTGCGGTATAAATGTACGCTCAGGCCTTCTCGCACTGCGGTATAAATGTACGCTCAGGCCTTCTCCCACTGCGGTATAAATGTACGCTCAGGCCTTCTCGCACTGCGGTATAAATGTACGCTCAGGCCTTCTCCCACTGCGGTATAAATGTACGCTCAGGCCTTCTCGCACTGCGGTATAAATGTACGCTCAGGCCTTCTCCCACTGCGGTATAAATGTACGCTCAGGCCTTCTCCCACTGCGGTATAAATGTACGCTCAGGCCTTCTCGCACTGCGGTATAAATGTACGCTCAGGCCTTCTCCCACTGCGGTATAAATGTACGCTCAGGCCTTCTCCCACTGCGGTATAAATGTACGCTCAGGCCTTCTCGCACTGCGGTATAAATGTACGCTCAGGCCTTCTCCCACTGCGGTATAAATGTACGCTCAGGCCTTCTCGCACTGCGGTATAAATGTACGCTCAGGCCTTCTCCCACTGCGGTATAAATGTACGCTCAGGCCTTCTCCCACTGCGGTATAAATGTACGCTCAGGCCTTCTCCCACTGCGGTATAAATGTACGCTCAGGCCTTCCCGCACTGCGGTATAAATGTACGCTCAGGCCTTCCCGCACTGCGGTATAAATGTACGCTCAGGCCTTCTCCCACTGCGGTATAAATGTACGCTCAGGCCTTCTCCCACTGCGGTATAAATGTACGCTCAGGCCTTCTCCCACTGCGGTATAAATGTACGCTCAGGCCTTCTCCCACTGCGGTATAAATGTACGCTCAGGCCTTCTCGCACTGCGGTATAAATGTACGCTCAGGCCTTCTCCCACTGCGGTATAAATGTACGCTCAGGCCTTCTCTCACTGCGGTATAAATGTACGCTCAGGCCTTCTCGCACTGCGGTATAAATGTACGCTCAGGCCTTCTCCCACTGCGGTATAAATGTACGCTCAGGCCTTCTCCCACTGCGGTATAAATGTACGCTCAGGCCTTCTCCCACTGCGGTATAAATGTACGCTCAGGCCTTCTCCCACTGCGGTATAAATGTACGCTCAGGCCTTCTCCCACTGCGGTATAAATGTACGCTCAGGCCTTCTCCCACTGCGGTATAAATGTACGCTCAGGCCTTCTCCCACTGCGGTATAAATGTACGCTCAGGCCTTCTCCCACTGCGGTATAAATGTACGCTCAGGCCTTCTCCCACTGCGGTATAAATGTACGCTCAGGCCTTCTCCCACTGCGGTATAAATGTACGCTCAGGCCTTCTCCCACTGCGGTATAAATGTACGCTCAGGCCTTCTCCCACTGCGGTATAAATGTACGCTCAGGCCTTCTCCCACTGCGGTATAAATGTACGCTCAGGCCTTCTCCCACTGCGGTATAAATGTACGCTCAGGCCTTCTCCCACTGCGGTATAAATGTACGCTCAGGCCTTCTCCCACTGCGGTATAAATGTACGCTCAGGCCTTCCCGCACTGCGGTATAAATGTACGCTCAGGCCTTCTCCCACTGCGGTATAAATGTACGCTCAGGCCTTCTCCCACTGCGGTATAAATGTACGCTCAGGCCTTCTCCCACTGCGGTATAAATGTACGCTCAGGCCTTCTCCCACTGCGGTATAAATGTACGCTCAGGCCTTCTCCCACTGCGGTATAAATGTACGCTCAGGCCTTCTCGCACTGCGGTATAAATGTACGCTCAGGCCTTCTCGCACTGCGGTATAAATGTACGCTCAGGCCTTCTCCCACTGCGGTATAAATGTACGCTCAGGCCTTCTCCCACTGCGGTATAAATGTACGCTCAGGCCTTCTCCCACTGCGGTATAAATGTACGCTCAGGCCTTCTCCCACTGCGGTATAAATGTACGCTCAGGCCTTCTCCCACTGCGGTATAAATGTACGCTCAGGCCTTCTCCCACTGCGGTATAAATGTACGCTCAGGCCTTCTCCCACTGCGGTATAAATGTACGCTCAGGCCTTCTCCCACTGCGGTATAAATGTACGCTCAGGCCTTCTCCCACTGCGGTATAAATGTACGCTCAGGCCTTCTCCCACTGCGGTATAAATGTACGCTCAGGCCTTCTCGCACTGCGGTATAAATGTACGCTCAGGCCTTCTCCCACTGCGGTATAAATGTACGCTCAGGCCTTCTCCCACTGCGGTATAAATGTACGCTCAGGCCTTCTCCCACTGCGGTACACTTCCATTGTGATGCACTATCAATTACTCCAAAAGACTGGAAGTAGAGTAAATACTGAAAGGCTTTTATTAGCAGGAAAATGTGACCTCGACCATGCTGAGTATCTGTCCTGGACTGAGGGAGGAGCAGTGACACAATCGCCTTTATTCAGGGGTCTGTGGGAGGAGCCACAGGAGCAGTCAGCAGAGGGGCCTGTCCAGACAGGTAACCCAGTTACAACATATATATATATGGTTTACCACATTCACCCCTCCTTTTTTTTAAAAAGAGTCCCGTGGGGTGAAGTGACTGACAATATTTAAAACACGTATATTTACAGGTCAAGTCTATCAGGTGATCGAGTCCGTCGCTGTGATCTACGTAGCACCGGTGGTGATTGCACCGGTGATGGTAGTTGTGCTGGCTCCAGCCTGACCCGAGGCGTCAGCACGTTAGGCGTCGGTAATCCCTTGTGCATGTGCGTCGTGCCTGGTATGGGAGTGCCGTGTGGTGTCTGTGTAGGGCTTGGAGTGCGCGGTGTCTCATGGGTATATATATCAGTGGATACGGGGTTAATAGTCACCACGGAGTGTTCAGGGTAGGGGCCCGGAGCTCCTGCGGGCGCCAGGTCGCGGATGGAGACCGTGTCCTCCCGCCCATCAGATAAAACCACGTTGGCATACTGGGGGTTCGCATGAAGTAAGTGAACCCTCTCGACCATCAGGGAGTATTTATTGCTCCTCGCATGTTTCCGAAGCAGCACTGGCCCCGGGGACATCAGCCAAGTTGGTAGGGTGGTTCCAGTGGTCGACTTTTTGGGAAACGAAAAGAGCCGCTCATGAGGGGTGGCATTGGTGGCTGTGCATAACAGGGAGCGGATGGAGTGGAGTGCCTCGGGAAGGACCTCCTGCCAGCGGGAGACCGGCAGTCCCTTTGACCTGAGGGCTAAGAGTGTGGCTTTCCACACTGTGCCATTCTCCTTCTCTACCTGTCCATTCCCCCGGGGATTATAGCTCGTGGTCCTACTGGTTGCAATTCCCCTAGCCAGTAGATAATGGCGCAGCTCGTCACTCATAGACGAGGACCCTCTGTCACTGTGGATATAGCATGGGTATCCGAACAGAGTGAAGAGCTTGCGCAGGGCTTTTATAACTGACGTGGTAGTGGTGTCGGGGCAGGGGATGGCGAAGGAGAACCGCGAGTGCGCGTCGATAATGTTAAGGAAGTACACATTGCGGTCGGTGGAGGGAAGGGGGCCCTTAAAGTCAACACTCAGTCGCTCAAAGGGGCGGGTGGCTTTGATGAGTGGTGCCTTTTCGGGTCGGTAGAGGTGCGGTTTGCACTCTGCGCAGACTTGGCAGTCCCTGGTCATCATCCTGATCTCCTCAAGGGAGTAAGGCAGGTTCCGGGCTTTCACGAAGTGGAAAAGCCGGGTGACTCCCGGGTGGCAAAGGTCTACATGTAGGGCGTATAGCTGGTCGATCTGCGCGCTGGCGCATGTTCCCCAGGATAAGGCATCGGAGGGCTTGTTGAGCTTCCCAGGCCTGTACATGATGTCATAGTTGTAGGTGGAGAGTTCGATTCTCCACCTCAGAATTTTATCATTTTTGATTTTGCTCCGCTGCTGATTATTAAACATGAACGCGACTGAGCGCTGGTCAGTTAGCAGGGTGAACCTTTTGCCGGCAAGATAGTGCCTCCAGGGCCTTATAGCTTCCACTATGGCCTGGGCCTCTTTCTCTACTGCAGAGTGCCGAATTTCAGGGCCTTGAAGGGTACGGGAGAAGAACGCCACTGGTCTTCCGGCCTGGTTGAGGGTAGCAGCCAGCGCAAAGTCGGAGGCGTCACTCTCTACTTGGAAGGGAATGGCCTCGTCCACCGCATGCATTGCTGCTTTGGCAATGTCCCCTTTTATGTGGCTGAAGGCCGTGTGGGCCTCGGCAGAGAGGGGGGATGTGGTGGACTTGACCAGGGGGCGGGCCTTGTCTGCATAGTTAGAGACCCATTGGGCATAATATGAAAAGAAGCCCAGGCACCTTTTGAGGGCTCTGAGGGTGTTGGGAAGAGGGAGTTCTAACAGGGAGCGCATACGGTCGGGGTCAGGGCCAATGACTCCATTCTCCACGACACACCCAAGGATAGCAAGTCGGGTGGTCTCGAACACACACTTGTCCTTGTTATAGGTGAGGTTGAAAGATCTGGCCGCTTGGAAAAATTTTTGGAGGTTGTTGTCGTGATCCTGCTGGTCGTGACCGCAGATGGTGATATTATCCGGATATGGGAACGTGGCCTTCAGTTGGCACTGGTCCACCATCCGGTCCATTTCCTTCTGGAAGACAGATACACCATTCGTGACACCAAAGGGGACGCGCAGGAAGTGATAAAGCCTGCCGTCCGCCTCAAAGGCAGTGTAAGGGCGGTCCTCCCGGCGGATGGCGAGCTGATGGTAAGCGGATTTTAGGTCTATGGTCGAGTACACCTTGTACTGTGCTATCTGATTGACCATATCCGCGATGCGGGTTAGAAGGTACGCGTCGAGCTGCGTGAACCTATTGATGGTCTGGCTATAGTCCACGACCATCTTATTCCTCTCCCCGTTCCGAATAACCACCACCTGCGCCCTCCAAGGACTTGTGCTTGCCTCAATGACCCCCTCCCTGAGCAGCCGCTGCACCTCCGACTTAATGAAAGCTCTGTCCCCCGCGCTGTACCTCCTGCTTTTAGTTGCCACAGGTTTACAGTCAGGGGTCAGGTTGGCGAACAGCGGTGGGGGAGGGATCCTGAGGGTGGAGAGGCCACAGGTGGTGTCGGTAGTGCAGCTGTTGGCATGGTGTTGGGTGGGATGTGCGGGTCGGTGTGTGTGGGTGGTCAGTAACAGGGTATGTGGCGTATTCCTACAAAACTGAGGATTTCTGACAGTGATTGGTGGGAGGGGCCTGTCATACTCCACTGTCACGCCTTTTAGGTGGCTCTGGAAGTCAAGACCCAATAGCACAGGGGCACACAGTTGAGGCATGGCCAGTGATGTAAAGTCTCGATATTCTGTGCCCTGCACCACTAGCGTCGCTACACAACCCCCCCGGATGTCTGTTATATGCGACCCGGAAGCCATGGCGACCCTCTGACTTACCGGCTGTATCACAAGTCCGCAATGCTGCACCGTGTCCAGGTGGATAAAACTGTCCGTGCTGCCCGTGTCAAACAGGCAGCTTGTCCTGCGCCCCTCCACCAGGATGTCCATCATTGACCTTGCGAGCTGGTGGGGAGCGCTTTGGTCAAGGGTCACGGAGGACAGAGTTGAGTCGCTGTCTTGGTCCGGCGCGGTGGGGTGTCTCATGAACACCCGTGGGTTGTGGGCCGTGCGAGGTGGCGCCGACCAAGATGGCAGCAGGCAAGATGGCGACCCCCATGCCTCGCACGTGGCGCTGCTCAATCCCGCTCGCGGTTTGGACTTACAGACCTTGGCGAAGTGGCCCTCTTTCCACAGCTGGAGCAGGTAGCTTCTCGGGCCGGGCAGCGTTTCCGGGGGCGCTTCTCGAGTCTGCAGAAGTAGTACTGCGGAAGATCGCGAGCCTGGAGAGCATCAGAGTTGTGCAGAGCGGCCTCCTGTGTGTCGGCCAGCTCAATCGCCAAACGTAAGGTAAGATTGGCGTGTTCCAGCAGCCGCTGGTACACATACACTGACCGGGTCCCCGTGATGAAGGCGTCTCTTACTAGGAGCTCCGCATGCTGTTTGGCCATCAGTTCTCGGCAGTTGCAGGTCCGCACATGTGTCTGTAGGGCTTAGACAAACTCAGCGCTCGACTCTCCGGTCTGCTGCTGCCACGTCGCTAAGCGATGTCACGCATAGACGGTGTTTACCGGCCGCAGGTATTGTCTTTTGAGGGCGCTTATTGCGCCGTCATAGCTCAGCTGGTCTCTGATCATCGAGTAGACCCGTGGACTGACCCTGGAGAGGAGAACTCTGTGTTTCGCGGTGGGCTCGGTAGCTTCAGTCTCCTCCAGGTATGATTCGAAGCAGGCCAGCCAGATTTCAAAAGTGTTTCCGGCTTCAGGTGTTTGCGGGTCAAGGTCTAACTTGTCGGGTCTCAGGACATGTCCCATGCTTTAGAATTACTGCTAATAAAATTGATGCACTATCAATTACTCCAAAAGACTGGAAGTAGAGTCGATACTGAAAGGCTTTTATTAACAGTAAATGGACCAACGACCATGCTGAGTGTCTGTCCCGGACTGAGGGAGGAGCAGTGACACAATCACCTTTATTCAGGGGTCTGTGGGAGGAGCCACAGGGGCAGTCAGCAGAGGGGCCTGTCCAGACACGTAACCCAGTTACAACATATGGTTTATCTATGGTTTACCACACATTGTTCCCGCAGCACCAGTCCATCGGTGATCCTCCAAAGGAAAAGGACCAGGTGCTTTCAGTGCTCTAGATTTTTACCTTACCCACATTAGTTTGTGATCAGTCAGTGTTGTGGTGCCAAACAGCAGCCGATGGAAGGGCTATAATTCTTCTTAAATGGGCCAATCCCCAGCTAGCACAGAGGAGTGGCTTTCAATAGAAAGGGAAGATAACACTTACTGCAACATTCCACCCTTCGAAACATGCAGCACTGGTACACTCAGCCCACAGGCTAGTATAACCCTCGTAAACGACCCTCTGTACTACAAACAAAGTGTGACACTGTGATACCCAGAAATATCAGCCCACTAGTTGCTACCCAATGTGTTACAGTAGCCCACCAACCTCCCAGCAGCCCAAAAGGCCACCAACTTCCCCCCAGCATACAGTAGTTATAAAGCTGGGCCCCCACTGGTCCTGATCTTCTTTCCTGACTGCTGTATATAACCCCCAGGTGAGTCATATTCCCAGACTCGTCGGTGATGCAATGGCAGCACTGCTGACCAATCATAACACAGGTACCACCTTTTTCCACAAGCAGATCATCCAAGGCCACCATCTCAGCTGACAGTCCGGTCAGTGCATCCTCTGTACACTTGAGTACCACGGCCGTCTCATTGGCCAGCATCTCCATCACAGAGGCCATGCGTAGCAGTTCCTGGGACAGCCAAGGGAAAAGCTGTCACCTGGATGGAAAGTTTCACTTTTGCGTCGACCCCCATGGACAGGTGCTCGTCCGGGGTATTAAGGTGATGTATGTACCCCGTCTTGTCCTGTATTATTAGTTATTTATTCATAGTTATGTGTTGGCACATGGCCAAGAGGTTAAGGCGTTCGTCTAATGATCTGAAGGTCACTAGTTCGAGCCTTGGCTGAGGGACACTTTCCCTTTAATGGCCTCCTTGCCTCCCTTCCCCAGGCAGTGTTCCCTCCACAGAGAACAGAGTGAGAACCCTATCTACCTGCTTCCTTGGGAACCCAGCTCTGAGCAACGTCCTTACAGCCACACAGGGACTTCCACTGCTTATCTAACTAGCAAATCCAACTATAGGCACCTCAAATCCCTCCAATCTGCTGGCGACATCTGCGGTACCCCTTATCCCTTTAATTGAGCCCAACGGTGAAATCCTTTGGTCCCTTCCCCCACTGTGGTCAGCTTCTCCCAGGGTTTCAAACCCCACTCAAAGAGCGAAGTGTACATGATCTTAATAGCCGCAATCACTCTGCCCCATAATGATTCATCACTCCCGTGGGAAGCAGGTGGCACTCTCAGGGCGTTGCTAATCGCGTGGTGCGATGACGGTCCCATTTCCAGCACACCCACCTCCCTCTTGAATAAAAACTCCAGCAACCCCCTCCCCACCCCCAAAACCAACATCCTAGATCCTCAGCAACAATGTAGGCAGAAGCTCTCCTGGTGAGATACACTGTGATGCCCTCCCCGACCCATCTCCCTCATGCTGTTCCTCTCCCCCAGCCTGATGCTCCCCCTCCCCCTGTACCCTGGAGACTGGAGGGGCTATAGGCAGACTGAGTCTGGGACTGCGTGGCCACTGGTCTGGCCTGTACAGGTGCAGCTGCATAGGAGGAGGGCCTTCACTCAGAGGGGGAACCCCGAGACCTTCTTCTAAATTCCACACTATCTAACCAGGTGTCCCCATCCTCTGTCCACATGTTGGGGTTGCTTCCCTACAACATCAGGTCTTGACCTCAGTGGGGGCTAGTCACCAGTTGGCCGCGCGGGCAGCCTCTAACTACTTCATCTTTACTAACCGACAAGTCATCTCTGTACTCCTATCCTCTAACTCCTTAAAGTTAGTAACCTACCCCTTGGTGACGAAACGCTGGTTCAGTACCTCCTCTTTGCTTCTTAACTTAGCTATCGCTTTCTACTTCTGTGAGACTGTCTTGTACTGCTGCTTCACTATGGCTGCCAGCATCCAGGAAGCACTGCTCGGACTCCCCTCGCTCTCCCTCGCTAAGCACAGACACAACGTTGTGTCCCATTTTCACCCCATGGGAGTCCACCTCGGCTGACCTGTCAACTGGTGTACCACGGCCCAGCAGTAGGTTGGAGAAACTTCCAAATCCCACATTGTTAACAGTCCACCCCAGGACTCAATAATCCTCACATGTGGGGGGGGGGCACTCTCGCTCTGATATTTGCCTTTAAATATATGAATCTTCTGTTCAATCACAGAACCTGCTTGCAGTGTCATTTGCAATGTGAAATCAGGTTCACAGGTTTGGTGAGTGGGGACAGAAAATGCTTACTACCGGTTAGTAAGTTAACTATTAATATATATAGACATCCGTTAGTCTTGTGAGACCTTGGATTTGCGCCTTGGAAGGTTTCCAGGGCGCAGGCCTGGGCAAGGTTGGAGACCGGCTGTAGCAGCCCATGCTTCAGGTCTCCCCTCTCCATGCCACCGATGTTGTCCAAGGGAAGGGCACTCGGACTGATACAGCTTGGCACCGGTGTCGTCGCAGAGCAATCTGTGGTTGAGTGCCTTGCTCGAGGACACAACATGCTGCCTCAGCCAAGGCTCGAACTAGTGACCTTCAGATCACTAGACGAACGCCTTAACTTCTTGGCCATGTGCCAACACATAACTATGAATAACTAATACTACAGGACAAGACAGATACTAACATTCAGTAAACCTATCAAGTTAGACCTAGTTACAAATATTTATCTAAAGTGTGTGCTCAGACCCTCTCTAATTGCAACACACGTTCACTGTTCCCGCGGCACTGGCTGCAGTTTCCAGTCCGTTGGTTAGTCCCCAGAGCAAAACAGACCTGGTGCTTCCAGCACACTGGATTTATACTCTGTCAATGCCATGACGTCAACAGTCAGCACCTTGTGCCGAATGGCAACCAGTGGAAAGGCTACAATGCTCTGTAAATGGACCAGTCCCTGACTAGCACAGGATAGCGGCCTTCGATGAACAGGTAAAATTGACTTAAGAAGCATACAACAAGGCCCAAACAACACTCATGTGTGGATTTAAGTTCGAGTTTAATTGTCATTGAACTAAACATGAACACCCATGAATACGCCCAGTGTTACTCCAGGGCTAAGGGGGTAAACACAGTACCAGCAGTCATAAAGGACATATAAGATAGCAGCAAAATACAGTCACACAAAAAAATACATAGTCCAAGTCCCCAAGTCCATGAACGTTGCGGCAGTCTGCAGTTGAATACAATACAGTTAGCCTTCGGCTGATTGAACACTGGAGAGCAGCTTCAGCGCCAGATTGGCACCACAGCACACCACCTTCGGCACCAACTCTGGCGGCTCTCTCCTGGGTGGCAGCAAAACAGGAGACACCATGGCTCAGAGGCCCAGTCCTCATGACGACCAAGGTCAAGCAGTTCCCTCATCATTGGTCCTGCCAATAAACCAGTGAACTGGACTTGCGGCAGTCCGCATTAGCTCGTGATCACAAGAAAAGCGACTAATACAATCACTGCTTGTCAGACTGGACACCGCCTTCGCGCACTGACTCTGATAACTCTCACGAGCAGACAGCAACACGATCTGCTCCAAGTTCCACTCCTTCACAATCTCCAACAACAAACAACTCGCGATGGACTAAACCTTCATTACTCTAAGTTCCTAATGTCCAGCGAGGTCTTGCGATCATAAAAATTATGATGAAGAAAGACAGTAACACTTTTGGTTGGCCTTATAGCAGCTGTTGCATGTGAGCCCGTTGCCATCTTACTGGAAGATTGAAAAAGTGACAATTAATGTTTCCACCTCCAAGGTGGCATTCAATGACCATGCACAGTGAGAGTGTAACCACATCCCTTTGACATTACTAAGTCTTCCACAAGAACATCCCACTCATAACAGACAAATAACTGAGCTGGACACAAGCCACATAAATAATGCGGCTACAAAAACCTAAAATCCAATGACTCACCTCCTTCTTGCAACTGCCATTCCGTGACTCACAGGAGGTGTGTTGCAATTCTTTCCATTGGCCTGAGTGAGAGCAGCTCCAGCAACAAGAAACTTGACAAAATCCAGGCCTAAGAAGGCTGCTGAACTCATCTAGGCCCTGAGTACTTTCATTTCCTTCATGCTCAGCTGCAGTGAGTAACATCCAGGAAGGGCACTCTACAGCATCTAGGGAAGGCAACTTGCAATCTCTCTCCTCAGTTGTATTAACAAGAGAGGAAGAATGATAGAAACCCCATCAGCTTCAGATTTTTCCTGAAGCTGCATGCCATCTTGATTGGTAATCTATCACAATCCGTCATTTTTATTGAACAAGAATCCTCAAACTCTGTCTTCAGCAAGTAGTGTAAGAGTCCTCGTGTGAAAGAAGGCTACTTTCAAGAGAAAGATTAGAGATGGACAAAGACTACTGCCTTGCCAACAGTGAGGAAGGATAGGCGAACAAAAGGGCAAAATTGCGTCAGAAAGATGAGTTGAAGAGTAACATAGCGACAAAATTGAAATGGCTGACAGGATTGAAATGTTATGTTTTAATGCTTGCAGTATACAGAATGAGATTATCTTGTTATCAGTACCACGGACTCTGCTGCAGGGTCTACGTGCCCACATAGGCGATTTGACAACAGTTCAACAATCGCGCTCGTGAGTATGCTCGTTCCAGCTAATTGGTGTTCTTTCTTTTTCTTTTTAAATCTTTTTATTAATTTTTCCAAAGTTATAAACAAAATAACAATGTTGATACAAAGAGATTAGAATAATCTTATTGTTAATAAACATATACAGAAAAGATTTCAGATAACACAGGTATAATAGACTTCCAAACTCATGATGTAACTAATCATAAAGAAAAAAAAAGAAAAAGAAAAAAATACAAAGAACCCCCCCCCCCCGGCCAAAATAGAAAAAAAAAGAACTAAATACTAAACCCAAAAAAGCAAACGGAACAAAACAGGGCTAGACCGATATCTTAAATCGAACATGTTCAGTAATGTTGTCAACTCCGATCCTCTTTTCATATATTTTAAGGTAATAAGAAGGATTCAGAAAGGTCAAATTACATCATATGAAAATTTTGAATAAATGGTTTCCAAGTCTCTTCAAATTTAACCAAAGAATCAAAAATATCACTTCTAATTTTTTCTAAATTTTAAACATAATATAGTTTGGGAAAAATTGGTGTTCTATTATGGTGGTTTTTAACTCCTTTTTGTTCTAATCTTGTCAAGACTTGACCAAAAGCACAGCAACGCTTAGGCTCCCTGCTTACTCTCATCCTTGTCCAGCAAAGAAGACAACTGGAGTGGAATTCATTCAGTATTTGGTTATTGATTCCAGTTGTAGTGTTGGCGTTAACTTTCAGTTTGAGAGCTTTAGTTAACGGCTCTGTGGGCCCAGTGTTTATTGCTTTCTTTCCCTTTAACTACTGCAGTGGCTGTCATTAAAGTCAGTGAACAGTCGACCCACCTCAGTGTCTCTCTCCGCACCTGGGCCACATCCGAACACTTGTAGCGCAGTTAGAGACTGGGAGGTATGACATTGTGGTGGAAAGAAGATCATAGGTGGGAGCAAGGATATGCATTATATCAAAACGACAGGCAGGTAGGCAGAGTGGGTCAGGTGGCTCTTCCAGTAAAAAATTAAATCAAATCCTCAGAAAGAGGTGACATGGGATCAGAAGATATAACATCCTTGTGGGTAGAGTTAAGAAACTGTAAGGGTGAAAAGACCCATAAGACCATAAGATATAGGAGCAGAAGTAGGCCACTCGGCCTATCGAGTCTGCTCCGCCATTCAATCATGGGCTGATCCAGTCATCCCCACTCCCCTGCCTTCTCCCCATACCCTTTGATGCCCTTGCTAATCAAGAACCTAACTATCTCTGCATTATGCACCCAATGACTTGGCCTCCACAGCCATTTGTGGCAACAAATTCCACAGATTCACCACCCTCCAACTAAAGTAATTCCTCCACATCTCTGTTCTAAATGGGCGTCCTTCAATCCTGAAGTCGTGCCCTCTTGTCCTAGACTGTGAGGCTAACAAGTCTACCGTTTCCTTTTTGCTGCCTCCCACCCTTCTTAAATAGCGGAGTAACATTTGCAATTTTCCAGTCATCCAGTACAATGCCAGAATCTATCGATTCTTGAAAGAACATTGTTAATGCCTCCGCAATCTCTCCTGCTACTTCCTTCAGAACCCGAGGCTGCATTCCATCAGGTCCAGGAGATTGATCCACCCTCAGACCATTAAGCTTCCTGAGCACCTTCTCAGTATTAATTTTCACTGTACGTACCTCACTTCCCTGACACTCTTGAATGTCTGGTATACTGCAGATGTCTTCCTCTGTGAAGACTGATACAAAATATGAATTCAGTTCCTCTGCCATCTCTGCGTCTCTCATTACAATATCTCCAGCGTCATTCTTATTGGTCCTATATCTACCCTCAACTCTCTTTTACCCTTTATATACTTAAAAAAGCTCTTAGTATCTTCTTTGATATTAGTTGTCAGCTTTCTTTCATAATTCATCTTTTCCTTCCTAGTGACCTTCTTAGTTTCCTTCTGCAAGTTTCTAAAAGCTTCCCAATCCTCTGTCTTCCCACTAACTTTGGCTTCCTTGTCTGCCCTCTCTTTGGCTTTTACTTTGGCTCTGATTTCACTTGTCAGCCACAGTAGTGTCCTTCTTCCACTCAAAAATTTCTTCTTATTTGGAATATATCTGTCTTGCACTTTTCTCATTTCTCATAGAAGTTCCAGCCACTGAAGCCCTGCTGTCCTTCCTGCTAGTGTCCCTATCCAGTCAACTTTTGCCAGTTCCCCTCTCATGCCATTGTAATTTCCTTTATTCCACTGAAACACCGACACATTGGAATTTAGCTTCTCCTTCTCAAATTTCAAAGTGAACTCGATCATATTGTGATCACTGTTCCCTAAGGGTTCCTTAACCTTAAGCTCTCTTATCACCTCTGGATCATTGCACAACAGCCAATCCAGCACAGCCGATCCCCTAGTGGGCTCAACAACAAGCTGTTCGAAAAAGCTATCCCTTAGACATTCTACAAGTTCTCTCTCTTGAGGTCCAGTACTGGCCTGGTTTTCCCAATCCACTTTCATGTTAAAATCTCCAATGATTATCATGACACTGCCCTTCTGACATGCCTTTTCTATCTCCTGCTGTAATTTGTAATCCACATCCCGGTTGCTTGTATACAACTGCCATTAGGGTTCTTTTACCTGGTGAAAGATATGTACAGGCCTCTGAACAGCAGCTCGCATGTGGGAAACAAACTACAATAGAAAATAGAAAAGGGCAATTTTACAACAGTTATGAGGGGTTACAATATGCAAATAGATTGGGAAAATTAGATTGGTACTGAATCCCGAGAGAGAATTTGTAGAATGCCTGTGAGATTTTTTTTTAGGGCATCTTGTGGTTAAGCCCACTAATGTAAAGGGAATTCTGGATTGGGTATTTTGTAATGAACCAGATTTGATTGGAGAGCTTAAGGTAAAGGAACCATTAGGAAGCAATGATCATATTATGATAGAATTCACACCTCAGCTTGAGAGGGAGAAGCAAAAAACACAGATTATCAATATTACAGTGGAATAAAGGGAATTACAGAGGCATGGGATAGGAACAGGCCAAAGTTATTTGGAAGGGAACACTAGCAGGGATTATGGCAAAACAGCAATGGCTGGAGTTTCTGGGAGCAATTCAGAAGGCACAAAATAGATACATCTTTTAATACAGCTTTTAAAAATCAACAGAAGACAACTAAAAAATCAATAAGGAAAGAAAAGGTAAAATATGAAGATAAACTTGCAAATAATATAAAAGAGGATACCCAAAGATTTTTCAGATATATGAAGAATAAAAGAGGTGAGAGTAGGTATTGGACCCTTGGAAAATGATGCTGGCGAGGTAGTAATGTGGTACAACGAGATGGCAGATGAACTTAATAAGTTTTTTGCTGAATTGAAAATACACGTGGACTAAGATGTTAACTGTCCTGTGCTATCACCAGTGGGATCATCAGTTGATCTGCCACCTGTCTTCAGGAGTTTCGGCCCGCTTATGATCAAGACTCCCTCGAGGTGGTGGGCCAGCAGTGCTAAAGCACCATCTCCCACTGGGGAGCTCAAAAACTCGGCATCTGCCTCTATCAGAGTTGTTGGTTGCTTCCATCCAACAGATAGTTTGCTCTGCAGGTGTCTACGCAACTACTGAGGGGTTTGCAAGATATGTATACACTGTCTGACTATCTGCCCCTCTGGACGTACTTGGTCCACACCCATGCTGATCCTTTCTCTGCTGCCTCAGCTACAGCCCTGCTGGTTGACTTGATCTCTCTTCTAGTGAAGCCAAGGTCATGCAGCCACTTCTGGAGAGTGAACCCAATAAACCCACGGCAGCCTACTTCAAATGGATAGCATGAGACCTTCCACCCTCTGTCACTGCACTCTGATCTTAATTCTGCATACTTGGTTAACTTGTGCTCATGGGCTTCATTGATCTTGTCTTCCCAGGGGACTGTGAGTTCACCAATAACCGCTTCTCTACTGGTGTCAGACCATACGATTATATCTGGACGCAATGTTGTGAAAGCTATTTGCTCTGGGAAACTGCCTTTCCCATCCAGGTCAGCCTTGACACACCAATCATTGGCTGAAGAAAGTATGCTTGATCGTGATCCTGTGCTGTACACCCTTGACTTGGAGCCTTCTTTCACAAATGATATGCGATGTTCTGTGCAGCATGGGGCATGAGATAAGTTGTGCTGCAGTACTCTCTGCTCAACCGCTTCTGTTACAACTTTGAGAACGTTGTTATGTCTCCAAGTGTACATGCCGCTGGAAAGATTAACTCTACATGCACTCAAAATATGTTGAAGTGTTCCCTTCTCGCCACAAGCAACACACCTGTCTGTCTTATCTTCATACCAGGTGCTGAGGTTGGCAGGTGTTGGGAGCAGATTGTTTGCTGCTCTGAATAGAAAAGAAATGTGGAGCGGTTCCGTCTGCCACAGAACATTCCAAGATAGGTGTCGTTGCTCAACACTTTCCCACCAGGTCCAAGCCCCTTGTTTGGCCAGGCCAGCTGTTTTAGTTAACCTCTTCTCCTCTTCTACCTCTTGTATTTCTTGTGTTACAAGCTCACGGTGCTCCTTACCTGTAGAAGATGACCACCACTTGTGGGTTGTCCACCCAAGTCCCTGGCGGCCTAGCTGGATAGCCCCAACCGTCTCCTTTTGCTTCAATCTGGACTCTGCCTCATCAACTGCTACACGGGCTGACCACTTCCTGCCTGATCTCACATCTGGCTGGGTGTTCTTGATGACAGGGTCTTTTGAGTCTCAAAGCACCAAGGATGATCTTACCTTGGCTACCTTGACCTCCTCAACAAGGGATTGCACTGGGATGGTAAGCTTTGTCTGGCTACTGTGGATTGCAACATTGGTGAGGCTGCTCGGTACTCCAAGCCACTTCTTCACATACTTGTTGATCTTCTGTTCCATTGCCTCAACATGGGACATTGCCACTTCATAGACAGTTAGTGGCCACATTATCCGTGGCATCAGTCCATACTGCAAGCACCACAACTTCAACTTGCCAGGCAAGCCACACTCGTCAACAGACATCAGACCTCTGCTGATCTGTTCTCCTGTCTCTTGAACCCTCTTGGTGTCTCTCAGCTCCTCTGTGTACCATCGCCCAAGGCTCTTAACTGGTTGGTCCTGAATGGATGTAAGCTCCTCTCCACAAAGGGTGAAATGGAAGTCAACCAGCTTTCCTCTCCTAAGAATAAGGCTCCTTGACTTCTTGGTCTTAAACTCCATTCTTCCCCAATCCATTCGCTCCTCGCGTCTAGATAGTACATTTTCCACTGTCTCCGTGCTAGGACCCAAAAGGGTGAGATCGTCCATGAACGCTCGTATTGGTGGAAAGTCTTTACTGTGGAAAACACCAGTAGTATGCCAGCAGTTCAGTAGTATAGGTGGGAGGAAGAGAGTATAGTGGCTATTACTAAGGAGAAGATTCTTGAGCAACAGGTCCACTGTAGATGCCATCTTACTAGCTCTTCACACAACCCAGGAACATCTGGACAGCAAAGATGCATACATCAGGATGCCCTTTATCAATCACAACTCAGTATTTAATATCATCATCCCCACAAAACTAATCAGTAAACTCCAAGATCTGGTTCTCAATACCTTTTGTGCAATTGGATTCCGGATTTCGTCATTTGCAGACCCCAGTCAGTTTGGACTGGCAGAAGCATCTCCTCCACAATTTCCATCAGCTCAGGGATATGTACTTAGACCCCTGCTCTACTCACTTTACACCTGTGACTGTGGGCGAAATTCAGCTCCAGTACCATATACAAGTTTGCTGATGATGTCACTGTTGTGTGGTGGTGATTCAGCACACAGGAGGGAGATTGAAAATTTAGCTGAGTGGTGTAACAGCAACAACCTCTCAATAAGACCAAGGAACTGACTGTAGACTTCAGGAGAGGGAAACCAGAGGTCCATGAGTCAGTCCTCATCGGAGGATCAGAGGTGGAGAGGGTCAGTAACTTTAAATTCCCGGGTGTCACTATCTCAGAGGACTTGTCCTGGACATATCATACAAATATAATTGCAAAGAAAGCACGATAGTGCCTCTACTTCCTCAGGAGGCTGTAGATATCATCAAAAACCCTGGCAATCTTCTGTAGATGTGTGGTGGATAGTGTGCTGCCTGGTATGGGAACAGCAACGCCTTTGAGTGGAAAATCCTATAGAACATCATGGATTTCCCCCAGTACATCACAGGTAAAACCCTCCCAACCATTGTGCACATCTACATGAAACATTGCCATAGAAAAGCAGCATCCATCATCAAAAATCCTCACTGCTCAGGCCATGCTCTTTTCTCGCTGCTGCCATCAGGTAGGTGGTACAAGAGCCTCCGGACTCACTCCACCAGGTTGAAGAACAGTTACTGCCCCTCAGCCATCAGTGCTCTTGAACACTCATTCTACCTCTGGTGTTCCCACAATCAATGGTCTCACTTTAAGGACTCCCTATCTTGTTATTTCATACTCTTGTTATTCATTGCTATCTATTTATATTTGCAATTGCACCATTTGTTGTTCATTGATCCTGTTTGCAGGTACCCTTATATAGATTTGCGAAGTATGCCCACAGAAAAAAGAATCTCAGGGTAAAATGCCATGAAAGTTAGTCCTTTGCAGCTCAATACATTGCAAACATGACAAACGTAAGTGCACATTGACTTTAACATAAACTATACATTGTAATACTTCAACACACTTTTTATTAGATTTTACCTAACAGTACTAACCTTTCAGTGAAGCCGGTAATTCTGAAGGGAGTAGGGGGAACAAAATCAAAGCTGTGGTATGCGAAAGAGAGTATGTGGAACCTGAGCCCCCTTGGAGGGGGATCAGAGAGGAAGTTGGGAACTGTGGCCTGGGTGAATGGAAGGAAGAGCAGAATCAGGCCTCGTGTGTGAAAGGGAATCAGAGATTAGGGAGCCAGATGCTGAATTGTTGAGATTATGAACAGTTAGACAGTGGATATCAAAATGTCACGCAAGCTCAGGGCTACCTGCAGATGAAAGTGTTGCCTTCATGCTGCCATGTCCTTCTTGGCAGTGGAAACTATATCTTTCTGAGCTGCTGTCAAAAAAAGAAAATACCTTGGCAGGTTACGTTGCGTTTTGTAAATAGACTGGAATATGTAGAGGTGGTGTTGGAAGGCTTGAATGGTTGGGGAGATGGATGGAGGAGTTAAACCGGTAGGCTGCTTCATCCTCTGCCAGCATCTCCAGCATTAAGATTCCCATTTACACTCAGCTGACTGAGCTGTGCCACATGGCTTGTATATCTGACATTAGACTCCAGCAACAAACCCTTTAATCTGTAGCCCATCGTGACAAGACGTTACCAGATGAACAGACAAAATGATCAAGGATGCCCTTAAAGCCTCCTAGAAAAAAATTCCAACAATCTCAATGACTTGTGAATATCCCTCAATCAAAAATTGAGAAGGAGCATCTAGGAAATCTCATAAAACCTGGAGTATCTTCACAAAGTTCTGTAAAAATGGTAAAAGTAGTGCACTGTCTTTTAAACTGCCCACTTCTCTCATTCCCCAGCCTCCCACTTAGACTACGTCCACACTAGACGGGATAATTTTGAAAACGCCAGTTTCGCGTAAAAACGATAGGCGTCTTCACCAGGCGTGTTTGAAAATACCTCCGTCCTCATTAAAACGGGTATTTGGGCCAATCTCCTCCTACTGGGCATGCGCAGGACACATCTACAGAAAACAAGCGAAGAGGAAATGGTATACTATTTCCGTTTCCGCGGTGGCGTTGTGCTATTTCCAATGGTCAAAAACTAGAGTAACTACAACAACAGTGAAAGAAAGTTTCCAACAATGTCTTCGAGGAATACAAAGAAAACCTCCACTGGAAAAAGCAGACTGTACTTCTTCGTTTGCTTCTGCGAGTTACAAATGACTATAAAGCTATTAACATAGACAATAAAGTAAGCAACACATGCATGAAGCTGTCCGCCATTGTTGTTGATGGTGTTGGAGATACATTCAAGAAAATAATGAAATTCCATGCTGCCGCCCCCATCTGTTCCGGCACGACATGATGGCATTTTTAAAAAGCTCCGGTTACCCCGTACACACTACACCGCCCAACCGGCATTTTCAGATTTACACACTCCGGAGAGCGTTTTAGAAAAGCTCCATTTTCGGGGGAGGAAAACGCCGTTTCAGTGTGGACGGAGGGTCAAAACGAAGAGAAAAAGCTTTGGTTACAGATTTATCCGGTCTAGTGTGGACGTAGCCTTACTCAAGTAACACCTGGCCCTGCTGCGGCGAAGACTGCAGCAGACATCTCAGAAATGGAATGGAAATTAGTCTTCCTGGAGCCTGACGGGCTATTTAATGAGAAGTCCCAAGCAGCAAAATTTCACAAAACCCTGCAAAAACTGCAAGTCTAACACAAAAGTAAACCTGGAAAATTACTGGAAAAGCCCAGATGACACTCAGTATTTGCAGAAACAACAGATGATTAGTAGTAGCCAGGAATTTCAAGGGAGCGGCTCCCTGCAATTGCTGTCTCCTATTCTGCATGCACACCAGTTATCTGCTGAAGCTGCAGTAACAGCCCGAGAAACACCAAGAAATTTACCTCCCTGTGGAATTTTACTTTGCATATTTGTTTCACAAATGTCATAAATGGAGAAGTAAGCACATCTGTGGTTGAATTTACCTAGAAGATCTGAATTTCCACAAAAGACACATGACCAGTAGCCAGTGGCTGCACAGGGCAGATTTTATCAAGCCCTCAAACTTCTTTTCATGAATGAAAAATTTCCATTTGTGTTGTGCATTCATGAGCACACATATGTAGTCTAGGGATCAATCAAACTGTCAGACAGCCTATAGGGAACCTTTAGCTGTCAGTACTTTGTGATTTAATAGGTCTACTTGGCCACACATGGACAACCAAGGCACTGTACATCCAATCTGTCAGCATCACATCAGTGAATGTTGGCTTGCAAACCGAGGCCCTGTGGGAAACGAGTTGGTTTACTTGTTTTCCCATACTGTTAATTAATTTAAGATATATTTAATTATTGTTTTACTGTTCTTAATAATTATTTTTAAATAATAATTTTGTTGGAATTATTTAAGAACACTTTAAATGTCTTTGAAAGTGGTTCACCATATCTAGGGCAAAAACCATCTGGGCATTCAGGAGGAAGGTGTGGGATAGGAAAAGGACAGAATACAAAGTTGAGACTTGCCTATAGATCAATACCTGCAAACCTGATGGAGCAGTTCTAGAGACCAGACGACCAGCTCACTTGGCCTGCCACATCTGGAGCCTGGCAGGTGCTGAATCCGAGCAGCAGGCTGACGCTGGCAAGATTCACTTCCTATTGTCGACTCATAGTTGTCTAAGGAAATAAGGCAACCAATTTGACCCCAGAATGGTTTCACACACAACAATTGCAAAATCATTTTTTGAAGATGTCGGTTGAGAGGACTAAATTTAACCAGGATATCAAGAAGAATTCTCTGTTCTTCATGAATGGTAGAATGGGATCTTCCAAATCTACTTAAAACCTACAACATATCCTAGAGTTTCGATTTTATTCATTTGCAGTGTGCTGTGTGGGCGCTACATTGTCTTCATGGAAAATAAAAATCACCCAAAACAATTGCAAATTGGGACAATCTTGTTTTTAAGAAATTACAGAAATTTTAAGAAATTTAAGAAATCATAGATTTCTCCCATTTGGAAGCAACAGCACATGATTTAGAACTTCATATATAATAGCCACTGGCCATATAGGAGAGAATTAATACACAGAGGATGGAAACGAAGATGGTAAAACAAGTGTAAGTAGAATCAGGGCAAAGGGGAAGCTGAGAAGGAGAAATTAAAGAGAAAACTGAAAGGTAAAATCAGAGAAGTGGGGGGGGGGGGTAGTAAAATGGCACATTGGTCCTTGATGAGATTTCTCCACAATGGAGTGGTCAGTAGTCCCCCATTCTGATATTGATCACTGTAACTGCTAGAATTGGGCCACACATTGCAGAATTTTTCACTGAGGTGTGCATAAGCATCTATTGTACTGGTGTGGTGACCTACCTCAATGACTACAATCTGGTGGAACTTACATCAACTGTAATGAAGTGCTTCGAGAGGTTGGTTATGACATAAATCAGCTCCTGCCTCAGAGGTGACCTAGATCTGCTCCAACCTGTCTATTGCAACAATAGATCAATAGATGCTATTTCTCTGGCTCTTCCCCCTGCTCTGGACCACCTGGAGAACAGGAATTTGTAAATCGGACTGCTGTTCATCAGCTTCAACATAATTTTCCCATCCAAACTCATCATCCAGTTTCAAGACTTCCCTCTGCAACTGGATACTCAACTTCCTCTTTGGCAGTTGATAATAAAAGTGACAATTGGTAATAAAATCTCCTCCTCGCTGGCCATCAACACAGATGCACACCCAGGCTGCATGTTCGACTACCTGCTCTGCTGTCTATACACAACGAACTGTGTGGCTAAGCACAGCTCTAATGCCACCCTCAAATCTGACAATAACACTACTGTTGTTGGATGACTCACAGGTAGTGATGAGTAAGAGAGGACGGTGGTTGAATGGCACCACAAAAACAACCTCACGTTTAGGGCAAGCAGAACTAAGCAGCTAATTGTTAAGTTCAGGAGGGGGAAACCGGAGTTGGGGGGGGGGGAGATAAACATGAGTGAGCTTACATTGGGGATCAGCAGTGAAAAGAGTCGGCAGCTTTACATTCAGATTACCTGCTCTGGGCCCAACACATAGATGCCGGAAAATACACCAATGTGTCTTTACTTGCTTAAGAGGTTAGTGAGGTTTGGCTTGTCACTGAAGCAGTAAACTTCTACAGGTGTACTGTTGAAGGTCGCCTGACTGGCATGGCAATTCAAATAAAGCAGGAACGTAAGAAGCTGCAAAGAAGCTTATCACAGTAATCACAGGCACATCCTTCCCCATCACTGGTAGCACCTACAGGGGGGGCTGCCTTTAGACGACAACATCACCAAAGATCCGCATCATCTGGATTACGCAATCTTCTCAGAGCTACCATTGGACAGAAAGTACAGGAGTTTGTCATTCAAATGATAGTTATCATCGATACCTGTGCCTGGCTGGAAGCCCGAGAAGAGTTTTATTTTCCGAATCATTATAATTCAGCTACACTGTGACCACTTTGTATTACAATGAATTTTGATTTTTATTTTGTTTTAATTATGTTTCTTTGAAAATAGGTTTTAAGTTATGGATAATTTATGTTTTTTTGTGACTGCTGTTCATACAATGCAATGTGCCTGAGATGCTGCTACGAGTAAGTTTTTCATTAGACCTATCCATTCATGTACTTGTGCATATGACAATAAACTTGACTTTGACTTTGAATTTGATAATTACATTCTTCGCCTTCGTGTGCAAAAGTACAAACTATCAAAATGAATGTGGAGTGATTCAATAAATATAAAATTGCAGTCCCATAGGGGAGCCTTTATATTAGTTTATTATTCTCTCTGTGAGTTGCTTCTTGTTTATAAATGAGGTTTGAAGGTCACAACCTGTTTATCTAATTTCTCAACATGTATCACATGAGCACTGCACATGTTATCTATGTGTACAAACTATGATAGGGAAATGACAGCCACACGTAAAAAGATCTGGACATAATGTGGGCAAATAAGATTTGCCTAAATGGGCAAATGGGTCAGCCTTGGACTATGACTCTCTTGTTCCATAAGAGTATCTGAATTACGATTAACGCCAAAATAGGCAGATAGATAGAAGAGTACAGCGCAGGAACATGCCATTCAGCCCACAATGTTGTGCTGAACCAACTAAAAATCAAATCAAAAACACCCAAACACTAATCCCTCCTGCCTACACCATGTCCATATCCCTCCATCTTCCTTACATCCATGTGCCTATCTAAAGTCTCTTAAAAGCCTACAATGCATTTGCCTCTGCCACCATATCAAGCAGCACATTCCAGGCATCCACCTCTCTGAGTAAAAAACCTACCCCCCTCTCACTTTCAATGCATGCCCTCTGGTATTAGACATTTCAGCCCTGGGAAACAGATACTCTCTGTTCACTCTAAATATGCCTCTCATAATCTTGTAAACCTCTATCAGATCTCCTCTCAGTCTCCGACACTCCAGAGAAAACAACCCAAGTTTATCCAGCCTCTCATGATAGCACATGCCCTCTAAAGCAGGCAGCATCCTGGTAAACCTCTTCTGCACCCTTTTCAAAGCCTCAATATCATTCCTATAGTGAGGTGACCAGAACTGTAAACAATACTCCAGATGTGGTCTAACCAGAGTTTTATAAAGTTGCAACATAACCTCTTGACTTTCGAACTCAGTGCCTTGACTAATAAAAACAAGCATTCCATAAGCCTTCTTAACCTACCTATCAAACTGTGTAGGCACTTTCAAGGAGCTGTGAACTTGATCCCAAGATCTCTCTGCTGAGCAACACTGTTAAGGATCTTGCCCATAACAGTGTACTGTCTCCTTGCATTTGCCCTACTAAGGTGCAAGATCTCACATTTCTCTGGGTTGAACTCCAGCTGCCATTTCTCAGCCTATATCTGCAACTGATTTATATTGTGATTTATTCTTTGTCAATCTTCTACACTATCCATAACTCCACCAATCTTGGTATCATCTGCAAACTTACTAACCCACCCATCTACATTTTCATCCAGGTCATTTATATACATTACAAACATCAGATGTCCAGGCAGAGATCCCTGCAGACCTCTATTAATTACAGACCACCAGCTCAAATAAGTTCCTTCAACCATGCCCCATCTTTATCATGGAAGCCAGATCTGAATCCAAACAACCAATTTGCCGTGGATCACCTGCATCTTAATCTTCTGGATTAGCCTCCCATGAAGGATTTTGTCAACCATCTTACTAAAATCCAAGTAGATAATATCCACTGCCCTACTCACATCAATATCTCTAATCACCTTGTCAAAAAACTCAGTCAAGTTGATAAGACAGGGCCTGCCCCCCACAAAGCCAAGCTGGTTCTCCTTCAGGGACCTCGAGGTAAAGGAGCCATTAGGAGGTAGTGACCATAATATGATAAGTTTTAATCTACGATTTGAGAGGGAGAAGGGAAACTCGGAAGTGTCAGTATTACAGTTGAACAAAGGGAACTATAGTGCTATGAGGGAGGAGCTGGCCAAAGTTCAATGGAACAATACCCTAGCAGGGAAGACAGTGGAACAGCAATGGCAAGTGTTTCTGGGAATAATGCGGAAGGTGCAGGATCAGTTCATTCCAAAGAGGAAGAAAGATCCCAAGGGGAGTAAGGGGAGTAAGGGGAGGCCGTGGCTGACAAGGGAAGTAATGGACAGTATAAAAATAAAAGAGAAGAAGTATAACATAGCAAAGACGAGTGGGAAGCCGGAGGATTGGGAAACTTTTAAAGAGCAACAGAAAGTAACTAAAAAGGCAATACGCGGAGAAAAAATGAGGTACGAAGGTAAACGAGCCAAGAATATAAAGGAGGATAGTAAAAGCTTCTTTAGGTATGTGAAAAGGAAAAACAATACTTAAGACCAAAATTGGGCCCTTGAAGACAGAAACGGGTGAATTTATTATGGGGAACAAGGAAATGGCAGACGAGTTGAACAGGTACTTTGGATCTGTCTTCACCAGGGAAGACACAAACAATTTCCCAGATATAATAGTGGCCAAAGGACCTAGGGTAATGGATGAACTGAAGGAAATTTATATTAGGCAGGAAATGGTGTTGGATAGGCTGTTGGGTCTGAAGGCTGATAAGTCCCCGGGACCTGATGGTCTGCATCCCAGGGTACTTAAGGAGGTGGCTTTAGAAATCGTGGATGCATTGGTAATCATTTTCCAATGTTCGACAGATTCAGGATCAGTTCCTGTGGATTGGAGGGTGGTTAATATTGTCCCTCTCTTCAAGAAGGGAGGAAGAGAGAAAACAGGGAATTATAGACCGGTTAGCCTGACGTCGGTGGTGGGAAAGATGCTGGAGTCAATTATAAAAGATGAAATTACGACACATCTGGATAGCAGTAATAGGATCGGTCCAAGTCAACATGGATTTACGAAGGGGAAATCATGCTTGACTAATCTTCTGGAATTTTTTGAGGATGTAACTATGAAAATGGACAAGGGAGAGCCAGTGGAAGTAGTGTAGCTGGACTTTCAGAAAGCCTTTGATAAAGTCCCACGTAGGAGATTAGTGGGCAAAATTAGGGCACTTGGTATTGGGGGCAGAGTACTGACATGGATTGAAAATTGGCTGGCTGACAGAAAACAAACAGTAGCGATTAATGGGTCCCTTTCGGAATGGCAGGCGGTGAGCAGTGGGGTACTACAGGGTTCAGTGCTGGGACCACAGCTGTTTACAATATATATTAATGATTTAGGTGAGGGAATTAAAAGTAACATTAGCAAATTTGCCAATGACACAAAGTTGGTTGGCAGTGTGAAATATGAGGAGGATGTTATGAGAATGCAGGGTGACTTGTACAGGCTGGGTGAGTGGGCAGATGCATGGCAGATGCAGTTTAATGTGGATAAATGTGAGGTTATCCACTTTGGTGGTAAGAACAGGAAGGCAGATTATTATCTAAATGGAGTCAAGTTAGGAAAAGGGGAAGTACAACGAGATCTAGGTGTTCTTGTACATCAGTCACTGAAAGCAAGCATGCAAGTACAGCAGGCTGTGAAGAAAGCTAATGGCATGCTGGCCTTCATAACAAGGGGAATTGAGTATAGGAGCAAAGAGGTCCTTCTGCAGTTGTACAGGGCCCTGGTGAGACCACACCTGCAGTACTGTGTGCAGTTTTGGTCTCCAAATTTGAGGAAGGACATTCTTGCTATTGAGGGAGTGCAGCGTAGGTTCACAAGGTTAATTCCTGGGATGGTGGGACTGTCATATGTTGAAAGATTGGAGCGATTGGGCTTGTATATTCTGGAATTTAGAAGGCTGAGAGGGGATCTTATTGAAACATATAAGAGTATTAAGGGATTGGACACGCTGGAGGCAGGAAGCATGTTCCCGCTGATGGGTGAGTCCAGAACCAGAGGCCACAGTTTAAGAATAAGGGGTAGGCCATTTAGAACGGAGTTGAGGAAAAACTTCTTCACCCAGAGAGTGGTGGATGTATGGAATGCTCTGCCCCAGAAGGCTGTGGAGGCCAAGTCTCTGGATGCTTTCAAGAAAGATAGCGGAATCAAAGGTTATGGGGATAAGGCAGGAACTGGATACTGATTGTGGATGATCAGCCATGATCACAGTGAATGGCGGTGTTGATTCAAAGGGCCGAATGGCCTACTCCTGCACCTATTGTCTATTGTCTATTGTCCTTAACTAGGCCATGGGTTTCCAAATACTCATATATCCTATCCGTAAGAATTTTCTCCAGCAATTTCCCTACAACTAAGGTGACACTCACTGGTCTATAGTTCCCAGGATCTTCCCTTGTTCCCTTCTTAAATAGGGGTACAACAATGGCCACTCACTAGTGCTCCGCACCTCACCTGTGGCTAGAGAGGACATGAAGATGCCGGTCAAGGTCCCAGCAATATTGCCTCTTGCTTCCTTCAATAACCTGGAGTAAACCTCATTAGGCCCCAGGGACTTATCCACCTTAAGAAGCCCAGCACTTCGTTCTCCTCGACCTCTAAACACCCTTACATATTTATGCATTCAGCACTAATCTCCTGGTCCTCCATGTCCTTTTTCTTGGTAAATACTGAAGCAAAGTACTCATTAAGAACCTCACTCACATTCTCTGCATCCAAGTAAATGTTCCCCCTTTATCCTTGAGTGATCCCACCCTCTCCCTAGTTATTTTCTTGCTCTTGATGTGTGTATAGAATGTCTTGGGATTCACCTTAATCCGACTTGCCAAGGACTTTTCATGGCCACTCCTGGCTTTCCAAATTCCCTTCTTTAGTTCTTTTCTGGCTTCTTTATACTCGTCATGTGCTTTGACTGATCATAAGTTACAAAGCTTAACATAGTTTTCCTCTTCCTTCTTGACTGTTCATCACCTCTCTGGACAGTCAAGGTTCTGTTATCTTTCCATCCCCGTCCTTCCTTCTAACAGGAGCACACCTTTCCTGTACTCTGTGCAATTGACCTTTAAACACCCTCCACATGCTTTATGTGCACTTGCCAGAGAAAAGGTGCTTGCAATTAATGCTTCTTAATGTCTTCATAATCAGCCCTACTCCAATTTAAAACTCTCCCACAAGGACCGTACCTATCCTTATCTGCAGCTATCCTGAAATTTGATAAGGTATTCCACGAAAGGCTTATTAGACATTTGATAAGGTTTATTGAGAAAGTAAGGAGGCATGGGATCCAAGGGGACATTGCTTTGTGGATCCAGAACCGGTTTGCCCACAGAAGGCAAAGAGTGGTTGTAGACGGGTCATATTCTGCATGGAGTTCGGTGACCAGTGGTGTGCCTCAGGGATCTGTTCTGGGACCCTCACCCTTCGTGATTTTTATAAATGACCCGGATGAGGAAGTGGAGGGATGGGTTAGTAAGTTTGCTGAAGACACAAAGGTTGGAGGTGTCCTGGATAGTGTGGAGGGCTGTCAGAGGTTACAGCGGGACATTGATAGGATGCAAACTGGGCTGAGAAGTGGCAGATGGAGTTCAACCCAAATAAGTGTGAAGTGGTTCATTTTGATAGGTCAAACATGATGGCAGAATATAGTATTAATGGTAAGACTCTTGGCAGTGTGGAGGATGAACGGGATCTTGGGGTCCGAGTCCATAGGACGCTCAAAGCAGCTGCGCAGGTTGACACTGTGGTTAAGAAGGCATACGGTGTATTGGCCTTCATCAATCATGGAATTAAGTTTAGGAGCTGACAGGTAATGTTGCAGCTATATAGGACCCTGGTCAGACCCCACTTGGAGTACTGTGCTCAGTTCTGGTCACCTCACTACAGGAAGGATGTGGAAACTATAGAAAGAGTGCAGAGGAGATTTACAAGGATGTTGCCTGGATTGGGGAGCATGCCTTATGAAAACAGGCTGAGTGAACTTGGCCTTTTCTCCTTTGAGCGACAGAGGATGAGAGGTGACCTGATAGAGGTGTATAAGATGATGAGAGGCATTGATCGTGTGGATAGTCAGAGGCTTTTTCTCAGGGCTGAAATGGCTGCCACAAGAGGGCACAGGCTTAAGGTGCTGGGGAATAGGTACAGAGATGTCAGGTGTTGTAACGTGAGCATTATTAAAAGTAAGTTAATACTAATTAGGATAATGGGTGTTTTTACTTCCGTTCTTTTTACTTCCGATGGGCTCTGTATATAGAGTTCCTGCCATGCCATATGGGTTGTGAAAGCCTCTGTATATACATAATGGTTTTGAAGTTGGACATAAAGTTGTTTCTTTGGCACGAAGTTGTTGAGTGTGCCTTTTTCAAAGCAGAAGTTACTGCGTATTTTTGGCAACGAGGTAAACTGGTTTTGTGGACGTGTCGGCGTGTTTCGAGTGGGAGCAGCAGCGCCGATAAGGGACCTCATGTTCAGATGGCTACGTTTGGGACTATCGTTGATTTTGTGGATGTGGTGGAGGACTGGCCGGAGTATGAGGAAAGGTTGGGACACATTTTCTGTGCTAATAGAGTTACTGAGGAGGCTAAGAAGCGCTCTATTCTCCTGAGTGTGTGTGGGACGAAGACTTACAAGCTAATAAGGGATTTAGCCACACCGTGGAAACTGGGGGACATTCCATATAACGAACTGGTCAAGCTCGTGGGGAACCACTACAATCTGAAACCTTCTGTGATTGTCCAACGGTGTAAGTTTCACAGCCGTTTCAGGAAGCCAGGTCAGTCTGTGGCCAATTTTGTGGCCGAGCTTCAGCAGCTGTCGGAGCATTGTGATTTCAGAGCTGTGTTGGATGACATGCTCCGTGATAGATTGGTATGCGGCATTAGTAATGACAGCAGACAACACCGCCTGTTAGCGGAAACTCCACTGTTGACTTTCAAGAAAGCCTTAGAGATTGCCCAAGGCATGGAGATGGCTGCTAATAATGTCAAGGATATCCAGAAAGGACATGGGGGGTCACAGTCAGTGTCAGTGCACCAAGTCAGGAGGGAGAATGGTAAACAGGCAAAGCGGGTGGAATGTTTCCGGTGTGGGGGGACACACTATGTAAATGATTGCAAATTCAGAGACACTGTCGGCCATGCTTGTAGCAAAAAGGGATATTTAGCTAAAAAGTGCAGAAGCTCAAAGGGTAAGATTAAGCCTGGGCAGGGGAAAGCTCGACAGGCTCAGGCAGCCACACACCATCTAGAAGAAGCAGATGAAGAGGCAGCGTGAGCCTACAACATGTTTGCAGTGGAAACAGATGAGGAACCACCTGAACCATATTATGCCACAGTCACTGTCAGGGGAAAGGACATTATGTTTGAGATTGATTCAGGGGCTACTGTATCGGTCATTAGTGAGGAGACCTACAGGAGGACATGGGAGTCCAACCTGCCTCCCATCAGACTGTCAAAGCTCAAACTTAGGACCTATACGGGGCAGCCCGTACCTCATTTAGGGGTGTTATATGTGGACATTACAGTCGGGGGTCAGAAGGCTGAAACCAGGCTAGTGATAGCTAAGAGCAGGGGGCCCAGTCTTTTGGGTCGCGATTGGCTTTGCAAAATCTGGCTAAACTGACATGAAATTAAGTATGCACACACGACGGAGGACATTCTGCAGTGGTACAGTGACGTTTTCAGGGACGAGCTGGGAACACTGAAGGGTGTAACAGTGAAACTCCATGTCGACCCTGAGGTTACACCATGTTTTTTTAAGCCCAGGTCGGTGCCCTATGCCATGAAAGGCAAAGTCGAGGAGGAGCTGGAACGTCTACAGAGGCTGGGCATTATTGAGCCCGTCCAGTTTTCAGGGTGGGCGGCTCCCATTGTTCCAGTTTTGAAGGCAGACAAAACGGTGAGGATATGTGGGGATTATAAGTTTACGGTGAATCAGGTCTCTAAGCTGGAGGAGTACCCATTGCCACGGGTGGATGACCTGTTTGCGACCCTGTCAGGGGGTAAGCTGTTCACAAAGCTGGACATGAGCCATGCCTACCAACAGCTGCTGCTCGACGAGGATTCAAAGGAGTATGTCATAATTAATACGCACAAGGGATTATTCAAGTACAATTGCCTGGTGTTTGGAGTGTCGTCCAGCCCTGCCGTTTTCCAAAGGACAATGGACACTTTGCTGCAGGGGATTCTGCATGTAGCAGTGTACCTCGATGATATTTTGATCACTGGGGCTATGGAGGTGGAGCTTCTGGTTAATTTAGAGTGGGTGTTGAAGAGGCTCTCAGACGCAGGGCTGCGGTTGAAACGCGGAAAATGTGTGTTCCTGGCATCGAGTGTGACTTACCTGGGACACAAGATCACAGCTGAGGGGCTTTGCCCTGTGAAGGACAAAGTGAGAGCTATTAAGGAGGCCCAAGCCCTAAGACCGTCACGGAACTCAGATCATTTTTGGGCATAGTGAATTATTATGGCAAGTTTCTTCCTGACCTCTCAAGGGTTTTGACCCCACTGTATAAGCTGCTTCACAATGACACTAAGTGGCAGTGGGGTGAAGAGCAGGAGAAAGCTTTCAGGGAAGTGAAAGAACTCCTCCACTCAGTGAAGCTGCTTGTTGACTATGACCCAGACGAGGAGATCACCCTTGCATGCGATACCTCGCCCTATGGAGCCGGGGCAGTTCTCTCACATGGAATGGAGGACCGTTCAGAGAAGCCTATTGGTTTTGCTTCACATACCTTGACAGCTGCTGAGAAGGGATATTCACAGCTAGACAAAGAAGGTCTGGCCATTGTTTTTGTGGTCAAACGCTTTAATCAGTACCTTTATGGATGCGTATTTACAATTTATACGGACCATAAACCACTGATGAGCCTGTTCAGTGAGACTGGATGCATCCCACCGCTAGACTCAGCCAGGATACAGTGTTGGGCTCTTACATTGTCAGCCTACTGGTACACTATAGTGTACAGAGCAGGTGGGGATAATGTAAACGCCGATGCACTGAGTCGACTACCTTTACCTGAGATACTGTTGCTACATATGTGCCTCCAGAGACTGTGTTTTCATTGGAGAGGCTGTCAGAGACACCAGTAAACGTGACCCAGATCAAGCAGTGGATGGAGAGGGACCCAGTCCTGTCCCAAGTCAAGACTTTACTTTTACAAGGTTGGCCCAGAGTCGTGGAAGGAGAGGAACTGAGGCCTTATGCCAAGCGCAAGACAGAACTCAGTCTGCAGGATGGCTGCATTTTCTGGGGAGGGGGGTGAGGGTCATTGTCCCTCCCCCTGGCCGTTCACAGATTGTGGAGGAAATTCATGAGACTCACCCAGGAGTGTCTCGAATGAAAAGCCTTGCAAGATTCTATGTTTGGTGGCCAAGAATGGATCAGGATCTGGAGAGCAAGGTAAAATCATGCACGCAATGTCAGACTAATCAGAATATGCCACCACCAGCTCATTTGCATCCATGGAGGTGGCCAGACCACCCCCGGTCTAGGCTACATTTGGACTTTGCTGGCCCTTTTATGGGGCAGATGTTTCTTGTAATAGTAGATGCACATTCTAAATGGATCGAAGCTGACATCATGAGCAACATCACAGCCCCCTCAACCATAGACAAACTCAGGCAAGTGTTTGCAGTCCACGGGTTGCCTGACACTCTGGTCACTGATAATGGCCTGACGTTCACCAGTGAGCTGATCAGTGAGTTCATGCAGCAGAATGGCATTCCTCACATTCGGACAGCCCCTTTCCACCCAGCCTCCAATGGTTTGGCTGAGCGGCTGTTCAGACAGTGAAGGAAGGCCTGAAGCGGATGACAGGGACTCTCTTAGCATTTGGCTTTCACGTTTCCTGTTTAAATACCGCCTCACGCTACAGACTACGACTGCCCGCACTCCAGCAGAGATGCTGATGAGGCGTAGGCCCAAGTCAAGATTGGACCTGCTGCACCCGGACACGAAGGCGAAAGAGGAGAGAAAGCAGGAAAAGCAGGATGAGGGACATGATCAACATGCATGAGAGAGACTGTTAAAACCGGATGACAATGTCTTTGTGAGAAACAATCAGCAATGGCTGCCTGGGGTTATTCTTAAGCAGAGTGGTCCCATCTCCTGTGTTCTTAAGCTGACTGATGAACGTATTTTCCGCAGACATCAGGACCATATGCGCCTGCGTCATGATACCGGCTCAGAGGCAGACAGTTCCATGGAGTTTCCATTTGTGAGACAGACTATGGTGGAAGCATGTCCACCAGGGACTTTGCCAGAGGGGTCGGGGTCCCCGAAGAGGATGGGCATTCTCACGCGCACACACAGACCCCTCTCATGCCCCCAAAACCAAACCCACCCAAAACACCTTCACCAGCGGTGCCTGCAGGGTCACCGGGAGTAGTGCGCAGATCACAGCGCACTCGTAAACCTCCTGACAGACTGAATCTTTGACGGGACAGTTCTTTTTTTGTTGTTGTTAGGTTGGGTGAGTGGGCAAACTCATGGCAGATGCAATTTAATGTGGATAAATGTGAAGTTATCCACTTTGGTGGCAAAAATAGGAAAACAGATTATTATCTGAATGGTGGCCGATTAGGAAAAGGGGAGGTGCAACGAGACCTGGGTGTCATTATACACCAGTCATTGAAAGTGGGCATGCAGGTACAGCAGGCGGTGAAAAAGGCGAACGGTATGCTGGCATTTATAGCGAGAGGATTCGAGTACAGGAGCAGGGAGGTACTACTGCAGTTGTACAAGGCCTTGGTGAGACCACACCTGGAGTATTGTGTGCAGTTTTGGTCCCCTAATCTGAGGAAAGACATCTTCGCCATAGAAGGAGTACAAAGAAGGTTCACCAGATTGATTCCTGGGATGGCAGGTCTTTCATATGAAGAAAGACTGGATGAACTGGGCTTGTACTCGTTGGAATTTAGAAGATTGAGGGGGGATCTGATTGAAACGTATAAGATCCTAAAGGGATTGGACAGGCTAGATGCGGGAAGATTGTTCCCGATGTTGGGGAGGTCTAGAACGAGGGGTCACAGTTTGAGGATAGAGGGGAAGCCTTTTAGGACCGAGGTTAGGAAAAACTTCTTCACACAGAGAGTGGTGAATCTGTGGAATTCTCTGCCACAGCAAACTGTTGAGGCCAGTTCATTAGCTATGTTTAAAAGGAAGTTAGATATGGCCCTTGTGGCTACAGGGGTCAGGGGGTATGGAGGGAAGGCTGGGTTCTGAGTTGGATGATCAGCCATGATCATAATAAATGGCGGTGCAGGCTCGAAGGGCCGAATGGCCTACTCCTGCACCTATTTTCTATGTTTCTATGTTTCTATGAATGTTGAATCTGTCATGTTTTCCAGATGTTTTGTACTGATAAACTGTTGCTGAGATACTCGTATAAGTTTTCAGGGGTACTCAAGTTAATAACACCACTGCTTTTATTTCCTAGTTTTTTACATTTGGGGATGTTGGATTTCAAAGGGGGAGAAGTGCTGTAATGTGAGCATTATTAAAAGTAAGTTAATACTAATTAGCATAATGAGGGGGTTTAACTCCCGTTCTTTTTACTTCTGGTGGGCTCTGTATATAGTGTGCCCCCCATGCCGTACGGGTTGTAAAAGCATCCGTATATACATAACGGTTTTGTAACTAGACATAAAGTTGTTTCTTTGGCGTGAAGTTGCCGAGTGTGCCCTTTTTGAAGTAGAAGTTACTACATCAGGGGTAAGTTTTTTACACAGAGAGTGGTGAGTGCATGGAATGGGCTGCTGGCAATGGTGGTGGAGGCGGATACGATAGGGTCTTTTAAGAGACTTTTGGATAGGTACATGGGGCTTAGAAAAATAAAGGGCTATGGGTAACCCTAGTAATTTCTAAAGTAGGGACAACTTTGTGGGCTGAAGGGCCTGTATTGTGCTGTAGGTTTTCTATGTTTCTATGAAAGTTACGGAATTATGGTCACTGTTCCCTAACTGCTCACCCACTGAAAGGTCAGTCACCCGGCCAGGTTCATTACCCAACATCGGGTCCAGAACCGCCCCTCCTCTCATGTCTAATTGATTTAGGAAACCTTCCTGGATACACTTAATAAATTCAGCCCCATTTAATCTCCTTGCATTAACAGGGTCCCAGTTTATATTAGGGAAGTTAAAATCCCCTATTATTTTCACACATTTCCTTAATCTGATTACATATCTGTTCCTCAATGTCCCGGTGGCTATTAGGGAGTCTGTAGTACAACCCCATCAGTGTGATTGCACCCTTCCTATTCCTGAGCTCCACCCAAATGGACTCAGTGTCTGAACCCTCCATTATGCCTCCCCTGAGCGCAGCTGTGATATTGAACCTGATTAATAGTGCAACTCTACCCCCCCCCCCATCTTCTCTAAAACTTCAAAAACCTGGTACATTAATCACCCATTCCTGCCCCTCTCTCAACCAAGTTTCACTCATAGCTACATCAAAGTTCCACGTACTGATCCATGCTTGAAGTTCATCACCTTGACCAGTAATACTCCTGGCACTGAAATATTCAAGATATTTGAAAAGGATTGCTATTGTTTCATCTCTGAGCATAAAGATTTGTTATTGCTTGTGAGCTTGTGACAAAACAAATAAAAGGATTTGGGGTTAGCTTAAACTCTCCAGTACAAAGCTCCAGTGTATGAGCAGAGTTGATCTCCAAATCCAGTTCTTTGGGACACACCCCAAGGCATTCTTTAAAGAAGTGATGAACATTTGAGATCATGCAAAATCGTACTGGATTTAGTCCTCCTGTCACTATGCTGTATGCAAAGGTTTAGAGTTTTATTACTTAAAAACAAAGAGTGAGGTAACCTTATTTATTATTGTTTCTTAAGTTCTTTTCTCTTAGTTTTGGGATTTTGGGCATTGTTGGCAAAATCACCATTTATTTCCCATCCTTAAATGCCCTTGAGAAGGAGGTTCTGAGCTGGCTTCTTGAAATATTATAATGTGCTTTTGTTCAAGGTTACTTATTGCAACACACACAAAATGCTGGAGGATCACAGCAGGTCAGGCAGCATCTGTGGAGATGAACAGATACAGTAGTCAATGTTTTGGGCCGTGATACAGCTTCAGGACTGAAAAGGAAGGGGTAAGGTGCCAGAGTAAAAAGGTGGAGGGAGGGAAAGCAAACTGGCTGGAAGGTGATAGGTGCAACCAGGTGTGTGGGAAAGGTAAAGGACTCGAGAGGAAGGAATCTGATAGGAGAGTGGACAATAGGAGAGAGGGAAGGAGGAGGAGGAGACCCAGGGGGAATTGGGGGGGAGGTCTGTTTACCAGAAGGAGAAATCAATATTCATGTCATCAGGTTGGAGGTTACCCTGATAAAATATAAGGTGTTGCTCCTTCACCCTGAGGGTGACCTCATCTTGGCACAAAGGATGTCAGAACGGGAATGGGAATTGGAATTAGAATGTTTGGCCACCAGGAAGTGCCGCTTGTGACGGATGGTACGGAGGTGCTCAATGAAGTGGTCCCGCAGTTTATGGTGGGTCTCACCAATGTGGAGGAGGCTGACTTGGGAGCACCAGACACAATGAATGACCCCAGCAGATTTGCAGGTGAAGTGTTGCCACACCTAGAAGGTCTGCCTGGGGTCCTGAGCGGAGGTGAGGGAGGAGGTGTACAGGCAGGTGTGGGGAGGGATGAATGGACAAGGGAACCGAGGAGGGAGCAATCCCTGTGGAAAGGGGAGGGGTGAGAAGTAGAGATATGTTTGGAAGTAGGATCTCTTTGGAGATGGTGGAAGTTGCAGAGGATAATGTGTTGGATGTGGAGGCTGATGGGGTGATAGGTAAGGACAGGAGGGACTCTATCACTATCAAAGCAGTGGGAAGATGGAGTGAGCGCGGACGTACAGGAAATGGAGGAGATGCAGCATCAATAATGGAGGAAGCAAATCTCCTTTAAGGACCTGGAAAGGAAAGCTGTATCCTGGGGAAAGATGCAGTGGCAACCCAGAAACTGAGAAAAGGGGATAGCATTTTTACAGGAGGTTGGGTGGGAAGAGGGATAGTCGTGATGACCATGGGAATCAGTAACTTTAGATTGTTTATTGCCATTCTTCAGTACGAGTGTAAAGGAGAACACAATGATTGTTACTCCAGATGTGATGCAGCACAAAAACATAATAAACATGAAGAACACGAGCCTCTGTGGGTGGGAGTTAGGAACAGGAGGGGGTCAATAACTCTATTAGGTGTTTTTTATAGACCACCCAATAGTAACAAGGACATCAAGGAGCAATAGGGAGACAGATTCTGGAAAGCTGTAATAATAACAGGGTTATCGTGGTCAGATATTTTAATTTCCCGAATATTGATTGTCATCTCCCTAGAACAAGGGGTTTAGATGGGGTGGAGTTTGTTAGGTGTGTTCAAGAAGGTTTCTTGACACAATATGTAGATAAGCCTACAAGAGAGGCTGTACTTGATCTGGTATTGGGAAATGAATGTGGTCAGGTGTCAGGTCACTCAGTGGGAGAGCATTTTGGAGTTAGTGATCACAATTCTATCTCCTTTGGAGAGGGAGAGGAACAGACAAGTTAGGAAGACGTTTAATTGGAGTAAGAGGAAATATGAGGCTATCAGGCAGGAACTTGGAAGCATAAATTGGGAACAAATGTTCTCAGAGAAATGTAGGAAAGAAATGTGGCAAATGTTCAGGGGATGTTTGTGTGGAGTTCTGCACAGGTACGTTCCAATGAGACAGGGATAGGATGGTAGGGTATAGGAACCGTGGTGTACAAAGTCTGTTGTAAATCTAGTCAAGAAGAAAAGACGAGATAACGAAAGGTTCAAAAAGCTAGGTAATGATAGAGATCTAGAAGATCATAAGGCTAGCAGGAAGGAGCTTAAGAAAGAAATCAGGAGAGCCAGAAGGGGCCATGAGAAGGCCTTGGTGGGCAGGATTAAGGAAAACCCCAAGGCATTCTATAAGTACGTGAAGAGCAAGAGGACAAGACATGAGTGAATAGGACCAATCAAGTGAGACAGTGGAGAAGTGTGTATAGACCCGGAGGAGATAGCAGAGGTACTTAATGAATACTCTGATTCAGTATTCACAATGGAAAAGGATCTTGGCGATTGTAGGGATGACTTACAGTGGACTGAAAAGCTTGAGCATACAGATATTAAGAAAAAGGAGGTGCTGGAGATTTTGGAAAGCATCAAGTTGGATAAATCGCCGGGACCAAATAAGATGTACCCCAGGCTACTGTGGGAGGCGAGGGAGGAGATTGCTGAGCCTCTGGCAATGATCAGTGGGGATGGGAGAGGTTCCAGAGGATTGGAGGGTTGCGGATGTTGTTCCCTTATTCAAGAAAGGGAGTAGAGATAGCCCAGGAAGTTATAGACCAGTGAGTCTTACTTCCAGTAAATTGTTGGAAAAGATCCTGAGAGGCAGGATTTATGAACATTTGGAGAGGCATAATATGAATAGGCATAGTCAGCATGGCTTTGTCAAAGGCAGGTCATGTCTTATGAGCCTGATTGAATTTTTTGAGGATGTGTCTAAACACATCCATGAAGGTAGAGCAGTACATGTATTGTGTATGGATTTCAGCAAGGCATTTGACAAGGTACCCCATGCAAGGCTTATTGAGAAAGTAAGGAGGCATGAGATCCAAGGGGACATTGCTTTGCAGATACAGAATTGGCTTGCCCACAGAAAGCAAAATGTGGTTGTAGACGGGTCATATTCTGCATGGAGGTCGATGACCAGTGGTGTGCCTCAGGGATCTGTTCTGGGACTCCTTCTCAGAGAAGATCAGAGAGATCTTGGGGTCCGTGTCCATATGGCACTCAAAGCTGCTGTGCACTTTGACAGTGTTGTTAAGAAGGCGTATGATGTGTTGGCATTCATCAACCATGGGACTGAGTTCAAGAGATGTGAGGTAATATTACATTTGTATCAGACCTTGGTCAGACCCCACTTGGAGTACTATGTTCATTTCTGGTCACCTCACTACAGGAAGGATGGGGATACTATTAAAAGTGTGCAGAGGAGATCAATAAGGATGTTGCCTGTACTGGAGAACGTGCCTTATGAAAAGAGGTGAAGTGAACTTGGCCGTGTTTCCTTGGAGCGACAGAGGATAAGAGGTGATGTGATAGAGGTGTAGAAGATGATGAGGGGCATTGATCTTGTCGATAGTCAGAGGTTTTTTTCCCAGGGCTGAAATGGCTAACACAAAGGGACATTGTTTTAAGGTGTTTGGAAGTAGGTACATAGGGGATGTCAGGAGTAAGTTTTTCACAGACAGAGTGGTGGGTGCATGGAATGCACTGCTGGCAATGGTGGTAGAGGCAGATGCTACAGGGTCTTTTAAGAGCCTCTCAGATAGGTACTGTACATGGAGCTTAGAAAAATAGAGTGCTATGTGGTTGGGAAACTCTGGGCTTTTTCTAGAATAGGATACATGATCGGCACAACATTGTGGGCCAAAGGGCCTGTAATGTGCTGTAGATGTCTATGTTCATATATTAACACAAGTGGTGGTAGTGGAGACAAGTGACAAGCTCCCAGTAGCTATTAAATGCTCCCAATGTTGTGCGCCTCAGATAGCCTCTGACGATCAAGACCAGTTCCTTGCCTTCACGTGTGGTTTAGCTACTAATCCCAGAGGATCCATTTCTACTGACAGGAGAAGGGGCACAGGTGAGTTTCTGGCACCTTAAAATTCAGTCGCTTCAGCAGATGGGTCTCGTCAGCCATCATCGGCAGCTCATCTAGGAGAAGGAAAATTCTGATCTCAAACCTCCACTGCCTTGTAACTATGCCCACTCTTATCAAATGCTTAGGGAGTAAACCCCAAGGGAAAAATCTAGGGCTGGAGTCCCTAAGACAGTCCTATATTGAGTTCAATGTTGACTGGCAACTCCCGCAATGCTGCCGGTGCCAAACTGTATCGGTCACTGCCATTCCTTTGGGTTCATCAGATGCGTGGAGAGGGAGAGCTTGCTACATGGACAACAGCTTGCTCTCCATATTGTACTGCCCTGACGTGCATATCTAGACAGGACACAACACCCATGGTTGATCCTGACTGACAGAGGAGGCTCATGAGAATGATTCTGCGAATGGGAGGGTTATTGTATGAGCAGTGCTCTATGGCCTTGGCCTGTACTCATTGGAATGTAGAAGAATGAGGGGGGACCTCATTGAAAGCTATTGAATGTTGAAAGGCCTGGAGAGAGTGGATGTGGAGAGAATGCTTCCTATAGTGGGGGAGCCTAGGACAAAAGGGCACAGCCTCAGAATACAGGGATGTCCATTTAGAAAGCAGATAAGGAGGAATTTCTTTTGCCAGTGGATGGTAAATCTGTGGAATTCATTGCTCAGGGGGCTGTGGAGGCCACGTCATTGAATTTCAGACAGACATTGGTACGTTCTTGATTAGTCAGGGCATTGAAGGTTGTGAACTGAGGGCAGGAGAATGGGGTTGAGAAGGAAAATAGATCAGCCATAATGAAATGACAGTGCTGGATTGATGGGCCAAATGGCCTAATTCTGCTGCTATCTTAGTATCCTATGGTCTTGTAGATTTGTGTAGATTCTCTTGTCTTGAGGAGGCCATTGCCCAATTTCTCAATAGCCCAGATGTTGCTAGCCACTTTGTGGCCCATGCCTGAATGGAGTTTAGGTCTTGCTGTATGCAGGCATAGACTGCTTCACCTGTAAAAGGAATTGAATATTGTACAATCATCTCTACTTCTGATCATATGCAATAATAAAACAGCTGAAGGTGGCTGGGCTCAGACAGTACCCTGAAGTAAAACTGCAGTCATGTCCTGGTTGGGATGGTTGACCTCCAGCAAAGACAACTACCAACCTATGTGAGTGTTTGCCCTTTGAAGTTCTTTGACTTCAGTTTTACCTGAACCATTCTGAATCAAAGTCAGTCACTTTCATTCCACCCCTGGAATTCAATGTCATGGTGAGATCTGAAACAGAAGGGTCTTGGTGAAACCCAAATGAGTGTCAATGGCAGCTGCTACCTGACAACACCTTCCATTGCTTTGTTATAATAACAATTGGAGCGATTGTGTAGATTAAATTTATCCATATTCTTGCAAAGACAAAGTACCTGGAAAATGTGTGTGAAGATCGGTTATGAGTACTGTGGAGAATGACAGTCCAACTGCATCAGGAGCTATTGATCAAAGATGAATTTCTCCACTGTAAGCTTCGTCCAGCATTTGGATCACTGCTTCAGGAATGTTTGCAGACAGCAGTATGGCAACCATGTTGTGCAATGTGGTTTGAAAGGACAGGAATACTTGTCTCACCAGTGGAGAGAAATGAAAGGAAGGAATGGTCATTTCAACAGGCCAGGGGTGGTGAAGGAACGATAGGAAGGCAGGCACTTCACTTCTCAGGGCTCTTAATGCTGCTGAAAGGGATTTAAACTAAGTTATTAGAGAAAAAGCCTGGATTTGTTTTCAACCACATTAGAACCTGGTGTTTATGAGCAAATTAATTGTGTGACTAAGCTGCCAATATTAAGGAGCAGAGCTGCCTGATGTTTAAATACAGCTGATTATTCCAATCACGAGGAAGATTTTCAATGTCTCAGAAGATGAATGTAAGTTCATGATTTAACAAAATCCAGTTTCTGAAAATAAAGTTCCTTGCTCTCCCCTCATATAAAATGCTTCCAGTTGTTGGGCAGTTGGAAGATGTGTACCAGTCCTGTACAGTGAGAATTTGACCTTGCATTACTCAGTGAAGTCAGTTAGACCCAACGAGAGGCCTGAACAACTGCGACGTCTACGACACCGGCACATGATGTGTGGGCAGCTGAGTGACTGCAGGTAATAGAGCCACCGTCTCACTCAGTGACTTGCCCTCAACGGCTATCTATGGCAATGGATTCTCCAAATTTACCCCTCTCCGGCTAAAGAAATTCAATCTCATCTATGTTCTAAACAGGATAAGATAAGCTAAAACTTTAAAATACTTTAAAATACAAAGTGTAAGCATTGGGGTACGAGAAAGGGTACAAAATTTCAATTTAAAAGTCATAGTGCAAAGTAGAGATGTGCAATGAAACCATATACTTGTATATTTAAGGAGGAGAAGTTGTGGAGTCTTATAGCTACGGGGAGAAAGGATTTCCTGTGAGGTTCAGTGGTGCACCCTGGTGGAATCATTCTGTTACTAAAGGTAACTCTGTCCAGTATATCACGCAGGGGGTGAGAGGGATTGTCCATAATGCTCAGTAGTTTCTGCAGCATCCTCCTTTCAGACACAATCACCAGGGAATCCAGTTCCACCCCAGAACAGAATCAGCCTTCCTGATGAGCTTCTCAATCTTCTTGGCGTCAGCTGCTCTCACCCTGCTGCCCCCTCAGTCTACAGCGTAGAGTAGAATGGGCATCGCTCTAGTCTGAGGTTGTACCCTCTGGTCTTAAACTTTAGGAAATATCCTCTCCACATCCACTCTGTCCAGACCTTTCAATATTCAATAGGTTGTCATGAGATCTCCCCATCATTCTTTTAAATTCCAGTGAGTACAGGCCCAGAACCATCAAATGCTCCTCAGACGATAACCCTTTCATCATTACGGTCATTCTCATGAACCTTCTGAAATGACAGCACAGCCTTTCTTACATCTTCTTCTCAAACACGAGGAAATCTACAGATGCTGGAAATTCAAGCAACACACATCAAAGTTGCTGGTGAACGCAGCAGGCCAGGCAGCATCTCTAGGAAGAGGTGCAGTCGACGTTTCAGGCCGAGACCCTTCGTCAGGACTAACTGAAGGAAGAGTGAGTAAGGGATTTGAAAGTGGGAGGGGGAGGGGGAGATCCAAAATGATAGGAGAAGACAGGAGGGGGAGGGATAGAGCCGAGAGCTGGGCAGGTGATAGGCAAAAGGGATACGAGAGGATCATGGGACAGGAGGCCCAGGGAGAAAGAAAAGGGGGAGGGGGGGAAAACACAGAGGATGGGCAAGGGGTATAGTCAGAGGGACAGAGGGAGAAAAAAGAGAGAGAGAGAGAAAGAATGTGTGTATATAAATAAATAACGGATGGGGTATGAGGGGGAGGTGGGACATTAGTGGAAGTTAGAGAAGTCAGTGTTCATGCCATCAGGTTGGAGGCTACCCAGACAGAATATAAGGTGTTGTTCCTCCAACTTGAGTGTGGCTTCATCTTTACAGTAGAGGAGGCCATGGATAGACATATCAGCATGGGAATGGGACGTGGAATTAAAATGTGAGGCCACTTCACCTGTGAGTCGGCTGGGGTGATATACTGCGTCCGGTGCTCCCGATGTGGCCTTCTATATATTGGCGAGACCCGACGCAGACTGGGAGATTGTTTCGCTGAACATCTACGCTCTGTCCGCCAGAGAAAGCAGGATCTCCCAGTGGCCACACATTTTAATTCCACGTCCCATTCCCATTCTGACATGTCTATCCACGACCTCCTCTACTGTAAAGATGAAGCCACACTCAGGTTGGAGGAACAACACCTTATATAAGTGAAGCGGTAAAATGTCCAGCTGAGTTCCGTTTGTATCTGGTTGTACTGAGCTACTGGCAGTGGAGACCCATCGGAATCATAGAAATCTACAGCACATTACAGGCCCGTCGGCCCACAATGTTGTGCCAACCATGTAAACTACTCTAGGAACTGCCTAGAATTCACCTATCGCATAGCCCTCCATTTTTCTAAGCTCCATGTACCTAAGAATCTCTTAAAAGACCCTATTGTATCCGCTTCTACCACCATCACCAGCTGTCTATTCCAAGCACCCACAACTCTCTGAGTAAAAAGCTTACCCCCGACATTCTGGTATCTACTTCCAAGCACCTTAAAACACCTTAATTTTGTGGATTTTGAACAGATTATTGCTCTGGGATAATCTAATCAGAGCAACTGAATGTGGACACAAGGAGCTTCGGGTAATGACTTGCTAAACCTGAGATGAGTGGCTATTTACTATGTAAAATGCCAAACCTACCATAGAACCAATCTATAATCTCATCTGGGTCACCTAGTTAACTAGTTTGGACCAGTCAGATTTGAAAGGCTGGGGTGTGCAGAACCATGAACAATTTTGCTTGTAGCCCTGGACAAGAACCAATCCCCAGGAGTACTGCTGATTGGAGCTGATGAAATCATCGGACTCTGTGGACCTGGTAAAAGCAGGTTTTAAGTGGTCGCAATCCCTTTCCCTGTTGCTAAGACCGTTGCTGTTGGCTCTTTACCCAGGAAATGGGTTAATGAAGCTCATTGTGACACAGCCTTGCCCTGTTAGTGGCAGGCAGGAAATGACTTTAGGGAGGGCAGACCCAGATTCTTCTGCAATCCATTCAGGACAGACCCAGCTTACTCAACCCCTCATCGTAGAAAAACTACAGCACAATACAGGCCCTTCGGCTCATAATGCTGTGCCGAACATGTACTTACATCAACTGCTCCACCCAGGAATCAACCCTGCAAGGACATCCTTCATTACATATGAGACTGAGATTGGTGCAGTTTCCTGGGTGTGGCCACAGTGTAACATTGCATCTAAACTTCTCTCCACACCCTCTGCTGTAAAGATCAACATTCCAGTAGCCTTCATAATTACCTACCTCATCTGCACACTAGTTTAGATTATGAGAAAACTCAGTCCTCTTTTATTGTCATTTAGAAATGCATACATGCATTAAAAATGATACAATGTTTCTCTGGAGTGATATCACAGAAAACAGGACAAAACAAAGACTAACGCTGACAGAACCACATAATTATAACATACAGTTACAGCAGTGCAAAGCAATACCATAATTTGATAAAGAACAGACCGTGGGCACGGTAAATAAAGTCTCAAAGTCCCTGAGTCGATCGACTCCCCGAGTCCCCAACAACAGGTGGCAAAAGGGAGAAACTCCCTGCCATAAACCTCCAGGCACTGTCAACTTGCCGATGCCTTGGAAGCAGCCGACCACAGCCGACACTGAGTCCGTCCATCCGAAAACTTTGAACCTCCGATATAGCCTCCCGAGCACCATCCTCTGCCGAGCGCTTTCGACCTCGCCCTGGCCGCTGAAACAAGCAGAGCCAAGGATTCGGGGCCCTCTGCTCCGGAGATTCCGGTTACCACACAGTAGCAGCGGCAGTGAAGCTGGCATTTCAGAGGTTTCTCCAGATGTTCCTCCGCACTCTCATGTCTGTCTCCATCAAATCAGAATTGTGCACGGTCCCCTACTTGACAGATCGCAGATATCATTCACCGGAGAGGCCGCGTGCGTGCCGTCGCGCCGCCATCTTCTCAGTTCCTTGTTCTTTGTGTACTCTGATCTCCAGTTTCCATGTAAAGCAACATTTTATAGTATTCAACAGCAGAAAGAGTTCCCCAAACAACCCAACAACCTGGTCTGCCCAACACCTTCTGCACTTTCTATGCAGTTTGTGGGTCCATGTTGGCCCATCAGCCTCCTCAGAACCCATAGAACTGGAGGAGAAGCAAGTCATCCACGAGCCTAAAGGGCCATCCAGGGAAGTTATCTAAGGGCCGCCTAAGCAGGTCACCATCGATCCTAATAATGATCCTCGATCCTAATCCTAATTATGACCCTCAATCTTACAGGGCCATCGGTTATGATCCTCGATCCTAAAGAGCCAACTAAGGAAAAGAAAAGGAGGGAATGAACTCACAAAGTAATTAACAACAAAGAAAACTGTAATGCTGCTCAGAATGCAGGGGCAATCCTGAATTTCCTGTTAAATGTTATTTCAATTCTCAGTCTCTTTTCTGTCCGTTTGACATCCCCTCCACTGCCACAGAGAGGCCAAACAGAACACAATACCTTCCATTTGAGCACTTTGCAATCCTCTGAAAAGAACACTGAACTCCCTAACTTTAGATGACTAGTTCTTCTATTGTTTCCAACTATTGCACTTAATTCAGTTTCCAATTTTGTTTATTTATAATGTCCTGCAACAGTCACTATTATTAGCAACAGTCAGCATGAACCCTCGCTGTGAACCATCACCTGTGCCCTCACAATTGAATATACTTTTTTTGGGTCACCCCTGAAATCTGTAAATGCTGACAAATTCAAGCAACACACACAAATTGCTGGTGGAACGCAGCAGACCAGGCAGCATCTATAGGAAGAAGTAGAGCTGATGTTTCGGGCCGAGACCCTTCGTCAGGAATCCAAGTGTATCCAGCCTCTCCTTACACCTAATACATTATAATCTATGGAGAACCACACCTGCACTGTCTCTAAAGCTTCCACATCCTTTTTATATTGCGGTGATCAGAAGAGCACACAATCCTGCAAATGTGATCCAAGCAGAGTTATATACATCTGCAACCTGACTTCTCATCTTTTATAGGCAACCTTTCCATCGATATAGACAAGCATGGCGTAAGCCTTCGTTATCACCCTGTCCACTTGCATCCCGACTGATACACTATCAATTACTCCAAAAGACTGGAAGTAGAGTAAATACTGAAAGGCTTTTATTAGCAGGAAAATGTGACCTCGACCATGCTGAGTATCTGTCCTGGACTGAGGGAGGAGCAGTGACACAATCGCCTTTATTCAGGGGTCAGTGGGAGGAGCCACAGGAGCAGTCAGCAGAGGGGCCTGTCCAGACAGGTAACCCAGTTACAACTTATATATATGGTTTACCACGCTGACATCCCTCCTTACATCTGTCATTTACTGTGAACATTCCCACTGCATTTGATCTCCCAAGCTGGCACACTTCACACTTGTCCAGGTTAAACTCCATCACCATTTCTCCGCACAAATTTGCAACTAGTTATATCTTGGTTTATATTGATGTATATCGACATATGTTAATATATATAAATTAATTGGGTATATTATAATTTTTTGTTAATACATTTTCAATTTTTTTTCTTGAAGGTCTGTGACTCCTTTTGGGGCCATGTAAGATATGAGTAAACCCCGAGGGAAAAGTCCGGAGCTGGAGTCCCGAAGGCAGTCCGACGTTGAGTTCGATGCTGACTGGCAGCTCCTACTACACTGCTGGTACCAAACTGTATCGGTCCTTTGGGTTCATCGGATGCGTGGCGAGGGGGAGTTTGCTACATGGGCAACAGCTTGCTCTGCAAATCGTACTGTCCTGGCTTGTATATCTAGGCAGGTAGGACTCAATATCCATGGTTGACTCTGACCGACAGAGGCCCTTACGAGATATGCTAGCTATGGCTGGAATGAAGACGTGGAGAATATCTGACCCCATGACTCAGGTCATTATAGAATGACCATGGACTCGGAGGAGAATCCAGTCAGGTACTCAAAGAGATGTCAAACTGGAGCCTTTGCAAAGATATCTTCTTCTGAATTGACAATACTAGGAAAACCATCACATTAATAAGAACACTTCAAGGTCACAGAAGTGCCAGTTTGCCACCATTGGTAACTGTGCCTACCCTGGTGCCTGTGCAGACCGTGGTGAGGGGAGTGAAAGGATTTAGAAGGAAGGTAGCACAGGTACTGGCCGTGCAGCTTACAGGTTCGGCTATTGGGTCTGAGGGAACTACTGAACTACTGCTGCTTTTCCCGCCTCGCTAGCAGGGCACAAAAACGAATAACTAAAGCCTTTCCTTTGGTGCCTCACAAAATCTGCTTAAAAAATGGAAACTGTTGAAGTTAGAGGCAAAGACTCCTTAAAGGGCAGGCTGATGTCATCGAGTCATAGAGAAGTACAGGCCCTCAGTCTACCAGATAGTCTTGCTCTTCTACCCAAAAGCCATTTGCCAGATTCAGGGCCATACCTTTCTATGCCTTGTCTATTTCAGTGCCTGTCAACGTGTCTCTTAAATGTATCACAATCAGAATCAGGTTTATTATGACTGACATATGCGATGAGATTTGTTATTTTGAGGCAGCACTACAGTGCAAGACTTAAAAAATTACTCCAAGTCACAAAAATAAATAAATACTGGAAAAGATGAATGATGAGGTGGTGTTCATAAACTTGAGGGCCAAGGGGAAGAAGCTCTTCCTGAAATGTAGACGGGAGCTTCAGGGTCCTGTTCCTCCTTTCAGATATTAGCAGCGGCAAGAAGGCGTGTCTCCGATGTTGAGGGTCTTTAATGATGGATGCTGCCCTCTTGCGACACCTCCTCTTGGGGATGTCCACAATGGCAGGGTGGTTGTACCCTGATGGATCGGGCTGCGTCTACGATCCCCTGCAGTCCCTTGCAGTCCTGTGCTTTGGAGGCTCCCTACCAGGCTGTGAATCAACCAGACCGAATGCTCTCCACTGAGCCCCTGTAGAAAATGTACCTGATGTCACCTCTTTCCCAACAGCATGCTTTAGATATCAACAACTCTCTGTGTGATAAAACACCCCTCAGATGCCCTTCTCACCCACATCGTCTTGTTTCTGATACCTTATTGTGGAATAAAATTATACCCTATCTTTGCTCTCATAATATTAGGGGTTACAACGTCCTGCAAAGAACTAAACCAGAAGTGTAATTTGCACTATTTAATTCAGTGTAAGATGCTGTGGAGCAGGTAGAACACAGACACACAACAGGAGAGATATCTTTATCCCAATTATTTGATTTAAACTAATTATTTTTTTTCAACAAGCAGAAGTCCTCAGCAGGATATGGTTAGGTGAGAAGCCAGGGGAGAGCAGTGGCTTCCTTGTTGAACTGGACATCAGCAGCAGGAGTTGCCAACTGAGACACCGGTTTATTGGACAGGCTACATTGTTCACATCCCTGATGCCAGACTCCTGAACCAGACAGATCAAAGCCATGATTGAGGGATGTGCTCAAAGCCTCCGTGAAAATAAAGTAATATCCTTGTAATTCCTAGTCTATGAGCTCCCAGAGCAGGGAAGGTGCAGTCCGAATGAGATTGAAAATCACAAGACTCTGCATCAGCAACACTCAGAAGTCATGTGCATGTGCCTCCTCCAAAACTCTTCCCCTCCTTCAGCCGTCCCCTGCCTTATATGTTGCAGATCCTGCAGTGCTCACCTTAGCCTCCCCAGCCACATCAGGACACACACCACTACAGGAGAAAAAAATCATCCTCAATTCAAGGGCAACACTTAGAAGAATTACAAATGATATTTTGAATATATATGGCCCAGTATTTGTCAGGACATTCCATTTATTATACTCCATACTTCTACTATTCGACTTTCTGATTACTTGTTTTACCTGTATGCCAACCTTTTGTGTTTCCACACATCGTGTAGTCTCACTCCACTGAAAATTTTAAATGCTTTCATTCTTTCTTCCAAGGTGGATAGCCTCACACCAACAAACCTGGCTGTGATATACTCAATCCCTTCATTTCAGTCATTAATATGGATCATAGACCGGGGGTTCCCAACAATTTTTATGCCATAGACCCCTAACATTAACTGAGGGGACTCCATAGACCCCAGTTTGGGAACCCCTGCTATAGATAGTTGAGTTCCCAGTGCTGTTGCTGTGATACTCCAATAGTTACTGATTACCAATCCAAAGATGAGCTATTCACCTAACTCTATTCTCTGTTGGTTAGGCAATCCCTTCTCCATGCCAATATATAATATATCCCCCAAAATCACAAGCTTTTTGGGAAGTAACTTGCTAAGTAACACCTTATTGAATATCTTCTGGAAACCTGAGCATTACATGTACTGATTCACCGTTTTCTACCGGTTATTAATTTTCAAAAAAGTCTAACAAAGACTTCTTTGAAGTTTGTCAAAGGCAGTTTCCCTTTCATGAGACCCAGCTGTCTCTGTCTGATTTTCTAATTTGTCTCCTTAACAATAGATTCTGTCTGTTTTCCAAATGATGGATGTTCAGCTAACCAGCCAATGTTTCCGTCTCCTTGCTTTTTAGTCTGGTGTATTCTGCATTAAAAGCTATGTGATTTAGGCTAAAATGGGTTGAACTGTGAACCTAGTTTTAACAGTAAAGTCTAATCAGACTCCATAAGATCAAAGAGTTAAATAATCAATGTGTTTAAGATGATTAGAGGATTTATTGGGAAATCAGAATATAGGGCACAAACTTAAATGACAAACTCGGCTGTTTAGGTGTGATGCAGTAAAACATTTCTTCACATGAGGATTAATGAGAAGTTTCAAAACATCAGCAAGAGCACTGAAGTCGTATACTAAGTTTTGAATCTAGTAATTGCAGTAATCTGATCATGATGTTTAGTGGGTTTATACAATGAGTAATACTAAGACTGGAAGAATAACAAGGCAGACATTAAATCAACTGTTTTCACACTACATTTGTGGGAAATCTGAACCTAACATTGGGCTTTTGAAAGTCATGGGGAATGCTACACATTTTCAAAGAGGCTTTGAGAACATTCTCAGATCATTTCCTCAACCCACCTGGTAATCATTTGCTGTTGCTGAGTGGTGTGCAGCTTTTACAAGCCTGGTATGGAGACACAGGGATTCTGCAGAAGCTGGAAATTTAATTTGTGTGTATTAGAAGTCTGGTGTTGGGCAGGCGAACAACATTGCCTGAAGGATGGATGGTTACGTGGGGCTGGATTGGAGATTTGGGAGATGTTAGTTCCAGAAACATTAGTCAGAGTGGTAGGTGATGCTGTGGTGGAATTAAAGTTGCAGATGAACCTTTTTGTAAAACTTTGCAAACCCCAGAAATCAGCTGGAGCTGCTTGATTGTAGTGGGTTTTGGCCAATCCCTGACAGCCTGGTCTAGCTGGTGTGCAGACTTTGAGATAATAAACCCAAGGAAGGAGACTGTAGAGACATGAAACTCCCTCTTCTCCAGCTTGGCAAATAGTTGGTTCTGGATTAAACATCAAAATGTATTGGACATGTTCATGGTAGGTCTTGGAGAAAATGAGAATATTATCCAGGTACATGAAGACAAAGTAATGCAGCATCTCTCGGAGAACGAATTTGATAAGCGCCTGGAAGACCACAAGGCATTGACTAAACCAAATGGCATCGTGAGATATTCATAGTGACCAGAGAGCATTAAGCGTAGTCTTCCATTCATCTCCCTCTAGAATGCAGACCAGGTTGCAGACATTAAGGAGATACAGATTAGTATAGATTGTTGCACCTTGCAGCAAATTGAAAGTCATGGTCACCAGTGGCAAGGAGTACCAGCAATTCACTATGACCTTATTGAGAGCTCAATTATCTATACACAATCGCAGTCCATCATCCTTTTCTGCCTCGAAGAAGAAGCCCGCAGCAGAAGGGGGTGTGGTAGGGCTGATGAAACTGGATACTAGGGAGTTATCAATGTACTCCTCCATGGCCATCCTTTCTGAAGCTGACAGGGAGGAGAGATGAACTTGCCGTGAGCAGAGTTCAGGTAGCAATACATTTGTGTAGTCACATGTTCAATGAGGCAGGAGTGTTGTAGCTCTTTTCTTATTGTGGACTTCAGGAAGGGTAAAACGAGGGAACACAAACCAATCCCCATAGAAGGATCAGAAGTGGAGAGAGTGAACCATTTCAAGTTCCAGGGTGTCAATATGTCTGAGGACCTAACCTAGATGCAACATATTGACGCAGCTATAAAGAAGGCAAGACAGCAGCTATATTTCATTAGGAGTTTGAGGAGATTTGGGTTGTCAACTAAAACACTCAAAAACATCTACAAATGTACTGTGGAGAGCATTCTGACTGGCTGCATCAGCATTTGGTATGGGGGGGGGAGCTACTGCACAAGATCGAAATAAGTTGCAGAAACTTGTAAAATTAGTCAGCTCCATCATGGGTACCAGCCCCCACGGAAGGCAGCTTCGAGGAGCGGTGCCTTAGGAAGGCAGTGTCCACCATTCAGGATCCTCACACCAGGACACGTCTTCTTCAAACTACTACCGTCAACAAGGACGTACACGCTCCACGATTCAGGAACAGCTTCTTCCCCTCTGCCATCTGATTTCTAAATGGACTTTGAACCCATGAATACTACCTCACTACTTTTTTTTATTTCTGTTATTTTGCACTATTTATTTTAACGTACCTACTTTACGTAGATGTATATTTTTCTCACTGCTTGTGGGAGGTGTGTGTGTGTATTTTTCCCTCAGTCTCAGGGCCTCTACCAGAGGCCTGGGAGCTTGAACATTCAGCACAGTGTCCTTGTTCCTAGTAGTGTGCCTTCTGGACCGAGACCTCAGATGTTGTTCCCAGGATTGTTGGAACCACTCTCCCAGTCCAGGTATCACAGCTCCAAGTGTTCCTATCATCACTGGGATTACTCTGGCTTTAACCTTCCACATCCTTTCTACCTGCTCTTTCAAGCTCTGGTATTTCTCCAGCTTGGATCTCGTCTGGTGTGACAAACCCCTGCTTCTATTGCTCTTGTGCTCAGCGTCTGTTCTTCTGCAGCCATGAGCAGCACCTCTGTGCTGTCCCCCAGCCCTGCCATTTCCAGCCATCGGTAGGACTTCTTTATGTCAGCCACATCAGATATCTGGCGATGATACATCCCGTGCAGTGGCTTGTCCTGCCAATGGCCTCTGGTCCTCTGGCTCTGCTTCACCCACTTCCAATTCCATGTCCCCTGCCTGCTGTCTGAGGTATTCTCCTAGCAGGTCATCCATAGGGGTCGTCTCCCTGACATGCTCATGGATGTTTCATATTTCTTCCAGGACTGTGGCCTTGACACTTCCAAGTCCCCGTTCTCCTTTATTCCAGCAGGAGATGTCGCTTGACATTGGACTTTGGATGGATTCCTCCATGTACTGTTAGTAGTTTCTGGGTCCTGATGTCAGCGGCTTCCAGTTCATTCCTTGGCCTGCCCACTATTGCGGCTGGGTATCTGATGACTGGTAGGGTGAATGTGTTGATGGCTCTGATCTTGTTCTTCCCATTCAGCTGGCCTTTTAGGACCTGTCTCACTCTTTAGAGGTACTTGGATGTTGCAGCCTGCCTTGTGTCCTCATTGTGGTTTCCATACGCCTGCAGGATCCCCAGATATCTGTAGCTGTCCTGTATATCTGGTATGTGGCCTTCAGGTAGCTGGGCTCCTTCAGAATGGATGAGTTTGCCTCTTTTCACTATTATCTGGCCACTCTTTTCCAGTCCAAATGACAAACTGATGTCTCTGTTGTACAAACTTGTCAGGTGGATTAGTGAGTCAATGTCTCTTTCACCTCTGGCATGCAGCTTGATGTCATCCATGTACAGGAGGTGGCTGATGGTCACTCCACTCTTGAACCTCTACCCATGTCCACTCTTTGAGATGATCTGACTGAGGGGTTCAAGTCGATGCAGAACGGTAGTGAGGATAGTGCATCACCCTGGTATATTCCATATCTGATGGTCACTTGTGCTGTTGGCTTTGAGTTAACGTCTAGCATTGTCCTCCAATGGCCCACTGAGTTCTTGATAAAGGTCCTTCGTGTCTTGTTGACCTTTTACAGAGACAGGCATTCCAGGATCCATGTGTGGGGCATTGAGTTGTTTGTTTTCTGGTAGTCAATCCAGGCTATGCCTCGTCCTGGAGTCTCACATGACTGCTTTGTCTACCAGTACTTGGTGCTTGGAGCCTCTGATTCAATGACCAATCTCCTCTGAGCAGGGCTCAGGAATTTACACACACGTTCCTTCAGCTTGGTGGCTATAATGCCTGACAGGAGCTTCCATGTTGTTGTCAGGCAGGTTATAGGCTGGTAGTTTGATGGTGTTGCTGTTTTGTGAGGATCCTTCATATGACTACCGTCCTTCATTGAGTCAGCCAGTCAAGGTGGGAGTCTGTTTCAAGCAGCTGGTTCATTTGAGCTCCCAGCATGTATCTAATGCTGTTAGTTTCTTCAGACAATAGGCAAGGATTATGTCAGGCCCTGGTGATGTCCAATTCTTCATACTTGCTACCCATTGCTGGACATCTACTGCTGTGCTGATGACTGGCCCTTCCTCTGGGAGGTTGCAGAGGCTTGCTTGTGGGTCTTTCAGCCACTGGGCACTGGTGTTATAGAAACATAGAAACATAGAAAATAGGTGCAGGAGTAGGCCATTCGGTCCTTCGAGCCTGCACCGCCATTTATTATGATCATGACTGATCATCCAACTCAGAACCCCGCCCCAGCCTTCCCTCCATACTCCCTGACCCCCGTAGCCACAAGGGCCATATCTAACTCCCTCTTAAATATAGCCAATGAACTGGCCTCAACAGTTTCCTGTGGCAGAGAATTCCACAGATTCACCACTCTCTGTGTGAAGAAGTTTTTCCTAATCTCGGTCCTAAAAGGCTTCCCCTCTATCCTCAAACTGTGGCCCCTCGTTCTGGACTTCCCCAACATCGGGAACAATCTTCCTGCATCTAGCCTGTCCAATCCCTTTAGGATCTTATACGTTTCAATCAGATCCCCCCTCAATCTTCTAAATTCCAACGAGTACAAGCCCAGTTCATCCAGTCTTTCTTCATATGATAGTCCTGCCATCCCAGGAATCAATCTGGTGAACTTTCTTTGTACTCCCTCTATGGTAAAGATGTCTTTCCTCAGATTAGGGGACCAAAACTGCACACAATACTCCAGGTGTGGTCTCACCAAGGCCTTGTACAAATGCAGTAGTACCTCCCTGCTCCTGTACTCGAATCCTCTCGCTATAAATGCCAGCATACCATTCGCCTTTTTCACCGCCTGCTGTACCTGCATGCCCACTTTCAATGACTGGTGTATAATGACAGCCAGGTCTCGTTGCACCTCCCCTTTTCCTAATCGGCCACCATTCAGATAATAATCTGTTTTCCTATTTTTGCCACCAAAGTGGATAACTTCACATTTATCCACATTAAATTGCATCTGCCATGAATTTGCCCACTCACCCAACCTATCCAAGTCACCCTGCATCCTCTTAGCATCCTCCTCACAGCTAACACTGCCGCCCAGCTTCGTGTCATCCGCAAACTTGGAGATGCTGCATTTAATTCCCTCATCCAAGTCATTAATATATATTGTAAACAACTGTTATGTTATGTGATGCTTCTTTCTCCCGTATACTCTTCCAGTACTTCTCAGTCTCTATTTTGGTTGGTTCAGGTACAGTACTGGCATGTTGTTGCTCTGGAACCGTGCAAATACTTTTCCTCGTTCTTTGGAGAAGAGTGCATTTATTTGATTGCCCTCTGCATCCTTAGTGTACCTCTGTAGGCTGGTAGCCAGAGCTGCTGAGCGTTGCTTGGCAGTTTCCAGGGCTTCAGCTAGGGGCATATCTCTGTACTTCTTTAATAGCCGAGATAAGTCTTTGGCCTTCCCACCTTCTGCAGCTCAGTTAGTCTACTGACCTCCACCCCTGTGGTTTTCATCTTGGCTTCCAATCATCATCTCCAGGAGGAGTTATAACAGTGCTTTCAACTGTATTTCATTTTGTAGCCCAGCATTTCTAGGACTGCTGCCAAAACATATATCAGTTTATTGGTCTCAGTTATGCTGGAGGTTACAATTGTGAGTGGTGCTTCTTTGGCTGCTTCTAGCATGCTGTCTGATGGAATTTTACTACCAGGGCTTGGGAGCCTAGTTCATTGATTGACAGTCGCCAGTTTAACCATGATCTTCTCTCTGATTGCAGCAGCCAGCGTCGATATGCCCCAAGGTGAGGTTCAACCTTGCATATCCTGTGTACAAGGTGATGCTATTACCTTTGCACCATCTGTGAGTTGTGGAGGTGGGGTTTGAACTCGTATTTCCCGATTGGCTCGGTTCTGTGGTGATGTTGCTGTGGTGCATTGTGATTGTATGTCTTCCAATTCAAGCTGTGATAGTAATCCTCTGTTGGCAATGTTTGATCGCTGGTTAACCAGCCGTTTTTCTGTCAGTGTGATGATGGTCTGATTGTTGCCAGAGTCAGAGTCTCCACATGCGCTTGCTGTATCCTCATTTACGTCAGTGGCCGTTGAAGTAGCATTCCATTAATGTCATGTTGTCCAGTCTCGTCCATTTAAGGTTCATTCCAGTAGCCAATTTCTCACCAGATGGTCCCAGCTCCCCAACCGTTGGTGCAGACCTTGTTAACCTGAGCGATGTCCCAGCCCTCACGACTTCTTGTTCTTGTCACTCTCCTCTGACTCGTCCACAGTCAGCAATGAGAAGACCATTCATGGAGTGGACTGATGGACCAGATAACTTACAGGTTGTGCAGGACTAACCAGAGGTGTCCTAAGATCAACAGGAACTCAGAAGAATGAATATGGTGAAACTAGATAGTCTCCATATGCTACTCTATATGTGGAAAGATGGGAGCTGTTTGGTGGCAGATCCTCCCAGAGCCTAGAGTTCTTTGGTCCAAAGCTATGGCCATGACTGATTGGTCAAGATTGTCAATGGGAGAGTGGAAATGTCTTGCTAACCCAATGACCATGAAATTGCCCGATGTGCCAGAGTCCACAAAGGCTCCAAAGGCATATCGTCGTTTTCCCCAGAAGACAGCATTGAGCTGGCTGTAGCAGACCTGGGAGGAATGGGGGAATCTGTCACAAACCTCCCTTCCCTGCATGCCTATGGATGTTTATTTCCATGACTCAAAATCGGCAAAACAGAAATGGCTCAGCTCACCACAGTAGAGGCAACGCTTCCCCTTCATTCCCCAGTGCCGAGCGGCTGGGGAAAGCCAGTTTCTGCTCAGTTGCGTTGGCTCCTTGGGAGGACGTTGAGGGGAGCTGGGGAGAGTACATGACAGCTCTGAGGGTGATGATACTGGTGTGGCTCAGAGGCTGAAACCCAGCAACCTCACTGCAGCACTCTCTTCTCCTTTCCTGGAGTCCAGTAGCAACCTAGATGGAGGTATCGGTGAGAGTCTCAAGATCTTCAACTGGGTCTCTGGTGGCCAATACATCTTTAATTTCACCTGATAACCCACAGTGGAACACGGCTACAAGGGCTTTAGTGACCCAACTTCTCCCTACCACCAGCTACAAAACCCAGCTGCACACTGAAGCTACTGGTACCCCGGCGAAATTGAAGAAGTCAGATAGTTGCCTTTTGTCTGTTTACTGGGTGGTCAATCACCCTCTTCATTTCCCTGGTGAAGGGGGATACACCTGCACATCTTGGAGAATTATTTTCCCCAGAACACCAATGCTCAGATGAGAGCTTTGCTAGAAAGGGGACGCTTTGCAGCAAATAGAAGAAAAACTTGGTGGGCTGCAGCTCAAAAGCCAGAGATAACAGGGGGAGAAACCCTCTACCTGTCCCTGGTTTGCCAACAAATCACTCAGGCTCCAGCAGGTTCGGAGCACCACCATGGAACCAGAACAGGACAAGCAGGTGACACCTCTGTGTTTGCTGAAGACTTGGGGATTTGGGGTGGCAGCAGGGGTTTGCTGGCTCAGCCAGATGTTACCTGCAAGGCATCAAGATCTGATGGAGCATTGGCTCATGTCCACTCACCATGACCTCTTGGCTGGCTGTGACCGATCAGAGATGCTCATACTCCACTGGGTCCATGTTTCAGCTCAGTCTTGCTGCCCCAGGGCTGGTTACCAGGCCGGGCTTGATCCAGAGTTATGGTGAAGTTCCATATCTTCAACCAGTGACCATCAGGAGAGACTTAGAACAGATGGATCCAAGTATAGACAAGACAAGAGATGAGAAAGGAGATGGACAAAGAATCTTTGCTTGGAGAAAACACAGTGTGGACTGCAATGTTCTGACAAGAACTGTCCTTTGTTATTCAAATAACAAGCCATGGGTGACAAAGGACATTAAGGACATCCTGAACGCTAAAAAGAGGGTGTTTGGAGATGGAAATAGGGAGGAGCTGAGGGCAGTAAGAGGGACCTGAAAGCCAGGATCAGGGAGGCTAAAGACAGGTACAGGAGGAAGCTTGAGTGGGAACTCCAGCAGTACAACATGATTGAGGTCTGGAGGGGGATGAGGACCATCACTGGGTTCCGGCAAACTAGCAACAGAGGATCTGAAGGCAGTGTGGACAGGGCCAACGAACTTAACCTGTTCTTTAACAGATTTGACATTGTGGCCCCTGCCCATCCCCCACGTGAGCCATCTGTTGTCGTCCCCCAACCAACACATATTCCACTCTCCCCTCCTATCCCTCCTCACAGTCCCCCACCCTGCTCTCATGACTATACCTCTTCCCCATACGAAACCACCACAGTGGGCTTCACAGCTGAACAGGTGAGAAGACAGCTGAAACATCCCAACCCAAGCAAAGCTGCGGGACCAGATGGTGTCAGTACCAGGGTGCTCAAAGCCTGTGCCCCTCAGCTATGTGGAGTACTTCGCATGTCTTCAGCCTGAGCCTGAGGCTCCGGAGGGTTCCTGTGCTGTGGAAGACGTCCTGCCCCGTCCCTATGCCGAAGACGCCGCGCCCCAGCGGCTTCAATGACTACAGACCGGTGGCATTGACCTCCCACATCATGAAGACCCTGGAGAGACTTGTTCTGGAGCTGCTCCGGTCTATGGTCAGGCCACACTTAGATTCCCTCCAGTTCGCCTACCAGCCCCGACTAGGAGTTGAGGATGCCATCGTCTACCTGCTGAACCGTGACTACGCTCACCTGGACAAGCCAGCGAGCACTGTGAGGGTCATGTTTTTTGACTTCTCCAGTGCGTTCAACACCATCCGCCCTGCTCTGCTGGGGGAGAAGCTGACAGTGATGCAGGTGGATGCTTCCCTGGTATCATGGATTCTTGATTACCTGACTGGCAGACCACAGTACGTGTGCTTGCAGCACCGTGTGTCCGACAGAGTGATCAGCAGCACTGGGGCTCCACAGGGGACTGTCTTGTCTCCCTTTCTCTTCACCATTTACACCTCGGACTTCAACTACTGCACAGAGTCTTGTCATCTTCAGAAGTTTTCTGATGACTCTGCCATAGTTGGATGCATCAGCAAGGGAGATGAGGCTGAGTACAGGGCTACGGTAGGAAACTTTGTCACGTGGTGTGAGCGGAATTATCTGCAGCTTAATGTGAAAAAGACTAAGGAGCTGGTGGTAGACCTGAGGAGAGCTAAGGTACCGGTGACGCCTGTTTCCATCCAGGGGTCAGTGTGGACATGGTAGAGGATTACAAATACCTGGGGATACAAATTGACAATAAACTGGAATGGTCAAAGAACACTGAGGCTGTCTACAAGAAAGGTCAGAGCCGTCTCTATGTCCTGAGGAGACTGAGGTCCTTTAACATCTGCCAGACGATGCTGAGGATGTTTTTTGAGTCTGTGGTGGCCAGTGCGATCATGTTTGCTGTTGTGTGTTGGGACAGCAGGCTGAGGGTGGCAGACACCAACAGAATCAACAAACTCATTCGTAAGGCCAGTGATGTTGTGGGGATGGAACTGGACTCTCTGACGGTGGTGCCTGAAAAAAGAATGCTGTCCAAGTTGCATGCCATCTTGGATAATGTCTCCCATCCACTACATAATGTACTGGGTGGGCACAGGAGTACATTCAGCCAGAGACTCATTCCACCGAGATGCAGCACAGAGTGTCATAGAAAGTCATTCCTGCCTGTGGCCATCAAACTTTACAACTCCTCCCTTGGAGGGTCAGACACCCTGAGCCAATAGGCTGGTCCTGGACTTATTTCCTGGCATAATTTACATATTACTATTTAACTATTTATGGTTTTATTACTATTTAATTATGGTGCAACTGTAACGAAAACCAATTTCCCCCGGGATCAATAAAGTATGACTATGACTATAAGGATCACTACACACAAGTTAGGTAGGCTCATGGCTGAGCAAAGATGAACAAACCAGAGAGAACTTAAATAGGCAAACAAAACAAGGCACAGGTGCACTGATAACTAAAACAAGATATGGATGAAAATAATCAACTAGTAATTGGGGGAAGAGGATCGTTGAAGCCTGGCGGACTCTTGTGTCCCCAGGTGGTCAGACTAAGACTTAACATTATCAGTCATGGTCGTCTCATCCTCTGTTTACAATGCTTTTTTTCTTTGGGATGAAATAATCCCGCGTCTTCTGAATTATTCCCAGTCACTCCTGCCATTACTGCTCTACCATCATCCGTGCTTGGATCTCCTTCCACTTAACCTTGGCCAGCTGCTCTCTAATGTCTATGTATTTCCCTTACTTAACTCTTTTACCAATACATCTGATTTTAGTTTCTCCCTCTCAGACTGCAGATCCACATTGACCCAATGATCCTCCAAATGGTTTACATGAAATAGACTAATAATAGAAACATTTCCTTCTTCCAAACTTGATAATTAAACATTAAGATGAATGAAACGATCAGCCAAAGTTGGAGCAAAAAAATGTCACGAGAACATTCTCACTCTTTAATGTGAAGGCGAGAAGCACAGAATAATGTTATTCTTTAACTTAGGGACATGTTTTCCTTTATCCCTGTTGTACATAAATTACACATTTAATGTAAAGAGTTCTTTATTCTGATAAAATATACACAATTTAGACACTAGACAAAGCTTTAAAAAAGGTTCATTTGTTAAATACAAGAAAAATGCAAGCTTAGATTTAAACATCTACAATTCATGCATGGGTTAATTTTTTGACTCAAAAATTCATACCCTGATTAATGAAAAAGACATGCTGTGCCAAAGGAAGATTAAAATATAATTAAGGTTGGCTCACGCTTTGAGAATTTACCTTGCCGAGTAATACTTACAATGCACGTATACTTTTCTTAGCTAATGCAGTTTTGCTCCAGGACAAGATAATCTAGTAACAGGGGGCAAAGTTTTACGCCTTCATTAGCACCTTGACCTCTGCCCCCTCTTCTCTGTCTTCTTCTTTAACAGCCGTTTGTGCCCGAGGATAAATTCCTTCCACTGCCTGTCTGTACTGAGGTGACTGATGGGACCTTCAGGTGGGATGTAGTGTTTGCTGATGCACATGGGTGGGATGTTTGGGAAGTGGTGTGTCCCTTTGCCATTTGTGGAGGGGTTCTGTGTGCTTCAAATGCAGAAGCTCACCATTCTCAGTGCCACTCAAAATGTTTCTTCATCACTGCACCAGTTCCTCAGGGTAGTGTTTTACGATGAACCATCTTCAATGACCTTTCTTCTATCATAATGTCTGAGTGTTTGCTGACAATTGTACAACGCTCAGCAGCACTCAAATCCCCAAGTAATGACACAGTTCACATTCAGCTGCAGCAAGACCCAGACAATACCCAGGCCTGGGCTAACAGGTGGCAAGTAACATCTATGCCCTACAAATACTAGGCAATGATAATATGAAGAGATGAAGAGAAAACTCAGCTTTTGCCCCTTGACAATTGACGACATTACCATACTAAATCCCTCCCTATTAATATCCTGGAAGTTACCATTGACCAGAAACTGTACTGTGTGCACAATGTGACAAGAAGAACAGGTCCAATCCTACAGCTAGTAACTTGTTTCCTCACTCCCAAAGCCTGTCCGCTGTCTACAGGAGAGTGATGGAGAACTCTCCACTTGCCCTGATGAACACAGCTTCAACAATACTCGAGAGGCTTGACAACATACAACATCGCTGCTCACTTGACAGACATCTGGTCCACACCCATCCACTTCTACAATAATCCCCAGGACTCTGATTTCTTTCCAAATAGTATCACCTTGCATTACATGAGTTAAGTTCCATCTGACAATCCCTTGCCCACTTTCCCAATTTCTCTAGATCCTGCTGTAACCCAAGGTAACCCTAGGTCCTACTATAACCTAAGCTGTCTGTTATACCACCAGTTCTGGTAACATCCACAAATTTATTGATCATATCACCTACTTTTCTTATCCAAATCATTAAAATATATAATAACAGGAGAACTAACATCAATCCCTGTGGCACACCACTGGTCAAAGTCCTCTGAAAACAGCCCTCAATAACCACCCTCTGACTCTTTCCACCAAACCAGCTTACCCTGGGTCCCATGCAATCTAACCTTCTGCACACAATGTCCTATGTGGGGCTTTGTCAAAGACAAAAGTCCATGTGGCATCAGGTAACATCCAGTACCCTGCCCTTATCAATCACCTTTGTTAACTCCTCAAAAACCTCACGAGTTTGTAAGGCATGACATGATCCACAAAAAGGCATGCCACTGTCTCTAATTAGGCAATGGTTTTGCAAATGTATATAAATCCTATCCCTAAGAATCCTCTCCAATAGCTTCCCCACATTGACATGAGACTCACACATGTATTTCCCGGATTATCCTGATTTCTCTATTCAAACAAAGGAGCAATATTGATCATTCTTCAGTCCTCTGGGAAATTGCCTGTAGCTGGAAAGGATACAAAGATCTTAGTCAAGGCACCAACAGTCTCATCCCTTGCTTCTCTCAATAACTGAGGATAAATTCCATCAGGCCCTGTGGGGCTTATCCACTTTGATGATGTTTTTCAGGAGGTCCATTATCACTTCCCCCTTGATCTCAAAACACCTGGGCATGTAAGTACTCCCCTCACCGAACTCTCTTTCCTCCACGCCCTTCTCCTTAGTGAATGCCAATATAAAATACCTCACGCACATCCTCTGACTTCAAACATAAGTTCCCCCCTTTATTCTTGAGTGGTTCTACTCTCTCTCTCTCTCCAGGGATGGTCTTGAAAAACTCATTTTTAGCTTCTTTGTCTTTTTGAAGTAATTTAATTTATAACGTTAGCACAATACAAATTAAAATGTTGTCATCTGGAAGAAGAATTTGACCCAGCCTTACAGTGCCTATTGGTCGTGGAGACACTACCTGCTCCCTCTCCAGGGGCACCCAGCCAGGATGAAACCTTGGAAGAGAGGTGGGCAGACAATCATCACAGCTATCTATACCCCTGAATGGTCTTCTGCCTAGAGCCATAAATGACCACAGTGGCAAAGCACAGGAAAAGCCCTGAGAGACTCACCACTCTTACCACTGAGTGCCCAATGATTAAGACCATAAAGTTGAAGTACAGTCTGATTTATATATATACAGAACGTGGACTTGTCCAGGCACAGAAATTACAGGGGGTCTGGGGTCAATGAAGTATTAAGAATCTGTTGCTCCATTGTTCCCTTGACTCCACACACTACAGCTTGACCCTTGACTTTGAGTAGGGGTCTCGACTTTGACCCCTCTAACTTGAATCAATTGGTTCTGCTTTCAACAAAAAAGCCATAAACTGCATTCTTCTTCCATGAAGAATCAACTACAACCATCCTACCTCCTGAACCTCCTCTAAAGAATAAATAATAGTCATCTTTTTTGCTTGAAATTTTGTTAATCTAAATTGTAGTTTGTTGCTTTTCATTTCAAGTGAACTTAAGGGGAAATTCCAGATGTTTAACTGGTTAATACAACCTTGCAGCTCATCTTAGTGTTAACTAAAATGCCTCTATTGCAGACAACCTGGCAGTTTTAACTATACGTGGAATATTGACACGTTTCTGCCTCTCAATTGTCCCAGCTCTTCCTCAGTATTAGTGTATCCTAACTGGTCAATGATCCCCAATGTAATTAACCTGTGACTTGTATCATCAGGCTGTAAATTTAAAAGGTATGACTGAATGATTTGCAAGTCAGTGGTTAACAGGGCCAAACTAAAAGTTGCTTATTTTGCTCCTGTGTGACCCAATGAAAATTTGCTACACATTTTCTGCTTCTCAATTCTGTGCTCCTACAAATAAACTATAAAGATACAAGAAAGACTACATATTTATGCTGGAAATTTGAACCAACATATAAATAGTGCTAGAGGACTCAGCAGGTCAGGCAACATCTATGGAGGAAAATCACAAAGAAACCACAGAGTCTGTTTGTATGAGAGAGCAGTTTACATGAAGGAAATTCAGTTTTCATTCCAGAGGGCTGTGAAGTGCCTAGACAGAAGAGAAGATGTTTCACCTTGTTTACATTACCTCTCACTGTGCTATAAGTAAACAGGTTAGAATGAGAGTAGGATTGAGAATTAAAGGGGCAGGCAATATGAAGGTCAGGATCACCCTTGCAAGCTGAACACAGCTAATTTGCAAAGTGATCTGCATTTGGTTTCTTCCCTATAACAGCAGCCACATTGTGAACACTGTGCAGTATACTGGATTGGAAAAAGTACAAGTGAATCACTGCTTCATCTGGAATGGGTTTTGTTCCCTGGATGGTGGGAAGGCACAAGGTGATTGGGCAAGTGTTGCATGGGAAGGTGCCATGGGTTCACAATTGATGGGTAGATGAGGGAGTCAAGAAATGGGCAGTCCTTGCAAAATTGAATTCAGTTTGATTGAAGTTTAATTGTCATTCAACCATACATGAATACAGCCAAACAAAACAGTGTTACTCCGGGGTGAAGATGCAAAACACAATACCAACAGTCACACAGCACAAAGCACTCGTGGCACGTACAAGATAGCAAGCAGATAAAGATATCAGTAAGGTACAGCCACGTGAAAAAAATAGTTCAGACCTGAGTCATGAATGCCAGAGAAATCTGCAGTCGACCAAAATGCAGCTTGTCTTCTGCCGAGCAGATACTGGGGGTTAGCACTGACTCTGGACTAGATACAGCACACCACTCTGACACGCCTCTCCTGGAAGCTGCAAACAGGCGACATCGCACCCTGAGGCTCAGTCCTCGCACACGTTGTATAAGATAGCAAGCGCATAAGATATCAGTAAAATAGAACCATGCAAAAATAAATTTATATATAGTCCAGACCTTGAGTCCACGAATGTCGCTGGAATCTGCAGGCAACCACAACACAGCTTGTCTTCTGCCAAGCGGCCGTGCCAACTCCAGCCCAGGCGCTGTGCCACACCAGACACCAGTGGCAGCACCGGCTGTGACGCCTCTCCTGGCGGCTGTAAACAGGTGACACCACAGCTTGGGGCCTAGTCCTTGCTATGCCCAAGACGCAACTCCCCACCGTCTGTCCCAGCTCTCCGACAATAAACCAGTGAATTGAGCTTGCAGCAGTCCACATTAACCATGTCCAAAAGGGGCTTGTGCTCACAAGGAAAGGGACCAAGACAGTCACTCGCTATTAGACTGCACACTTTTTTCAATGCAGGCAGTAGCACAATGCACATATCCTTCATTTTCTCCGCCAACGAGCAGCTTGTTGATGGGGTAGATCTGCAGTGCTTTTAAGTTCTCAAAGTCTAGCAGGATCTTGAGATCATAAAAAATACATTTATAAGGGGCAATAGCACCTTTTGTTGACCGCATAGAAGCCGCTTCAATCAAACGCACCACCATCTTACCGGAACCAGATCTGAGAATGCAGAAAGGGAGGAGAGCAGATGATGTTACTGGTGATGGGAATATGTTGGAGCCAGCAGAAATTAAACTTGTTTACAGTTTGGGAGTTCACCTGCAAATCAAAAAGGACAAACTATCTGTGGTCACTCTTTACCACAGAGAGTGTACAAAGCACTTATGACTATGCTATTTGCTCAGTGGGGGTGTATGGGGTGTCCGGGAGGGGTAGCACATCTGGTGAAGGGGTTTGTCGTGTCCATTCACGGGCAGCTCCCTCACCTTTGGTCCCTGCTGGACACACAGCTCTCACCTGTGACTCCGAGTAGCTGTTTGTATGCGATGTGCCCAGATTCCACTACACCACTTCGACAGGAAGGCTAAACCAGGTGAGGGTAGCCAGCAGGCCTCGAATCCTGGTGTGATAGGGACGTGCCTTCCAAGCACGCAAGGTCAACTCCGGCGTTCTGGGCCGATGAGATCCGCAGTGAGATCCAACGGCCGGGAACATGGTTCTGCAATGCTCTGTGGAGAGAGAAGGGTATGACAAGTAACTGAAGAAGTCGTGTGACCACTGTAACCAAGGAAGACCCCAGTTTGTGATGCTTGTTCATACCAACAGACCCGGACTTCTGAGGTCAAGAAAGTAAAACTACTCCAGTTCAATGTCTTTTCCACTTTAAAAACTCTCCCGCAAGGCCCCCTATCATCATCAGAACAGCATTCACTAAACCAGCGGAAAAGTCTATCTTAAGCCTGTTTTGTGCACTTTCTTCAGTGAATGTTCTTTGCTTTTGCTCATTCTACTGGAGCTGAATCTCATGCTTTTATTAACTTCACATCAAAAGTTTCACAGTGATAACCCCAAATGCTGGCTGGTCCTGCCAGGCTTGTCCAAGCCTTGCAAACTTGGCAAGGTCAGGCTTTGCAATCTGATTTGACATTAGACATCACTATGTTGCCACTTTTAAAAAGTTAAATTTGTCATTGACTGGCTTCACAAATATAATGTGCAAAAATAAAAGTGTATATATATGGAGAGAGGAGAAGATGGCGACGCGACGCAGCACGCGTGGCCGTACTGAATTGATATTGATATGTGTTAACTAGGGGCCGTGCACAAACCGGATTTGATGGAGACAGCCGTGAGAAGCACAGAGGAACATCTGGAGAAACTTCTGAAATGCCCGCTTCGCTGCCGCTGCTACTGTGCAATCCAGAATCTCCAGAGGGGAAGGCCCCAAATCCTCGGCTTTGCGTATCACCCGTTGCCGGGGCTGGGGTCGAAGCGCTCGGCAGAGATGGTGCTCGGTGCTCGGTGTCGAATAGGTGGTCGGAGGCGCGGAGTTTTTCGGACGGATTCGGAGTCGGACTGTGGTCGAATGCTTCCAGGATGCTGCATCGGCAAGTTGGCAGCGCTGGAGGTTTACCGTCTGTGTGAGATGATGGGACTTTCGAGAGACTCTGAGACTTTTACTGTGCCATGGTCTGTTCTTATCAAATTACGGTGTTGCTTTGCACTGTTGTAACTATACGTTATAATTATGTGGTTTTTGTTAGTTTTTAAGTTGGTTTGTCATGTGTTTTCGTGATATCACTCTGGAAAAACATTTTATCATTTCTTAATGCATGCATTACTAAATGACAATAAAAGGGGACTGTGTGTCCTCATAATCATAATTATATATATATATATATATATATGCACCCAGCTTTATGAAGGCTCGATAGTTTCAGAAGGCCGTTGTCAAGGTGCAACACATGAGGCTGCTTACCAAGTATTACAAGAGCCCATGGTATTACAGAAAAGTTACTAACATGGTTAGAGCATTGGCTGATTGGTAGGAGGCAGTGAGTGAGAATAAAAAGATCTGGTTGGCTACCAGAGACTAGTGGTGTTCCACAGGGGTCGGTGTTGGAACAACTTCTTTTTATGCTGTATATAAATGATTTAGATGATGAAATAGATGGCTTTGTTGCCAGGTTTTCAGATGATACAAAGATTGGTGGAGGGTAGGTAGTGTTGAGAAAACAGGTAGGGTGCAGAAGGACTTAGACAGATTAGGAGAATGGGCAAGAAAGTGGCAAATGAAATACAATGTTGGAAAATGCATGGTCATGCACTTTGGTAGTAGAAATAAATGTAGAAATAAATGGGGAGAAAATCCAGGAATCTGAGATGCAGAGAGACTTGGGAGTCCTTCTGCAGAACACCCTGAAGGTTAACTTGCAGGTTGAGTCAATGGTGAGGAAAGCAAATGTCATGTTAGCATTCATTTCAAGAGGTCTAGAATATAAGAGCAAGGATGTGATACTGAGGCTTTATAAGGCACTGGTAAGGCCTCACCTTGAGTATTGTAAACAGTTTTGGGTCCCTCATATTAGAAAGGATGTGCTAGCATTGGAGAAGTTCATTTGATGGCTCTGGGTCTATACTCCCTGGAATTCAGAAGGTTAAGAGGGGATCTCATTGAAACCTTTCAAAATGTTGAAAGGCCTAAACAGAGTAGATGCGGAAAGGATGTTTCTCATGGAGGGAGAATTTAGGACAAGAGGGCATTGCCTTGGGATAAAGGGGCACCCTTTTAAAACAGAGATGCAGAGAAATTTCTTTAGCCAACGGGTGGTGAATTTGCGGAATTTATTGCCACATGCAGCTGTGGTGGCCAGGTCGGTGGGTGTATTTAAGGCAGAGATTGATTGGACATGGCATCAAAGGTTACGGGGAGAAAGCCAGGAACTGGGGTTGAGGAGGAGGTAGAAAAAAAAAGATCAGCCATGATTGAATGGTGGAGCAGACTTGATTGGCCAAATGGCCTAATTCTGCTCCTACGTCCTATGGTCTTATGGATATTTAGAAACACAAATTCCCCAGATGGCCAAAGTTGCCACTCCTCTCTCTGTTTCTCGTGCAAACATTCTTGCTTCCTTTCTGGGAACAGTGACAGAGGATGACTGGAAAAGGAGCTTCTTTCAGGGAAGTGAACTGGTCATTCGTGGTAAATTGGAAGAGACTCAAGAGACTGCAGATGCTGGCATCCAGCATCGAAACAATGCTGGACAAACTCAATGGGTCGATAATGAGGAGGCAAAAGGGGAAGCCAATGGTTCAGCTTGAGACATTGCATTTGGATCTGATGCAGAATCTAGACATGAAATATCAACTGACACCTTTTCCCTCCACAGATACTGCTTGACCTACTGAATTCTTCCAGCGTTCTGTTATCATATTCACTGGGAAGATGTTTCTTCCGGATTACTGGTAAGCTGACAACCGGAATTGCTATGAATACTATATAGGTATTAACTTGTAGCAAAAGGGAGGTGAGATGTTGGGAAAGGAACTTTATATTCAGCTAACAACAGGAATTCTGTAGATGCTGGAAATTCAAGCAACACACATCAAAGTTGCTGGTGAATGCAGCAGGCCAGGCAGCATCTCTAGGAAGAGGTACAGTCAACGTTTCAGGCCGAGACCCTTCGTCAGGACTTGTCTCAGCCCGAAACGTCGACTGTACCTCTTCCTAGGGATGCTGCCTGGCCTGCTGCGTTCACCAGCAACTTTGACGTGTGTTGTTTATATTCAGTTGTTACATTAAAAAGATTTTATTATCTGTCAGTCTCACATAAAGACACTTTATTACTCGACACAGAATTCTGGTTAGTTATCAGCTACTCAAAACCCCTAGTCAGTACTTCTGCAAAACTAGTGATAATCACATTGTCAGCCTCTTGTAAAGGATGTGGGAGACTCCTGCATGTAGATGTCAACTCATTTCATTGAGTACTACCTCCCCAATTCCACATGGGCAAGTTGTCCTCTGTCCCAGTAAGTAGATTTTGATCGTAAATGAGATGTTTTGAGACATCTTGAGGTTATGAAAGATGCAACTGAAATATGATCGCTTTCAAAAATGTTTTTATTATGTCAAGGCTGCCAATGTAACATTCCCAGAGGAGTGAAAATAACAATGTAGAATTCCCAGGCTTTTCAGACAGATAAATAGTGTATCATCATCGGTTTATAATGGGTGTTAAGAAAGCCAATTATCCGACAGGATTCAGTTTTATGCTTTCCAGTCAATCAGGTCTGTTCTTGACAAAATCAGATGGCCTGTAGAGAGGCCAAATGGGGAGTATTTACAGCAAATAAAGGAAAACAGTTTAACCAGGCAGAATTTAATTGGAGTTGCTTAATTAATTGTTGGGGAATACTGTTAAAGGTGGCTTCAAATGTGGGAAGTATTTATGGTTGAATGGGTGGTGTTGCAGACTATTACAGCACCAGTGACTTGGCTTCAACTGTGCCACTGTCTGTAAGGAGTTTGTCCATTCTCCCCGTGACCACATGGGTTTCCTCTGGGAGTTCCAGCTTCTTCCCACATTCCAGAGACGTTCTATATGGGTTAGTAGGTTGATTTATCACATTGGTGCAATGGGGCAGCCTTCCTAAGTGCCAGAAATATCAGGGCTGCAAACTGCTCGTTTGCAGATTATTGATGGAGAATCCTAAACTTTCGAGTTCATATCAATTTCCCAAATACCTGGGCAAATATGCGTTCATTGAGGGAGTACAGCACAGCTTGGGGCAGATTTGGTTCCAGATTCCAACTGTTAGTGTCAGATAGTTTAACAAACGTAGGTTTTGAAAACAGGCCATTTCCACCAGGCAATGAGACAAATGTCTTAACTCATTGAAGTTTGCAGCCAGTCTATTAGTGCTGGCACATTGGTGGCATAGCTGACAATGGAGAAAAGCAACATTGTTTAATGTACGGCATCTGGTTGTTCGCTTTTCAATGGCTAAAACATTCAATCTGAAGCCCATCTCCAGGTTTAAAAAGCTGCAGTGAACTTCTCCTTATCCAATGGAGTGGCATGTGGCCAAATATAGGAGTCATGTCGAAAGGATATGAAAAGTCCTGTATCTTCAACACTGCTACAGAAAATCAAACATATTCATATCGATCAACACCAGGTCCTGCTGTAGGCAAACTCAACTAGTGTAGAAGCATTGGCTATCTACCATTAACTTTGCCATCCTTTGGACTTCAAAAGCAGCATTTTACCTGAGCTCAGGAACGGGGACAGAAGTTGCTTCCTGGGTGACTTCAAGGCAAACATACAAAGGTGCATCACCGACTCCAACTTGTGGAAAACTGTGGCTCAGGACATACATAGCGGGCTGAGAGATGGATGATAGGATCTCAGCACCTTGAACCATACCAAAATTCCCCATCCAGAACCTGTCTCTTATGTTTCAAGTACAACCTAGCCATATAAGATGTTCTACACCAATCAACCCTCGTTTTTGGAGCCTGTGAGGTTCTTGCCAATACTGATCCACTCCTTTAGTGCTGGAGCCAACTACACCTGGGATGTGCTTCAAGTGGGGATACAAGGGGCTGAAATTCCATGAGTCAGGAAGTTGCAGGTACCCCCCTCCCCCAGGGCAGATGGAAGGGGGAAGGGTGTAGAAGCTGGGCTTAGGCAGGGTTAGGAACCATTGAGTTTTCACGTGATTTGGGAATAGGACAAAATCCTTTTTGAGTTGGAGTACACAAACCACTCTTCTTTCTAAGCCTTTCTCTACCTTCAGAGTGTACAGTAGGTCTGGGGAATGTAAACAGCCACATTTGCCTCAGTTTTAACAGTTCACAAGACAGGCTTCACCCAAAATGTTGCTTGAGTTTTACACAGCTCCAGCTTTTCCCTAAAGGAGGAGATTCAAATATGGCATCTATTTTCTTCCTGTAGGCCATACATTAAGTTATTTCGCACTTCTTCACATCCAGCAGTTGGAGAGGGTAATCTCTGCCTTTAGGTGGGTGAGAAGCTCTTGTCAGTCTGTCCCTGAAACACGGTTTTTTAACTTGTTCATGCCTAGCAGATAGAATCTTGCTCTACAGAATGTTTGGCAGAGTTTAGGCGATGCTGAAATCTCAGGTTGAAATGTCCTGTTGTTATTTTTCCACTCCTTCCGAACAGCCTGGTCATTCTGACCCACATAAGCCAGCTCTAATGATTTTTCCAGCTACCCGGCCTTTGGTACAGACGCTAGAAACTGCTTTTCTCTGAATGCATTTGCCATTCACACAATTTGCAGAAACACAAAAACATTGTTTATCTCCTGGCAGCAAAAAGAGAAAGAAATTACAGTCCTCACTCGTAAACAAAGCTGACAAAAGATTCAGTGAGAGCAGCAATTTATTCAACACACGAGCAGATTCTGGTTAAAATTTTCAGTGAGGATTCGGCACCAAGCAGAATGAATTCATCATTTTTGCAAACCTGATAAATCAGGTTTTTTTTTGTTGAAGTAAGAACCACAAAGCATTGTGAGCTGGCGATTGCTTTGACAGGGTTTCGTTTTTCAGTCCGCTGTTCGTGTGATGATGCTGTGAGCTTGTTGTGAAAATCATCATTGTTGACCACATAATCAGAATAGACATTTAAACATAGAGGCTGGGTAGCATAATGAGCCTAAACACAAGTTAAAGCAGCCATACTGCGGGAGGGGAGCTTGAGCTGGTTTTGTTTGATGACCCCCAAGCTCCCAGACTCCACTGGACACAAGGCGTAAGCTTCTATGCATGGGGGATTACAGCTGGTATGTGTCTTGGAGGAGTGGGGAGATAGTGGAGGAGGTGTATTACAGAAGCTGGAGGACATGGGAAATATCCAAAGGAAAGGACTATATTGAGGGATCAGTGGGGGAAGGATGATAAAAGCTTGTGAGGAAGGGAGAGAAGATCTTGGTGGAACATTGGGTTGGGTTGGGCTGTGCAGATGTTCCAGTAGGAGGAAGCAGGGAGTGCTACCTTTATGGTTGGGGAGCGACTAGGATTTAATGATGGGACTCTATATTGAATGGGATATGACAGCAGACCCTCTCTCACTGCTCCAGCTCTGTGCTGCTCTCCAGCTCACCAAGACTTGCTACCACAGCCACATATAACTATATAACAATTACAGCACGGAAACAGGCCATCTCGGCCCTTCTAGTCCGAGCCAAACTCTTACTCTCTCCTAGTCCCACCGACCTGCACTCAGCCCATAACCCTCCATTCCTTTCCTGTCCATATAGCTATCCAATTTTACTTTAAATAACAATATCGAGCCTGCCTCAACCACTTCTACTGAAAGCTCCTTCCACACAGCTACCACTCTCTGAGTAAAGAAGTTCCCCCTCGTGTTACCCCTAAACTTTTGCCCCCTAACTCTCAACTCATGTTCTCTTGTTTGAATCTCCCCTACTCTCAATGGAAAAAGCCTATCCATGTCAACTCTATCTATCCCCCTCATAATTTTAAATACCTCTATCAAGTCCCCCCTCAACTTTCTACACTCTAAAGAATAAAGATCCAACTTGTTCAACCTTTCTCTGTAACTTAGGAGCTGAAACCCAGGTAACATTCTAGTAAATCTTCTCTGTACTCTCTCGATTTTCTTGACATCTTTCCTATAATTCGGTGACCAGAACTGTACACAATACTCCAAATTTGGCCTTACCAATGCCTTGTACAATTTAAACATTACATTCCAATTCCTATATTCAATGCTCTGATTTATAAAGGACAGCATACCAAAAGCTTTCTTCACCACCCTAACCACATGAGATTCCACCTTCAGGGAACTATGCACCATTATTCCTAAATTTCTCTGTTCTACTGCATTCTTCAATGCCCTACCATTTACCATGTATGTCCTATTTTGATTAGTCCTACCAAAATGTGGCACCTCACACTTATCAGCATTAAACTCCATTCGCCATCTTTCAGTCCACTCTTCTAACTGGCCTAAATCTCTCTGCAAGCTTTGAAAACCTACTTCATTATCCACAATGCCACCTATCTTAGTATCATCTGCATACCTACTAATCCAATTTACCACCCCATCATCCAGATCATTAATGTATATGACAAACAACATTGGGCCCAGTACAGATCCCTGAGGCACACCACTAGTCACCGGCCTCCAAACTGACAAACAGTTATCCACCACTACTCTCTGGCATCTCCCATCCAGCCACTGTTGAATCCATTTTACTACTTCAATATTAATACCTAATGATTGAACCTTCCTAACCTTCCATGTGGAACCTTGTCAAAGGCCTTACTGAAGTTCATATAGATAACATCCACCACTTTACTCTCATCAATTTTCCTAGTAGCCTCTTCAAAAAATTCAATAAGATTTGTCCAACATGACCTTCCACACACAAATCCATGTTGACTATTCCTAATCAGACCCTGTTTATTCAGATAATTATATATACCGTCTCTAAGAATACTTTCCATTAATTTACCCACCACTGACATCAAACTTACAGGCTGATAATTGCTAGGTTTACTCTTAGAACCCTTCTTAAACAATGGAACAACATGAGCAATACGCCAATCTTCTAGCACCATCCCCATTTCTAATGACATTTGAAATATTTCTGTCAGCGCCCCTGTTATTTCTACAATAACTTCCTTCAAGGTCTTATGGAATATTCTGTCAGGACCCAGAGACTTACCCACTTTGATATTCCTTAAAAGCGCCAATACTTCCTCTTCTTTAATCATCATAGTTTCCATAACTTCCCTACCTGTTTCCCTTACCTTACACAATTCAATATCCTTCTCCTTCGTGAATACCGAAGAAAAGAAATTGTTCAAAATCTCCCCCATTTCTTTTGGTTCCACACATAGTTGTCCACTCCGATTCTCTAAGGGACCAATTTTATCCCTCACTATCCTTTTGCTATTAATATAACTGTAGAAACCATTTGGATTTATTTTCACCTTACTTGCCAAAGCAACCTCATATCTACTTTTAGCTTTTATAATTTCTTTCTTAAGATTCTTTTTACATTCTTTATATTCCTCGAGCACCTCATTTACTCCATGCTGCCTATATTTATTGCAGATATCTCTCTTTTTGCAAACCAAGTTTCCAATATCCCTTGAAAACCATGGCTCTCTCAAACTTTTAACCTTTCCTTTCAACCTAACAGGAATATAAAAATTCTGTACCCTCAAAATTTCACCTTTAAATGACCTCCATTTCTCTATTACATCCTTCCCATAAAACAATTTGTCCCAATCCACTCCTTCTAAATCCTTTCACATCTCCTTAAAGTTAGCCTTTCTCCAATCAAAAATCTCAACCCTGGGTCCAGACCTATCCATCTCCATAATTATATTGAAACTAATGGCTTTGTGATCACTGAACCCGAAGTGCTCCCCAACACATACCTCCGTCACCTGACCTATCTCATTCCCTAACAGGAGATCCAACACTGCCCCTTCTCTAGTTGGTACTTCAATGTATTGCTGCAAAAAACTATCTTGCACACATTTGACAAACTCCAAACAGTCTAGCCCTTTTACAGCATGGGCTTCCCAGTCTATGTGTGGAAAATTAAAATCTCCCACAATCACAACCTTGTGCTTGCTTCAAATATCTGCTATCCCCTTACAAATTTGCTCCTCCAATTCTCGCTCCCCATTAGGTGGTCTATAATACACCCCTATAAGTGTTACTACACCTTTCCCATTCCTCAGTTCCGCCCAAATAGCCTCCCTAGACGAGCAATCTATCCCTCTAATCTATCCTGCCAGAGCACCGCTGTAATATTTTCTCAGACAAGCAATGCAACACCTCTCCCTTTTGTCCCTCCAATTCTATCACACCTGAAGCAATGAAATCCAGGAATATTTAGTTGCCAATCACACCCATCCTGCAACCATGTTTCACTAATAGCTACAACATCATACTTCCAGGTATCAATCCATGTTCTAAGCTCATCCACTTTTCTTACAATGCTCCTAACATTAAAATAAATGCATTAAAGAAATTTTCCACCTCTTACTCTCTGTTTGTCACTGACGGTGCAAACAACTTTACTATCTCCTTTTTCTTCCTTCTCCCCTACATCTGTTCCTACACTCTGGTTCCCCTCCCCCCTTGTATCTAGTTTAAATCACTGGAGCCTCTCTAGCAAACCTACCTGCAATAATATTTGTCCCCCTCCAGTTCAGATGTAAACTGTCCCGCCGGAACAGGTCCCACCTTCCCTGGAAAACTGCCCAATTATCTATAAATCTGAAGCCCTCCCTCCTGCACCATGTCTTCAGCTACGTGTTGATCTGCGCTATCTTACTATTTCTAAACCCGCCTGCACGTGGCACTGGTAGCAATCCTGGAGGTCCTGTCCTTTAACTTGGTGCCTAACTCCCTGAACTCACCTTTTAGGACCTCCTCACTCTTCCCACGTCATTGGTCCCTACATGGACCACGACATCCGGCTGCTCACCCTCCCTCTTGAGAATACTGAGAACTCGATCCGAGATATCGCAGACCTTGGTACCAGGGAGGCAACAGACCATCCGGGATTCTCGATCTCTTCCACATAACCTCTTATCTGTCCCCCTGACTATCGAATCCCCTATCACTACTGCTCTCCTCTTTTCCCTCCTTCCCTTCTGAGCTGAGGGTCCTGTCTCAGTGCTAGAGACGCAACCACTACAACTTGTCCCTGGTAGGTCGTCCTCAACAACAGTATCCAAAATGATATGCTTATTATTGGTGGAACGGCCACAGGGGTGCTCTGCTCATTCTGTCTATTCCCCTTCCCTCTCCTGACAGTCACCCAGCTACCTGTCTCCTGACTCTTAGGGGTGACTATCCCCCTGTAACTCCTGTCTATTTCCGCCTCTGCCTTCCGAATGATCCGAAGTTCATCCAGCTCCAGCTCCAGTTCCCTAACTCGATTTGTCAGGAGCTGCAGCTGGATGCACCTTTTACAGGTGTAGTCATCAGGGACAATTGTACTCGCCCTGACTTCCCACATTCTGCAAACGGAGCACTCGACTGCCCTAACTGCTGCTTCTATTACCTACTCCTAAGTTAACTAGATTAATTAAAGGAACTTACCTGGCCTTACCTCACTTGGCGTGAAGCTCATCCTCAGCCTCTGCTCGCCGAAGCCTCTCGAGCCAAAGCCTTCCTACTCTGTCTCCCACTACTGATATGTAGGGAGCATGTCACCTATCATCTGCCAGCTAGGGCTCTATCTCCTTCTTCTTCCTCCCACCTTCTTATTCTGGCTTTCCCCCCCTTCCTTTCCAGCCTCAGCTCAAAACTGACTGTTCATTCCCCTCCATAGATGCGGCCTGACTTGCTGAGTTCCTCAGTGTGTCATGTTCAACTTTCATAAGAAATCACCTTCCTAGAAGAAGAGGCGACCTCAAACCTCATGTAAGCAAGTGGGTTTGTTGCTGTAAGTAATGATGAATCTGGCTGTAACACTCAGGTTAACACCTGTCCCATTATTCAAAATCCAAGCCTTTCAAATTAAAGATAAAGGAGTTAAAAATACCCCATTCATCCAGCATATGTGATTGTGAGCACAGAGGTTCTGAAAATCTGATACAGGCACACCAAATAACCAGTCGTTTCACTGACAAAAGATAACAGTCAACAGATGATTGAATTGAGAAGTGCTACAAGAGTTTCATCTTTGTATTGCCTTTCCTGCACTGACACGTCTGCCACGTGAGACTCCGTCAATAGCTTTGCTAAAACTGATGTAGAATACATCCAATGCATAAATATGATAGTGTCTCCAAGCTGCCTTCTCCAAAAATTTCCAATCAGGCCAGCCAGAGGATTGCTCTCTGATTATCTTTGAAACATAATGCCAGGACGAGATCAGTTCCAGAAACATTCATCTGACTGGCATGCAGTCATCACCCTGGAGATTGACTAAATGCATTCCTGATGCATAATAATCGCAGCCTGCACATCTATCCAGACTGTAGCAACTCGCCTCGACCTGTTAAAACAAGTGTTAAAAAAATCTCTGATGTGAACTGAATTATCTTCAATAGCCACGTCGCAGGCAAGTCTTGCCTCACAATCTCTCTGTGTTAGACGTGGGAGGTAATTGGGAACAAATGTTTTATTCAGCCACTTGGGTGGTTTATCTAGGTCTGCTAGAATAATTGATTTATTGTCTATCATATTCAAATAGCCGAGGCTTTCTTGGGAAGGTGTTGTTGATGGGTAAAAATAATCTCACCCATCCTTATTAGGACACAGAAGGAGACCATTCAGCCCATTGCATCCCAAGAGGTTCTCAACAGAGCTTCCAATCCATTTTTCTTATTTCCCAATAACTGAGCTCATAACATTAATAAGAAAGGTAATCTATTCTTTTCAGAATTTCTCATTTCTATTTATATCAGATCAGTGCATCATTATATCTGATAGCCATGTTATCTTTTGACTGTGAGGTGTTAACCATAAACCTCTACTTTTAGCCCTCATTATTGTTTCCCTATCTCCCAGAGGACCATAACCTCGTGGTGGTTCGGAGGCTTGCATACCTCGGTGACCTGGAGAGCTATGTTGGCTGGAGTCAGGGCGCTGTGCTTTGGCTCTTGATACAGGTCACCCATTCCAAACAGGTCAAGGATAGAGGACAGACTAAGAGTAGTCCACCAGTTCTTCAGGTTCGGGAGTTCAACTCAGGGCTAGCAACCCTGACTGGTAAAACAAAACTGTTACTGAAACAGCGGTCACAAATCATTCTACGTCTGAGTATGACAGTATTCCTGAGTCTCCACCAGGGACTTGCATGGCTGACAGTAGTGAAAACTGAGAGGAAGCTACTGACAAGATGAAGTAAGCCCGGAACACTGCCAGAGATGGAGGGCCTTCATGTTGTTTTCATTGGAGAGTCATTACAAGGAATGTGCTCCTGGGAATTCTTATGAAGAATTGGAATTGGAGTTGGTTAACTTTGGTCAAATGTGCTGAGATACAATAAAAGGCTTTTCTTCCGAACTGTTCATACAGGTCACTGTCCATTTAAGTAGCACAATAACAGAATGCAGACTACAGTGTTACGGCAGCAGAGAAAGCACAGTGCAGGTTCAAAGGTACAATTTAATGTCAGGGAAATGTATACAATATACATCCTGAAATTCTTTTGCTTTGCAAACATCCACAAAAACAGGAGTGCCCCAAAGAATGAATGACAATTAAATGTTAGAACCCCAAAGTCCCCCCAGCTACCCCCCCATGCGTAAGCAGCAACGAGCAACAATCCCCCCCACCTGCAAAAAAATGCAAAACAAGCATCGACACCGCCACCAAGCACTCAACGTTAGCAAAGCAATAGACTTACAGTTACCCCAAAGACTTCGCATTTCACCCGGTATTCAACATACCACAGGTTCTCTCTCTCCCTAATAACGAGGAAGAGGTGACTCCATTTTCCCAAACAATAATTTGCAAGATCTTAATGAAATGGATTGTGAGGTCAAGAGTCTATCTTATCACTACTGGGAACCATGAGGTAATCTTATAACAGCTGGGTTGAAGCTGTCTTTGAGCCTGGTGGTACATGCTCGCAGGAATTTGGATCTTCTGCGTGATGGGAGAGAGAATGTCTATTGAGAGGTGGGGTGCTTGATTGTGCTGGCTGTTTTACTGAGCTACTGAGGAGAGTCCATGGAGGGGAGGTTGGTTTCCGTGTTGTGTTGAGCTGTGTCCACAACTCTGAAGTTCCTTCTGGTTGCATGGAGAGTAGTTTCTCAATATAACACCGTTGATCAAGAGGGATGACTTCCCTGGCAGCACCTTTCCATACCTCAGTGGACAGTGACACAAATCGCAAAACCTCACTGGTCTCAGTCCAAACCATTAACTGGTTATTCAACCTCCAGACTTACAGAGCTCCTCCAATATTTTATGCCTCTTACTGTTATCAATGTCGTGTCCCTTTCTCACTTCCTTTCTTTAAAATATCTTACTAGTAGCCAGTACTCATGTTCCTTGTCATCTGACCTGTTCTAAACTTTCTCTACATAACCTCTTCGTTTTACACTTCCTCCCCACACCTCTGCCCTGAAACTGTTTATCAGCAACACTGCTGGGTGGCCGATAAACTGAAAAGAGTGTGAGGGTGCTGCCAGCACTCGAGACCTGAGTTACAGGGAGACATTGGACTTCATTCCTTGAAACACAGGAGATTGAAGAGTGATCTTACAGAGCTACATAAAATCACACAAGTATAGACCGAGTAAAGGCATATCACCTTTTCTCAGGGAAGTGGAACTAAAAGATAGATGGCATGGGTTTAAGGTGAGAGGTGAAAGATTTAAAAGGGGGACTGAGGGGAAAGTTCTCTGTGTGAAGAGTGGTGCATATATGGAATACTCTGCCAGAGGAAGTGCTTGGAGCAGGTACGGTAAGTCATAAACACAGATATTCTGCAAATGCTGGAAATCCTGAGAAACAGATACACAAAAAGTTACTCAGTAAGTCAGGCAGCATCGATGGAGGAGAATTAACAGGCAACATTGCGGGACTGGAAAGAAAGGGGGCAGAAGCTAGAATAAGAAGGTGGAACAATTAATAGGAACATTTAGAAGTAATTTGGTTAAGTACATGGTTAGGAGGGGTTTCAGGGAAATGGGATCAGCTTGGTGGGCACCATGATTGGCAGAGCTGGTTCAAGGGGCCTGTTTCCATTCTATAACTCCAACATGAACATGGATGAATTTCGTGAAAAGCCTTCATAAAGGTCATTGGGTCATATCATGTTACATTCTGTCAGTTGGACAATATTCCTCTCCTCTGCTCTCCTTCTCCTGTCCTGACCTTTTTTCTTTGTTTCTCCTGTCCCCTTTTCTCTCTTATCCCTCTCACTTTCTCTTCCTTTTCTGTTTTCTTCCTTGCTCCTCAATCCTTTCTCTGTCAGCTTCCCATTTCCCATCACACTCTCTTTTATTCCTTTTCTCTCTTCCACTCCTCTCAACTCTTCTCTGAGCTACAAAAAGATTCCATGAATTCGCAAAAAGTATTCAAAATCTGAGAAACAAAAGACATCCTATGCCCTCTATAGTTAGACCAGAGTAGTGTGATCACACACACACACACACACACACAATCAATTGTGGTTTCCTTTCACAAACAGCCATACAAACTAAAATTCTACAGTACTGCCTACAAGAACAAAAATACTATCATCGTTTCATCCTTCAGAAATAACTTCTGGGACTGCTGAAGTCTTTTCACACGTAATAGTGAAGGTGTATCTGTCTATCGAATAAAGGGGGTATGATGAGCTCTTCAAACTGCTGATGCAGTGAAATGTAGTCAATGAAGTAGGTTTCAAACGGAAGCTGGATTTAATTGCACAGTTATAAGAAATCTACTTAGCCAGCCTTGATGTCAGCAACTGTTTCCATGGTACTTTGATATTCATCGTTTCCACTTCTCCCTGAGCTGTATAAAAGATGAGAAATGACAGCTCATTATTAACTACCAGGCAAGGAGGGAGCATGAGGCCAGCAGGATAAACAGCTGGCAACTCATTGTCTGGTGTTGCCTTAGCTCTCAGTGTAATGGCTCCCTCGCCGAGCCTCTGGTAGTCAGTTGATGTGCTATTGGGTCAAGGAGAGAGTGGACAGTGCAGATGGGAACATTTCTGTTTGGTGCAGAGAAGAGTACCAGTTCTTCTGACTAAAATTCAGCACTTAAAGGGTGGGTCAAGCTTCAGTCTTGCTGTAGCTGGAATTCCTGCGGTGAGTGGAGAGTGGAATGCTGCCCAAATCAAGTAATAACTGAGGCTGAGGCTCTGAACTGTTTTCAAACCAGTAGCCTGTGAATCTGTGGCACCAAGCTGGAGGGCAAGATGTGGCTTCTACTTTGCCATGAGGGAGCAACCTTGCCACAGAGCTGGAAGGAATTATGTTCACATTCCACTTCAGAGAAGGGAACACATAATCTGCTCTGACATTTCAATACAGGACTGAAGTAAGTTGCATGGTCAGAGATACCATTTTTCCACTGAGACTAAAGTTGCCATCTCAGATGTGTGCAAGTAGTCCCTTGGCACTATTATGAAAAAGAGCTGGATGCTTCTTCCCAATTTTCTGGTCAATCCTTTAGTTAAGATCGCTTGCAGTTTGTGAGATTTTGTATGTGAATTGAACTTTATCTACATTGCTTTTCTTTGAAAGATCATTCTGAATCATAAATCAATCTGTACAGAAATCACTCTGAATACTAAGTCAATCTGTACAGAAATCACTCTGAATACTAAGTCAATCTGTACAGAAATCACTCTGAATCATAAATCAATCTGTACAGAAATCACTCTGAATCATAAATCAATCTGTACAGAAATCACTCTGAATACTAAGTCAATCTGTACAGAAATCACTCTGAATACTAAGTCAATCTGTACAGAAATCACTCTGAATCATAAATCAATCTGTACAGAAATCACTCTGAATCATAAATCAATCTGTACAGAAATCACTCTGAATACTAAGTCAATCTGTACAGAAATCACTCTGAATACTAAGTCAATCTGTACAAGGTACCACAGCACTTAGGAGTTTCCCAGCAGGTGAGAAACCCGTTCCTACATAATCAAGTGAATTTACATGAGAAGCATGTTTGGCTGCAGTCGGTAACCAACTTTAATGAATAAACATATTATCAAATAAAATAAAGAGATGGGTTGAAGCCAGATAACACTCCTGCTCTGTACTTCAGTGGCCAGCCTCCCACTCGCACTGAAGAATAGCCATCAGTAAGGTAAATCCAGCAGAGGAACTAGTGCCGTGGCTTGTGGAACGTGGACTATCAGCTTCACTCTGGGACCCAGAGAACCTGAGGGGCATAGAAATGGAGAAATGTCACCAATGGGATTAGCCATTCGTTAATGATAAGATTCCCTCTAGAGTGGTAAATGCAATCATGTGCCACATCACTGGGTAGGTAAAGATTGAACTACAACAGATCACTGACGTTTCATGTACCATTCAGACAATCTGTATTATTGAAAACAGCACAAATCCTTCTAACAGTGCAAAGTCATCCCTCAAAATAAACTGATTAAAATTCAACAAGCTGGTTCACTTGTGGCAACTTGTTTTAAATTCTGGAAGTCGTTGATCCAAGCACAGCAAAAAAAACCCTGCAGGACATTCCACACAGTAAGTATGAATGAGTATTACGTTGCTAGGTTGCTGTTCAACCCATTAACTGAAGAATGGTTTTGAGATACACACAGCAGTAATGGGAAAATAGCCAATGACCAATCAAAGCCAATGACAAAGTAATTAGAGGAATTCTTTGAAGATCAGTTTCTGATGAGATTGTTATAGTAATACACAAAACTAACATCAGATAAAGTAACATACATCAAAGTTGCTGGTGAACGCAGCAGGCCAAGCAGCATCTATAGGAAGAGGCGCAGTCGACGTTTCAGGCCGAGACCCTTCGTCAGGACTAACTGAAGGAAGAGTGAGTAAGGGATTTGAAAGCTGGAGGGGGAGGGGGAGATGCAAAATGATAGGAGAAGACAGGAGGGGGAGGGATAGAGCCGAGAGCTGGACAGGTGATAGGCAAAAGGGGATACGAGAGGATCATGGGACAGGAGGTCCGGGAAGAAAGACTCACTTTCTCTCACTCTCCTTTTTCTCCCTCTGTTCCTCTGAATATACCTCTTGCCCATCCCCTGGGTCACCCCCCCCCTGTCTTTCTTCCCGGACCTCCTGTCCCATGATCCTCTCGTATCCCCTTTTGCCTATCACCTGTCCAGCTCTTGGCTCTATCCCTCTCCCTTCTGTCTTCTCCTATCATTTTGCATCTCCCCCTCCCCCTCCAGCTTTCAAATCTCTTACTCACTCTTCCTTCAGTTAGTCCTGACGAAGGGTCTCGGCCTGAAACGTCGACTGCGCCTCTTCCTATAGATGCTGCTTGGCCTGCTGCGTTCACCAGCAACTTTGATGTATGTTGCTTGAATTTCCAGCATCTGCAGTATTCCTGTTGTTTGCGATCAGATAAAGTAATATTGACACTTACAAGCTCTGAGATCTGTAGTCAATCTCATATTCTGAGAATCACACTACCAGCCAGTACCCTAGTCTCCATCAGCACCATCTTCTGGTATGTCCTAACTAACTGGCAGAATCTGTTAAATTTAAATGATGCCAGGAGCACCAAGCAATAATTCTGGAACATAAAGTCGTGGCACTTCATTTGAAACAAAACTGAAGCCCCCTTAATTTCTCCATTAGCTCAGCCAAGGTTAACATATTTATCTGGAGGAAAACCTTATCTGTGGGGCTCAGGCTGAAAGGACAGAACCAAAGCACAGGGGTATAGGAGACCTCAGTATGGGCTGGATGTGGGATGTTGTCAGTATGACTATTCCCCTCGGTTCCTCTACGGACCTTACCTAATAAATCTGCAACTTTGATTAATTCATTCCTCTCCGATTCTGGGTTGACGGACATTTGGTGTTTTTTGCATCTTCAGGAAAAAGATTTTTCTTTTTTTTCACATGTTCACCATTCCTATTCAAGAATTGATTATTTCTTTATTGACTCTCGTCTTATTTCTTCAGTGATTAAATGTGATTATGACTCTATAACCATTTCGGATCATGCTCCACTTAAGCTTTCTATTAAAATTCAGGCCAATACACAAAATAATAAACAATGGTGTTTTAATTTGCTGTTGCTTCAGGACTCGGACTTTGTTAACTTTATGAATGAACAGATTGATCTTTTTTTTACAATCAACTATACAGAGGATATTTCTGTGAACATTCTTTGGGATACTTTTAAAGCTTATATTCGTGGTCAGATTATCTCGTATTCTGCTGCTTTGAGGAAGAAGCTGAAGCAGGAGGAGCTGGTAATTGTGGACAAGATTAAGGAAATTGATAAGAAATATGTTACAGCTCCCTCTGAGGAGTTATATAAACAAAGAACTGAACTTCAAATGGAACACAGTTTATTATTTTCGTCCTCGATTGTAAACCAATTAAAGAAAACAAGAAGTGAATTTTATGTACACAGTGACAAAATTGGCAAACTGCTGGTTAACCAATTGAAGTCTAATTATGCTAAATCTCAAATTAATCAGATTTATAATCAAAATGACCGACTGATACTTGATCATGCGGGGATTAATCAAACCTTCTGTGATTTTTATTTTTCCTTATATCAATCAGAGTCTCCTCGAGACTCTAAATATATGAATGATTTTTTAGATAAACTAGACTTCCCTGAGATTTCACAGGATATGTCTTCTATGTTAGATACTCCCATTACCACTGATGAGATTAAGAATGTTATTTCCTCTATGAATTTCGGGAAAGCTCCTGGCCCTGATGGGTTTACCGTAGAATTTTATAAATGTTTTGCACCTTCATTAATCCCTTGGTTCTGTAGGGTTTTCGAGGCTTCATTAAAACTTGGAAAACTTCCCGAATCTTTCAATAGAGCGTCAATCTCTCTAATATTAAAGAAGAATAAAGATCCTGCTCAATGTGCATCTTATAGACCAATATCTTTATTAAATGTTGATTCTAAAGTTTTTTCTAAGTTATTAGCAAACAGATTAGAAAAAGTACTTCCTTTTATTATTTCGGAAGACCAAACGGGTTTTATTAAAGGTCGTTACTCTTTTTATAACATTCGCACACTGTTAAATATTGTTTATACCCCCTCACAAAATGTTCCTGAGTGTGTTATCTCTTTAGATGCTGAGAAAGCTTTTGATAGAGTAGAATGGCCTTACTTATTTAAGGTGCTTGAAATGTTTAATTTTAGCTCGAAATTTATATCCTGGATCAAACTGTCATATCATTCTCCTGTGGCCTCGGTCCGTACTAACTCTCTAAACTCACTTTTTTTCCCTCTTTTTCGAGGCACTCGACAAGGTTGTCCTCTTAGTCCTTTATTATTTGATATTGCATTAGAACCTCCTGCATTTGCCATTCGAGAATCTCCAAATATTACTGGGATAACTCGGGGCTTAAAGTCCATTAAAATATCACTCTATGCTGATGACTTACTTTTATATATTTCTAATCCCCAAAAATCCATCCCGGCTGTTTTAGAGTTATTAGCACAATTTAGTCTCTTTTCAGGTTATAAATTAAATCTTAGTAAGAGTGAACTTTTCCCGATTAATAAACAACTTCCCTTATATCATAACTTTCCATTTAAATTGATTAATAATTATTTTTCATATCTTGGGATTAAAATTACTTGTAAATACAAAGATTTATTTAAGATTAACTTTTTACCCTTAATTGACCATATTACTCAACTTTCATCTAAATGGTTTCCTTTATATTTAACTTTGATTGGTCGTATTAATGCAGTTAAGATGTTTTTTTGCCAAAATTTCTATATATATTTCAGGCATTACCAATCTTTGTTCCAAAATCTTTTTTTGATAAAGTTGACTCAAAAATTTCTTCATTTATTTGGCAAAATAAAAACCCGAGACTGGGTAAAATACATTTACAGAAAGCTAAGAGAGATGGAGGTTTAGCATTACCCAACTTTAGATTTTATTATTGGACAATTAATATTCGACATATGAAATTCTGGTTACTTGACCAGGATATACTATCCATTCCTAAATGGGTAGCATTGGAATTACAATCTGTTCAGGGCTATACACTTGGCTCTATTTTAGGTTCCTCTCTTCCTTTTGATTTGAAACGCCTCAAACAGGTATCTAACCCGATAATTAAATATACCTTACGTATTTGGTTTCAATTCAGAAAATTTTTTGATCTTAACCAATTTGGGCTAGCGATTCCTATTTTAGGTAACATATTTTTTCCTCCCTCTTTTACAGATCATGCTTTTCAAATTTGGAAGACTAAGGGTATTTCACGGTTTTTGGATTTATTTTTTGATGGTTCCCTTATGTCTTTTGAACAATTATCTAATAAATATAATTTATCAAGAATACATTTTTTTAGATATCTACAAGTTAGAAATTTCCTAAGTACTATACTTTCTTCTTTTCCTATGCTTCCTCCTACATACATTTTAGATACTATAATTAACCTTAATCCATGTCAGAAAGGTGCATCGGCTATGATTTATAATATTATTATGAAACTTAGGAAAGCTCCATTTGATAAGATTAGGGTATATTGGGAACAGGAATTGGGGTTTATCATTTCTGAGGATGACTGGGGACAGATTTTACAATTAGTCAATACTTCCTCTATTTGTGCTAAACATTCCCTAATTCAATTTAAAGTTGTTCATAGAGCACATATGTCCAAAGATAAATTAGCTCGCTTTTATTCTCATATTAATCCTTTTTGTGATAGATGTCCAGGGCAGATAGCCTCTTTAACTCATATGTTTTGGTCTTGTCCTACTCTGGAAACGTTTTGGAGAGACATTTTTAATATTATCTCCAAGGTATTGAATATAGATATCTCTCCTCACCCTATTACTGCTATCTTTGGACTACTTAAAATTTCCAGTAATCTTTCCCCTTCGTAGAATGATTGCATTTCTTACTTTAATGGCGAAAAGATGTATCTTACAACATTGGAAAGAGCTTAATGCTCCAACTACCTTTTTTTGGTTTTCTCAGACAATATTATACTTGAATTTGGAGAAAATTAGAAGCAATCTTTATGATTCCTCACTTAAATTTGAACAGACCTGGAGATATTTTATTCAATATTTTCATTTAATGTAATTTTTTTTCTCCTCTTTTTTTGCTCCATATTTATATACCCTTCTTGTTTTTTTTACTGTTTTTAATGGAGGTCGGGATTGAGGACGTGATTTTAAGTTTAACTTTGTTTGGTTTCAAGTCAGCCCATTGCTTTGCTTTGCTTTTAGTTAGTTGCACGGTGGGTTTTTTTTGGGTTTTTTTTTCCTTTTCTCTATTGATATATATATAAAATTAGTATACTATTATGTTACCTTAGTATGTTATGTTTAAATTACATTGTTTGTATCATTTTTTTTTGTATTAATATCTCCTGTAATTTTATTATATTCTAACAGTGTATTAGTGCCTATATGGCTTACCTTTTTGTATACTTAATCAATAAAAAGATTTAAAAAGAGAATGACTATTCCCATTGGGCTGGTCACTGCAACGTCTCAGAGCTCACATGCCAATCTTGCTCTGGCCTGGTGTTCATTTTTGTACATTACTTTATAAATCTTATCACAATTTGACCTACAAGGATTCTCCCACTCAGCACTTTGCTATACTGATTAGATATTGCCCATTTTACTATAACTTCTCTTGCACGGCATAAACCATTCGTAGACCAATGCTATCAAAAGCAACATGGCTTTACTAACATTTAATCGTGTCTCTGAGTCACAAGATCATCAGATCAAATTCCACTCCTGAAACTTGAAACAACAGTGTGAGATACAACACAGTCACGTCACCTGCAGAAATTCTCTGATGACTCAGCATTAGTTGGGTGTATAAAGGGAGGATGAATACAGGGCCCTGGTGGAGGACTTTGTCAAATGGTGCAAGCTGAATCATCTGCAGCTCAACATCAGTAAGACAAAGGATATGGTGATGGACTTTAGGAAGTCTAAGCCTACACTGCTTTCTGTTACTATTGATAGTGAGGACGTGGATGAGTGAGGACCCACAAGTACTTGGGGGTGCACCTGGACAACAGACTCGAGTGGAGTACCAACACAGAGGCTGTGTACAAGAAGGGCCAGGGATGTCTCCACTTCCTGAGGAGCCTGAGGTCCTTTGGAGTATGAAGGCTTCTCCATCACATGTTCTACCAGTCTGTTGTTGCCAGTACAATCTTCTATGCAGTGGTGTGCTGGGGCAGTGGTATCAACACAGTTAATGCCAACAGGCTCAATAAACTGATTAGAAAGGAGGGGAGGGAAGGGAACGTCGACTCAGACCATGAGAGGCCTGCGTCAGGCATTTTCATGCCTTACAAGGTGCAGATTGGAACTCTGTGGGGCACCACTCCTCGCACAGTCTAGAGCAATGTGTGATTAAGTGCCTTGCTCAAGGGCACAAACACGCTGCCACAGCTGAGGCTCAAACTAGTGACCTTGATTAGAAAGGGTGGCTCTGTTAAATGAGTCAAACTGGACACACCGGAGGCCATGGTAGAACAAAGGACCCTACGGAAAATCCTGATAATTCTGGACAATGTTTCTCATCCTCTGCTTGGCTGAACAGAGGAGCAATTTTAGTAATAGACTAAGACAACTGTGCTGCTCCAAAGAGCATGACATGAGGTCAATTTTACCCTCGGCCATTAGGCTCTATAATGAGTCAACCTATAGCCAGGAAAATGATGACCCCCCTCCTGTTAGAGGTAACTTATTTTTTATTCTTTCTTACTTCTCTTCTACTATCTGTAAATCTGTGAACTTGTAATGCTGCTGTGACACTGTAATTTCCTTTGGGATCAATAAAGTATCTATCCATTGATCACTTCATCGGGTCTAAACTCCAATGCTCTACACTGGAAGTTGTGCACCAGCCAAGTGGTGGCAGCTTTAGGAGGAGATTTTAACATCAATGCCCCAGATGTAAGAAAATTATTCAGCAATCAGAATCAGGTTTAATACATTGTGAAATTTGTTGCTTAGTAGCAGCAGTAGATTAAAATAAATAATAATAATAATAAACCATAAATTTCACAAAAATAGATATATAAAAATTAAAATAGCTAAGGAGTGCAAAAAGAGAGCAAAAAAAATAGTGTGGTAGTGTTCATGGGTTCAGTGTCCGTCCAGAGGGACAGAAGCTGTTCCTGGATCGTTGAGTGTGCGCCTTCGGGCTCCTGTACATCCTCCCTGATGGTAGCAATGAGAAGAGGGCATGCCCTGGTTAATGAGAGTCCTTAGCAACGGATGCCACCTTTTTGGGGCATCACCTTTTCGATGCTGGAGACAGAATTTACAAGACCAGCAAAGTTCTGCAACACATTTGACATTTATCTCTTAATCAATATCCTTAAGAGAAATTATCTTGCTATTTATCCTAATTGATGCTTGTGGAATCTTTCTGTGCACACATTCTTTCCAATATCACAGCAATGTCTGTGTTTCAAAAGTGCATAAACAGGTCTTGGGCTTTCCTGAGGTTATGAAAGATAAACTGAAACTCAATTCCTTTCACTGAAATTATATAAAACTAAAGATCACAAAATGCTGGAGGAACTCGACAGGCCAGGCAGCATCTCTAGAAAAGACTACAGTCGACATTTTGGGCAGAGACCCTTGGATTTCTAGCATCGGCAGATTTTCTCTTGTTCGTGATAGAATTAATGATTACCAGCAAAAAAAAACGTCAAAGGACTTTGCTGAACACGTGAAGTGTAACTTTCTGCGTGAAGAAGTGAACGTGATAATGATCAGACAACTCAAATGGTAACACTTGGCCTGTTAATGTTTTCCTCCAGGCAGAGGCACCAGGGATTATTCCATCACTTCATGTTTTTCAGTTTATACGTCAGCGATGTCTGTTGCCTCTATGATGGACATTATTGACACGTTGTTTACCCATGATCCAGCAATGATTTGCTAAACTTGGTTTTGTGCAGTGGAAATATGTTTAAGTTTAGAAATGAACTCTGTAAACTGCTTCACGAGAACTTTTATACAGTCATTCTGATGGGTCAGGGTCATGGCTACATACGTAATAAAAATGTTACCTAACTTCAGATTAAATAAATGTGCTTAGTATGGTTCCATTTGACATTACAAATGGTAACTTGGAAAGCAACAGAACTGAATTCTTCCTATTTGTCTGTAAAACTCAGTCAGGATAAGGTTATCCTTCCCCTCACATGTGATAACTGTCAGATTGCCTGTTAAGTTTTTCTCTCTTTAGCTAAGCAGTGGACACCCCGAAACCCAGGGCATGCTCTCTTCTCACTGTTACCATCAGGCAGGAGGTACAGAAGCCTGAAGACACACTCAGTGATTCAGGAACAGCTTCTTCCCCTCTGCCAGCCGATTTACAAATGGACATTGAACCCTTGAACTTTACCTCACTACATTTTATTTGTTTTTTTTTTGCACTACTTCTTTTAATTTAACTGTTTAATAGACAAATATATATATATATATATACTTACTATAATTCATTTTTTTCTCTATATCATTTCAGTGTACTGATGCTGTAAAGTTGACATGTTTCACGACATATACCAGTGATTTTGAACCTGATTCTGATTCTGAACAAAGGAGTTTGCCAACTTCAGTCTCAGTTTGAATCCAGCAAGTACAAGAACAAATTTAGAGGTGGAAATCAGAAATAACTACAGATGTTTCTACAATCACATAGCAGGTCAGGCAGAAGAGGAGAAACAGAGTTAATGTTTTACCAAAGATCTGAATTGTTCCAATTCAGCTTCACTGTCTGCAGATACTACAGGACCTACTATTTCCCAGTAATACAATTAGAATATCTCAAGAAAGAACATTTAAATCCAGCTGAGTGAATATTGCTTGTAATATAGCATTCGATCACCAGGCTATTCTGAGACCACGTTCTTCTGGCTTCAGATAGTCTTGAAATCTGCCATGCTAGAGACTTATCTCCAGTTTCCTACTTTTCCTTGATCTTCTGTGAGCAGGAGTAATATTGTATTCTCTAAAGAATCGATGGCGAGAGTAATGCTGTATTCTTTAAAGGAACAATGGCGGGAGTAATGCTGTACTCTCTAAAGGATCGATGGCGGGAGTAATATTGTATTCTCTAAAGGATTGATGGCGGGAGTAATATTGTATTCTCTAAAGGAATGATGGCAGGAGTAATATTGTATTCTTTAAAGGATCGATGGCAGGAGTAATATTGTATCCTTTAAAGTATCGATGGCAGGAGTAATGCTGTATTCTCTAAAGGATCGATGGCGGGAGTAATATTGTATTCTCTAAAGGATCAATGGCAGGAGTAATATTGAATTCTCTAAAGGATCGATAGCAGGAGTAATATTGTATTCCCTAAAGGATCGATGGCAGGAGTAATATTGTATCCTCTAAAGGATCGATGGCAGGAGTAATGCTGTATTTTCTAAAGGATCGGTGGCAGGAGTAATATTGTATTTTTTAAAGGATCGATGGCGGGAGTAATATTGTATTCTCTAAAGGAATGATGGCAGGAGTAATATTGTATTCTCTAAAGGAACGATGGCAGGAGTAATATTGTATTCTTTAAAGGATCGATGGCGGGAGTAATATTGTATCCTTTAAAGTATTGATGGCAGGAGTAATGCTGTATTCCCTAAAGGATCGATGGCAGGAGTAATATTGTATCCTCTAAAGGATCGATGGCAGGAGTAATGAGGGGGGATGAAACTAGGCAGAAGACCATATACTCAATGTCAAAGGTTAGTGGGAAAATGGATATATGAGATGCAACATAATGCATAAAAACTAGAGGGATAGAATGATGTGTATGAAGAGCTGGTGTAACAATTTTTGTGCTGGAGTGTACTTAAGCAAATGAGAGTACTGCAGCAACCTGCATAGTGGAATATAATTGTGTTTGCCACTGTATTAAACTCTACTGGTCTGCACTGAAGCCAGAAGCAGATCCATATTCCTTATGCTGACTTCTATGGCATCATTGGCTTTTGATGACTTCAATGGGGAGACGGGCCGAGAGTCACCCTACTCAGGAAGCGTGACTGGGTACTTCCAGTCGGCATTTGCCTTCCCTGCTGAACTCAGTGTGAGCCAGGTGCAGGACGACACCATTGCTCCATTTGGAATGGAAATCCAAAGTTGTCCTGAGTGTGACCAGTATTGGGGAGACACAGCTCAAATGAGGTTTCACAACACCCACAGCACTGAGATAGAATTGGACTCCAAGACATTATTCCTATTCCATTGGGCTCCTTGGCCAGAATGCCACCATGGTACCAAACCTCCAACACTCTACAATCCCCCTGGTGTTGACCCTGAAACTCCAATCTCTCTCCACTAGACGTTCAAAAATAAAGCCCCGATCTCCTTAGCCAATAAGTACCCCATACCGCTAACCCAGCCTTGATCTTACTGACAGCCCTGTCTTAATTCTGTAAGAAAACATTGCAAACGGCTATACTCAGCTTTGGCACATCGCATTCTAACTATTGCCTACTGCTATCCTGTTCAGCAGTCACCTTCCACATCAATGAAAAGTCACCTTTAACTAGTGGCTACGAATCTGAACTGCAGTCAACATTATTGTCCAGGCCTGGTCTTACAGGGAGGTTAAACAGGTTCCGAACATCTGCAGAAGTCTTTGGGTCTGTTCCACAGGGGGATCCCACCCTTGGTCAGGCTAGTCATGACCCATCAAAACTATAAAGTTATAATTCAGAAAGCAGTATCTCATCACATCCCTACAAATCGTCAAATAGTTGCAACCAATGATTCATTTTGCCAAATGTATTTGACAATGGTCAATATGAAAAAGACTTTCATTTACATAATAACATTCAAACCAACCTAACTAAATATTGTTGGAAATATAGCAACCAAATATGCAAAGATCAAAACCCACAAATATCAATGAGATAATGTTGTAGAGGTTTGATTGGCAATGGTTAATACATCTTTTGTCTTTCAAAGGTGCATTGCACCAAATTTACCCTTTTTTTTAAAGGTTTTTGTTCACTATTGGGAAATACTGTATATTCTGACAGTTGTGCATGAGAATACCAGGAGATCCAGAGTCTTTGTGATACTCAAACCACCCCATCTGGTACAAAATATCATCTCATGGACAAAGTCACTTAACTCACATTTCTTCCCCATTCTGATGTTTGGTCTGAATAACAGCTGAACCTCTTGGCCATGTCTGCATGCTTTTATGCATTGAGTTGTTGCCACATGATTGGCTGATGAGATATTTGCATTAACAAGCAGAGGTACAGATGTACTTAATAAAGTGGCCACTGAGTGCAATTTTAAGTCAATGTATAATAGCATTAAAAACCTTTAAATTCTTATTTTGATCCTACACTGATAATATTAATCACTTCTGTCAAGCTGTGATGTAAAACCAGATTAATCAGTGATTCCTTGATTTTGCCCTTGATGCAAAATGCTGCAAGTAGAAAAGATTAAATAATTACTTTTTCATTCTCCCAGTGACGCAAACACTGTGGATGCAACACGTTAAACAATTACTTCCTTTATTCTATAATCACATCTTGACACAAGAGGCCAAGCTTAAATTCTAAAAAAAACATGCATTTCCCAAGAAACCATTAGAATTTGTAAATTAGTTTCCTGAAGAATCTGCATGATTCAAGGCACTTTAAAAATGTAATAATTTTACGTAAGCCAAATTACAACTGCATCCTTAGAGCAGGATTGGCTGTGTTCCTGTGCACAGGCCCAGTGTCCAGCAAGGCATTTGATAATCAGCTTTACACTGACACATAACCAAAACTCAATGTAAATGGGTGCAAAGTGGCTATAAAAAGTAAATTGAATTCTCTAATATTGTTTCTGTGATGTGGCTTTGTGGAAATTGTTTGCTCATTTCACTACTGAAATACTGTGGCTACTACTTTCAAAGTTGGCTCTGAGACTGTGGAAGAAATCTGCATGTATGATTTCTTTTTGGTCACTGCTATCCTGTACATGGGGTTCTGGGACCATAGTAATATGGCAAAAGCATTCAGACAGCCCACCTCATTTCATTTAGACCACTGTTCAAATAATCAGATATTTATTCCATGGTATCTTTCGATGGGTTGCACAAACCTGCAGACAAAACAACATATTTTTCTAGACTTTATGTACAAATCTCGATTTCCTGCAACTGATATATTTAACACCTGAATGGCTATTGGTAGGTAAGTTTGTCCAAACTTTAATCTTGGCAGCATCCTGGTAAACCTCTTCTACACCCTCTCCAGTCCCTTTGCATCTTTCTAATAACAGGATAGAAACATAGAACATGGAAAACCTACAGCACAATACAGGCCCTTCGGCCCACAAAGTTGTCCCGAATATGTCCCTACCTTAGAAATTACTAGACTTCCCCATAACACTCTATTTTTTTAAGTTCCATGTTCCTATCTAAAAGTCTCTTGAAAGACCCTATCGTATTGGCCTCCACCACCGTTGCTGGCAGCCCATTCCACACACTTACCACTCTCTGAGTAAAAAACTTACCCCTGACGTCTCCTCTGTACCTGCTCCCCAGCACCTTAAACCTGTGTCCTCTTGTGGCAACCATTTCAGCCCTGGGAAAAAGCCTCTGGCTATCCACACGATCAATGCCTCTCATTATCTTATACACCTCTATCAGGTCACCCCTCATCCTCCGTTGCTCCAAGGAAAAAAGGCTGAGTTCACTCAACCTGTTTTCATAAGGCATGCTCCCCAATCCAGGCAACATCCTTGTAAATCTCTTCTGCACCCTTTCTATGGCTTCCACATCCTTCCTGTAGTGAGGCAACCAGAACTGAGCACAGTACTCCAAGTGGGGTCTGACCAGGGTCCTATATAGCTGCAACATTACCTCTCGGCTCCTAAACTCAATCCCACAATTGATGAAGTCCAATACACCGTATGCCTTCTTAACCACAGCGTCAACCTGCACAGCTGCTTTGAGCGTCCTGTGGACTCGGATCCCAAGATCCCTCTGATCCTCCACACTGCCAAGAGTTTTACCATTAATACTATATTCTGCCATCATATTTGACCTACCAAAATGAACCATTTCACACTTATCTGGGTTGAGCTCCATCTGCCACTTCTCAGCCCAGTTTTGCATCCTGTCAATGTCCCGCTGTAACCTCTGACAGCCCTCCGCACTATCCACAACACCTCCAACCTTTGTGCCATCAGCTAACTTACTAACCCATCCCTCTACTTCCTCATCCAGGTCATTTATAAAAATCACGAAGAGTAAGGGTCCCAGAACAGATCCCTAAGGCACACCACTGGTCACCGACCTCCATGCAGAATATGACCCGTCTACAACCACTCTTTGCCTTCTGTGGGCAAACCGGTTCTGGATCCACAAAGCAATGTCCACTTGGATCCCATGCCTCCTTACTTTCTCAATAAGCCTTGCATGGGGTACCTTATCAAATGCCTTGCTGAAATCTGTATACATCTACTGCTCTTCCTTCATCAATGTGTTCAGTCACATCCTCACAAAAATTCAATCAGGCTCATAAGGCACGGATCTGCCCTTGACAAAGCCATGCTGACTATTCCTAACCATATTATACCTCTCCAAATATTCATAAATCTTGCCTCTCGGGATCTTCTCCATCAACTTACCAACCACCGAAGTAAGACTCACTGGTCTATAATTTCCTGGGCTATCTCTACTCCCTTTCTTGAATAAGGGAACAACATCTGCAACCCTCCAATCCTCCGGAACCTCTCCCGTCCCCATTGATGATTCAAAGATCATCGCCAGTGGCTCAGCAATCTCTTCCCTCTACTCCCACAGTAGCCTGGGGTACATCTCATCCGGTCCTGGCGACTTATCCAACTTGATGCTTTCCAAAAGCTCCAGCACATCGTCTTTCTTAATATCTACATGCTCAAGCTTTTCAGTCTGCTGCAAGTCATCACTACAATCACCAAGATCCTTTTCCATAGTGAATACTGAAGTAAAGCATTCATTAATTACCCCTGCTGTTTCCTCCAGTTCCGTACACACTTTCCCGCTGTCACATTTAAAAGGTCCTTTTCTTTCACGTCTTATCCTCTTGCTCTTCACATACTTGTAGAATGCCTTGGGGTTTTCCTTAATCCTGCCTGCCAAGGCCTTCTCATGGCCCCTTCTGGCTCTCCTAATTTCCTTCTTAAGCTCCTTCTTGTTAGCCTTATAATCTTCTAGATCCCTAACATTACCTAACTCTCTAAATCTTTTGTAAACTTTTCTTTTCATCTTGACTAGATTTATTACAGCCTTTATACACCAGGGTTCCTGTATCCTACCATAACTTCCTTGTCAGGATGACCAAAACTGAATGCAATACTCTTTATGTAGCCAAAGCAGAGTTTCCGTAAAGCTGCAAACGTAACTTCCTGTCTCTTGAGTACAATTCCTTGACCAATAAAGGCAAGCATGGTAAATGCCTTCTTTACCCCCTCCCCTCCCATCAACCTGTGCAGCTGCTTTTATGGAGCTATGAAGTTGGGCCCCAAGATCCCTCCACACATCAACACTGTTAAGGGTCTTGCCATTAACTGTGTACTAAATTTTTACATTGATCTCTCAAAGTGCAACACTTCACATTTGGCCAGGTTAAACTCCATCTGCCATTTCTCCGCCATTATCTATTTCCCATTGTATCCTATGCCTGTTTTCGATACTATTCACGACACCACTAATCTTCATATCGTCTGCGAACTTGTTAACCCAGCCATCTATCATTTCAGCCAGGTCATTTATCTATACATACATCTCAAAAAGCAGAGGTCCCAGTAGTGATCCCTGAAGAACACCTCTAGTCACAGACCTCCAAGTACAATCAGTCCCATTGGCCATTACCTCTGTCTTTTGTAGGAAAGTAGATTCTGAATCCAAAAGACTGATTCAAGTTCCTAATTCCTACCTAATACTCTCATAATTTGTAATATTGAGGCTTTATAAAGCACTGGTAAAGCCTCATTTGGAGTACTGTGAGCAGTTTTGGACCCCTTACCTTAGAAAGGACATGCTGAAATTGGAGAGGGTTCAAAGGAGGTCCAGGAAATGATTCCAGAATTGAATGTCTTGTCATATGAAGAGCATTTGATGGCTCTGGGCCTGTATTCAATAAAATTCCAAAGGATCGTCCCACCATCGGAAAGATCCTCTCTACATCCACGCTATTGACGCCTTTCAACATTCAGTAGGTTTCAATGAGGTTACCCCTCATTCTACTAAATTCTAGTGGATACAGGCCCAGAAATACATCAAACGCTCCTCAAATTGTAAGCTTTTCAATCCTGGATTCATTTTCGTGAACTTCCTTGAATCCTCTCCAATGCCAGCACATCCTTTCTTAGATAAGGGGATCAAAACTGCTCACAATACTCAAAGTGAGGGGTCAACAGTGCGTTATAAAGCCTCAACATTACATTCTTGCTTTTATATTATAGTCCTCTTGAAATGAATGGTAACATTGCGTTTGTCTTCCTCACCACAGACTCAACCTGCAAATTAACCTTTAGGAGGAATCCTAAGACTCTTTGCCCCTCAGGTTTTTGACTTCTCTCTCCGTTTAGTCATCTGCCATTTCTTTGCCCATTCTCCTAATCTGTCCAAGTCTTTCTGTGGCCTCTCTGCTTCCTCAACACTACCTGCCCCTCCACCTGTCTTTGTATCATCCACAAACTTGGCCACAAAGTCAAGAGTTCTATCATCCAAATCATTGACATATAACATAAAATGCAGTCCCAACACAGACCCCTGTGGAACACCACTAGTCACTGGCAGTCAAACAGAAAAGGCTCCCTCCATTCTTGCTCTTTGCTTCCTGCCAATCAGCCACTGCTTTGTCCATGCTAGTATCTTTTCTATAATACAATGGGCTTTTAACTAGTTAAGCTGCCTCATGTGTGGCACCTTGTCAAAGGCCTTCTGAAAATCCACGTACACAACATCCACTGATTCTCCTTTGCTTTTCTTGCTTGTCCTTTGTCGGACAGACAAATTCTCACTTAACTAGCTCTGCCCCAACAGACAGGGAGTCAAGAATAAAGAAGAAAAACAAACGTCCCAGATACCTACGTCACCCAAGCCTGATTTTGCCAAAGCCTCCCCATCTAACACGGGTCCACTCACAACAATGGTCAGTCCTACAATGGCCACTCCACTTGCGGCTGCCTTGATTTTTTAATTTGCTCTTTCTAATGAATCCCACGCATTGATTGGGCTCTGTCAAATCCAAAAAACTGCCATGAAGCGCTGTCTTTTCAATGTTGAGTGCGAACCCAAGTAAAAATGTAGCTCTCTTCCCATGCTCCCACTCACTGACTGGGCTCAGCCAAATCCAAAAAAACCTGCCGTGAAGCACTGCCTTTTCAATCTTCTAGCCAGCGGATTGGTCTTTTTAGGTTCATAGAGATGGCTTTGCGGAGGGGGGGAAATGCTAAGTTTTAGGGACGGGGACGTGGGGGAACTGCAGGACAGGCTGGAGTCCAAGCTTGAGTTCCTTGTTCGAAGGTCAGCAATGGGATATGTCATATGTCATGCTGGCAGACCATCGAGGACGAGGCTTCCCACAAGGAGGCATGAGGGCAGGTGTTTGCAAATCGGCAAGACTGAAGTTTGAGACTCAGTGTTCGAGTCCCATCACCGGCGAATCCACTATTCAAGGCCTGAAGTTTGGGTCCTCATCCAGGCTTTTCATCTGTCTTCATTGATGAGTCCTGGGATGATACCAAAGATTGAAGTCTGAGGTCAACTGGAAGTCTAGTAGTCAAGGCGCAATGGCTGAAGCCTCGAGTCTGTGAATCAGCTGGGGAAGGTGAAGGCCCAATGTCTGCAAATCCATGAGGATAGAGGCTGACGCCTGCCTGGCCTTGGGTTAGACCGTGTACGTGTGTGCGAGGGAGGAGTGAGGTTGCTTTTGTTGTTGTTGCATTGTCACCTGGCACATTCTGTTTTGTTCTGTTCTCCCGAGCACGGGGGGGGGGGTGGGGGGCATGCTCTGTTGGTGCTGGAATGTGTGATAACACATGCAGGCTGCCCCCAGCTGCTTGTTAAGGCAGCAACACATTTCACTGAATGCTTTGATGTACATGTGATAAATAAACCTGAAACTGATTCAGTGGTCATTAGCAGAGGTCTGCAATGCTGGGTTACTGGATCAGCTTTCACTGGATAATATGTTGATCATTCTGGAAAAAAGAGGATTATTTTATGTGGAATAAGTCACACAAACCTGGTGAGGGACTTTACACTCCTACTGAGCAAGTTATATATAGCTGAGAAACTACAGTTCATTTACTTCTTAAAGAACAAACACCAGACAGAAGGAGTGGCTGAATCCGAGGGCATGTGTGAACTGGGGCCAGGAGGTAAGTGCAGACTTTGGAATCAGTTAGCAACATGTGATAAGTTAAAGAGAAATTAAAGAATTTACATAAATGACAAGAAAGCATTCAAGTGCTTCATTCATTTTTTAGCATTTATATTGTGTCAACTAATAAGCAAAGGAAGACAGAAGAGGTTTTCCTCACAATGGATTAAGTTGTACAACGTTTTGCAGTGTCACATACCCTTACTTCACTGGAAACCTTGGAACTGAAAATCCAATGGTACGTACTGTACGAGTACTGTATGAAGTCCACAATTTGAGACACTGTCCATGCACTTGATGTTGAATAATATATAATACATGCCTTGGTATCTCTTTCCAAATCTTTAATGATTAGTTAGTTCAAACTTAATTGTCATTCAGCCACACTCATGAATACAGCCAGACTCTGGGGCCAAGATGCAAAACACAGTACCAACAGCAAAAGGCACATGTATTCCATATAAGGTATCAGCAAAATAGAGTCACACAAAAATAAACGTATATATAGTCCAAGACCCTGAATCCCATGAATGTTGCAGAAATCTTCGTTTGAACGCAGTTTGGCTTGTCTTCTGATGAGTGATGACTGGGGGGCAGTACCGAGTCCAGCTTGGACACTGTGCCACACTGCCCCCGGTGAGGCGCGCAGACTGTGACGACTCTCTCCCTTGGGTGGCTCTAAACAGTGGACATTGTGGCTGAGGGGCAGCCCTTGCAACTCCCCTACCGTTCGCCAATAGTAGTGAGTCGGATTTGCAGCATTCCACCTTAGCAATGTCCCGCGGGGTCTTGCGATCACAAGTGACTAAGATGATTACTCGCTGTTAGGCTGCACACCAGCTTCGTGCACTGATGCCTCTGTGACAGGCAGCAGCACCAAATCCAATGCCTCTGTAGGCTGGTACTGGTCTAATCTAAGATCCCCTGATCTTCTCACTTACTCTGATCCGGATACGCTGAGCCCCGAGCCCCTCCACCACTTTCACAAGCTCCCCAGTGCCACCATCCCTCCTTCACCCTCGCCCCATTCAGCTTTTTCAGCCTCAGTCCCTCCCGGCCCCTCCCTCCATCTCACCTTGTACTTTCCGTGAAGCAAGAAGACTATTGCAAGCTATTTGGAATATTGAACATTAGGAAAGCTGCAGGCCCTAATGATGTCTCGCCTGGCAATCTAAGGCACTGTGTGGATCAGCTAGCACCTGTCTTCACTGAGATATTTAACACCTCCCTGCGGGGTTCTGGACAGCTTTAAAGTTGCTGCAATCACTCCAGTTCCCAAGAAAGAAAGATCACTGGACTTAATGCTTAACTACTCTGACTTCAGTAGTTATGAAAACATTTGAACGTCTGATGTTAGTCTACTTTACTGATTACTGAGACTCTTCTTGACCTGCTACGGTGTGCTTATGGAACAAATCACTCAGCTGAGGATGCAGTTCACTTCTGCCTTCATTACATTCTTCAGCATCTGGACTCCCCAATACTGTTGAGTTGCTCCACAGCAAGCCAACCTGGCCAGGTGTACGCTACCGTATCCGTCAGTGGGTTACGAACTTCATGACAGGAAGGAAGCAGTGAATAAAGTTGGTCTCCTATTTGTCCAATCTAATGTCTATCGCACTAGGGGTGGTTCTTTCACCCCTCCTGTTCTCACTTTATTCTAATAACTGTGCGTCCACAGAAAAATTCACTAAAATCCTAAAATCCTGTAGTCCACCTCACCTCTAATAATGATGTGACCTGCTACTGAGGAAGTAAACTACCTTGCAGACTGGTGTGCTTGTACTAACTTGGAGCTTAATGCTGTAAAGACAGTGGAAATGAGGACTGACTTCTGCCAACAATCCCCAACTTACCCCACCCCCTTGGAAATAAATGGTCACGCTGTGTCTGTGGTCAAGTCATTCAAATTCCTGGGGGCTACGGACTACCGTTACCAATACATTGAAGTGAGACAAGCATGTTGCGCTTATCACTGGGAAAGCCCAGTGGAGATTGTTCTTTCCACGCCAGCTTAGCAAACTTCGCTAAATTTCTACTCAGCCAGCAGTGAGAGCGTTGTGACCACTTCTATCACTGCCTCCTCCCTCTGCAAGACCAGGTTGCAGCGAGTGGTCTACTCAGCAAATAAGATCATGGGCTGTCACCTACCAACACTAAAATACCAATTCATCGCCAAAGCAAAGAAGAGCGAAAAAATTACTGCTATTCCACCTATTCACCAAATTGCAATTAGTGAGGCGAAACGAGTCCATCACCATCAGCACTACACATCATCTCCGAAGTTTCTTTCTCATAGCTCTCCAACTTCTCAACAAAACTAACTCAGGTGTAACACCCTAACCCTCACTGCACGACATCCTTTAAATGGTCTTTCCTGTTGACAATGATATAGTCCGTTCATACGTTCACTTCTATTTAAGTTTCATTATTGTCATCTGCGCATGTGACCGTTCTGCTAATTGTTGATTGCTCATGATTGTCTGCACTATTGTTTTCTAAATGGTTGGTTGCTATTGTGTTGTCTGTTATGGTATTGTCCTGCATTTTATCCTTGGCGCCAAACCACAATCAATTCTGGTATGTTTCACCAACAGGCAATAAAGTGACTCTGATTCTGATTAGTTATATTATTATATTCCCCAAAGTCCCAAACCTTACAAAGCAACCACTAATCCACCCAAGCCCACAACCTTTTATTAAACTCCATCCACCAATTTGCTGACGTGAGGTGCAGCTTCTCTAGGGTTGCCAACTTTCTCACTCCCAACTAAGGGACAATAGTAGCAGTCAAATACGGGACACTTGGGTTCACCTTGAGAAAGACTACCATGACCATGAAGCCTTGCGCGGGCACCAGTGTGCGCATGTGTGACGTGCACATACGTTATGTGCACATACGTGTACTTGCCGATTTTTTTCTACAAATCGGTTTTTGCTTAATCTTCCCCACTGTACATACATTATTTCTACTTTATATAGGCTGTGTATTTATCATATCATCCCTGCTTTTACTGTATGTCAGTGTTATTTTAGGTTTTGTGTGTTATTTGGTATGATTTGGTAGGTTATTTTTTGGGTCTGGGAATGCTCAAAAATTTTTCCCATATAAATTAATGGTGATTGCTTCTTCGCTTCACGCCATTTCGGCACGAATGGTTTCATAGGAATGCTCTACCTTAGTGGGGGAAATACGGGACAAGGGCGGTCCCGTATGGGACAAAACCAATTTAGTCCAATATACGGGATGTCCCGGCTAATACGGGACAGCTGGCAACCCTAAGCTTCGCACCCTGGGCAAACACCAATTGCTTGTGACCAAAATCTGCAACCACCCACAGGCCTACTGACCATTCAACAACAATGATCACTGATCATACCCGCAACTTGTGAGATTATGTCTTCCTGATCACCTTCACCCACACCCCCACCAGCAATAACCATTCTGCCCTCTATGATCCCTGGATCTGATCCTCAAACAAGCCAACTCCCAACTACACCTCCTTCCTGCCCACCAGGCATGTGATCAACGGCACCCTTCCACTCAGCCTCCCGGAACGTGCACGGAGCAAGGCTGATTCAGCAGAGGTGACCTGAGTCCTGTTTGATATTGAAATTCTCAGTAGCACCGTTAACAGCAAAATATTTATTTTTCTGTCTCAAGCCATCTACTGAGAGATGTACAACATTTTCCCTTTCAGGTAGTAATCCCTTCCTTTAGCTGGTAACACACAACTTCAACACTTTCTCCCGCCAGCTACTTCTTTTATCCGTAAGCGTGTACCATGACTGAGCTCTCACAGCCCTGTCAGGTTGACAATTCCAAACACTCACCATCTTCCTAATGAAGCTAATCCTCATCATTCCAGTCCAAAATGGCCAGATATTTGACTCCTAATTGTAGATTTCTTACTCGCAGGAGATATCTTTCTTGCATCCACCCGACGAAGTCCCACAAGAATTTCGTGACTTTCGATGACATCAGGTCACATTAACAAGCTTTAGACCAGGGGTTGCCAACCTGGGCTCCACAGACCCCTTGCTTAATGGTATTGGTCCACGGCATAAGAAAGGTTGGGGACCTCTGATTTGGAGAATTCTCGCCAAGTCTATTTATCACTTGTCACTGGCAAATCTCTAGTAAGGAGAAAATGTGCACAAATCTTCAGATGTAGCCTCTCTGAGGCCTTATGGTATTGCAGTAAGAATATTTACCACTTCTATACAAATCTTTATGTATTAAACTCAACACATTAGTTTTAATTGCTAGCTACACTTGCAGAATACAAGCTACACTTGTGTTCAAAGGTATCATTTGAATATCAATGTTTCTCAATATCTCCTCTTTCAAAGACATTCTGCTTGACTGTTTTATGCACTGAAGTGGATGATCTTGCACTACACTGCTGTTCTCGCCCACTTACCTTCTTTACATCCCTTTAAACAATCAATGTCCTCCTCCTACTCTAATCCCACTTCTTGTATTATTCATACACCTCATAAATAACAGGTGTCCGGGCACTGATCTCACTAGATGCAACCACTGCCTTTTATTCCACTCTTTGCTGTCTGTATGTGAACAAATTCTCAGTCTGTGCCTATATATTCTACCAAAGCTATGCGTTACAACATTGTTGACTAGTTTCCACCATGGACCTTATCAAAGGCCTTCGCAAAATTTAAATACTGCACATCCACTGATTCCCTTGTAGGTTTACAGTTTGCATTAATGTGTTCTGACTGTAATGTGCAGATTACAGCTGCCACCTTCCCTTCCCTTGCAGTTTCTTCACTCCATCCATGGTTCATTTTCTACGTCATAATCTGCAGAGCCAGGGTATTTTTTGATGAGGTTACTAAGAAAGTTGACAAGGGTAAAGCGGTGGATGTTGTCTATATGGACTTCAGTAAGGCCTTTGACAAGGTTCCACATGGAAGGTTAGTTAGGAAGGTTCAATCGTTAGGTATTAATATTGAAGTAGTAAAATGGACTCAGCAGTGGCTAGATGGGAGACGCCAGAGAGTAGTGGTGGATAACTGTGTGTCAGATTGGAGGACGGTGTGTAGCGGTGTGCCCCAGGGATCTGTACTGGGTCCAATGTTGTTTGTCATATATATTAATGATCTGGATGATGGGGTTGTAAATTGGAGTATGCAGATGATACTAAGATAGGTGGTGTTGTGGATGATGAGGTAGGTTTTCAAAACTTGCAGAGAGATTTAGGACAGTTAGAAGAGTGGGCTGAAAGATGGCAGAAGGAGTTTAATGCTGAAAAATGTGAGGTGCTACATTTTGGTAGGACTAATCAAAATAGGACATACATGGTAAATGGTAGGGCATTGAAGAATGCTGTAGAACAGAGGGATCTAGGAATGATGGGGCATAGTTCCCTGAAGTTGGAATCTCATGTGGATAGGGTGGTGAAGAAAGCTTTTGGTTTGCTGGCCTTTATTAATCAGAGCATTGAGTATAGGAACTGGGATGTAATGTTGAAATTGTATAAGGCATTGGTAAGGCCAAATTTGGAGTATTGTGTACAGTTCTGGTCACCGAATTATAGGAAAGGTGTCAATAAAATTGAGAGAGTACAGAGGAGGTTTACTAAAATGTTGCCTGGGTTTCATCTCCTAAGTTACAGAGAAAGGTTGAACAAGTTAGGTCTTTATTCTTTGGAACGTAGAAGGTTGAGGGGGGACTTGATAGAGGTGTTTAAAATTATGAGGGGGATAGATAGAGTTGACGCAGTTAGGCTTTTTCTATTGATAGTGGGGGAGATTCAAACAAGAGGACATGAGTAGAGAATTAAAGGGCAAAAGTTTAGGGGTAACATGAGGGGGAACTTCTTTACTCAGAGAGTGGTAGCTGTGTGGAACGAGCTTCCAGCAGAAGTGGTTGAGGCAGGTTCGATGCTGTTGTTTAAAGTTAAATTGGTAGATATATAGACAGGAAAGGAATGGAGGGTTACGGGCTGAGTGCAGGTCGGTCAGACTAGGTGAGAGTAAGAGTTCGGCACGGACTGGAAGGGCCGAGATGGCCTGTTTCCGTGCTGTAATGATTATTTGGTTATATGGTTATATTTTCTACGTCATAATCTGCAGAGCCAGGGTATTCTTTGCCACTCTACTATTCTTATCCCTCAATAACAATGTCTCTTTTGCCTATTTTTACTGAATGTTGACTACCCATGTGTTATATTTTGCAACTTTAAAACATTAAACTAATTCAAAGGAAGACATGGAAGTCTGAAATTGAGTCTAACTTGCGTTTTATTTTATTCAAAGATTCAAGATTCAAAAAACTTTATTGTCATTCTAACCATACATCAGCTCTGCAGGGCAGAATGAGACAGCGTTTCTCAGGGGCAGTGCAATCATAACATAACAAACACAACACTAAATAATAAACATAACAATGAATAGTAAAACACAACAGCTACATGTCAGTTAAAATCAGTTACAAGTGTCCAGTGCAAGTTAAAAGTGTCCAAAGCAGAGTCAGGTAGAGCAGCTATTTAGCAGTCTGACTGCCTGTGGGAGGAAGCTGTTTTGTAGCCTTGTGGTTTTAGTTTTGATGCTCCTGTAACGTTTGCCTGATGGCAGAAGAACAAACAGTTCATGGAGAGGGTGTGAGGGGTCTTTAATGTATGTATCATGTGGTAGCCTAATGACATATGCAATTCACATATTTATTTAAATGAACAAGAATGAGTAATCAAACAATGTATTTACAAGTTTACTCAAATATTACTGAAATATTAAATACACAACATCCCTCCATGCTTAGCCATAAACTCCAACTCAAAAAAGAATGCATCTCAGCTATCAAAAGTATACTAAATAATACTATATATAGACATCCACAGCATATTAAATATTTAAATTTGTCCTATTCAAGCCTAAACATTTAATTGATGTGGAGTATTTCTTACTTTTCTGGGATAACATCTTTCCTGACGAGGGAGGTCATACTTCTTGGCAGGTGAGAATTGTGGGTGTGAAACAATCTCAGGCTCCAGGTGGTTGTAGGAATTGACTCTGGGACTGCAGAAAGTGGTTCTGACAGCTATGGACACATTTCTTCCCTTTCTTTTCTCTTCTAGTTTGTGCATTTTGATCTTAGGAAGGTGCATTTAGTTCATTTCTTATTAATCTTTCTATTGCTCCCTTTATAATCTGATCTCTCCTTTTGGTTTCCACCACATCATCTGATGAATCCTTTGTTTCTGTATCTCTATTGACTCCTTTCTTTTTGGCCTTCCATTCATCCAGCTGGGCTTTGGTCTTTGCAGCTACTTTTACAAGTGGCTTTTTGTCTCCCACTTAAAGTTCATGCAATAACCTTACGGCACACAGAGTAAATTCTGGTTCTTCACACTCACAAAAGCAGATTGCTTGCATCTTTCCTGAAGCTCCTTGAACTCTCTTCCAGCTTAAAACCAAGCCACGTTTCACAAGTAACTGCCTGATGATCATAACAGAAGCTTTTTGTATGTTGCCTACAAAAACTGTTGTAGTCGGACCACTGCTTTTGTTACTTTCATGAGCAGCATAGTCCTTCCTTGGTCTAATATGCTTTCCAACCAGAGGCACAAAGGTTGGCACCAACAGCTGTTTGCCCTCTGTTTGGCAACAGTTCATGGTGTACAGCATGGAGACAGTTGTGGCATCATCCAGTACCTTTTTAAATTTGCTTTCAGTTGACTTTATTGCAGGGGATGTAACATGCAAACGATAGATGGATCTCCAATCAAGTTGTAGTTGTCTCAGCCAATCACACCCCCACAATGCTAGTCCTCCTGTTTTTTTTTACCACAGACAGGCAGGAAGGGCTTGCTGATTGTTGTATTCATTGTTCCAAATGTTATTACCACAGGAGTTATCTTTCCTCCAGTATGAGTTCTTAGATGGATATCTGCAGGCTTCAGTTTAGTATCTTTGAAATGCATTCAAACTTATTTTGTGAAATGAATGGAACAGCTGAGCCAGTGTCCAATTCCATTTTAATTAAATTGTTGAGACATGTTTCTCAAGGGGGTGTAGGGTGCAATAGTTTGATCTAAAACCAGTGTAGTATGGCTAAACAATGGGATGAGGGTGGACTTGGCTAGTGTAGAGGGGAACACAGGCTATATGGTGGGATGGTTGAGGAACAGTGGAAAACTTCAAAGAGATTTTCATGGTGCTCAATGAAAGTATATTCCAGTTAAAAACAAGGACAGTAAGGGTGGGAACAGCCAGCCTTGGATAACTAAGGAAATAAAAGAAGGCATTAAACTAAAGGTTTGTGCGTAGAAAGTCACCAAGGATAGTGGGAAATTGGAAGATTGGGAAAACTAAAAAGCAACAAAGAAACAATAAGCAACAAATAAAGGAAGGGAAGATAGATAATGAAAACAAACTTGCACAAAATATAAAAACAGATAGTAAAAGTTTTTATAATTATATAAAGTAGAAAAGGGTAGCTAAAATGAATGTAGGTCCTTTGGAGGATGAGAAGGGGAATTGATATTGGATAATGTGGAAATGGCCGAGGCTTTGAATGACAATTGAGTCGGTCTTCACAGTGGAGACACGTCTAACATGCCAAAAAGAGATGTTATGGATGTGATGGGAGGTGAGGACCTTGATACAATAGCTGTCACTAAAGAGGCAGTGCTGAGCAAACTGTGGGCCTAAAGATAGACAAATCCTCTTGTCCTGTTGGAATGCATCCCAGGGTACTGAAAGAAATGGCAGAAGTTATAGTAGAGGCTTTGGTGATAATTTACCAAAATTCTCTGGACTCTGGTAGGTCCCAGCAGATTTGAAGGTGATGAATTTCAAGCCACTGTTCAATAAAGGATATAGGCAAAAGGCAGGTAATCATAGGCCAGTTATTTTAACATCTGTAGTTGAGAAAGCACTTAAAGGTATCATTAAAGATGAAATAGCGAGACATCTAGAAAAAAATGGATCCATCAGGCAGACATACCATGAATTCAGCAAAGGTAGGTCCTGTTTGACAAAATTACTGGAGCTCTTTGAGGATATGACGAGCGCACTGGATAGAAGGGAACAGATGAATGTTATTTACTTGGATTTCCAGATGGCGTTCGATAAGGTGCCACATAAAAGACTTATCCATAAGATAAGGATGCATAGAGTTGGGGGTGATGTATTAGCATGGATAGAGGATTGGTTAACCAATAGAAAGCAGAGAGTTGGGATATATGGGTGTTTCTCTGGTTGGCAATCAGTGGTGGGCGGTGTGTCGCAGGGGTCAGTGCCGGGCCCGCAACTGTTCACGATATACATTAACGATCTGAGAGGGCCAAGTGTAGTGTACCTATGTTTTCTGATGATACTAAATTGAGTGGAAAAGCAAATTATGCAGAAGATATGGAGAGTCTACATTGAGATATAAATAGGTTAAGTGAGTGAGCAAGGGTTTGGCAGGTGGAGTACAATCTTGGTAAATGCAAGGTCATCCTCTTTGGAAGGAAAAACAAAAGTTCAGATTTTTATTTAAATGGTAAAGTATTGCAGTATGCTGCTGTGCAGAGGGACTTGGGAGTGCTGGTGCATGAATCACAAAGGGTTGGTTTGCAGGTGCAGCAGGCTATCAAGAAGACAAATGTTGGCCTTCATTGCTGGAGGGACTGGATTTAAGAGCGGGTGGGTTATGTTGCAACTGTACAGGGTACTGCTGAGGCCGTGTCTGGAGTACTGCGTGCAGTTCTGTCTCATAGAAACATAGAAAACCTACAACACAATACAGGCCCTTCAGCCCACAAAACAGTGCAGAACATGTCCTTACCTTAGAACTACCTAGGCTTACCCATAGCCCTCTATTTTTCTAAGCTCCATGTATCCATCCAAGAGTCTCTTAAGAGACCCTATTATTTCCGCCTCCACCACTGCCACCGGCAGCCCATTCCACGCACTCACCACTCTCTGTGTAAAAAAACTTACCCCTGATATCTCCTCTGTACCTACTTCCAAGTACCTTAAAACTATGCCCTCTCATGCTAGCCATTTCAGCACTGGGAAAAAGCCTCTGACTATTGTGACGAGAATACACATAGATTAAGATGTTAGCTGGCCTGTGTTGGCACCAGTGGGATCAGCAGTTGGTCTGCCACCTGTCTTCAGGAGAAAGAGAGATAAGGAAAACAACGGAGCAGCATTTGGAGATGTTAATGAAGGGACGGGAGAGTCTAACGGAAGGAGAGCTGTCAAGATCGGCTCACCCTTTGAACCCTGAACTGTTTGAAGTGATGGACAGGTGATACCCCAGCAGGGGGATAGAAAGGGACAGGTTCGCTAAGGCAGGACACACACGACACCCCAAGGTAACGAGACCCTGGAAGCGGTGCGTCTCTCACAAGTCGGTGGGAAGTTTTGGACGGCTGGTCACGGGACAAGCCATAGACGCACAGGGTGGAAAGGCACGATCGGCGGGAACCTGGTGTGTGTCCATCCTTGCCTGGGTACCAGGTTCACCGCAGAGAAACAATCGTATCTGGAAACGGAGGGGTCACGGTCGGTGACCTCAGATGACATCACAAAGGACTCGCCCGAAAGCTGACTGCGAAGGTCTGTGTGGAAGCCGTTTGAATATTCATTCGTTTTGTTCTCTCTCTCCTTCCCCCCACACTGTCCATCTCCCATGGCAGCAATTACTGCGAACCGAACTGAACTAAATTGAACTGAACTTTGCGTCACTTTGAAACTGGTCATTTACCCCTAGGCAACGATAGAGCTTGATTGATCCTGTTATCTTAATTCTGTGTACATGTGTGTTTATCATTGCTGAACTGTTGCATTTATTATCCTTTTGATTAGAGTACTGCGTTGCTTGTTTCTTTAATAAAACTTTCTTAGTTCTAGTAATCCAGACTCCAACTGAGTGATCCATTTCTGCTGGTTTGGCAACCCAGTTACGGGGTACGTAACACTATCCACATGATCAATACCTCTCAATATCTTGTACACCTCTATCAGGTCACCTCTCATCCTCCGCTGCTCCAAGGAGAAAAGGCTGAGTTCACTCAATCCAGGCAATGCTTTTTCCTTACTTCAGGAAGGATATACTGGCTTTGGAGGAGGTTCACCACATTGATTCCAAAGATGAGGGGGTTAGACTATTGGAATTTAGAAGAATAGAGGAGATCTTATAAAAACATATACAATTATGAAGGGGACAAATAAGATAGAGGCAGGAAAGTTGTTTCCACTGGTATGTGAAACTAGAGCTAGGGAACATAGCCTCAAGCTTCGGGGGAGTAGATTTAGGATGGAGATGAGGATAAACTGCTTTTCCCAGAGAGTGGTGAATCCGTGGAATTCTCTGCCCAGTGAAGCAGTGGAGGCTACCTCAGCAAATATAATTAAGACAAGGTTGGATAGATTTTTGCATAGTAGGGGAATAAAGGGTTATGGGGAAAAGGCAGGTAGGTGAAGATGAGTCCATGGCCAGATCAGCCATTTTGAATGGTGAAGCAGGCTCAACGGGTCAGATGGCCGACTCCTGCTCCTACTTCTTAGGTTCTTATATTTGTCTATTGCTAATTTTCACATTGTAAATCTCAAGGCTACACAGTCCAGTGCCCCTCTCATTATTATCAGACTTTTCATCAACAGCATTCAGATTAGTGCCCTTTTTAAAACTGCAACTAGACTTTTGATCCTTTTCTCTTCCCCGTGCAATCCATTTATTTTTGTCTGCCCAACATGCTCTTTGTATGTGTCCTACTTTGTTGCATTTTCTGCAAGTTTCAACTTTAAATCTGCATTGGTCTGGTGTATGTGAGCCCCTGTCACAACGGCAACACACCCTGTTCAGCCAGGCCTGTTTCTGTTTAGCCGTTGCAATTTGGTTCACACTCACTTTCACTCCTGACTGCAACTTAATAGTATCCTTGTCTGCTGTTTCCATTTCAACTGCTCTTTTAAATACAAGCTGTGCTTCAATTAAAAGCTGCTTTGAATGCTTTCTTACAAGAATCCACAATCTAAACAATCTCTCAGTACATCATTAAGCACGTCACATGCTCAGACAATCTCTTCAATTCAGCCATGTATCCAGAAACGGACACTCTTTTCTTTCGATTTTACTTATGGAACCTAAAGCGTCTGCAATCAACAATGCTTTCAACTCTAAATGCTCCTGTATTATTTTCACAATATCAGCAAAGCTCATTTCTGCTGGTTTGGTTGGAACAATCAAACTTTGAAGCAAACTATATGCCTTTAAACCCAATGCTCTAAACAAAATTGATACTTGTTTCTCATCGGCTATTCCATTTACTTCAAAGTACAGTTCACTTAGTTCAGTAGACATGAGCCAATTACATATTGAGCAATTGGACACATCTATCTTTATGACGTAGCCAACCATTTCAGTTCTTTTTTAAAATTTATGATTATTATCACCCAGTACTCACTCTTTACAAACCCATCAATTTCCTCCATTTTTGACTTTTTTTAAAAACTCAGTCATGTCTTTCTTTCCCAAGAACACGTGCAGTGCTGTTCTTTTTTACTCGCCATTCCTCACTATGCTTCAGCAGTTTGGTAGCCATCCTGGGTTCGTTTTAAAAATAGCTCATCACCATGGTTATATTTTGCAAATTTAATTGTTTGGTTTTTCTATGTTTAGGTTATTCTGTTCAATTTCTTTACCCAATCCTGACAGACATCTTATTTCTAACTCTACTGGTATTACTCTAATTTCCAAACATCTATTTGCTGAAGTAGAATTGACATTGTTACTTATTCATTCAAGGGATGTGACTTTGTAGTGTGAGCCAGCATCCCTAGCTACCCTGGAGAAGGTGGTAGTGGATTCCCTTCTTGAACCACTACAATCTTTGTAGTGTGGATATAACTACAATGTTGTTAGGGAGAGAGTTTCCAGAATGTGAGCCAGCGCCAGAGGAGAGGATTGCGAGCCACCATGCTCTACCAGGGGCAGCGTAGTATCGTTGTGGCAACTGATGATTTAAAATGGACTGAGGGGTCTAGACTATATACGTAGATGATTGTCCGGTTGTGTTTTTACTAATAGTCTGTGCTTGTATATGTGAGAACTAGGCCTCAAAGCCACAGTTTCACCTAGAGAGCGTTGGGGGCCAGTTGACAGATGATATCAGTGGGCTTGGTGGTGGGGGGGGACAGGTCTGGACTATATATATATTTTTTCTCACCCCTTATGGGAGGTGTGTGTGTGTATTTTTCCCTCAGTCTCGGGGCCTCTACCAGAGGCCTGGGAGCTTAAGCATTCAGCACAGTGTCCTTGTTCCTAGTAGTGTGCCTTCTGGACCGAGACCTCAGATATTGTTCCCGGGGTTTGCTGGAGCCACTTTCCCAGTCAGGTGTCACAGCCCCAAGTGTGCCCATGACCTCTGGACGAGCATGACAAGAACAAAAAGAGTCATGCTGGCTCGGACAGCGCCCGGATTAACAAGGTCCGTGCCAATGATTGGGGAATTGAGACCATCTTGTGAGAAATTGGTTACCAGAACAAACCTTAAATGAATGAGAGTGGACAACATGGAACATAATTCAACATATATAGAATGAATATATATAAAATATATAAGAGTGTGTGTGTGTGTGTGTGTGTGTGTGTGTGTGTGTACGCACACACACGCACACATACAGTAGTATGCAAAAGTTTGGGCACCCCTAGTCAAAATTTCTGTTACTGTGAATAGCTAAGCGAGTAAAAGATGACCCAATTTCCAAAAGGCATAAAGTTAAAGATGACACATTTCTTTAATATTTCAAGCAAGATTACTTTTTTATTTCCATCTTTTACAGTTTCAAAATAACAAAAAAGGAAAAGGGCCCGAAGCAAAAGTTTGGGCACCCTGCATGGTCAGTACTTAGTAACACCCCCTTTGGCAAGTATCACAGCTTGTAAACACTTTCTGTAGCTAGCTAAGAGTCTTGTAATTCTTGTTTGGGGATTTTCGCCTATTCTTCCTTGCAAAGGGCTTCTAGTTCTGTCAGATTCTTGGGTCATCTTGCATGCACTTCTCTTTTGAGGTCTATCCACAGATTTTTGATGATGTTTCGGTCAGGGGACTGTGAGGGCCATGGCAAAACCTTCAGCTTGTGCCTCTTGAGGTAGTCCATTGTGGATTTTGAGGTGTGTTTAGGATCATTATCCTGTTGTAGAAGCCATCCTCTTTTCATCTTCAGCTTTTTTACAGACAGTGTGATGTTTGCTTCCAGAATTTGCTGGTATTTAATTGAATTTATTCTTCCCTCGACCAGTAAATGTTCCCTGAGCCACTGACTGCAACACAAGCCCAAAGCATGATCAATCCACCCCCGTGCTTAACAGTTGGAGAGGTGTTCTGTTCATGAAATTCTGCACCCTTTTTTCTCCAAATATACATTTGCTCATTGCGGCCAAAAAGTTCTATTTTAACTTCATCAGTCCACAGGACTTGTTTCTGAAATGCATCAGGCTTGTTTAGATTTTCCTTTGCAAACTTCTGACGCTGAATTTTGTGGCGAGGAAGCAGGAAAGGTTTTCTTCTGATGACTCTTCTATGAAGGTCATATTTGTGCAGGTGTCACTGCACAGTAGAACAGTGCACCACCACTCTAGAGTCTGCTAAATCTTCCTGAAGGTCTTTTGCAGTCAAACAGGGTTTTTAATTTGCCTTTCTAGCAATCCTACGAGCAGTTCTCTCGGAAAGTTTTCTTGGTCTTCCAGACATCAACTTGACCTCCACCATTCCTGTTAACTGCCATTTCTTAATTACATTACGAACTGAGGAAATGGCTACCTGAAAACGCTTTGCTATCTTCTTATAGCCTTCTCCTGCTTTGTGGGCATCATTTATTTTAATTTTCAGAGTGCTAGGCAGCTGCTTAGAGGAGCCCATGGCTGCTGATTGTTGGGACAAGGTTTGAGGAGTCAGGGTATTTATAAAGCTTTGAAATTTGCATCACCTGGCCTTTCCTAATGATGACTGTGAACAAGCCATAGCCCTAACAAGCTAATTAAGGTCTGAGACCTTGGTAAAAGTTATCTGAGGGCTCAAATCTCTTGGGGTGCCCAAACTTTTGCATGGTGCTCCTTTCCTTTTTTTCACTCTAAATTTGTACAAAACAAAAATAACACACTAATCTTGCTTAAAATGTTGAAAAGAATGTTTCATCTTTAACTTTATGACTTTTGGAGATCAGTTCATCTTCTACTCGCAGTATTCACAGTAACAGAAATTTTGACCAGGGGTGCCCAAACGTTTGCATGCCACTGTATATACACACACATTCTGCATTGTTGTATTTTTGTGTTTTTAATGATTTTCTATATGGATTTGTTGACTTGTATGCATCAAGCCAGAGTGTCACGGGGGTGGGAAGGTGGATGTTGGGACTCTTATTACGTGATTGTGATCTTGTGTGTGCTGGCTGTGTGTGACTATTGATAATGTGTCTTTCCACTTTGACCATTAACGTTGTCTTGTTTGGCTGTGTTCATCCATGGTTAAATGACAATTAAACTTAAAGTGGATTGGATTGGATTGTCTCTTACCTAAAACTCACTGTCCTAGGTCAGTTGTACTGGCCTTTCCTCATGCCCCTACAATGAGCTGTCACAACTGGTAGTTCAAGACCGTCCAGCGTGTTCCTCTCCCACCCAATTGTGAAAATTTGTAGGCAAAGTTAATGATCACCAAAGTGAGGGTGGTCTATCAGTCTGAACTCTACTTCACATAGAGATTAAATGGACAATATATATGCTTGCTCCAAGTTTCTTCATCCAATTCTGAACCTCAAAGTATCAATCCCTGGATATAGTCTGTTACTATTATCAACAGTTGTTTCCCAAATGCCTTTGACGTCCACCATAGAATCTCCTTTGCCCCAGCACTTCCAGTGCTTCTCCGGAGCATGTACCCGACAGATTTCATTCTCCATTAGCATGGAAACTTGTCCAAAGTGGAGTCGATGTTGCTGCTAGATCTGCTAACTCACAGCTCCAGGAACCCAAGTTCAATCCTGACTTCAGATCCTGTCTGTGTGAAGTCTGTACAATCCCCCTGTAAAAGTGTCAAGGTTCAAACTACGTTTATTTTCAAAGTATACAACTTTGGGATTCATCTCCCAACAGGCAGCCACGAAACAAAGAAACCCAGAAGGACCCATTAACAGAAGACCTTCGAACACCCAATGTGCAGGAGCAAAGAACAAATCCTGCAAACAATACACGCAAGCAAATAGCATTCTGAACTGAAGTCCACGGCGAGTCCGTCCCCAGTTCAGCGCAGAGCAGAGTAAACCTTGTTGAACAGCAAGCAGAACCTGCCTGTCCCTGGCCTCGGGCCCCCACATCCTGACCTTTTCAATCTGGCTCAGCGCCTAAATCATCACCCAATCATCAGGTGCAGTGGGTTTCTCATTTATTTTCACACTCTAAATATGTGCAGGTTGGCAGTTCAACTGTCCGCTGTAAATTACTTCATGTCTAGATGTGTGGTAAAATTTGGGAGGTGGGGAGCATGGTGACAAGAGTTTATGAGAATGCAGGGGGAATAAATAGATTAGGGCATCATTAGTGTAAAAGAGTGCTTGATGGTTGATGTAGACTTGGCAGGTCAAAGGAGTGTTTCTATGCTGCATCTCCCTAACACTCAGTGACTCCATGCATCCTTTAATAGCTTCATTAGCTTCATTATATTTCAGTTTAATTCCCTGGGTGTGCACAGTAGAAATACTTCCACAATTCTTTGTGCTAACTTCCTTCAGTTTTCTTCAACAACATAATGCCAGATATCCAGTTTTTATTTCATATTTGCATTTTATTCATAGTATATACACAGCAAATATATTCGGCACACCTTTCTCTACATTCACTGTACCTTCAATTCAACATCATCTCTTAGAGTGTGTCCAAATCACTCAAACCTTCTCAATGCACCTTAAAGGCCTGTTACACATAACCCAGGTCTACAACATCGAGGGATGCCAGGATTCAGGATGATGACTCTTCCCCACAGAGGCACTGCAGTGGCTGCTCTGAGCTTACATGTCTATTCCTGCACCCTGCAATGTGCCAGTTAGCAGCATTTGCTGATGGATATCGCCCACAAGTTCTGAGCAGACCAAGGCTGATGATAGAAACATAGAAAACCTACAGCACAATACAGGCCGTTCAGCCCACAGAGTTGTGCTAAATATGTCCCTACCTTAGAAATTACTAGGCTTACCTATATTTTTCTAAGCTCCATGTACCTATCTAAAAGTCTCTTAAAATGCCCTTAAATGATCTTGTAAGAGCAGTGTGTATGCACCACTAGGAACGGCCCATAGGTCACAGAGTTATGTAGTTGGTTAGGGTGAACCTCAAAAAGGATAACTGCATCCCTTTCCAGGCCGCACTGACAAACACAAGGAGGTGGACAATCAGCTCACTTGTACTACAACCAACTCAAGGGCAGGGTGTACCAGGAGTGAGACTCTGACTACGCAAGAAGGATCTGACAGGGCAGCCCCCCCTCACTGTCAGTCAAGTGCTTGTTTTTAAGTTCTGGTGATGAAGCATTCTGTCAAATGACTTCGACACTCTGCACAAGAAACCGTCTCATTGAACTCATGGTGCTTTCCTACTGAATGTACCCTGCTGACCACCGCTTGATGGGCTTGTAGCCAAAGACGTTTTCTTTTTTTTTAATTTTATTTTTATTTGGATAAGGAATTCACAATTATCATGTACTTTTTTCACACATATAACCTTTTCCATTTTTCTTATATGTATAAAACTACAATTATTTATACATTCTTAAGTACACATTGAGATGATATAAAAGGAAAATAAACATTTAAATAGATAATTATGTACTGTGGTAAATCTAACCTATTAGGCTAAGTAATGAAATTAGTTGTTAAGAAAAATGGTAATAATAGTTTCCATACAACCCTTCTGGACCTTTTCCACTGGTCCAAAATGTTGCATACAAGCCTATATACCAACCATTGTAGGTGTTTATATCCCAATTTGTTCGTGCTTGTTCCTGCCCGCAGACATAATTATCCAATCCCTATGTACTTATTTACTTAATTTTTTCTTTTTTTTTATCCCTTTCCCAAATCTTTCCCTTTACTTGTGTTAATTCTCTATTTTCCAAAAAAAAACAAACATTTAGACTAGGGGTGCTTACGTTAGCAATATTACTGTGTTGATGAGAAGAGCAATATAAATCATTAGGAGAGTCATCTAAAGTCTGCTCGCATTGGGGTTATATATTCAATCCATTTATTCCAGATTTGATAAAATGTTTCTTTTTGAGTTCTCAGGGAGTAAGTCAACTTTTCCATTTTAAATAATTCCAAGATAATTTCGTACCAATCTTCTAATGTAGGTGGTATTGGATTTAGCCATTTTCTAGTGATTGATTTCTTACTTGCCGCTAAGAGGGCCTGCAGCAACTTTATATCTTCCTTCTGTTCAAGGAACAATACATGCCCCAAATAGAGCGTCTCAAAGTTCAGAGGTATCTGGGACCTAAGTACCTTAACTAATGTTCTATGAATACCTTCCCAAAATAGACTTAATTTAGGGCAATCCCAGAAAATATGAAAATGATTTGCCTCCTTGGAGCCGCACCTTCTCCAACACATCACATTTGTATCTTTATATTTTTCCTGATATGGGGTCTTGAAGTATCTTATAATGTTTTTCCAACAATGTTCTCTCCAAGTCAAAGAATTAGTCGAGGACCATTGAAAGCTGCAGATTTTCCCCCAAGCCTCCTCTGAAAGTACCAACCCCGCTTCTTTCTCCCACTTCTCTTTAATATACAGTGTATTTACATTTTTAGCATGGGAGAGTGCATTATATAGGCGAGAAACTGATGTACTAGGTATTGAACTGCAAGCCGAATTCAGAATCTTGAAAAATTCTAATTCTACTGTTGATAGGTCTGTATATCTACAACTCTGGTTAACATAGTTTCGTATTTGAAGGTACCTAAAAAAGTCATTATGTTCTAGGCCATGTTTGTCCTGCAGGATTTGGAAACTTTGTAATACTCTTTTATCTATAAATGAGAGGTAGGTTGTAAGACCTTTCTTTATCCATAGTTCAAATCTTTTATCTCCTCTGTTGGGAAGGAATTCGGTATCATATGCACACCATCTAAAGAGTTTTAACATGTTATTAATTCCACATGAATTAACCACCTTCTGCCATACTTTTAATGTAAGATTTATCCAAGCATTATTAAATTTTTCCAACTGGGCCATCAATCCTTTGTCAGCTATTGAGGCCTGAAGAGGAAAACTGTCAACTAATTCAAATTCTATTTCCTTCCATCTAGCCTTATATTCCCTATTACACCAATATAACAGAGGGGTTATCTGTGAGGCATAAAAATAATTTCTCAGGCAAGGAAGAACCATACCTCCTCCTTCCTTCCCTAACTGTAAGGTGTTATATCGAATTCTAGGTTTCCTTCCTTGCCAAATGAAGCGGGAAATCCATTTGTCCCATTCCCTGAATTGATTATCATCCACCTCCACTGGTAAAGTACGGAAAAGATATAATAACCGAGGAAGAATATTCATTTTTATAGTATTTATCCTTGAATTTAAACTTAAAAAGGGGATAAGATTCCATCTATGCATATCTGCTTTTATCTCTGAGATTAATGGCCCATAATTTACCTGTGACAGTGTTGAAAGATCCTTCGGCAGGGTTATTCCTAAATATTTTAATGATTTAGCTTCCCACTTAAGATCGTATGTATCCTGCAATTTTTTGGATGGTGTATAATTTAGGGACATAACCTGCGTTTTCTTTACATTTATTTTATAACCTGATATTTTCCCAAAGTCATCCAACAGTGTAAACAATCCTATAAATGATTTTTCTGGTTCACTCAGATAGACCAAAACATCATCTGCGAATAACGCCACTTTCTGTTCAATCCCTGCCACCTTGATACCTTTTACAATTTCGCTCTGTCTTATTAGTTGGGCAAGTGGTTCAATATATAGCGCAAAAAGGAGAGAAGAAATTGGGCATCCCTGTCTAGTGCCTCTCTCTAAAATGAAGGAGTCAGAGAGGTCCCCATTTATCTTAATTCGGGCTGTAGGGCTGTCATATAGAGTCTGAATTACTTTAATAAACCTTTCTTGAAAGCCGAATCTTCCCAACACTCTGTATAGCAATGCCCAACTAACCGAATCAAAAGCTTTCTCAGCGTCCAATCCTACTACCATTGTCTCTGTCTCGTTCTTATTAACCTGTTCTAATATGTGCAGAGTTCTCCTTATGTTGTCCTGTGTTTGTCTTTGTTGAATAAATCCAGTCTGGTCTAAATGGATTAGGCCAGGTAAAAGCTTTTCCAATCTGCGCGCTAACATAGATGTAAATAGTTTGTAATCTAAATTAAGAACACTAATTGGCCGATAATTGCCACATTCTAGTTTATCTTTACCCTCTTTAGGAATAACTGAAATAATCGCTTCTCTCCAGGAAGGTGGAGTTTCTCCTCTCTGCAAGATCCAATTAAAGGTGTTAAGTAGTAATGGGGCTAACTGTGTCTTCAGGGACTTGTACCACTCTGAGGTAAACCCATCAGAACCCGGGGACTTTCCAGCCTTTAACCTAGAGATGGCCACGTTCAGTTCTTTGACAGTTACTGGTTCTAATAAACTTTCATTTTGTAAATCTGTAAGTTTAGGTAGATCTAAAAAATTCAATACACTGTCTATATAGGGCTCATTGGGGGCCCGGGGTTGGGAGTACAGCTCTTGATAATATGTTTCAAAACTCTCTTGAATTTTCCCTATTGTACTCTCCACAAGCTTTGTCTTTGGATTCTTTATTTTATGAATTGTATTGTCTGCTTGTTGTTTTCGTAATTTATATGCTAATAATCTAGCTGATTTACCTCCTACTTCATAATTCTTTCGTCTCAGGTAAAGAAAATTTCTTTGAGTTTCCAACGTATAAATATCATCAATTTCACTTTGCAATTTCCTAATTTCCTGTTTTCGATTTGAATTACTTTTGTTGCTATCGACAACTTGAAGTTGTTTTAATTTTCCTTGAAGGTCTGCTAATTTTTGTGCATTGATTTTTTTCATGTGAGTAGTAATGGAAATAATTTTCCCTCTCAGTACAGCTTTCAATGTATCCCATAAAATCACTGGTGATGTTTCTCCCGTGTCATTAAGGTCTAGATATTCTTTGATTTCTCCCCTTAATCTCTCCATTACTTTCGGGTTATTGAGTATATGTGAGTTTAGCCTCCATAGTGTTTTCCTCATTTTCCTTTCCAGGATTAGAGACATAGAGACTGGGCTATGATCCGACAGATCAATTGTTTCAATATTACAGTTTTTTATCCTGAGTCTATCTGTATTAAAGATAAAGAAATAGTCTATCCTTATAATAGGCTGAATGAGGGAAAGAGTAATATGTATAATCTTTACTAGTAGGGTGTAATTCCCTCCAGACATCTATAATTCCCAACTCCTCCATCAATGAATTCACTTTCCGAGACAGAGGTTTATTCTGAGTAACTATTCTTGAAGAATCTAATATAGGATTTAATCTAATATTAAAATCCCCTCCACAAATTACTACCCCTCGAGAACTGACCATTAGGTCAAAAATGTGTCTATAAAATGACCATTCACTACCTGGAGGAGCATAAACATTCAGCAATGTTATTTCTGTACCTTCTATTCTTCCTGTGATTTTTACAAACCGTCCTTCTTTGTCTCTAGTCTCTGAAATATGTTCATAATTAAGAGTACTTGATATTAAAGTAGCTACCCCTCTTTTGTGACTCAATTTATATGATGAATAAAATACATGCTTAAAGCCCATTCTTTTTAATTTTCCATGTTCAGATTGGCTCATATGTGTTTCCTGGAGGAAAGCTATTTGTGCCCTCTCTTTTTTCAATTTAGACATAATCTTATTTCTTTTAATTGGATTCAAAACCCCATTAACATTATAGGAAATTATTTTTACCAATTCAGTTTGCATTTTTCTCTAGTAGAAAAAAAGCACTCTCCCTTTCTAACCAAACAGTAAGCAATCCCTTCTCAACAGTAAACCAAGACATATAACCACACCCTAGACATTTCTGAACGTATAACATTTGAAAATTTTTCCCGACTTCCCACAGTGAGGCCTGAGCACCGACCCGCCTCAGTTCAGAGGGATAACCTCTATCTTCACCCTGTGTTAGAGGGCCCTCAGCAGTTTGAATAATCATAGAGAATTTTCTCCTACTTATGTCTCGACCATATTGCTATCATTCAAGTTATTCCACCTAGTTTATTTTCAGTTACCAGTTTTCATTTTACTTTTAAGTCCGATTTACTCTTTTCAGTCATTTCTCTTAATTAATCTGTGTTCTCTGTACATTCGCGTCTGAATATTTGCAGCTTTTCCTTGTAGTTTGACACTCTGGTTCGAGTGGAGCGTCCTCGCCCCACTAACTGCCACGACTTCTGCCGAATCCTCTCCAGCAGCGACTCCGGTTGGGTGATAACTTTAATAGGTAGTCCCCGGTCCGCCAGGTCCAACGTTGCCTCCTCCGCGGTAGCGTAAGTTTTTGTCCCTTCGTCGTAAAAGACTCTCAGCCGAGCTGGATACAGGGTCTGGAATCTGATGTTGTTTTCCTTCAGGACTCTCCGTGTTTCCGTATATTCCTTCCGTCTGGCAAGAATCCCTGGTGCGTAGTCGTGGTCTAAACTGATTTTACAGTTGCTCCACATGAAACCTCTCTTTTGCCATGCCCTTTTAAGCACCTCTTCCTTCGTTCTGTAACTGAGAAATCTGATCAGAATCGATCTGGGCTGGGCGCCTGCCAGAGGCTGTGGTGCCAACGCGTGGTGAGCCCTTTCTATCTGTAGGTCTTTTGCGGCCGGTATATCAAGGTTCTCTCTAAGTAGCTTCTCCACGAAGGGAATCATCAATCCGGGTTTACCTTCAGTTCCTTCGGGAACTCCGTAGATCCTCACATTTTCCCTTCTCGAGCGTCCTTCTTGATCTATTAGTTTCCACTGGAGCTGGTCTTACAGCTTCAGCATTTCTGCAATCACTTCCTCGGCGTTTTGTAGCTTCTCTTCAATTCCAACAATCCTCGCTTTGGCTTCATCTATCCTCGAGTTAGTTTTTACTATTTCTCCTTTAATATCTTCCAGCTGTTTGCTGTTATCTTGTCGGAACTCGCGAATCTCTCCGAGAATCAAAGACAGAGTCACCGATTCCCCCTCATTATCTCCGTCCTGGCTTGCCGTGGGGGAGCTAGGCCCGTCGCCTGGCCGCGTCTCTTTATGTTTATCAGCCTTCGGAGCGGACTTTTTAATTTTGTTCTTAGACATCATCCTTGCCCCTTTTATTAATATAGTTATGCAATATTAAGTATTTGTCTAAATTCGATTTTGGGGCAGTTTACCTTCTTTTTTGTTGAGAGACCTTTTCCTTACGCCGCCATTCCCTTGATGACCCGGAAGTCCCCCCACAATTACTATCGCCAAAGATGTTTTCAACAGAAATTTTTCCACAAAGGACGGATAGTGTGACAAAGTCTAACTGAATGAAACAATGGGTCCATCTTTCACAACACTAGGGATGGGTAGAACCACAAGGTTTAGTAACACTTTCTATTTGCGTCCTCTGACTCTACACACAGACCAATAAAACCACACAAAAAGGTTGCCATTTGTGGTATGCTGACAGATTTCTCCCACCTTTATTTGGAGACACCTAAATCACAACCCATTGGACAACTTCCATTCTAGGTCCCCTGATGAAATTGAAGGCAACAGCCATTGTGGAAGAGCAGGTTGTCGGTCACACCTGCACCTCAGACAGAAAATTGACGACATAATTCCCAAATTAATTTCTCTGGCCCTCTAACCAATCTTATAACTCTGAAGTATTTCAGATGTTGTTGGTTTAAGTTTGATTCAACTTCTCAACAATATCCCAAATGGGTGATCTATTGTACTTCACAGGTCTTGAAAAACAAGTCAACATATTGCAAAAAATATTAAATCATCTTGTATTTTCTCCCTCCAAGAGGTCCAATATATTCCAATTGTGTTGTTTGGGCCATGATGCTTTGAGCTTCCCTTTGCACGGGCTAATCTTCATTTAGTATTAATGTACACTTCTTTTTTTAAAACACCTTTTGCAAAGTTACAAGCTCACTTGCAGAACCAAGAATTTTCATACATCCATTTTTTTTTGGCAACAATGTAACTATTGCAGTTTTGTCCAATATTTTGCTGATGAGTTTTACCCATTTTGGCTGAAAGTGTCAAGTGAACACAGACTTATCTTTTAGTAGTGGGCTCTATAACTAAACTGCAATCACGGTGCAAGCAATGTAATGGGAGATTATCATGTGACACTGTCTCTTTAGATAGCAGAAACCTTTGTACTTACCAATTAGCATGTATGTACCAGACTTGTGTACAAATTAGTCTTCAGTGTGGAAGACACTAGCAGTATGGTGGAAGTTCCAGGTGTTGGGGTGAAGTGTGTGAAGTTACCATACCTAGAGAAAAGATTCTTGGGAAACTGAAAGGTCTGAAGGTCGATAAGTCACCTGGAACAGATGGTGTACACTCCAGGGTTCTGAAAGAGGCGGCTGAAGAGGAAATGCCCCTAAGATCTGAGCTTCTCTAGAGCAGAGAACTCTGAACATTTACTACCCCCTCGGTGAGGAAATTATTCCTCATCTTCTTGCTGAAAGGAGGGAGGAGAAGATGGCGGCACGACGCAGCTTGCAGCGGCCACTCCGGTGGTGATGTCTGTTATTTGTCAAGTAGCGTGCCGTGCACAATCCTGATTTGATGGAGACGGACATGAGAGCACAGAGGAACATCTGGAGAAACTTTTGAAATGCCTGCTTTGCTGCTGCTGCTACTGTGTAATCCAGAATCTCCGGAGGGGAAGGCCCCGAGTCCTTGGCTTTGCTTGTTGCTTGGCGGCCAGGGAGGGGTCGAAGCACTCGGCAGAGGATGGTGCTCGGAGAGGCTGTGTTGGAGGTGCTGGTCGGAGGATCGAAGTTTTCAGATGGACTCAGAGTCCGCTGCGGTCGGGTGCTTCCAATGGTGCAAGTTGGCGGCGCTTGGAGGTTCATGGCAGGGAGAGTTTCTCCCTTCTGCCACCTACGTGAGATGATGAGGCTATTGGGACTTTAAAACTTTTTTTTACCGTGCCCATGGACTGCTCTTTATCAAATTATGGTATTGCTTTGCACTGCTGTAACTATATATTATAATTATGTGGTTTTGTCAGTTTTAGTCTTGGTTTGTCCTGTGTTTTTCTTGTAATATCATTCTGGAGGAACGTTGTATCATTTTTTAATTCATGTATTTCTAAATGACAATAAACGAGGACTGAGTGTCCTCATAATCTAATAAAAAACCTTCGTTCTGAGACTGTGACTCTGACTAGTGACATCCTAGTCCAGGCAAGCATCATCCACCCTATTAAGCCAAGAAGAATCTAACATGATTCAGTGAGGTCATCTCCTTTCCTTCAAACTCGGAGTGTATGGGTCGGTCTACTTCATTTCGATTCATGTAGATAAATAGAATTTATGTAGGTAAACTACTTTCTTGCAAATCAATTTGGCAAACCTATGCTGCATTCCCTTTATTGCATATTATCCTTCTTTAGTTAGGGATATGTGATTAGTATACAAATGTATTTTTGCTTAATAATTGGAGCAAAACACCTTAATTCTTATACTCAACTGGATCACGTTGAGTTCTGATTGCCACATTTAAAGAAAGGTGTGAAAGCTTTAGAGCAGGAATTCCCAACCTGGGGTCTATGGACTGTTTGCCTAATGGTATTGGTCCATGGCGTTAAAAAGGTTAGATCCCTGCTTTAAAGAATATATATATTCATATATGAAGATGAAGGCGCCAAACAGTGACTCCTTTCCTTGCATCTTTGGAAACAGCTCTATTTCTATCTTTAATATCTCCATTTTTCCTTTTCAGGGTTCTTTTGAAGATCCTGACCCGGAGTTACACTCTGACTTTGGTTCTTTGCGGGAATGGGACCTGCTCTCAGGGCCTCACGACCGGCTGCTTTTCGATACGCCAAGGATGCGGCCTGGAAGAGTAGCGCACTTTCAGGGTACCGGATTTTTGTGGCTCTGGAGGCGGGCGGATTCGAGGCCGGTACTGGTAGGGATGATAAGGAATGTCTCGAAAACCTGAAGGTACTCTTAAAAAGATTAGAGATGATGGGCTCAGAGCAGGATGCAACAAGTGTGAATTCTTTGAATCAAGCACTACTAACGGTCACACCATTAACGCACAATGGTTACACAAACATGCTGAAAAAATTCAAGCAGCAGTCGATGCCCCTAGGCTAGGGGACGTGTCACAGTTGTGGTTATTTTAAGAGCTGTTAATTACTACAACAGCTTCCTGCCAGACCAGGTTTCTGTGCTCCACCCCTTGAACTCATTGTCAAAAATCTGGAACAAAGCAGTGAGAGGTGGCTTTCCAAACCACAAAGGAAGTGATGCCATCAGACGCTGTTCTCACACGTCATGATCTGCATCATCCAGGGAAACTGGCCCATGATGTCTCTCCTTCTCCTACAGGTGCAGTCATGTCCCATGTTATGGGTGATGAAAGTGAACGTCCCACAGACTTTTCATCACATTCCCTTACCACTGCAGAGAAAAATCATGCACAGATTGACAGAGAGGCCTTGAGTTTGGTCTGGGGTGGTAAAACATTTCAACCAGTACTTGTATGGGAGAGAGTTTACCCTCATTACCGATCATCAACCACTGGTGCCAATTTTTAATCCACAAAAGGGTGTACCACTAACAACAGCAGCACGAGCGCAGAGATAGTCTCCGTTTCTTGAAGGACGCAACTACAAGACTGAATTCAAGAGGACAACCAATCATGGAAATGCTGATGGATTGTCCTGTTTACTGCAGGAAAAGAAAATACTGAAAAATTTACCAAAAAAGGACACTGCTCTTGATGCATTCTCCCTAATGAAAACGGGAAGTCTCCCTATTATGGCAGAGATGATTCAAAGAAAAACCAGAAAAGACCCCACACTGTCTCAGGTCTACGTGGCCACTCAAAATGGCCAGAGTGTGCAGTAGAAATCCCAGCTCCCTCATCTTTACCAACACCGGAATGAACTTGCCCTCGACGGAGGTTGCCTTATTGTTGTCCCATCTGACCTGAGAGCTGACGTGTTGGAGGAGCTACGTACATATTGGTCATCTAGGTGTGGTCAAAATGAAAGCATTGGCTCGAAGCTTTGTCTGGTGGCCTGGGATAGATCAGCAGATTGGGCAGCTTGCCATGTGCTGTGTGGGATGCCATCACATCCAGAAAATGTTCAGAGCAGTGTTTCTCCATCCTTGGGAACGGTCTGCATTGCCCAGGCAGAGGATTCATGTGGATTTTGCTGGACCATTCGTAGGCACAAATTTCTTGGTAGTAATGGATGCTGGTACAAAGTGGCCAGAAGTGTTCCCAATAGCCTCCACTGCAGCCTTACTCACTGTTGATGTGTTGAGAAGCCTCTTCTCAAGGACTGGTGTTTCAGAACAGTTAGTCAGTGACAATGGACCAGTTTGTTACGGAGCAGTTTCAGTCATTTCTGAAAATGAATGGAATAAGACATGTCACATCTGCACCGTACCACCCAGCTACAAATGGCTTGTTGGAAAGGTTTCTCCAGAGTCTAAAGAACACTTTGTGAGCAATGTCAGCAGAACACACCACATGAACACTGAACCAGAAGCTTGCCAACTTTCTCCTTGCATATCGCAATGCAGCACGCTCCACAACCAACAGCCCACCAGCTTTGCTGTTCCTGGGTCACCTCTTATGCTCACACTTTGATCTCCTCAAACCAAATCTCAGAAGTGTATGCAGGGCAAACAGCTGAGACAAATTAAGGGCTCCTCAAACAAGGAGGTTTGATGTTTCACTCCTGGACAAGCAGTCCTGACGAGGGACTACAGAGGTGATCAAAGGTGGGTACTTGGAAAGATGAAGGACAGAACTGGACCACTGTCCTACACAGTGGAGATCGTGTCTGATGTCACCTGGAGACAACACGTCGATCAGCTGAGGAGAGCAGAGTCAATTGTTAGAGAAGAAAGGTGTCGAGATCTGTCAGAACCACTTCCTGCAGTCCCAGAGTCAACTCCTACAACCACCACAGAGGAGGCCCCAGAACCTGAGATAGTCACAGCCACAAGTCTCACCTGCCAAGCAGAGTGATTCCCCCTTATCAGGAAAGACATCAGGATCTGGTTTAATATCACCAGTATATGCCATGAAATTTGTTAACCTAGTGGCAGCAGTTCAATGCAATACATGATAAAATAGAAGATAAATAAGTAAATCAATTATATGTATATTAAATAGTTAAATAGTTCAAGGATTTAATGTCCATTTTGGAATCGGATGGCAGAGAGGAAGAAGCTGTTCCTGAATCACTGAGTGTGTGCCTTCAGGCTTCTGTACCTCCTACCTGATGGTAGCAATGAGAAGAGGGAATGTCCTGGGTGGTGAGGGTCCTAAATAATGGATGTCGCCTTTCAGAGGCACCGTTCCTTGAAGATGTCTTGGATACTACAGAGGCTGGTACCCGTAACGGAGCTTACTAATTTTACAAATTCCAGTGGCTTTTTTCAATTCTGTGCAATACAATACATTACATATTTGAGTTGAGGTACATTCTATATTGAGTTGTTTACAGCTAAACAGGGAGGAATGTTGTGTACTTAATATTTCAGTAATATTGAAAATATATTATATAATTAAGCCATTATTTTAAAAATAATTCATTATGGGTTATATGTAAAAGTACTTGAATGGCACGTTTTATGCTGCCATACGTGTTCTCATTATAACACAGCGAAGCAGACACTCTGGCCTGTGTTTATTCCATCATGAAAACAGATTAGACATTCCTGATGGAATTTCTCTGGGAGTCTCCTATACATAAACTGACATATGCTTAGTTTAGGGCATTTTGAGGGTATGAAAAATGCTAATCCTTTCTAACATATCAGTTACATTTTGTTACACAAGAATAACTTCCTGTTTGGTTTAACAAAAGTATTCAACTCGAGAATCAACCAAAACTGATTAACTTGCACTACCATTAACGGGAAGAGACAGGTTCATCAGGAATGGTGGAAGTATCTCTCATTTAGTGCACATTTCAGAGCCCGGTGCATGTTTATACCATATGAGTGGTTCTCCAGTCTGGCCCCAGCTGGATTTTCTACCATGTAGACACTAAGCATAGAGAGTACTGTGCTCAGCAGAGCCTAGCGGGCATTCACTGTTACACTTGCGTTTGATCACTCAGCATGGCCATTTCCCTTCATGAAGCTTTTTAGAACAAGAATATTTCCTCATGGATCTCTCCCATGCCTGCTTAAATAACTTAGCAGCTTTAGGTATAATTCTTACAAGACATGCATGAACTGTAAGCCAATTATTCCAGTCAATCGCACCACATTACTATTTCTGTCAGCTCAGATGAAATGGAGGATACAGTCATCCACTTGAAGACTCTGAAATTCATTATGTGCAACCTAGTACACTTGAATGGGAGCAGAAGAATAGAGATAACGTGAAATTCGTTACTTGCAGGGTTCAGAGAGACAAAATCAATCAAGCCTTTCAAAATAAAGAAGTCACGTGTATTGGAGAGGGAATTGTGTGTGAGCTAATGCAGAAAGTGAAAGAAGTAGTACTGAAGAGAAAGTTCTAGAAAAGTGAAGAGACGAGAAGTTTGGGAAGTGAGGCATTGAGAAAAACTGGACTGTGTTCATCAGAAGTTATACAACTGTGTAGCTAAAGTACAATGCCTATTAAAAGTATTCACCCCACCCCCCCAGAAGTTTTCATGTTTTATTGTGTTACAACGTTGAATCACAGCGGATTTAATTTGGCTCTTCGGACTCTGATCAACAGAAAGAGTCTTTTGATCAAAGTGAAACAGATCTCTACAAAGTGATCTAAATTAATTAAAGATATAAAATACAAAATGATTGATTGCATAAGTATTTACCTCCTTCAATATGACATACCAAATCATCACTAGTGCAGCTAACTGGTTTTATAAGTCTCATAATTAGTTAAATGGAGATCACCTGTATGCAGTCAAGATGTTTAGCTGCTGGTGAGTCAGTATCCTGGCAAAAACTACACCGTGAAGACAAAAGAACACTCCAAGCAACTCCACGAAAAGCACAAGTCAGGAGCTGGATATAAGAAAATTTCCAAGTCACTGAATATCTCTTGGAGTACAGTTAAGTCAATCATCAAGAAATGGAAAGAATATAGCACAGCTGTAAATCTCCCCAGAGCAGGCCGTCCTCAAAAATTGAGTGACCGTGCAAGAACGGGACTAGTGATGGAGGCCATCAAGAGACCTGTAACAACTCTAGAGGAGTTACAAGCTTCAGCAGCTGAGATGGGAGAGACTGTGCATACAACAACTGTTCTCTGGTGTCTTCACCAGTCGCAGCTTTAAGGGGTGGGGGGGGGGCGGCAAAGAGAAAGTTAATGTTGAAAAGATCTCACATGAAATCTCAGCTGGAGTTTGGCAGAAGGCATGTGGGAGACTCAGAAGTCAGCTGTAAGGTTCTATGGTCTGATGAAACCAAAATTGAGCTTCTTGGCCATCAACCTAAACACTATGTTTAACCAAACACCGCATATCATCAAAACACATCATCCCTACCTTAAAGCATGGTTGTGGCTGCATCATGCTGTGGGGATGCTTCACTGCAGCAGGCCCTGGAAGGCTTGTGAAGGTAGAGGGTCTGTCTGTCTGTCTGTATCTTGTTTTACGGCAGTTGGCATCCAGCTTAATGGTGCATTACCACCACCCTCTGCTCCAGAATGTGCACTAGACATACATTCTAAACCCTTCACCCAATCGCGCACGCACACACACACATATATATATATATATACATACATACATACATACACACACAAACCTACACTTCACCCTCCCATCTTTGACCATCCTAGTATCCTATTCCTGTTTATTCGTCATATTCTATAAAAAACCCCTGTACCCCTTAAAAACGCTAAAAATACCCGGACTTGTGCTCTCTCACCCATGCCCAGCAACCTTTTTAATATGAATTCCTGCATCCCCGACTCCCTTAATTTATTTCTCATCATCTCTCTCTGTATCCCATACTTCCTGCAACACAAAACTACATGTTCTACTGACTCCTCTTCCTGACATTCCTCACACAATCCTGTCTGGTGTTTCCCTATCATTTTCAATGTTTTGTTTAATGCACAATGCCCCAGCCTTAACCTAGTCCACACAATTTCCTCTCTTCTGTTTCCATTACCTACCCTAGTAACTGCAACACTCTTTTGTATTTGATATAAATGCCTCCCTTTCCCCTCCCTATCATTTCACAGCCTCTTCCCAATCCTAACAAACCATTCACACACACACACATATATATATATATATATATATATATATATATATATATATATATACAAACCTACACTTCACCCTCCCATCTTTGACCATCCTAGTATCCTATTCCTGTTTATTCGTCATATTCTATAAAAAACCCCTGTACCCCTTAAAAACGCTAAAAATACCCGGACTTGTGCTCTCTCACCCATGCCCAGCAACCCTTTGAATGTGAATTCCTGCATCCCCAACTCCCTTAATTTATTTCTCATCATCTCTCTCTGTATCCCATACTTCCTGCAACACAAAACTACATGTTCTACTGACTCCTCTTCCTGACATCCCTCACACAATTCTGTCTGGTGTTTCCCTATCATTTTCAATGTTTTGTTTAATGCACAGTGCCCCAGCCTTAACCTAGTCCACACAGTTTCCTCTCTTCTGTTTCCAAGGTAGAGGGTAAAATGAGTGCAAGAAATTAAGGGGAAATTCTAGAGGAAATCCTGATGCAGTCTGCAAGAAACTGTGACTTGGGAGAAGATTTGTTTTCCAGCAAAACAATGACCTCAAGCATAATAAAGCCAAAGCTATACAGGAATGGTCTAAAAACAACAAAGTTAATGTCCTGGAGTGGCCAAGTTGGAATCCAGGTCTCAATCCCATTGAGAATTTATGGCTGGACTTGAAAAGGGCTGTTCACTCACCATCCCCATGCATTCTGACAGTTTTATAAAGAAGAATGGGGAAAAATTGTAGTGTTCAGATGTGCAAAGCTGATAGAGACCTACTCAGACAGACTCAAGGCTGTAATTGCTGCCAAAGGTGCATCAACTAAATACTGACTTGAAGGGGGATGAGTTATTCTGCAATCAATTACTTAGTGTTTAATAACTTTAATTAATTTAAATCACTTTGTAGAGATCTGTTTTCACTTTGACACAATAGAGTCTTCTTCAAGAGAGGATCTGTACCAAAAAAAGCCAAATTAAGTTCAAAGCAATAAAACAATAAAACGTGACAAATTTCCAAGTGGGATGAGGGGGAAAATACATTTTTTAAGCTCTGTAGGAGAATACACAAAGCCATTTCTTTTCTCATTCATTTCTTCTTCCAATAGATTGAAATGTGATCAAGCTTGAAGTTGCAAATAATTTCTGTTCTTAAGTACAGTATTTTCTGAGAATGCCAGAAGGTAAAACGTGTGGAAAACTGCATACACCTTGAACAAATGAGAAAAGTTTAACACACAATAAGTTAATTATATACTGTAGTATAAAATGCCAGCTTCTTAAAATTACACAATCAATTCCCAAAGCTATTTCCACCCCTACCTCCCCCCGCAAATTAACAACTTCCATTGGCGAGAAGAGTCAATCTCTATTGAGGACCTTCACTGTTCAATAGAAGCTCAACTGGACCAATCAACTGTGGCTACAGAATGGATGAAACCAGTGGATTACACCCGGGATCAGATCTTGGCACTCTGTTGTTTACGGTTTACATTAATGACCTGGAGGAGGAAAGTCAAAGTAACATGAAAGTGGTAGCTTATAAAATACACATCAGCTACTAGCGAGGTTCCTACGACAACACTTTCCATTCCCTAGACTGCTACCAATCATAAGAATGAGTGCCTTAGGCATCATGATGCCCTTTTCCTTCTCCCTGGACCTCCTGTCCCATGATCCTCTCATATCCCTTTTGCCAATCACCTGTCCATCTCTTGGCTCTATCCCTCCCCCTCTTGTCTTCTCCTATCATTTTGGATCTCCCCCTCCCCCTCCCCCTCTCACTTTCAAATCTCTTACTATCCCTTCCTTCAGTTAGTCCTGACAAAGGGTCTCGGCCCGAAACGTCGACTGTACCTCTTCCTAGAGATGCTGCCTGGCCTGCTGTGTTCACCAGCAACTTTGATGTGGGTGCTTGAATTTCCAGCATCTGCAGAATTCCTCATGTTTGGGCCTTAGGCATGTATGGTTACAACTATAAGTTATAACTACAACTTTTGTTTTCTCTAAATCATACAGCTACCTGACTTGAAGTTGAATTGACATCCCTTCATTATCACCGGTTTTATATCCTGGTATTGCCTAAACAATTTGTGGGAGAGCTTCGCACACTTGCCGCGTATGAAGGTGGTGATATTATCCCTTGAGAAATATTAAGACTGAGCAATAAGTCATGGTCCATCAGTGAATTTCACTTCCCACAACTGTGTGATTAAATATAAAATTTCATCCAATTTCACATGATACATGATGAACAAATGTCATAAAACTCAAGTTGTGTGTATCCAGTGATCAGGTCATTTACCACATTTCAACTTTGTCATTGCTTCCTTTTCTTTGGCTCTGGTGTTGACTGCATTTTAGCTGAAATTACAAATTCAAGCAAAAGGTTTAAAACTATCTGCTCAGAGCTGCATAGTACTGCATGCTCTGCCTTTCATCAAGCTCTTTTCAACAAAATGCTTGAATCTAAATTTCCAATTTGTGGACTCCTCTCACATTAGATTTTATAGCATTATTCTCCAAAGCCATATTTATGTTTTTTGACGACACCACTGTCATAGGCTCAATTAAAGGTGGTGACAAATCAGTATGTAAAAGGGAGATTGAAAATCTGGCTGAGTGGTGCCATAGCAACACCCTCTCCCCCAATGTCAGCAAGACAAAGGAGCTGATTATTCAATCAGGAGGAGAAAACCAGAGATCCATGAGCCAGTCCTTATTGGGAGACCAGAGATGAAGAGGATTAGCAACTTTAAATTCCTCAGTGTTATTATTTCAGAGGACCTGTCCTGGGCCCAGAACGCAAGTGAAATTACAAAGAAAGCACAACAGCACCTCTACTTCCCAAGAAGTTTACCAAGATTTGGCACAGCATCTAAAACTTTGACAAACTTCTACAGATATGTGGCAGTGAGCAGACTGATTGCATCACAGCCTGAAATGGAAACACCAATGACATCGAACAGAAAATCCTATAAAAAGTAGCAGTCACATCATGGATAAAGCCCTCCCCGCCATTGAGCACATCTACAAGAAGCGTTGTAGCAGGAAAGCAGCATCCATCATCGGGGACCCACACCACTAGGATATGCTCTTTTCTCGCTACTGCCATCAGTAAGGTGGTATAGGAACCTCAGGACTCACACCACCAGGTTGTTAAAGTTACTACCCTTCGACCATCAGGCTCTGGAACCAAAGGGAATAACTTCACTCGCCGCATCATTGAAATGTTCCCACAATCTATTGACTCACATTCAAGGATTCTTCATCTCATGTTCTCAATATTTATTGCTTATTATTTTAATATATTTCTTTTTGTATTTGCACAGTTTGTTGTTTTTTGCACATTGGTTGAATGCCCTGCTGGTGCAGTCTTTCATTGATTCTATTATGGTTACTGGATTTATTGAGTATGCCCACAAGAAAATGAATCTCAGGGTTGATTATGGTGACGCATGTACTTTGATGATAAATTTACTTTGAGCTTTGAGTGGTATCCATGCTGATCATGATGTCTAATTGCCATTATTAGGTACGTATCCCTTTACTCCTCTCTGATCCAAGAGTCTGCCCAGATGCCTCTAAAATGTGGTAATTATGTCTGCCTCTAGCTCTTTCTCTAGCTACTAGTTCCAGCACACCACCGGTGGGAAAAACATGGCACACAGATTTTAAAAAAATAAATTCCTCCCCTCTCACCTGAAATCTAAATTTAGTTTTATTTGCCCCCACCCTAGGAAGACTCTGGCTATCTATGCCCCTCAATGTTATAAACCTCTGTAGATTTACCCCTCAGCCTATTGCCCAGTGAATAAATGATAGCCTCTCAATCTCTCCATATGACTGAAGCCTTCCAGTCCAGGCAATATCCTGGTGTATCTCTTCTACACTCTTTCTAATGTTGCCACATCCTTCCTATAACGTGACTACCAGAAATGAACTCAACATTCCAAGTATAGCCTGACCAATATTTTGTAATGACATTCAACTCTTAATCACCTTGTCTTAACTTAACCTACAAAGGTAAGTATGCCCAATGCCTTCTTTTCCATCTTATACTTTTAAGTTGCCACTTTCAGGGAACTATGGACCTGCACTCCACTTTCCACAATGTTCCTGAGAGACTTTTATACTTTCCTCTTGCACTTGACCTCCCAGACTGCATCACCTTACACTTGCCCAGACTAAATTCTATTTACCACTGCTCTGCCTGACTTTACAGTTGACCTATGTCCTTCTGTATCCTTCCACAGCCTTCTTCACTGTTTTCCCACTAGTATTTACGCTGTCAGCAAATTAAATCAGTCCAGCTATCCCAGTCATTCATATACATCACAAACAAAAGTGGTTGCAGAAGGTGACACACGTGGACATCTAGTCAGAAGTCACTGCTCAACCATTTCACTCTGCTCATATCTTCAAGACAATTTAGGATCCAGTTTGCAAACACACATGAATCTTATGTGCTCTACCTTCTGGACAAGCCTACACTGCGGAATTTGTCAGCTCCTCATGTACCACCTCTAGACCGTCAGTAGAGGGCGATGGTCTAGGTGTAAGCTAAATGACATAGGCAGTAAAAGGGTTACATTCTAAGGATAGGTTGCATTGACTTGACGTAACCTATCAGCTTGAGCTAAAATTTGGGAAGGATTTTATAGGCTGAAGCTAGAAAGTGTTTGTAAAAAGAGAACTTGAGATGATTACCAAACCCAGGGCCCATACATAATGACCTGTTACCAATAATTTAGCGCTCGCAATATGGATTTCCACAGTACAGGGAAGCTAGATAGACCTTTGAGTTAATCCTGATGCTGAAGACTGATTTCTTGTGCTGGTGGAAGCTTTGCGGGAAGGTTGATTTGGATGGTCCACTCAGGACATCTGGACGTCTATGGTAGCAAATGTTTTGACATCGTCTTTATCAGCCATCTCGGTAAGACTCCAGCATCAGTGACGACAGAGTAATGCTGGAGTCTGCAGCTCCTTTCACTGTTTAATGAATGCTCAGGCTTTCCTCTGCTGACGATACCCACCTTCAGAAAGGAGAGCAGGGAGTGGCAGTGAGGTGTGGGGGATTAGCATCCAACAGGAGGATGTAGAGAGAGAGGGAGAATAGTGAACAAGTAAGATGGCGTGGGCTTTCATTTTGCTGGTGAAGCTCGGTATCCATCCTATCCCCCACCACTTCCTTCACATAATCAATCACAACCTTGGAATCTTGGTCTATAACCCATGAAACCCGCTGAGAAATCAGAAAGCCTTTGATTTGATTTTCCACAAAAGTTAACCGGTGGACTATTCTATTACTGCAAAGAATAGTATGAATAGGAATCTACGGTATTTCGGTATAGGTGCAAGTATACTATCAGTATCAATCCCCACAGCACCACTTTGTGTAGAAAATACACACTGTATCTTTTGGCAGCACCTGCTCTGTAATCTGAAGATAACCATAATACAAGCCACAGGACTGAAACTTGGGTATGTATAACATTGTCCCTCAGAATACTTAAAACCAATCTTAGAACCAGATTGATCATTTTGAACATGGCACTGGAGTATACTTTGCTAACAGCCTTGTATCACAAAGGAAACGGTGCATGGACATCTTTTCAAGACTGCACAAAGCACAGTTGGAGCTTCGCGGCTGAACTCGTGATGCTGCACCGAATACTGTCTGTTACTTCATCCCTCACTGGGAAAGTCATTGAGCCAAAGTCGGGTTAGCTGGACTGCATGATGTTTATTTAGCTGCTTTTGATTTTGAATGCCCCTCAGTTGGCCTGCTTTGCTGGAAGGAGAACAGTCAGTTTTTCCTAGTTTCTGCACAAAATGGATGCTTTTCATTTTCAGCACTATTCTTGAAAATATCTTCAGCTCCATTGCCAAGAATAAACATCTTCCCTAAAATCTGGTGCTCAGAACTGGATAGGTGAAGGTTAATCAGTGATTTTAACAAGATAGGGTGACCTCTTTGCTTTGTGCCAGTGAAATCTCGTGCTCTTTAGGTTTTATCAGGTCAGGCACCTTTAAAGATTTCCAGTTCAAGCCTCTGCTCCTGTGCTGCTTTTGAAATATCCTGTCGTCGTTAGTGCTAAAACAATGGGTTCAGTTTCATTACCACTTAGCTCAATTTGACTCTTTTCTCCCTCCATTCTCAGTTCTTTTCTATTACTTGTGTGCTTAGTGTGGTTCCCCAATAGATTTCATTTCTGATAAAAATATAGAAATTCTTATGAGTGCTGGATTCTTCCTCATAACATATGGAGATGAAAAATGATACATAATCACTAGGTGAAGACTGCAGCCAATTTATCACCATGCACTCTGACCACCCAGTCTAATCGTTCACTGGCTGGCCCTTCAACAACCTGCGTTTCTATAACACAGGTAATTCTGTAAATTTTCTGCTGGTCACACTGCATTGATGGAGAGAGACATAGTTAACATTTCAGATTGAAATCCTGCCTTTCTACACTGTTCCAGCACGTTTCAGACATTAAATTAAAACAGCGAATGATCAAGATATTACATCAGAAGTGGTAGCTTTCAGTCTAGATACAGTATTAGAGTCTCTCTCAGTCCTTCAAGGTGGATTATAAAAGATTTAGTGATGCTATTTTAACATATTCAGTGGAGTTGTCCCAATCTCATATTCTGTATTGCTTCTTCAATCAATACCTAAATTAAATCATCAATTCAGTATCACACTGTTCTATGTACAAATTGTGCACTAATTGGCCAATAACCCTTTCTCTATCAACTATACAATGAAAGTATTTAATTGTTTTTAAAACACTTCAGTCAATTGTTTTAAATGTAACTTCTACATTGTTCAATATTCAATTCACCATGTGATAACAGAAAAGATCTCTGCATATGTATGGTCTTTGGGAACAGATAACGTTCTGGCTACAATTCTGAAAAAGTGATCCTGTAACTAATGAAGTTATTTCAGTAAAATCAGAATCAGAATTAGGTTTAATATCATCAGCATTTCTTGTGAAATCTGCTACCTTTGCCACAGCAGTACAATGCAATACATGATAATACAAGGGGAAAAAGCTGAATTATAGTAAATATGTATAATAATTAAATTAAATTAGTCGTGCCAAAATAGCAAATAAAAAAGTAGTGAGGTATTGTTCGATGTCCATTCAGAAATCAGATGGCAGAGGGGAAGAAGCTGTTCCTGAATCATTGAGTGCGTGCCTTCAGGCTTCTGTACCTCTGTCCTGATGGTAACTGTGAGAGGGAATGTCCTAGTTGGTGGGAGTCCTTAATGATGGATGCCAAATTTCTGAGGCACCATTCCTTGAAGGTTTCTTGGATACTATGAAGGTTAGTGGCCATGATGGAGCTGACTAATTTTACAACTCTCTGCAACTTAACTTAAATTCTGTACAGTAGTAGCACCCCCCGAACGCCATGCCAGACGGTGATACAGCCAGCTAGAACGCTCTCCACAGCACATCTGTAGAAATTTGCGGGTGTTTTTGGTGACATACCAAATCGCCTCAAACTCACAATGAAATATAGCCGCTGCCTTGCCTTCTTTATAGATGCATCGATAAGTTGGGCCCAGGTTAGGTCCCGAGAGATACTGGCATCCAGGACCTTGAAACTGCTCACTCTCTCCAATTCTGATCCTCCTAAAGGCTGATTTATACTTCTGCATCAAATCGACGCCGTAACCTGCGTAAATGGCCGACGCACGTTGTGAGCATTTATACTTGTGCGTTGGTGTGTTTGCGTTGCTCTGCAATTCGCGCACGTCACGCATGCGCACACACCTGCCTGCGCAAGGCTTCATGGTTATGGTAGTCTTTCTCGGGGTAAACAAGTTTAAAGCGAGTGTCTTTTTTCGTAAAAGCGAAATGTGTCCTCCATAATTTCGGAGGTCTGTAAAGCTTTATGGAAAGCATTGCAGCCAGAGTTCGTTCCCTGCCCTTCAGTCGCCCAATGGGAAGCTACTGCAGCGTAGGAGGAAATGCGATGCTAACAAGTGGACCAATCACAGCTGTTGCCGTCTGCGTTGCCGTGACATGTAGTTACATTTTGGGAGAGGTGCGCGTCAGGCTACGGCGTAGGAATCCACGTTGGCACTGCGTTGGGTTCACGGCTACACCATACCTATGGCGTCAGTTTGACACAGAAGTATAAATCAGCCTTAAGTGGACCGATGTGTGTTCCTTCACTTTACCCTTTCCGAAATCCACAATCAGTGCTTTGGTCTTACTGACACTGAGTACAAGGTTGTTGTCGTGACACCGCTCAATTAGCTAGTATATCTCATCCCCGTGCGCCCTCTTGTGACCATCTGAGGTTCTGCCACTGAAAATTACAATACTGGTGGCACAGTGCTACCACAGTTCTGACCTCCCATGCTGTCTGTGTAGAGTTTGCATGTTCTCGTGACCCAGTGGGTTTCTTCCAAATAGCCCAGTTTCATCACTCATCCCAAAGACACATTGGTTAATAGGTTAATTACCACCGTGAGCTGCCCCTAGTGTGGGCGTGTGGTAAGAGAAATCAGGGGCGGGGAGAGTTAATAAGGATGTGAGATTGTACATGTTATGGAGAATAATATGAGTGATGGGACAAGTGTAATGCAAAGCAACCCACTTGATTAACAGTCTATTTTATACAAACACTTCCTGCCCTAATTACACGTAACCATGATTTTGGGTGTACACCAGCTAAAAATCGACTTATTTGTCAATTCATTCGGTAACATTTCTTAATCTATGATCTGTATTAACTAGAAAGATAAAGGAAGCACTCATTTCCATCCTTATCATTCACCATTCTGACTTGGAGATAAATTGTCCTTCCACTTTTCTGATTTGCACCCTCCTTCAGCAACACTACAAGAATATCGTCACCAGATGCATTACAGTGGTTCACCGTGGGCTTCTCAATGTCCTGTAACTCAACTGAAAAAAAGAAAAGCATTCAGAAAAAAGTCTGTTTCCAATAGAAACTTTCAAGAAGGAGGGATCATAAATAATACTCATTGTGAGATTAAAAAGAGGTCAAAAGATCCTTTTTCACAAAGGGAGCTCTGAGGACAAACAAGGGAAAATCTGTAGATGCTGGAAATCCAAGCACCACACACAAAGTGCTGGAGGAACTCAGCAGCATCTATGGAAAAGAGTACAGTCGACATTTCGGGCCAAAACCCTTCGGCAGGAGCTCTGAGGATCTGGAATTTACTTCCAGAGGCATTACAGCATATAAATATTTCAAGATTATATCAAGTGGATGAGATAAAAGTAGGATAAGAGTGAATAAATGTAATTATAATGCAGCAACTTCATTATTTATGGAATCAATGAGTTCCTGGAAAAGGTTTTGTTAAGTAAAACAACACATTTCTATGTATGTGTGCTAATTACAACAGTTAAAGTAACTTTCTAAATCAAAGACACATCACGCTCTCTCCAAGCAAAATGCCAAAGGTATTGTAGCAAAAATTACAATAAGGAAGTTTACAAACTACAGAGTTTAGTCACATCAGATAACCACCAGGAAGAAAAAGTTTGGTTAATATAATTTATTTATAACTGCCAAGGCCATAAACTCTAGAATAATTCAACTCCACCCTCCCACCCCAAAACCATCCCTTCCTCATTAAAATCTTCCTTAAAACCTACTTTTCTACCATATTATCTCCTAACATGAGGAATGTCAAATTGTGCTTGGTCTACTGAAACTCCTTGAGAAAGATTACTAAGTTATTGGCATTGCAAGCTGTTGTTCTACCCAGATGTGCAGTTTAAATTGAAATTGTGGTCAGCACAGAGTGGACCACAGGCCCTGTTCCAGTTTATTATATTAGTATATGATCTACATTTTCAAGGACGGCAGAAATTTAAGTACATCAGGATCTCACAAATAATAAATTAGCATTTGTTGTATATTGTGGAAAATGCTGGCCAGAACATTATTCTTCTTGGAATCACACAGCAAGTTCTGCTGTATTCACTTGAGTAGACTATGGTCCTGATCAATATTAATCGTTCAACAAAAACATTTGAATTTGCTTATTAACTCCACTGCTGTCAGTACTTCTCTGCTGTGTTCCCTTTCATTCTCTTCTCCTTTCACACCTCTTTGAATCTCAAAGCTTGTTTACCTCTAATGTTCCAGAGTTTGGGCGATAGGTCATTCACTTGAAATGACAATTCTTTTTCTTACTGCGCAGATGGAGCCTGTCTAGCTCAGTATTTCCTGCCTGTTTCAGATTTCCAGCATCAATGGCACTTTGTTCTTCAGCACAGTAAACAGCTCAGCACCTCCAGCTCCCTTGGCATCTTATTCCTACCCTCACCACATTCCCATACGTCACTCTGTTTAGCAAATTGATCCAACTTTCATCAAGCTCTGAGCTAAGTAGGGTTCAGACTGAAAGATAAAAGTAACTAAGATTTGCTGATAAAACAGAACTAATATTAGAGTTAAACTCAAAAATCCCATTGGGGGTACTTGGTGATATTTGATCCAGTTCCTTTGCCTGTGACGTGCAGGCCACTGAGCATATGCAGAGATGTTAACATATAATAAGTACACTATGGACATTAGTTACTGCACAAACATGGCCCTTAAATGACACAGAATTTGAACACTGGCCTCAAACTCATGGGTTGAGCATAGCTTTGGCATTAACAACTTGGCCCATAGATGCAATAAAATATCAGGTCATTGGCCCTCATTCGAAACTGCCATGGCCCCAGTCTATGTCTTACACACCTGTATTCCCAGAATTCCCAGGTCTTGTTATTAAAGCTGGCATCTTTAGCATGTCCACATCAGTATGCAGACCCTGAGTATTTGTCTGTTAGTTAAACAGAACAATGCAAAAGTCTTAGGTACATATATATAGCTTTTGTACACTACTGTAGTGTCTTGATGCACTGCTGCAAAAAAAAAATTATGGCATATGTGAGTGATGGTAAACCTGATTCTGATATGGGTCTCTATGTAGATTGAGAATTGAAATGGGGCAGGGAGAGGTCGGGAAAAGGGGAAGGTAGAATGGAGGAGGGAGGGAGCGAGAAGCACCACTATGTAATGATCAATAAACCAATTATTTGGAATCAAATGACTTTTCCTGGTGTCTCAGCTGGGTGTCTACACCCATGCCATCCACCAACCCCGGCACTCCTTCTCTACCACCTGTCCCACACCCCTCCTGTGGCACTCCACCCTCACCATTGCAAAAATTCTTTGGTCCCGCCAGATTTACAAACTTGTTGTCCGCTCCACATTGACAAATACGGTACCAAGCAAGATGTCTTGGGGACCCTTGCGATGTATATACTTGCCTAAGACTTTTGCACGGTACTGTAAAAGTAATTCAAAACTTTCTCTTATGAAGTATCTATTACTTGGGAAGAAGTTGTAAACAGTAATGGTCTTGGGTATAATGCCTCGAGTGGGGTCTTATATAAAGGATAGTTGTTGTTTCCTATCGATTGATTCTAAGAATGGTTATTTCCAATGATCTATCAAGTTGCCTCCAAAACAAACAACAATCAGTTTATTAACAGAAAGACAAGAAATGGGCGTATTGTAGTTTTTAAACTTGTTTTCTCTCTGTAATTCAATATTCTCCTCACTGTGACCTTTAAAAGGACAAGATTGCATGGTTGGCTAATTTTATCTACGATATGCTAAACTTTCAAAAAGAACAGAGCAACACAAACAAAATGCTGGAGGAACTGAGCAGGTCAGGCAACATCTATGGGAATGACCAGAGTATCTATTTATTTCCATAGATGCTTCCTGGCCTGCTGAGTTCCTCCAGCATTTTGTGCATATTGCTTTGGATTTGCAGCATCTGTTCACTTTCTTGTGTCCTGAAGAAGGGTCTTGGCCCATAACATTGACTATCTCTATTGATTTCCATAGAAGCTACCTGATCCACTGAGTTCCTCCAGCATTTTGTGTGTGTTGCTTTGGACTTCCAGCATCTGCAGAATCTCTTGTTTATAAAAAGAATAGAGCATAGAAGACTACAGCACAGTACAGGGCTTTTGGCCTATGATGTTGCACTAACCTTTTATCCTACTCCAAGATCAATATTACTTTCCTTCCCTTTTTCTTTCATCCATGTGCCTATCTAAGAGTTTTCTAAATGTCCCTTGTGCACCTACCTCTACCACCACCCGGTAGCCTATTCCACAACCTAACTGCGTGTGGAAAAACAACTACTTCTGATATCCCCCACCCCATACTTTCCTCCAATCATTTTAAAATTACACTCGCTTGTATTAGTCGTTTCAGCCTGTGGCAGGGTGGGGGGGGGGGGGGGCGGAATCTCTGGCTGTCCACTCTATCATCTCTCATTATCTTGTAAACCTCCAGCAAGTCACCTCTCATCCTCCCTTGCTCCTAAGAAAAGAACCCCAGCTTGCTCAACCTATCATAAGAAATGCTCTCTAAACCTGGTAAATTTCCTTCTCACCCCCTCTAAGGCTTCCATATCCTACCTACCATGAGGAAACCAGAACTGAACACAATAATCCAAGTATGGTCTAACTAGTCTTATAGAGTTGTAACATTATTTCACTCTTCTTGAACTCAATCCCCCAACTAATAAAAATCAATATTCCATATACTTTATCAACTTACATGGCAACTTTGACAGATCTATGGATGTTGACCTCAAGATCCTGCTGGTTCCTCCACACTGCTAAGAATCCTACCATTGCATCTCACCAACTGCATCTCAGTGTGGTATGACAATTGTCCCATACCAGACCACAAAGAACTCCAGCGTGTGGTGAAAACTGCCCAGCGGATTATCGGCACCCAATTGCCCACCATTGAGAACATCTACCATAAATGCTGCCTGGGTAGGGGGAAAAGCATTATCAGGGATGCATCTCACTCTAACCATGGACTTTTTACTCTCCTCCCATCCGGTAGGCGCTACAGGAGCCTCCGCTCCCACGCCAGCAGGCTCAGGAAGAGCTTCTTCCCTGAGGCAGTGACCCTGCTGAACCTCACATCACAGTGCTAAGCAGTATTGCACCCGTATTGTACTGTCTCAGTACTTTTATATTTGTGTGCTGTAGCACTTTTTATTCGCAGTTATTTTGTAAATAACACTATTCTTTGCATTTCTGGTCAGATGCTAAATGCATTGGCTTTGTATCTTTGTAACTCACCCAAGCTTCCACCTCTAGAGCCAAAACCTGAGTTCCCCACTCTAACTCTGTTCCACACACACTATGGCCACTCCATTTAAACCAAATTTATTTTTATTGAACCTTGCCTAGTGCCTAATTACCTAAACAATCTTAATCTCTGCAGAAAGTCCTACCAGGCCCTGCTCACTTTACAAATCTAGAGCTAAAATCCACAAAAGACTATTCCTGTGATCTCAATCAGTGCAGGAAGTTCCAAAAGACAATAGACAATAGGTGCAGGAGTAGGCCATTCAGCCCTTTGAGCCAGCACCACACTGTTCACTTTTTAAAACTGTTGCTAAGATCAACAAATAACATCCTGTAATCTCAATCTCTGGAGAAAGCTCCAACAGGTCCTGCTCACTTTTTAAACCTGGCATTAAAATCTGGTGCTAAAAGTTCAATTTCTTTTGAATGGATTATAGCTCTTGCTTATGAAGGATCAACCTACATCTGCCTTAAAATTTTTCTGTGACTTTTCCACCACCATCTTTTGACTCAAAATCCTTTAAGAGCATAAAAACATTTACTTTGTGTTATCTTTAAACAATGACGCCTAGTTCCATTTTCTTCAACAAGATATTCATCGTGTCATTATTCATCTTATCAAGATCCTCAATGATCAATGATTTACGTTTCAATGAAGCCCTTCTCTGAACTCTAAGTATGGATCAGATTAAAGGCAAAACTAATCAGATAAAATATATCAAGGTAATTCCTTTCTGACACTTTTAATGATTTAACAATGAAACCATTCTAAAACCGTCTCTGTCACCAGTGTCAGAGGAGATTCACACCTTACCCAAAGTCAGGTCCAACTTGATGACTTTACATCAAGACAGTTCTGAATGCTCGATGCTTTATCTCTTCCTTACACATTCTTCCACTGTTCAGAAGGAACAAATTAAAAAGAAAAATGAAATACAGTAACTCCTATGGTGTATGAAAAGGATAATAAAATCAGCCAGCTTCATCACAGGACGTTTTCTAATCAGAGCGAGTTAAAATAAGCCAAATATATTCCTATAGGGATAAAGAGAAGTATAGACCATGATAAGATGAACCACTGTTCAAAAGTTTCCAGTGGCCACAATAGACAGATGACCCAGGACATGTTATTTGTTCTTTCCATGGAGAATTATTCACAGAGGTTTCAATATTCCTCCAAACACAGTAAAAAAATAAGGACTCCCCTCATAATTTACAAGAGATTAAAAGCAACATAATCTTCAAACCAAGGCTAGAGAATTTTAGATGAGAGGGGAAAATGTAGATTATTTGAACAACTCTCACAGTATCTGTGGAGGCAAAAAGAAATGTATGTCGATGGTTTGGGGAAACAATCTACATCAAGACCAAGACAGAAGAGGAGATTGCCGGTTTACAGAGGTAAACAAATTAAACTCCCAAGTTAGAGTTAATATTGCAGAAGCAAAATCAACACTAAATGTTAGAAAAAGAAATCTCTCAGGAGTGGTCATTGGATTCAGGATACTTTTCATTGCAAGTGTAAGGTTATCAGAGCCTCTTTAACTGTCCATGAAGAATGGACACCTGATGTCTTCTTCGTCCTCCCACGTCACTACCTCCCATCCTTCAGCACGCTGTGAAGTATGCAACAGGCAGCAATTCACAAGGATTATCTGCTCTAGGCTAATAGATGGCGTTTTCTTTACATCAGTGTTACTTAAGGCACCCAAATTTAGTTCTAAAATGCTGCAGGTGTCAATGTGGCCCTTAGTGTACGTTCAATCATTTTGTGCAGGGTTGAGGCAACTGCAAGGAGCCAGATGCTGATTTAATATTCCTTGCACTCAAACAGCCATCCTGACCTGATTTGGAAGTTGAAAAATTAGCTGGCAAAGGACCATTATATTGCTCTCTAGACACCAGGTATTTCCCCTTCATTAACAGTTTGCCCCTGGTGACGAATCAGCAGGACTTTGAAGAGGCTGCATCTCTCTCCATTTCTATACACCTCAGAATTTTTGTGTGGAATACTCAAGGTGACAGAGATACTTCATGCTTCCTTACATTAATTTTATTAGCCTGCTTTTGAAATGGTCCACTCTACCTCTACCCTTTCACTCTAGCTCCTGCCCTTCATCCAAGTGGGAGTTGAACTTGCTTCTCATTCCACAGAAATTTTTGGCTACCTCTACCCAACCAGCAGGATATTACATTTCTGGCACCAACTGGTAGTAAATAGTTGTACAGATACATTGACCTTCATTACCTTACTTAATAGAAGCTAGTGTTTGCTTACTTGGCTCTTAAGTTTCTCAATTGCTTCTTGCTTATCTAACTCTTGCAGAAAGCATTCCTCAATCAAAAGATCATCCTGCTTCATTTCGTTTTGGAGTACCTTTGAAGATAAGCTGATAGCCTTTACCCAAAAGCTCATGTCATTGTACTAGAAGAAATAATTGGGTCTTTACTGTCTTCTCTCAGGTGAAACTGTAGTTTTGCTTTGAAGTGACTGCAGCAGAAGTTTAAAAACTCACAATTATAAATCCAGAAAACAGGAACATGTGGGAAGATTTTATCTTTGATTGGTCGATTTTCTAAGTATCTTCAGCACAATTAGAGACTGATCAAAAGAAATAGAAGGGAACATTATGACTTTGACTTTTATTTACCACAAGTGATAATTTCTCCAGCAGTTTAATGGAAGAACTGGAACAATTAGCAAAGCTTCAAGATGACATAGAAAGATTTAAAAAAATACATTGTGAGTGCGTCTCCAAAAGGTTCACGAATAAGTGACTATTTGAACTGATGGTTAAAGAGCCTTAGATTTTCCCTTGAAACTTCATTGAGAGTTAATCATTCTGGATTTGGAGGGAGGGGAGGAGAAGATGGCGGCGCAAAGCAGCGCGCGCGGCCGCTCTGAATGATATCGTATTTGTTAAATAGGGGCCATGCACAATCCTGATTTGATGGAGACAGATGTGAAGAAGCACGGAGGAACATCTGGAGTAACTTCGGAAATGCCTGCTTCACTGCCGCTGCTATTGTGCGATCGAGAATCTCCGGAGGGGAAGGCCCCATATCCTCGGCTTTGCCTATTGCCTGTTGCAGGGGCCGGGGTCGAAACGCTCGGCAGAGATGGTGCTCGGTGTCGGAGGCTCGAAGTTTTCGGACGGACTCAATCGGATTGTGGTCGGGTGCTTCCAGGATGGTTTTTGTCAGTATTTTTTAGTCTTGGTTTGTCTTGTGTTTCTGTGATATCATTCTGAAGGAACAACTTGTATCATTTCTTAATGCGTGCATTACTAAATGACAATAAAGGAGGACTACGTGTCCTCATAATCTAATCTAATCATCTAATCTAATCCAGCCTGATGCAGAGGAAGTTCTACAATGATTTTAGGATGAGATATTAGCCCAAGGTCCCAATATCTTACAAGATTTGCCAAACACAATATGATATCACTCTGTCAGTAGATCAGAAAGTAATCAGAATGTGCAAGCTTCAGATGCACTTTAAAAGGAAGTTCCATATTTAAAGCAAAATTTGGGAAAATGAAGTTACTCTGCAAAGACTTACTCCATGCGACCCTGTCTCACTTCCAGCTATGCAATGCATGATCATAAACATGGCTTTCACATGACTTAACACAGAACAGAACAGAACGATGTTGTGCTGATCCTTTAACTTCCTCCAAGATCAATCGAACCCCTCCCTTTCACATAGCCCTCCATTTATTTTTATCCACGTCTATCCAAGAGTCTAATATATCTGTCTCTATGATGATGATTATGATGATTATGAAGACACGCAGTCCTCTTTTATTGTCATTTAGTAATGCATGCATTAAGAAATGATACATTATTTCCTCCGGTGTGATATCACAAAACACAGGACAAACCAAGACTGAAAAAACTGACAAAACCACATAATTATAACATATAGTTACAACAGTGCAACAATACCATAACTTGATGAAGTCCGTGAGCACAGTAAAAAGTTCAAAGTCTCTCAAATGTCCCACATCTCACGCAGACTGGAGAAGGAAGAAAAACTCTCCCTGCCATGCTGACCACAATCCGACTCTGAGTCATCCGAAAACTTCGAGCTCTGATCAGCTCTCCGACACCGAGTACTGAACGCCATCTCTGTCCGAACGATTCGACCTCCTTCTCCGTAGCCAAAAGCAGGCAAGGCCGGGGATTTTGAGGCCTACCCTCCGAAAGATTCCCGACCACACAGTAACGACAGCAGCGAACGGGCGTTTCAGAAATTTCTCCAGATGTTCCTCTGTGCTTTCACGTCCATTCTCCATCAAATCAGAATTGTCCACGGCCCCTATTTAACAGATACGACATCATTTTTCACCGGAGGGCTGCGTACATGCAGGCATGCTGCCATCTTCTACAACCACACTTGGCAGTGCATTCCACACCCCCACCACACTCTGGAAAAAATAAGCTGCCTCTGACATTCTCTCTATACTTTCCTCCCAACAACTTTAAGTTATGATCCCTCGTATTAACCATTCCTGCCCAGGGAAAATGTGTCTGGCTGGCTACTCAATCTATGCGTATCATCTTGTAAACCTTTAACAAGTCACCTCTCATCCTCCTTCTCTCCAAAGATAAAAGTCCTAGTTCTTTCTACGTATCCTTATAAGACACGATTTCTAATCCAGGCAACATCTGGTAGGTCTCCTCTGCGCCCTCTCTATAGTTTACATATCCTTCCTCTAATGAGGTGACCGGAACTGAAAACAGTGTGGTCTAATCAGAGTATTAGAGAACTGCAACATTACCTCATGGCTCTTGAACTCAATCCTCCAACTAAAGCAGGCCAACACAGCATGTGACTTCTTAACCAACCTATCAAGTTGTGCTGCAACTTTGAGGGATCTATGGATGAGAACCCCAAGAACATACAGTGTATATGTTCCTCTACACTATTAAGAATCTTGCCATTGACCCTTCATTTTGCCCTTAAATTCAACTTTCCAAAGTGAAGCACTTTGCATTCTTACAAGTTGAACACCACCTGCCACTCCTCTGCCCAGCTCTGCATCCTATCAATTTCCGATTGTAATCTACGACAATCTTCTACACTATCCAATACACCACCAACCTCTTAAGTAAACTATTAAGACCACCTATTGTGTACAGTTTGAGTGAGTCTGCAGGAAATAAGTTTTATGGCCCTTTGTACTGAAAACCAAAAAATATCCTGTTATAATTTAGCCAGACTCTAATACATTAAAAAAAAAATCAGTGTTGTTGATAGCTTACGATACTCAGTAATAGATCAGCAATGCTCCTCACTGTGCTACAGTGTTAAACTACTGAGCACCAGTAGTTGGTCCCATGAGTTCTCTCTCTCTCAGGCTTTCATCAGGAATTCCACTGTCAGCGTGAGCTGATCTTTCATCAGGAATTCCACTGTCAGCGTGAGCTGATCTTTCATCAGGAATTCCACTGTCAGCGTGTGCTGATCTTTCATCAGGAATTCCACTGTCAGCGTGAGCTGATCTTTCATCAGGAATTCCACTGTCAGCGTGTGCTGATCTTTCATCAGGAATTCCACTGTCAGCGTGAGCTGATCTTTCATCAGGAATTCCACTGTCAGCGTGAGCTGATCTTTCATCAGGAATTCCACTGTCAGCGTGTGCTGATCTTTCATCAGGAATTCCACTGTCAGCGTGAGCTGATCTTTCATCAGGAATTCCACTGTCAGCGTGAGCTGATCTTTCATCAGGAATTCCACTGTCAGCGTGAGCTGATCTTTCATCAGGAATTCCACTGTCAGCGTGTGCTGATCTTTCATCAGGAATTCCACTGTCAGCGTGAGCTGATCTTTCATCAGGAATTCCACTGTCAGCGTGAGCTGATCTTTCATCAGGAATTCCACTGTCAGCGTGTGCTGATCTTTCATCAGGAATTCCACTGTCAGCGTGAGCTGATCTTTCATCAGGAATTCCACTGTCAGCATGTGCTGATCTTTCATCAGGAATTCCACTGTCAGCGTGAGCTGATCTTTCATCAGGAATTCCACTGTCAGCGTGAGCTGATCTTTCATCAGGAATTCCACTGTCAGCGTGAGCTGATCTTTCATCAGGAATTCCACTGTCAGCGTGAGCTGATCTTTCATCAGGAATTCCACTGTCAGCGTGAGCTGATCTTTCATCAGGAATTCCACTGTCAGCGTGAGCTGATCTTTCATCAGGAATTCCACTGTCAGCGTGAGCTGATCTTTCATCAGGAATTCCACTGTCAGCGTGAGCTGCTCTTTCATCAGGAATTCCACTGTCAGCGTGAGCTGATCTTTCATCAGGAATTCCACTGTCAGCGTGAGCTGATCTTTCATCAGGAATTCCACTGTCAGCGTGAGCTGATCTTTCATCAGGAATTCCACTGTCAGCGTGAGCTGATCTTTCATCAGGAATTCCACTGTCAGCGTGAGCTGCTCTTTCTGCCTCAGTTTCCTCTATAATGAGGCTGTGACAATCTACTGCTGCTCACTAGTGAATGTTACTAAGGTTGTGAGAAGCTGCAGAGTCTGATTAGCCTATTTTCAGAATATTTTGCTAAATAAGTTTAAGCGTATGCTGGAACTGACAATCCTAAGATAATCAAACCTGTGATCAATACTCAAAATGTTCATTAAAGTACCTTTAAGATATTTTACACAAATTCTTTGCATAACTTTGAGGCAGGGAACTGATTCAGACTCTCAAACTGAGCTTCATTTGGACCTTACTCCAAGAGGAGTTCCAGACTGGTTCTATAGGCAACAAACAGTTATTATAACTCAGAGAGCAGTTCATTCTGTGACATAGTGTTTAATGAAATCGTTAAAGTGTCTGTACTTCAATGCAAGAAGCATCAGGAACAAAGGTGATGAACTGAGAGCTTGGATACATACATGGAATTATGATGTAGTGGCCATTACAGAGACTTGGCTGGCACCAGGGCAGGAATGGATTCTCAATATTCCTGGATTTTAGTGCTTTAAAAGGGATAGAGAGGGCGGAAAAAGGGGAGGAGGGGTGGCATTACTGGTCAGGGATACTATTACAGCTACAGAAAGGGTGGGTAATGTAGCAGGATCCTCTTTTGAGTCAGTACAGGTGGAAGTCAGGAACAGGCAGGGAGCAGTTACTCTACTGGCGGTATTCTACAGGCCCCCTGGTAGCAGAACAGATACCGAGGAGCAGATTGGGAGGTCGATTTTGGAAAGGTGCAAAATAACAGGGTTGTTATCATGGGTTACTTTAACTTCCCTAATATTGATTGGCACCTGATTAGTTCCAATGGTTTAGACAGGGCAGAATTTGTTAAGTGTGTCCAGGTCGACTAGGGAGAATGCCATACTAGATCTAGTATTAGGTAATGAAACGGGTCAGGTCACAAATCTCTCAGTGGGTGAGCATCTGGGGGACAGTGACCGCCGCTCCCTGCCTTTAGCATTATCATGGAAAAGGATAGCATAAAAGAGGACAGGAACATTTTTAATTGGGGGAAGGGCAAATTTTGAGGCTATAAATTAGATTAGATTAGATTATGAGAACACTAAGCCCTCTTTTATAGTCATTTAGAAATGCATACATGCATTAAGAAATGATACAATGTTTCTCCAGAGTGATATCACAGAAAAACAGGACAAACCAAAGACTAACACTGACAGAACCACATAATTATAACATATAGTTACAGCAGTGCAAAACAATACTATAATTTGATGCAGAACAAACTATGGGCACGGTAAAAACAAAAAAGTCTCAAAGTCCCCGAATCAATCAACTCCCGAGTCCCCAATAGCAGGCGGCAAAAGGGGAAAAACTCCCTGCCATAAACCTCCAGGCATCATCAACTTGCCGATGCCTTGGAAACAGCCGACCACAGCCGACACCGAGTCCGTCCATCTGAAAACTTCAAGCCTCTGACCAGCCCCTCCGATACAGCCTCCCGAGCGCCATCCTCTGCCGAGCGCCTTCGACCTCGCCCCAGCTGCTGAAACAAGCAAAGTCGAGGATACGGGGCCCTCTGCTCTGGAGATTCCGGTTACCACACAGTAGCATAAGGCTAGAACATACAGGTGTGAATTGGGATGCTGTTTTTGCAGGGAAATGTACTATGGACATGTGATCGATGATTAGGGATCCCTTGCAGGATGTTAGGGATAAATTTGTCCCGGTGAGGAAGATAAAGAATGGTAGGGTGAAGGAGCCATGGATGACAAGTGAGATGGAAAATCTAGTCAGGTGGAAGAAGGCAGCATACATGAGGTTTAGGAAGCAAGGATCAGATGGGTCTATTGAGGAATATAGGGTAGCAAGAAAGGAGCTTAAGAAGGGGCTGAGGAGAGCAAGAAGGGGGCATGAGAAGGCCTCGGTGAGTAGGGTAAAGGAAAACCCCAAGGCATTCTTCAATTATGTGAAGAACAAAAGGATGACAGGAGTGAAGGTAAGACAGATTAGAGATAAAGTTGGGAAGATGTGCCTGGAGGCTGTAGAAGTGAGCAAGATCCTCAATGAATACTTCTCTTCGATATTCACCAATGAGAGGGAACTTGATGACGGTGAGGACAATATGAGTGAGGTTAATGCTCTGGAGCATGTTGATATTAAGGGAGAGGAGGTGTTGGAGTTGTTAAAATACATTAGGATGGATAAGTCCCCAGGGCCTGACGGAATATTCCCCAGGCTGCTCCACGAGGTGAGGGAAGAGATTGCTGAGCCTTTGGCTAGGATCTTTATGTCCTTGTTGTTCACGGAAATGGTACCGGAGGATTGGAGGGAGGCGAATGTTGTCCCCTTGTTCAAAAAAGGTAGTAGGGATAGTCCGGGTAATTATAGACCAGTGAGCCTTATGTCTGTGGTGGGAAAACTGTTGGAAAAGATTCTTAGAGAGAGGATCTCTGGGCATTTAGTCTGATCAGGGACAGTCAGCATGGCTTTGTGAAGGGCAGATCATGTCTAACAAGCCTGAGGTGGTGACCAGGCATATAGATGAGGGTAGTGTAGTGGATGTGATCTACACGGATTTTAGTAAGGCATTTGACAAGGTTCCACATGGTAGGCTTATTCAGAAAGTCAGAAGGCATGGGATCCAGGGAAGTTTGGCCAGGTGGATTCAGAATTGGCTTGCCTGAAGAAAGCAGAGGGTCATGATGGAGGGAGTACATTCAAATTGGAGGGCTGTGACTTGTGGTGTCCCACAAGGATCGGCATGGACTAGAAGGGCCAAGATGACCTGTTTCTGTGCTGTAATTGTTATATGGTTATATGATCGGTTCTGGGACCTCTACTTTTTATGACTTTTATTAACGACCTGGATATGGGGGTAGAAGGGTAGGTTGGCAAGTTTGCAGATGACACAAAGGTTGGCGGTGTTGCGGATAATGTAGAGGATTGTCGAAGATTGCAGAGAGACATTGATAGGATGCAGACGTGGGCTGAGAAGTGGCAGATGGAGTTCAACCCGGAGAAGTGTGAGGTAGTACACTTTGGAAGGACAAACTCCAAGGCAGAGTACAAAGTAAATGGCAGGATACTTGGTTTTGTGGAGGAGCAGAGGGATCTGGGGGCACATGTCCACAGATCCCTGAAAGTTGCCTCACAGGTGGATAGGGTAGTTAAGAAAGCTTATGGGGTGTTAGCTTTCATAAGTCGAGGGATAGAGTTTAAGAGTTGCAATGTAATGATGCAGCTCTATAAAACTCTGGTTAGGCCACACTTAGAGTACTGTGTCCAGTTCTGGTCGCCTCACTATAGGAAGGATGTGGAAGCATTGGAAAGGGTACAGAGGATATTTACCAGAATGCTGCCTGGTTTAGAGAGTATGAACTATCATCAGAGATTAAGAGAGCTAGGGCTTTACTCTTTGGAGAGAAGGAGGATGAGAGGAGACATGATAGGGGTGTACAAGATAATAAGAGGAATAGATAGAGTGGATAGCCAGCGTCTCTTCCCCAGGGCACCACTGCTCAATACAAGGGGATATGGCTTTAAGATAAGGGGTGGGAAGTTCAAGGGGGATATTAGGGGAAGGTTTTTTACTCAAGAGAGTGGTTGGTGCATGGAATGCACTGCCTGAGTCAGTGGTGGAGGCAGATACACTAGTGAAATTTAAGAGACTACCAGACAGGTATATGGAGGAATTTAAGGTGGCGGGGTTATATGGGAGGCAGGGTTTAAGGGCCGAATGGCCTGTACTGTGCTGTACTATTCTAAGATCTATTAACTTCTTTCTCTTCTTTGTCTGTAATTCATGATTGAAGATAACTGGCTCTCATTTCTGTACTTTGGGTTTGGAGGTTGATGCCAATGTGCTATGGGTACAATCCTTTTGCAAGTTGGTAGCATGATTGTTAAGGCTGAAGACACCAAAACTGGTGACATGGTGGACAGTGAAAAAGGCTGCCTAAAGTTACAAGAGGATTGAGATTAACTGGGAAAGCGGGCAAAGGAATGAATGAACGAGTTAAACTCCAAGTGTGAATTTAAGAGCTGGGAAGTCAAACCAGATGAGGCATACATGGTGAATAGCAGGGCCTTGGGGAGTTTTGTAAAACAGAGACACTTTGGGGTACATGGTAACAGATTCTAGAAAATGGTGGCATAGTGTGATGAAGGAGGTGTGTGGTCAATGCACAGAGTACAGAAATTGGAACATCATGTTACAGCTGTATGAAACATTGGAGAGACTGCACTTGGAATATTACATGCAGTTCTTATTGCAATGCTACAGTAAGGATAGGATTAAGCTCAAGAGGGTGCAGAAAGATTCACAATGTTGCTGGGATTGGAGATAGAATGAGAGACTAGATAGACAAGAACTGATTTTTCTAGAAAGACAAATACCAAGGGATGACATTATAAATATTTATAAATCATGAGGGGCATCGATAGGGCCACAGTATTTTTCCTGCTGTAGGGGAGTCTAAAACCAAAGGGCATAGATTTAAGGTGAAAGGGGAAAGATTTAAAGGTGTCTTGAGGAGCAAAATTTTCTCTCACGCAGATGGTGGTGGGTATGTGGAATGAGCTGTCCGAGGAAGTGATAGAAGCTTGTACAATTACAACATTTAAAAGATACATGTATAGGAAAGGCTTTTGAGGAATATGAGACAAACAAAAGCAAGTGGGACTAACTCAGCCAGGAACAAGAAAGAGACTGTAGATGCTAGAATGTGGAGCAACAGACACAAAATGCTTTCTGACATTCAGCAATTTATGTTGATTATTTATTTCCTTCCACAGGTGCTGCCCAACTTGCAGAGTTCCTTCAGCTTTTTGTGCGTGTAGCTCAGGCAGGCACCTCAGTCAACAGGGACGAGTTGGATAGAAAGGTCTGTTTCTGTCAGTATAACTACAGACCATGACTGATCTGTGATCCAACCCCATAACCCCTAGTCCACTAAAATCTCAGAATTTAAAATTACATGCTGTAGGTTCTGAGATGCATATAGTGCCATTTGAAGAAAAGTTCCAAATCTCTAACATTCTTTGTATAGGGTGTCCTAACTTCCCACTATCTGAACTGAGGTAGCAACACCATTGTCCCACCAAAGTCCCAGTCCTCTCGATACAGAGCAGAATTCTATTAGGTTTCTTAATTATTTTACATCAATTACATTTTAACAATGTATCTTTGTGGACTGCAAATTTTATTTGGCACTTGCTTCTAGTTTACACCATTTGGTAACTAAATTGCTTAGTTCTTGGTCAAAGCAGATGATCTTTCATTTACTTACATTTAAATTGATATTTAAATTCAAAATGTCTTTGATGGCCTAGAAAGTATGGCAGTTCCAGTGAACTGACAGCATTGTTCAGTGCAAGTACCAATCAAACAACTTACTGGAGGAGGCAGCTCCATAAATATCCCCATCCTCAATGATGCAGGAGCCCAGCACATCTGTGCAAAAGATAAGGCTGAGGAACTTGCAACATCTTCAGTCAGAAGTGCCAAGTAGATAATCCAGCTCGGCCTCCTCCAGAAGTCCCCAGCATCCCAGATGTCAATATGAAGCCAATCCAATTCACTCCACGTGATATCAAGAAATGGCTGAAAGCACTGGATACTGTAAAGGCTATCCAGGCTTGGGCTGACAAGTGGCAAGTAACATTTGAGCCAAGCAGGTGCCAGGCAATGACCATCTCCAACAAGAGGCTCTAACCATCATCCCTTGACATCCAGTGGCATCACCATCACTGAATCCCCTACAATCAACATCCTAAGGGTTACCTTTGACAGGAAACTGAACTGGTCTAGCCATGTAACATTATGGCTACCAGAGCAGGTCAAAAGCTAGGAATCCTGCAGCATGTAACTCACCTTCTGATTCCCCAAAGTCTGTCCACCATCTTCAAGGTTCAGGTCAGGAGTGTAATGGAATACTCGCGACTCACCAGGATGAGTGCAACTCCATCAACACTCAAGAAGCTTGACACCATCCAGTGCAAGGCAGCCCCCTCTATTGGTACCCCTCCCACAAGCATCCAATCCCTTCACCATCAACAAAGTTGCAGCAGTGTGTGCTATCTACAAGATGCACTATAACAACACACCAAAGTTCCTAAGGCAGCACCTTCTAGGCCCATGACCACTACCATCTAGAAGGACGAGAACAGCAGATACCTGGGAACACCACCACTTGGAAATCTCCCTCCAAGTCATTCACCATCCTGACTTGGAAACACATTGCCGTTCCTTCATTGTCGCTCGGTCAGCGTCATGGAATTCCCTCCCTAACAGCACTGTGGATGTATCTACGCCTCAGGGACTGCAGTGGTTCGAGAAGGCAGCTGATCACGACCTTCTCAAGGGCAACTAGGGATGGGCAATAAATGCTGGCTTAGCTGCCAACACCCACATTCCGTAAGTACATAATAGAGAAAAATAAAACTGAATATAGGGTTAGGGTTTAATAGTTAAATTCAGTTGTGCAAAAATAGGAAGTATAAAAAGTAGCGAGGAAGTGTTCCTGGGTTCACTGTCAATTCAGAAATCCGATGGCAGAGGGGAAGAAGCTGTTCCTGAATCACTGAGAGTGTGCCTTCAGGTTTCTGTACCTCCTTCCTGATAGGTAGCAATGAGAAGAGGGAATATCCTGGGTGGTGGAGGTCCTTAATGATGGACACCACCTTTCTGAGGCACCGCTCCTTGAAGATGACTTGGATAGTATGGAGGCTAGTACCCACAGTGGAGCTGGATGATTTTTATTTATCATCCCAGCAAGGATTTTACACCAACTGGTATCTAATTCACTTCTTTTATTGCATGGCAGTTTAGTGGCACAAATATTACTTGCCACTTTCTGACCACTCTCTGGGTCTTTCACCATGCAGAGATGAGCAGATCCATTTGTTGAAAAGTTAGGAATAGTACTGAACATTGTACACTCATTACCAAACACCCACACTCTCAACTTGAAAATTATGGATGAAGCATCTGAAGATGTTTGGGTCTAGCACCCCTAGAACTGGTGTCCTGAGGTTGGGATGATTGATTTCCAACAAGCGCAACAACCATTTTCCTTTGCATGTTATATGATTCGAGCCATTGGCAGAAAAAGGGGGAAAAAAACGTTAAGGAAAGAATGAATGAATGAATGAAAAAGATAAATACAGCAATGCACAATAAAGAATCAAAGGCTAATTTCAAGTTAATAGGAAAGTTTCTTTGGGGTTAAGGGTTAAAAACAAATACAAAGTGTCATTAACATTGGAATGGCAACCAGAGTAAACCTGCACATTCCAGAAACAACTAAACCTAACAGATGTCCAAAGTGCTACTATAGTTTTACATCGTTATTTCAAGTAAAAATAAATCCCAGTCCCAATCACAAACCTAAGAATGAACGTGACCCTACAAACTAGATACCCAAGATTGAATCTTCCACGTTAATTATAAATTCTTAGCAATTTATGACATAAAAGCAGAAATGTCAACCAGACAGCAGTAACTTCATCTCATTTTTCTGCTCATAGCTTTGTAGGTTACAGCACTGTACCTCTCATTTGCGCCCTTCATTTTGTTCTGCTGTCTGAGTCTCTGGTGAACAGCTCAACTTAACAATGCTTTGATGTAGAGCCACAGTTGCTACCAAAGCTGATCATCAACTCTTCCACCTACATGTGATGCTACGGAGCTGCAACTTTACCACGATTGTTCATGTTACAGTAATTACAGGCTTCAGCCTACTAATAGCTGAAAAGTCTACTTTCCTAACAAGTTTTGTTTGAAGTACTTGAAAAGATGTGTATGTTGTGGTTGCTGACTTGTAAGAATCCTGGCTTTGGTCTACAAAAGCTCATTACTCTTATTAATTTCATTACCTGCAACTTCCTTGGAAAGTGGATCTGAGACTAATCTTAGCCAAAGACATAGAACATTAGAACACAGGACAGGCCATTCAGCCTATACTATCTGCAGTGACCATTATGCCAATTCAAGCTAATTCCTCCAGTCCTCGTCTGTTCATTTGCCTGTCTAAATGCGTCTTAAACATTACCAATGCATCTCCTGACACCATTTCTAATGACAGCACCTTTCAGGCATTTACCACTCTGTGTATAACACTTGCTTCATAATCTCCCTTAAACTTGAGTCCTCTCACCTTAAAGTTATACTCTCTATAGCTCTAGCATTTGACATTTCCGCTCTGGGGAAGAAGCCCGTCTATCCCTCTCATAATTTTACCCCTTACCCCTACAAGGATCAACATTCATTCTTGCAGACGACTCTCATCAGAGACCTCCAATCAAAATAACTCCCCTCCAACACTACCTTCTGTCTTCTAAAGACAAGTAAATTTTGATACCAATTTATCAAATCTCCATGGATCCCATATGCCCTTTTCTGGATCAGTCCACTAAGAGGGACTTAACTGAACACTTTAGTTCCCTCCCTCCTTACTAAAGACCATGTACACAAAATTTACTGCCCTATCCTCATCAATTATCTTTTGTTACTTCCTCAGAAAATTCAAACAAGTTTGTAAGACAGGACCGGGACAAGCCTCGATGTAGTGATTTGGTTGGCCTGAAATACCAACTATTCCTTTCCTCCCACAGAAGCCACTCCATCTGAGTTTTCCAGCAGACTATTGCAATAAATAAGTGTAAATGAGACAATTTTGCATCGGTCTTAAAGATTGCACTGCTGAAGTTGGTTGTGCATGCATTGTTTTTTAGTTCAAGAACATAAATACAGAAAGCAAATTTGAAGGCAGTATATGTGGGGTCAGAAACAGTTAATGTTTCATCCTGGTGACCTTTCATCAGAGAACACCATCAGCAACATAGAGGGTTAAAACACCTTTAGTTTATGAAAGTCTCTAAAAATTGCATTTTAAAATGTGGCTACATTTTCAATTTCTAAAATAAAAGATGAGATTTTGTTAATATTTAGGGTAGTCTCATAATGGGCGCTACAATGACACTATCAGTACTTGGGCATTCTGGAGCTTGAAGTTCAATTCCGTCACTGTTAAGTAAGGTGTCTTCTTACAATGCGCAAGTTTTCCCCCAGGTATCCAAAGATGTATCAAACAAGTTAATTGGTCATTGTAAATTGCCCTGTAATTAGGTTAATCTGGGTTGTGGGGTCGCTGGGGTAGTGTGGGTCTAAGGGCCAGAGGGCCTACTCTGCCCTGCATCACTGTAAATAATGTCCTTGATTCGGTACATCTTGATACCCTGACACAGCTGAAAAGAATAAATGGAAAGATTTCACCATTTTTCAGATGCTGTAGCTCAAAGGAACCTCAAGTTTTCAAATGCAAATACTACAAAGGATCGAACATTATTTGTACACCAGCAATCAAATACTTTATCAATGACAATTCTCAGAGTAATGGAAATTAATCACATAGACTATGATTGGAGTTGCATAAAGGCAGATAGAGTGACAATTTCTCTTCCCCAAAGGACATTAGTGAACCAGTTTGGAGTTTATAACAATTGAGCAGCTTTTACAGGATCTTTCCCCCTAGTGGCAGGCTGTAAAGTACCCATTTTATTGATTTTCCTTGGAAGTGATAGGTGACATCATATTATTTGATAGTAAAGTGATATAACAAATTAGACCAGCCAAAAATAAAGTTTTTAAAAAAGTATTCCCAGATCTAATTTGAAATAAGAGTACAGTTAACCATGTATTTGAATACCCAAAATTGAATGAATCCTTTTAGGAAAATGAATCAATTCCTTCCTTTTATATAAAGATGTGGCTTATTTCTCATCAAATGATCAAATATTAAATATTAAAACTGCAATAGCACAAATGGACATTCAGTTTGAGTCTTTGCAAGTGCCTAAAATACAGCAATTCATATATTTTATTCTCCAATTCCACCTCTTACCTGCACAATCACTGCAATTAGTCTTTCCCTATGGTCTTAGTAAGGGCCTGCACAATTGTGTTTTAAAAAGTTGATTGATCCTAAATTCACCACCTCTACAGGCTGCACCCCAGTGACTTACTGAAACCAAATGTTGTTTAACAGCACATTCAGCTGCATCTAGAATCAGTAATTCTCCAGCATCTAACAGTATAACTACAGTAGGGATTAACTTATAGGTTTTATTTTAATTATATGCAAATGGCTTATTTTTTTTAAATGTAGTAACAACTGATCATTACAAGTCAAGAACTACATGTTAAAGAATTGAAATAAAGAGTATTGCAAACTGGAAATCTACAACAGGTGCACCAGGCAATTCTGAAGAACACATCTGACTGTGGTAGGATCAAAGACTAGTGGGTTGCCACTGTAACGTGAGTGATGCTGCATGAATCTGCCACTGACTACCATCAAAACCTGTAATTAAAAGGCTAATCATCTGGCAGCACCAGATAATTGGAGTTCAGTGCACGTGCATGTACATACTGTAAATGTGCGCTGTCTCATGCTGTATGTATAGAAGGCAATGGCCACCCAATATTGAAATAAATCATGGATGGGATATTTCATTCATCAGTATTAAAGACATCGTCAATTCCATAGGACAGCCCATCAATCAGCAGGCTTCCAGATACAAGACAACTTCTCACATTGCACGTTGCCTTGGATTTTACCCAAATAATTCTGACTAAACAGGCCCAGTTCACTTGCAAATATTATAAAGTTTAATGACCTTTAGTCATTTTGTTTTACTTGAACTACAAAGAATCGCTAATTTTTGATGAAATGAATGTAAGAATAAGATCAAGTGAAAAATGACCATTTTGAGAAAAACTCATTGCTACACGCAATCATAAATTAAAAATATTAACACACTCTTCAAAGCTGCCACCTGACATACTGAATTTTCCCAGCATAGCTTTGATCTATTTTTACATTTCTTGTTCAATAACTGAAAGTATACAACTAAGCCCAAATCACTGACTTGAGAAGAGGGCAACCACAACTGAACAGAAGGTTAATCTCAAATTGTACAGGATATGCCTATTAACTGACCTCATTTGTGCTACTAGTATAATTTATATTTTAATATTCATTATCTGACAAAGAATAAATTTTGCAGACCAAGCTTTTGTGTCATTATTCAGGATCTCCTCCTCTGCAGTATCCATATAAAGAAAACCACTTTACCAAATTTACTGTAACAATTAAGAGAAGGAATAAAGTTTCGCCCATTCATGAACACGTGTTTCACAAACAAATTTGATCCTGAAAAGGTAATGAATTATACTTTCTTGTGTATTATTTATTCACAAAGGGACTTTCACAAATCTAACAATATAGTACATAGATGTTAATACTTGGAATACAATTTGTAATAGAAGAAGAAGAATAGCCCTTAACTTGACAGCGGAGTTATCGGGGCACCGTCATGATGGTGTTTCCGTAGCACGCTATTCTTGTTTTCACTAGGCCGAATTGCTAGCTCGACGATCAACCCGACTTGGATTCGAACTCGGGAACCTTTGCTCCAGAGTCTGGCGCTGATATTATTGCGCCACCAAGCGGGACAAGTTTGTAATAACTTGACTAGAAATTCAGGATATTTGGTCAATCATTTTCAATAAATTGGTTTGGTTTTTTTTTTGAAGAATTCACAAGATCATTAGAGACAAGGGGTGTTCTTAGCCCCTTCCTCACAAACATTAAAAACCTTACATTGCTTCCCTAGACCTCTCCATTCCATACTTACCCTTCAAGATATCATTGCTTTCATTCTGTTTCCACAACCAGGTTGTATTTCATTTTTTTCATCCTTTGCAACTACAACCCTTTGGGAAGAACTTATTAAACACTTTTTTGCAATTTTAAGCATACATCAAATGAGTGCTGGGAAACCACTATAATAAAAAGACATTATAACAATCTTTCCCTTCCAGAGTTATTTTGGCTCTTAGTTACAAGATTAGGAATCCTCAAATTTACAGCTCATAATAATTCCATTATTTTATCCTAATTAAATTTACCATCTTACATTAAATTTAATGCTGCATTGGCTTATATTCAATATAGGCAATCTTCTCAATACTCAATGGTTTACTCATAATGACCACATTTCACAATTCACGTTTAGGTTTTTAGAAGATGTGTATTCCTAGGTATTATCAATGAAACACCATTCATTTTGAGTAGCTTGCTTGCAGAAAAAAATATTATATAGGGCAATTCTACTGATTCAGGGAATATTAAAGCAAACTATGAAAATATAATTAAAATGACATTTTAAATATTTTAACTAAAACCTGTCAGCCAACGTTATTCCACCAAATATTTGTTGTGCCCTTGGCTTCTGATGGTACTAGGACTGAAAATTAGTTCTATAAACTGTTTTACAATCCTCCACATGGAGTAGTATCACCACCTGTTACTTAAAATAGTTGCTGTTTCTTGGTTTTTCTGGGCATGCAAGTCTCCGAAAAGATAATTTATATTAAACATGCTTATTGAGTTTTTTTCATTACATGCAAAGTTAATTCAGATTGCACTCATGATAGCTCTAGTCCCACTAATTATACTTTCTTTGTATTTGTAATATGGAATTGTAAAAATGATTTTATATTTTAAAAGTGCTCAAAACAGTATTCCTGAACATTATCAAAAAAATATCGCATAGAATAACAACTTGAAGTTTCACAAGTGCTATAATCAAGTTTAAAAACCAAAGATTTATTTGAGTCAAAGTAAATCAGTAACAACTGTGACCCGTCTTGCAGGCTATGAAA